>NC_090936.1:330165628-330792650 GCF_040938575.1 Ambystoma mexicanum
TCTGTAGGCCATAACCTAGTAATGCCTTGTATAACGTTTTATGTACATACAAATACGCACACAATGTAGTGAATATAATGTTAGGTAATGAAAAGGTACTGGAACCGACTGTATTAAAGAAATGTGTAACGAAATGAAAATATATATATGTGTTTAAATGACATCAAAATAAGGCGGAACAGTATAAAAGTTCTGCATTTAAAAGTTAGCAACGCACGAGGAAAAAAACCTTTGTGAGTATATGCAAGGCCATTCTCCCTCCCACCCGGCCAAGCCTGTCAGATAAGGAAGCTAAGGCCTGTGCCGCGCTCCCTCACCTCCCCCAACCAAGCTGGAGCCGCTTCAGAGAGTCAGAGGCCCCGGTACCGCACCCAAGGCCACAGCCCACCACCTGGGTTATTTACAGCACGGTAATAAACCCAAGTTTTGAATCCTCTGATCTACCAGCACCCTCTCGTAAAGTCCACAACCCTCCCCCCTAGACCACCCCAAGAACGACCCCCATCACTGGGACAAGACACAGAGACCCATTTGTATAATAACTTCTAACGCGGCAGACAGGCATGTACCAGTCGTCTCAGGCCCCAAAACTCAGCCCCTCGACCTAGAATACCGGTCAATAGGACACAGGTAAATCTCACCCTAACCGACAGTCACCGGACCTCTCAAGAGGTGCATTCCTCATGCGTTGCGTTTATTGTATAAGACAAACTGCGGAGCGATTTATTGATGGACTTAAATGTCGTTTCTTGAATAACTGCAGTGTGCATGGCCTAGGGCAAACGAGTCAGGAGAGGTATTCATCTTTGTCACAGGCTGCCCCAGCATACCAACACCGCTCGGATGACCTCAAGCTGGCCTGCCAGGCCCAACCCAACCCTCGAGGCTGACCAGTGACGTCCTCACGCCAAAGACCAACCGCGCTGCAGCAACACCTATAGTTAGTCGACGCCACCCAATCCCAATTAACTTGTGCCCCCTATAGTGTGTAGGTTCCGATGACGTTTTTTGTATTAGAAATACGCCTGTCTTTGCTATTGTCAGACAGAGCGCTCTCGTAGGTTGCAGAGTTCTTTGCATGCCTTATTTTTGGATAAACTCCCACTTACGCTCACCCGCACTCTGTCTTGGCCTTATTCCCACTACGGGAGAGTCCCTTATTGTCTCTCATTGCGGGGAGGATCGTGCTGAAGTTGGGGGCGCTTCCTTTCAGTGGTGACCCCGATAGCGTGATATCTCCAAATTACTTTTCCTAACTCCTTTCTAACGACCCCCTTGTGGCACGAGAATCTCCGGTCGAGAAGGGATACGCACGGTGAGCCGGCTCCGGGAGGCCGCCCGCCAACGGCGACCGGCACAATAAGAAGTGCGCACTCAATGAGAAAGGGTACGGGATCCCGATTGGAAAAAAATCCCCTTTGAGTGCCGCTCGCCCGAGCCAGGGGCTGACCGTTGAGGTACCGGTGACACCGCCTGGACGGACCCAGTTTCGGAGACTATCGGTTCAAGACGGGCACGTGAGTACTGAGTGCGAGCGATCGTAAAGGGGAAGGGAGGGGAAACGGTGAACAGGAGAACGGGGACAGGTAGAGGAGAAGAATATCGGGGGTCTACTAAAGACGGGTCTTGAAACTTTCTTTATCTTTTCTTTGCATATGGCCATTAGGAGTAAGAAATAAGTGAAGTGGTAGAAGTGACGGAAACCTAGCTCCGAAAGGGGGTGGAAGGCGGCGCCGCATAGTGCTATCTAAACTAGTACTGGGAATATATGAGGAAGTAAGAAATAAGTTATTGGTGTCTGGCAAAAGGAGACACCGGGAATATTTTTTAGTGATTGCTACTCTCTCTATTTCTTTTTTCCAATACACGGGGCAGGGGAAGAAAGCGAAAAGGGTATAAGATAAATATACTCGTAGAAGGGCTATAAAAAAGGAAGCACATTTTGACGAGTGGGGGCTAAGTAGTGGCACGTACAGACGTGAACGGAGCAACTTTAGCAGAAAAATAGGGACAGCTGGCCAGGGAGGAAAGGGAGGAAATAAGAAGAAGTGTGAGTGGAATGGCATTGTGATGGGTGCGCGCACCGTGTGAGTGTTGGGGACGATCGGTTGACCGTGAGGTGGCGCCAGAGAGTGTTGACCATAACTAGTACTTGATCAGTTGTGAGCGGAATCACACGGGAGTGTATGGGAATGGAAAGGAAATGAGCTATGGTAGGTGCGAAAGGATTAGTGCAGTAAATAAACTTGGGTGATAAAATTTGAGACGTCCGCTCTTGTCTGTGCCATAAAGGTATACATACATAGATCTACACCTAACTAAACGTAAAGAAGGTGGACACGGCTGTGAGAGTGATTTAGAAGATGGGGGCTGAAACTCCCTTGTCACATATTTGTAAGAGCTTACCGGGATACGCTGAACGAATAAATAAATATCACGATCAATGGGTAACAGAATTGAAGGGGGAGGGTCTGCCCCAGATTTGGCCCGAGGGAGGGTCTTTTGACAAAAGCGTTCTTGATATGGTACGAACATGCATTAGCCTCAAGTATAAGGGGAAACAATGGCAAAATAGGAAGGAGATATTAGACCTCTGGAGATTGTTTGAGGAGGTACCCCCACCCAAAGCTCCGGCACCAAATATTGATCTACCTTCCACCACAGATAATCCATTGATGATCCCAAGAGAGGACAAGGAACAGCTAAGTACAGCACAACCTGCGGAAGTGATTAGTTTGTACCCGATATTACCTAAACCAGCCCCCGCAGCAGGATACAGTGACCCTACGTATGTGCCTCCCCCCACAACTGGTACACCACAAAGACCAACAGCCCCCCCCGCCATACGAAAGCACCAGAGAGCGAGCCCAGGGAAGCACACAGAGGGTGGATATAGAGAAATTAACAAGTGACTTAGAGTCGAGGCTTACTGTGGCAAGGGATGAACTCTCAAGGATAAAAGACATATGTGAGCGTACAGCGTGTGCCCCCACACAATCAGGACGCACGTCTAGAGCGTCGAGCGAAGGTAGACAGATAGAGGAAGGATGGAAAAAGGGGGAAATACTGTTCAGGATTGAGGAGGAGCCGACACGAATAATAGAGGTAGGAGCAGTAGAAGGGAGCATTGGTGATGTATCACGAGAGAGAGGGATCAGAGAGGACTTGTTATGTGATGTCAGAGGAGGATTGGATGACAGTGATAGGTTGAGTATGGCAGTGGGAGGGGAAAGCGAGGAAGTGGACGGTACATGTTCTCTAGGAACTATAGACGACGAATGGATGGGACGACTAAGAAATAGGGTGGGGAAGATGGCGTCATTGGAATCAGCAGCGACTAAGGAAAGGGAGGGTGCAACTGCAAAAGGGAAGTTACAACTTCCATTGATACACAGAGGGGGGGGGGGACCAAACTATATACCATGGGCTCAGATGGATAAGGCCAATTTAATGAAATTATTGCCCCAGCTGTCAGGAGGGGCGAGCAAGTGGATATATGCATTTGAGAAACATACCGCCGGCATACCGTTGGCAGTAGGCGATGTGAAAAGCCTACTAGTAACCGCAGTAGGAGATCAAGCGGACAGAGTATGGGCTAAGGCTGGTTTCCCGGCCGTGACGTTAGATTATGATCGTCATGATGGAGCTTCCTTTAACACAGTACGAGCAAGGGTGTGGGACGCGCTGCGGGAGACATTCCCAGATACCCCTGATTTACAGTCAGTAATGCAATGTACAATGAACGACGGGGAGGATGCTATGGATTACATTCTCCGGGTGCAGGAGATGTGGAGAGCGGAAACGGGCACGCCCTGGCACCAATCCACATCTCTATTTTATTTCATCATTAAGAGAGGGCTCCCAAAAGAGGTGCAGAAGGCACTCGATAAGATAGCGGGCGTTGAGGCGAAGGGGTGGCCAGAGATCCAAAGTATAATAGTGCACCATTGCAAAAGGATCAAAGAAAGAGAGAGGGAAGTAGCACAGAAAAGGTTGGCAGACGAGGCAAAGTTGGTACAATCAAAACTAGTGAAGGTTGCAGCAGCGGTAGCAGGACTCCCACTCATGAGGGAGGGAGAGGAAGGAGAGGAGGGGCAAATAGCAATACAAGGGAGAATAGCAGCAAATTGGGCAGGACAAGGACAACGACAGTGGACTGAGCAGGAGCAGAACGGAGGTCCAATGTGGCAAGAGTGGGCCCCAAGAGGAGGAAGAGGTGGGTACCGGGGCCGAAGAGGAGGACAAGGGTATGGAGGAATGGGAGGTAATGGGTGGCAGGGTCCCAGAGGTCCACAGGGGAGCTGCTGGAATTGTGGGAGATGGGGGCACTACTCAAGAGAGTGCAGGAGCAGACAAAACAACGGGTTCCAGGAGACAGGACAGTACGGTCACCCCCACCCAGGAAGCCCCTACGGCCTCCCCATGGGACAATATCAACAACCAGAAAATGTAGGACAAAGAAGTAACGCACAGCTACACGGACATCAGTACAGGACACAAAACCACCCACAGAATAATGACAACATGCAATACACGCCAGGTAACACTTTCGCCACAGTAGCTAACGGAGCACCTGCTCCTGCACCTTACAGCGGAGTGTCAGTAGTTTCGGGGAACATTTTTGATCAAGGAGGGGCAATGAGACACCCCGCATAGGACAGCCCACAGAGAGCACTTGCGTGTCCAGTACTATCTACGACCCACAATGCATCAGAGGAACCATTGATAGGAGCGCAGATAGGAGACAAGCAGTTCATATTCATGGTGGATTCGGGAGCGGAGAAATCATGCATTAGAGAGGGCCGGTTCCCGTTATCTAATAGAACGTTAGAGACGCAGGGGTTCTCTGGGGCTGTAATTGAAGTTCCTTACACAGAAGCATTGGATGTGACAGTGGGGGGTAAAACAGTGAAAGCACCCTTACTGTACTATGAACACTCTCCCATTAATTTGCTGGGGAGAGATCTCTTGAGCAAACTAAACATGACAATATCATTCACGGGGAGCGGTATCGTATGTTCAACGCCAGGCATATGTCCTCTCCGCATATTAGCAGTAATACACGGCCACACAATTATGCAAGAGATCAGAGGGTTACCAAGAAACGAGGAGATGTTTGTTGAGGGCATGAGAGCATTGGCTCTCATAGTACCAGAACTAAAAAGGATGGATTGGAGGATTCCAGCCGAATTTCTCTTCCGCCCCATAGCAAGCCCCGACACTGCTCTAGGGTCAGTGGTATCGTTGGATTTACACGCAGTACACGTGTCAGCAAACAGAATATGTGTGATTGGCGTTGACATGGAAGGATGTGAGTGGCGGACAGTACTGTGTACAAATGCAAATATCCCACTGAGGGAGCTCTCGGACGAGGAGCTATTTTCAGACACTGAGACCGATGGCGAAATAGTGATGGAACTAGCAATGCCGTGTGACATTGTAATTACAGCCAGAAAAACTCAAGTTGAATTAATGGCAGTGGTAGGAGCACCACATGCATTTTTTGATGATGACATGCGGTTAGTACCCGATAACATATGGACAAATGGCCCCCATGACGTGGGGTTATTACATGAGGTTCAGCCTGTGGTAATAAAACTGAAACCGGGAGCAATTATACCCCGGGTAAAACAATATCCATTGTCACGCGAAGCAGAAGAAGGGATCAGAGAGACACTAGATGCACTGCTAGCACAAGGAATAATAGTGCCCTCAAACTCCCCATGCAACACATGTATTTACCCGATTAAAAAGGCAAAGGGAGGTTCATGGAGGATGATACAGGATTTACGCCCACTCAATGATGTGATTCAGAAGGAGTTCCCTTTAGTCCCGAACCCATCAACAATACTGTGCAACATTCCAAAAACGGCATCCCACTTCACAGTTATTGATTTAAAAAATGCATTTTTCTCGATTCCCCTAGCTGAGGAGAGCAGGTACTTAACAGCATTTACACTAGGGGGGAGGAGATTTGAACACTGCAGACTACCCCAAGGGTATTGCGAGAGCCCAAGCATATTCAACAGGGTACTACATGAAGATCTGGGGAATTTGTGCGTAGAAAGCACAGTGATTCAGTACGTTGATGATTTATTGATCTGTGCACAAACTGAGGAAGAGTGTAGAAAGGACTCAATAACACTCCTGACATTATTGGCCAATAAAGGGTACAAGGTGGACAAGGGGAAGTTACAATACTGTCTGACCGAGGTCCTATACTTGGGACAGCTAATATCAAAGGACGGCAAGCGGATCATACCCGACAGGGCACAGGCGATTAGAGCAGTTGGGGAGCCCAAAACAGTAAAAGAGATGCAGAAATTTCTGGGTATGTGCAACTATTGCCGAGCATGGATATTGGATTATGCAGCATACACAAGGCCCTTGTTACAGGCACTAAAAGAGGCACAGCAGGAAAACAAACACATAGAATGGACAGAAGAGATGAACACAGCATTTGACTCACTAAAAGAGCTGATATCAAGCGCTCCAGTACTGGCAAATCCAGACTATGGACGCGAATTCTTCTTATTTTCACACTGCAAAGGAACACTGATGACAGCAGTATTGACACAAAAGACATCGTTAGGGCACAAACCACTGGCTTACTATAGTGGCACCCTAGACGCAGTAATGCAAGGTCATTTCGCGTGCGAACAATCTCTAGCTGCAGCCGCGTTCGCGATTGAGAAAAGTGCCACGATAGTGATGGGCTGTCCTGTGACACTGTTTGTGGAACACTCACTCTTTGCAATATTAGAGCGATCAAAGAGCACATTGACGACACAACGCGCCACAGCATACGAGATAATATTGTCCAGCGCAAACATCCACATAGTAAGATGTAAAACAGTGAACCCAGCCACATTCATCACAGAGGCATGCACCGTAGAGGATATGCAAAACCAGAACTGCGCTACGTTCACAGGTGACGAAGGTCAGGATCAAGTGATTTTTGAGAATGCCCTGAACGAGGGAGAGGTGTATTTCGTGGACGGGTCAGCATCAATAGACATGGAGACAGGAGAGAAACATGTGGGTATGGCAGTTGTACGATTAGAAGAAGATGAATACGAGACACTAGTGCAACACCGCCTCCCATCACACTATTCAGCCCAAGCAGCAGAACTAATTGCGCTAATAGAAGCATTGCATGCCGCCAAGGGGTGCGCAGTGACAATATATACCGACTCAGCATACATGACAACGACAGTACACGGCGGGTTGGCACGGTGGGGGCGGAGAGGGTTCCGACGAGCAGATGGAACACCAGTTCAGCATGCAGAACTATTGAAAGAACTGATTGAGGCTCTGCAAGACCCCACGGCAGTGGCCATCGTAAAATGCCAAGCCCACACCACAAATACAGATTTTATATCTTTGGGGAACGCGGCAGCAGACGCCGCTGCCAAAGAAGCTTCGTATTTACAGAAAGGTGTAGTAGGAGAATACATGTTGCACCACACAGCACGCCAAGAGGTCCCCACAGGATACAACATGATGCCCACACAGGAAATAATAGAGCTGCAAGAGGGAGCTAGTGCAGAAGAAAAATTGCTGTGGACTAAAAGGGGATGCAGCAAATCGCCGACTGATTTGTTATGGCGACAAAAAAGTTCTGGAAAAGCGGTAATGCCAGTCACATTGTTAGAAATAGCATTTCAACAACTACACTTTCCCGCACATAACGCAAAGCAACACATAATGGCAGAGATACAAGAAGATTGGTTTGCACCTTGCCTCCATGAACATGTCACAAGACTGGCTTTAGAATGCACGACATGTCAGATTTACAGCTCAGGCATGACATTGCGCACACTGAGAGGAACGATACCCAAACCAAATGGCCCATTCAGAGAGCTCCACATTGATTATGTAGACATGGGAGAAAGATGTAACGGGGCTCGCTACATGATTGTGGTTGTATGTCCATTTTCGAGATGGGTGGAGGCAGGCCCCTGTGCGCGCCCTGATGCGAAGGGCGCCGCGAAGTTCCTAGTGCGGGAAGTGTTCCCGCGCTGGGGGATTTGCGAAGTTATTCGCTCAGATAACGGCACGCATTTTGTTAATGAATTATTCAAGGAAGTGACTACCCTATTGGGAATAAAGCACAAATTATGTTCAATTTATCATCCTCAAAGTAATGGCGTAGTGGAAAAAATGAACGGTCTGTTAAAAAGCAGATTGTCAAAACTGTGTTTTTCCCTTAAAAAGACCTGGATGTACTGCCTGCCTTTGGCCTTGTTCGAGTTACGAAATCAGCCAAGTAAAGACCACCACTTGTCCCCGCATGAGATCGTCACGGGAAGGAGGATGCACACAGCGCATTCACCTCTCCGTGAACGTTCTGATGCACACAGAAGCGCAGCGATATTAGGAGAGGAGTTCACAGAGTACTTGAGAAAACTGACACGGGCAGCGCGCGTAATTGCAAAGCAACTAGCCCCCCCCTCTACAAGAGAGGAGGGGAACACAACAGAAACAGAGACAATGCCTGAAAAACCATTACAACTAATGCCTGGTGACCTTATATATGTCCGAAGTTTTGTGCGAAGGTGGAATGCACCACGTTTCCATGGCCCTTATGAGGTAGTGTTTTGCACACCGACAGCAGTAAAGGTAAAGGGCCTACGATACTGGGTGCATTTGACAGACGTACGCAGAGCTTATAACGCCGCGGAAGGTGAGGTACAGGACGAGGCACAGACAACTGCGGACAATGAAATTGTGCAGAATGGATGATGGGAATTTTGTGTGCATTAAGTGTTGAACACTGCACACGAAAGGCGCACGACATGCGCACTGAAATGAACATGTGTATATACACATATATATATATATAATTTTTTACAACTTTTGAAGGTTTTTGTCTGGTTCTTTTTGGGTTTTGGAGAAGTTTTTTCTCTCTCTCTCTCTCTCTCTCTCTCTCTCGACTTTTCTCTTTATGTATGAAATAATGTACTGATAGTAATATTTGTAAAGTTACCTTGTCTGTGGACATACCCCCTCCCTCACCCACTCCCATACTTTACCGAAAAAAAAAAAATATTTTTTCACAACGTTCTAAATGTTTACATGCGTGTACTTAATGCACTTTTATGTCTCAAACAGGATTAACTATGGCATCGGATGGGCAGCCTGCAACTAATAGATTTGTTAGATTTAGAGAAATGTTAGTAGATAGATTAACGTATTCATACGAATGTGGTTTATCAATGTGTGTTATTGTGTTCTTCATCTCAATATTGTGCCTAATGACACATTGGGTCATAGCGTTCATCTCTACTGAGATGAACGAGGGGGGAGGGGGGAGTAACACCACCCTTGCCCCTGGCACGAATTCAATTACAAATATGAATATTAAAGAAGGTGATTTTTTGATCTGGGATGGATCCCGCCTTGTATGGGGTTACTACACTGCACCACCCACTGATGCCCCGTCACGATCAAAAGACAAAGGTATGAAAAATGACACAATGTCCCTACCTGAAATATATAACAGCCCCACTACCCTTCCCGCCCCGATACAAAACAGCGACTTGTTGTTTATCGAGGAAAATGGAAAAGTAATTACAATGACAGAACACAAGTCCCTACATGAAGAAGTGGAAAAGGGGGGAGGGAATGAGAAAGGGGGGCCTATCATTACATCTATCGGAACTATAAGGTATAGGAGGGGGGAGAGAAGTAGGCAAAGAAGAGAGACAAGCAGGAGGGGGTATGATGAGTATTATGGGTTAGGATTAGACAAGATGGAAGACCCACGACACCCCCACCAAGCAAATAAATGGTATGCAGATATGAGTACAACAGCTAAACAGACAACTAATGAAAGCTGCTATGTCTGTTCGCTCATCCCCCATGCATCAGGTACACCCAAAGTGTTGTTGCCAAGAGAATTGCCCATTGTGGATGCCCAATGTCTCCTTCATCTCACACTGTGTAGAATAAAGAACACCTTTCAAGCACACGATGTCTCTTTCAAAATAATACAGGACAACAAAACGTGCTATTCAAAAGCGTCTGGAGTGGTCTGTCCTAAAGAACCTTTCTTTGCAATACAAGGGACGCTGTTTTCAGAAAACAAATGGAAAGATGAAGAAGTACTGTGCAAAGCGGAAGCACTGAGAGGTGTCCAACCAGACAAGCTGCGATGGATGGAAAAAACGTGCTTACCAATATGGAAAGAACACATCTCTAAACTAACATGGGTAACAGCGATGGAGAAACCCTTCAAGCTACAAAGTGAAATACAAAACGAACTATGTTTCGAGGGAGAAGGAAAAGTGGCAATGGGAACGAACAAAAACTGTAACAAAACTCTCACCATCCCAGACATGAAAAAAGGAACAGCAGCACTAATGGACACATACTGGGTGTGCGGGAATCAGGCTTACTTGCACCTTCCCCAGGCATGGAGTGGCAGCTGCTCAATGGCCACTTTGCATTCGGCCCTAATGGTGATTCCAGAAAGCCACGTTGACAAAAATAAAAAGACGCAAGGAAACATGAACGAGGACGAGACGTCTCCCACGGCAGAAGCACACCTCTATGTCCTGTCCTCCGGAGGGAAAGAAGAGGAGCTATCACGGAACAAGCGAGCATCAAACTATATATCACAAGCGTCATCCGATTTATTGGCACAGATCCCAGACAGGTATCGCCCGTGGAAACATTTTTTGCCTCACTGGTTTCAAGTGTCCAAGCAAGAGCAAATGCAAAATGGCTTCAGATCACACGGTGGGAATTGATTCAGCTGGCCAATGACACTGAAGAAGGATTCAACATAATAAAGGTGGAATTACGAGCTCTGCGACTAATGACTGTTAAGACGGATTTCTGAACTCTGTCCTGGTGGCGCAGAGGTTCAGAAGGCCAACCTAATTACTTGGAACAGGGTAACCTCTGGACAAGCCAGACCAATCAAGGTAGCGATCGCGGCGGTCAAGACTAGGTCTCAAGAGGGGTGAGGGTGACTGAAAGCCCGCAATGAGCACACAAAGCAAGAGCGCTTACAAACTACTCCAAACAGTTGTTTATATCAAAAATAGATACACATTTATTATAAGGCCTCAAAACTAATGACCACAGTAAAAGCAGCAACATACAACGATATTAAACCAACACATACACTATCCACCCAATATATATACAGAATACACAGTTTCACAGCATTAGCAGCACGAAATATGTTATCCACCTGCAGGGGAAGGAAAACAGGCAGTGCGAACCAATGCGAGTGATATGTCCGCCTTCTGAGGCCCCTAACTGGATGGTAGTCCAATCCCTACGAAGAGTGGAGCCTAGCGCTCAAAAGTACCTGCACACGCCGGTGCCAATGGGCAGAAGGTGAAGCTCTTCGGAGGACGTTGAACAGCTCTGTAGGGAGCTCTAATGAAGGAGAACACGGTCCGCGACTCCAGCGCAGCCTCCACTGTGAGGCAGAAGCAGGGCGCGAGTACGGACAAGGGGTGCTGTATTTACAGCGGGGAAAAGCAAGGGGCACTGCAGGAGGGCGACCAGATCCTAGCTAATCTACTCACCGGTCCCCGAAGCAAGCAGGCCCGAGCTTCTCCTCGATAGATGCAGCTTCTGGCAGGTTCTGAAGAGCAGGGAACGTCTCGTCGTCGTGCAGAGTAAAAAGACGTCCCGATCGAAGAAACAAGCACAGTTTTGTCGCCACAGCAGGGCAACGGAACGGCCGGGTGTATTCAAGCCAAACGAGCACTGCTCACCTCTAGCTTAGGACTGCTAAGCAAACGAAGCGTGTGAGCATGCCCCGGACTCAGAATACCACCCAACCTGTCGGCGATTACAGAGCAGGCCTCCTTAGTAAGCTGGTCAGTCAACTGGATGGCCCAGAGACACTTCCGAAGGCTTACAGCAGGAGTTGATGAAGGTGCCGGGAATAGCTGGTCCTGCTATTCCAATAGGTCGAAGCGCCAGTACAGGCCTTCTTGTTCGATCTTAGGTGGAAAGGGCTTCACCGGACGACAGCAATGAGGAGCAGAAGTTCTTCAGGGGGTCACCAGTGATTCCTCGGTCCAGCCTCGTGTTCGCAGGATACTTGGCTCCTGTATCCCTGGGTTCGTAAGAACTCAGGAGATCGACATGGTAGTGGTGTTTCCAGCTCCCTCTTATCCACGGTTCCCTTCGCGCCAAAACGGAGGGGAGCCAATGGGAGATCCGCTCATCAACACACATACCATACGTGGACCAATCACGGACCACGGTGGTCCCAGGCATTCGCACCACCCTAGACTCTCTGGCACCCAGGATGTGTATTGGGACCAGACAGCCCAGCCCACATCCTGGGGGCACTCAAACGACATGTAGAAGCCCGCGAACGCAACCGTGTTTCGCGGGAAACTACATGCCCAAATAAGGAAGGCCCCGGGTCGCCTGACCCGGGGGAAGGTAAAGGGAGCAAGACGGACAGTGGACTAGACAAAGGAGCCTCGTGGTCCGGCCATTTTGTGTAGCCGGGCCACCCTTTTGTGTTCGCGGCAAAAACGTGCTCAGAACGGCAAAAGGAGCTCAAAATAAACCAAATGATCGCTGCCACCAGCCCAGTCCCTGAATGACTTGCACCGATCCAAAAACCATCCTATAAGAGTGTCTAGGGTCTGTAGAAGGCTAGAGACCCAAGAGAGCTGTAACTTAGCTTACAGTGCCCTCTTGTGTCGTGTTGCACTAAAATGGCGACACGATAAAAGAAACTACGGGAAACAGCGTTCCCCGGTACTGACTGTCTTAAGGGCATGTCAGTTTCCCCGTAAGAAAGGAGCGAAAGCCCAGAGGAGTACAGCAGAAGGCTGCACTTCTCTGGCAAAGTCAAGAAAACAGGTTGAAAACAATAGCAAAAAGTTTAGGGGTTGCCACATGGAAGGAAAGTTCCCTACAATAACGAAATCTTTCCTAACACTCGCCCCTCCCAGACTATGGACAGGGGGAACTAATCCACCCCTGGATGAGTCTCTTGTTCAGGTCGGTAAAACATTCTGGACAACCCATCAGCATTGCTATGTTGGACACCTGGCCTATGCTCAATAGTGAAGTCGAAGCCTTGTAGACTTATGGACCACCTAAGCAACTTTGGATTCTCCCCCTTCATGTTCATTAGCCACTTTAACGGCTTATGGTCAGTCTGCACAGTGAAGTGGGTCCCATAGAGGTAGGGCCGCAGCTTCCTTAGGGCCCACACAACAGAGAAACATTCTTTCTCTACCGTGGACCATCTGAGCTCTCTGTCCTTAAGCTGGCGACTAATAAAACCGATAGGGTGTTCCTTACCCTTCTCATCTACTTGTGATAGTACAGCTCCTATCCCAGTGTCAGAGGCATCCGTCTGCACGATAAAAGGTCTTTGATAATCAGGGGCCCTGAGCACAGGGGCCTGGCACAAGGAGTCTTTCAAGCCATTGAAGGCCTTCTCACACTCGTCAGTCCAAGTTACCTTCTTGGGTTTCTTCGGAGTTGTGAGGGCAGTCAGAGGAGCAGCTATGGTGCCATAGTCTGCCATAAAATTGCGGTAATAACCCGTGAGTCCTAAGAAGGCTCTCACTTGGGTTTGTGTAGTGGGGGTAGGCCAGTCTTGTACTGCTTGTACTTTACTGGGGAGAGGCTGTATCCTTCCTCCACCTACTTCATGCCCAAGGTAAACCACTGAGCCTTGTCCAATCTGGCATTTACTCGCCTTTATGGTCAAGTGGGCTTTCTGAAGAGCCTGGAGCACAATCCCGAGGTGTTTCACATGGTCTTCCCAGGTGGCACTGAAAACTGCTATATCGTCCAGATATGCAAGACAGAATTCGTCCAACCCATTCAACACATGATTCACAAGCCTCTGGAAAGTGGCAGGTGCATTCTTCAATCCGAACGGCATTACCCGGAATTGGTAAAGCCCGTCGGGAGTTGAAAATGCTGTCTTCTCCTTGGCATGTTCTGCTAAAGCTATTTGCCAATAGCCCGCAGTCAGGTCAAACGTGCTGAGGTACTTGGAGGCACCCAAGGTATCCACCAGCTCGTCAGTTCGAGGCAAGGGGTGAGCGTCTGTCTTGGTGACAGCATTCAGAGCCCTGTAATCCACGCAGAACCTCAATTCAGAAGTGCCTGCTTTTGGAACCAACACCACAGGACTGGACCAAGGACTACTAGAGGGTTCAATCACCCCAAGGTCTAACATCTTGTTGACCTCGGTCTTAATATAAGACCGTACTTTATCCGACATCCTGTATCCCCTACTTTTGGTAGGTACACTGTCTCCTGTGTCAATGTTATGTTTGCACCAAGGTGTCAAACCAGGCGACTGTGAAAACAGGGGGGAAAACTGCCTAAGCAAACTTTTCACCTCAGCCTGCTGATCAGAAGTCAGGTGAGGGGCCACTCGGACACCCTCAACGGAGCTATCTGAAGGACCGCTTTGGAACAGGTCGGGAAGAGGTTCTGACTCCTCTTCCTCAACGTCTGACGCCAGTAGCAGTGCTGCGATTTCGACTCTTGGGACGAAAGCCTTCAGCCTATTTACGTGGAACACTTTTGGAGCCTGTCCAGGCCTTCCAAGGTCCACTAAATAGTTCACCTCACCCAGGGGCTCCACCACTGTGTAAGGGCCTGACCATTTGTCCTGTAAAGCGCGAGGCCTTATAGGGTTCATGATCAGGACTTGCTGACCAGGGGTAAAGTGAATTAAGGAAGCTTTCTGGTCGTACCAATGTTTCACCAGCGCTTGTCCGGCCTTCAACTTTTCACTAGCCAAGCCCATCAGGAGTACCATCCGTTTTCTGAGCCCTAGCACATAGTCAACTACATTGGTAGTAACAGGGGGAGGGGGCATCTCCCATCCCTCTTTGACGATGGCTAAGGGTCCCCGTACGGGATGACCGAACAGAAGTTCGAAGGGGCTGAAGCCAACACCCTCCTGTGGTACCTCTCTGTAGGCAAACAACAAGCATGGTAAAAGAAGGTCCCATTTCCTCCTCTGGGGCTCCTCCAGAGCCCCAATCATGCTCTTTAGCGTTCTGTTGAAACGCTCCACCAGACCATTGGTCTGGGGGTGGTATGCAGAAGAGAACTTGTAGGTGACCCCACATTCTTTCCACATAGCCTGCATATACTTCGACATAAAGTTGCTGCCACGATCTGACACAACTTCTTTAGGGAAGCCAACCCTAGTAAATATGCCGAGTAACGCTTTTGCAACTGACTTGGCAGTTACAGTCTTTAATGGGATGGCCTCAGGATACCTGGTTGCATGGTCGACCAGCACCAGGATAAACCTATTGCCTGAGGATGTTTGCGGGTCAAGGGGACCAACGATGTCGATCCCTACCCTTTCAAATGGTACCCCCACAACTGGGAGCGGTACCAACGGAGCTTGGATTGTCGCGCCAACCTTACCAGACAACTGGCAGGAGGCACAACTCCTGCAGTGACTTTCTACTTGCACCCCCATCTTGGGCCAGTAGAAGTGCATAGATAACCTTTGCTTGGTCCTCTTCATTCCAAGGTGACCAGCAAGGGGAACTTCATGCGCCAACTGCAGGAGGAAGGGTCTAACAGAAAGGGGAACCACCAACCTCCTATGGTCTCCTTCTGTAGACTCTGTGGGCTCACTGTACAGGAGTCCACCTTCCCAATAAATCCGATGCTTCCCAGGAGGTTCACCCTCAAGCTGGGAGCAGGCCTGTCTCCTTAGGCCTTCCAGAGATGGGCACTCACGTTGGCCCTTACTGACGTCGTCCCTATCAGGACCTCCTTCAACTAACAAGTCTTTTAGTTCAGGATGGTCGTTGGGGTCGAACACTTCAGGCATCGCCACCTCCTCGTCAGGCTCGGGCGATTGACCAACTCCCTCCACCGCAGTGGTAGGCGAGCTCGGGGGAATATTCTCTTTCCCCCGTCGGGACTTGTTGACTCCTTTCGCCTTGGGTTTCCCCTTCGGCTGGGGCGGCGTATTGGACTTGGCCAATGCTGCCCGTGCTTGAGACCGTGTGTAGGGTCTTTCGGCAGTGTCTCCTACGAGCCCTAGAGCTCTGAGATCATTGCCCAACAAGACCTTTCCCGGGACGTTTCTCTGAATGCTCACTGGAATCCTAACTGCTGTACCATTTAAAGTTAGATTAACAGGGATCACGGGAAACATACGGAGGGGGCCGTCAGCCAACTTAGTGGGCATCAGAGTAGCTCTGGCAACTTCCTCTGAGTCTACCAAGGTAGAATCCACTACAGTTCGACTGCACCCACTATCCCTAAGAGCTGGAGTATCCACTCCATTGATCAGCACACTGTCTTTAAAGTAGTGCTTGGTATTATCTGGAATCCTAGCATACGCCTCTGCGACTTTAGGCTCCCAGGAACCCAGGGACACTAAAACTACCTCAGCCTCTATTCCGCTGGGAAATGAGTCTGAGGAGAAGGATGCTCCTGTAATCTCTTCTTCCTCGTAGGAGGAGAAGGCCAGATTAGCGGAGTGGACCCCCAAAGGTCTAACCTTACAACGGGGATCCCCCTTCACATGGTCAGTTGCTCCACAAGAAAAACAAGCCCCATTGGGTCTGTTTACGTAGGGAGGCTTATTATAACCAGAGTTCTGTTTCGGAGGCGAACCTCCACTACCCTGTGAGTTCTCGGATGGCTTACCCTTATTTTTCTTTTTGTGGCCCTTATGGGAAGATGATTTAGCAGATTCCCCACCCTCCATATCTTTGGTCTTTTTCCCTTCCTCCTGCTTACCAGGATGAGTTTTGTCCTTATGGGACACTCGATGTGACACCCATAAGTCTGCTGCAATGGCCAGCTTCTTAGGATCTATCTCCTTCGAATCGGCCAAATGCTGCTTAAGCTCCGGGGAAGAAGAAGCAAAAATGTGTTCCAGCATGACCAGATTGATCATGCCTTCGAAGGTAGAAACCTTATAACCTTCAACCCAGCCAGTTAAGTTTTTTAGGGACTCAGCTACATACGACACCCAAGTACCACCTTCCTTTTTCTTATACTCTCTAAACCTTTTCAAATATTGGGTCGGAGTCTTCCCAAACTTTAAAATGAGAGTCTGCTTCAACATTGCAAAATCAGCGCGCTCAGCCTTCGACATTTCCATAATGGCACTGCAACCAGAATGGGGCAGTCTGCTGAGTAACCATGCAATCTTATCCGCATTATCAACCTCTTGAACCTCGCATGCATACTCAAACGCATTTAACCAGTCCATAATGTCATTTCGTTCCTCATACACACTGAGCAGATCTTTTGGAAACCGTGGATGAGAGGAAGCCCCAGAACCATGTCCAGGACCCTTGGACCCATTTGCGAACTGAAGCTTGGCCAGTTCCAACTGGTGATCCCTGTCTTTTTGTTTTTCTGCCTGGTCGATTTTTAGTTTGGCTATGCTGAATTCAAGCTCCTGCTGCCTAAACCGCAGCTCTTGCTTCTTGAATTCAAGCATAGCCTCCCCATCAATACTGGCAGAGGAAACATTAGACATTACATCCTCCCTGTCCTCGTGGTCGTGATGGATCAGTGCAGCGGCAGAACCGTCGGTTCTGCCAGTGAGAGCAGCCCCACCACCTTCTGCACCGTCCTCGGAAGTTATAGCGTCAAGCTGCGCTTCTTGCCACGCCACGATTCTCTGGATCATTTCCAATTTAGTGCCTTGAGAGGAAACCCCTCTCTCCGCACACATCTTCTTCAATGTTTCAGATTTCGAAGCATTTAAGGTTAACAAAGTATTCGTTTCCATACTGTTGATAGGACTATGGCCTTTTTAACGTTATATTCAATACTTTACTGCGTGTCCTGGTTGGAATAACCTGAAAACGCCTCAGCTCGTGCGCAACACCGGATACCTTCAGTCGTATCCCACCGCTGTACACCAATTTGTTAAGACGGATTTCTGAACTCTGTCCTGGTGGCGCAGAGGTTCAGAAGGCCAACCTAATTACTTGGAACAGGGTAACCTCTGGACAAGCCAGACCAATCAAGGTAGCGATCGCGGCGGTCAAGACTAGGTCTCAAGAGGGGTGAGGGTGACTGAAAGCCCGCAATGAGCACACAAAGCAAGAGCGCTTACAAACTACTCCAAACAGTTGTTTATATCAAAAATAGATACACATTTATTATAAGGCCTCAAAACTAATGACCACAGTAAAAGCAGCAACATACAACGATATTAAACCAACACATACACTATCCACCCAATATATATACAGAATACACAGTTTCACAGCATTAGCAGCACGAAATATGTTATCCACCTGCAGGGGAAGGAAAACAGGCAGTGCGAACCAATGCGAGTGATATGTCCGCCTTCTGAGGCCCCTAACTGGATGGTAGTCCAATCCCTACGAAGAGTGGAGCCTAGCGCTCAAAAGTACCTGCACACGCCGGTGCCAATGGGCAGAAGGTGAAGCTCTTCGGAGGACGTTGAACAGCTCTGTAGGGAGCTCTAATGAAGGAGAACACGGTCCGCGACTCCAGCGCAGCCTCCACTGTGAGGCAGAAGCAGGGCGCGAGTACGGACAAGGGGTGCTGTATTTACAGCGGGGAAAAGCAAGGGGCACTGCAGGAGGGCGACCAGATCCTAGCTAATCTACTCACCGGTCCCCGAAGCAAGCAGGCCCGAGCTTCTCCTCGATAGATGCAGCTTCTGGCAGGTTCTGAAGAGCAGGGAACGTCTCGTCGTCGTGCAGAGTAAAAAGACGTCCCGATCGAAGAAACAAGCACAGTTTTGTCGCCACAGCAGGGCAACGGAACGGCCGGGTGTATTCAAGCCAAACGAGCACTGCTCACCTCTAGCTTAGGACTGCTAAGCAAACGAAGCGTGTGAGCATGCCCCGGACTCAGAATACCACCCAACCTGTCGGCGATTACAGAGCAGGCCTCCTTAGTAAGCTGGTCAGTCAACTGGATGGCCCAGAGACACTTCCGAAGGCTTACAGCAGGAGTTGATGAAGGTGCCGGGAATAGCTGGTCCTGCTATTCCAATAGGTCGAAGCGCCAGTACAGGCCTTCTTGTTCGATCTTAGGTGGAAAGGGCTTCACCGGACGACAGCAATGAGGAGCAGAAGTTCTTCAGGGGGTCACCAGTGATTCCTCGGTCCAGCCTCGTGTTCGCAGGATACTTGGCTCCTGTATCCCTGGGTTCGTAAGAACTCAGGAGATCGACATGGTAGTGGTGTTTCCAGCTCCCTCTTATCCACGGTTCCCTTCGCGCCAAAACGGAGGGGAGCCAATGGGAGATCCGCTCATCAACACACATACCATACGTGGACCAATCACGGACCACGGTGGTCCCAGGCATTCGCACCACCCTAGACTCTCTGGCACCCAGGATGTGTATTGGGACCAGACAGCCCAGCCCACATCCTGGGGGCACTCAAACGACATGTAGAAGCCCGCGAACGCAACCGTGTTTCGCGGGAAACTACATGCCCAAATAAGGAAGGCCCCGGGTCGCCTGACCCGGGGGAAGGTAAAGGGAGCAAGACGGACAGTGGACTAGACAAAGGAGCCTCGTGGTCCGGCCATTTTGTGTAGCCGGGCCACCCTTTTGTGTTCGCGGCAAAAACGTGCTCAGAACGGCAAAAGGAGCTCAAAATAAACCAAATGATCGCTGCCACCAGCCCAGTCCCTGAATGACTTGCACCGATCCAAAAACCATCCTATAAGAGTGTCTAGGGTCTGTAGAAGGCTAGAGACCCAAGAGAGCTGTAACTTAGCTTACAGTGCCCTCTTGTGTCGTGTTGCACTAAAATGGCGACACGATAAAAGAAACTACGGGAAACAGCGTTCCCCGGTACTGACTGTCTTAAGGGCATGTCAGTTTCCCCGTAAGAAAGGAGCGAAAGCCCAGAGGAGTACAGCAGAAGGCTGCACTTCTCTGGCAAAGTCAAGAAAACAGGTTGAAAACAATAGCAAAAAGTTTAGGGGTTGCCACATGGAAGGAAAGTTCCCTACAATAACGAAATCTTTCCTAACAATGACCATGCAGAACAGGTATGTTCTGGACCTGCTAACAGCAATCGATGGAGGTGTTTGCCGAAAAATAGGAAGTGCGTGCTGCACGTTCGTACCTTCTGAAGACGCAGAAAATGGGTCCTTGTCCCACGTCATTGAAGCAGTCCATAACCTGGGAGAGAAAATGAAGCTGGAAGGTGGGGCTAAAGACAGCTCATGGTTCGACAATATCTTCTCCTGGGTTCCCTCCTGGCTTGGAATGACGATGAAATTATTGATACCGGTTGCGGTGGTCGTCCTCGTGGTGTTCTGCTTGTGCCAGGTGGGCCTTCGATGTTGTGCTAACGCAGTCCCTAACGGTGCGATGATGATGGTGACAATGGGCAACTCAGGTGGTACAATTAAGGCGACACAAGAAGTACATGTACAGACAGGACCGGATAATACTCCCAGATACCAGTTAGTGCCTATGTGCCGTGATAAGTACATAGTAGATAAACTATGGCACACCACTATCAAAGAACCCCGAGATGTGGAACTAGAATGGTATGAGGAGGTCTGGGTGGACTTGGAAGAGACGGGTGACTGTATATATTTAACCTGTACCCCAGATGAGTATGCCAGAAGAGGTGAGAGCTTGAGAGGGGTATGCAGAGCATGGATGCCTAGAAAAGGAACACCTGCATGGGATGACGCAGTGATAGAGGAGCAGGAATGTAGAAGGTTGGAAGAGCTAAAGAATTCGTTACTTTAGTAACGAAAGGGGGGAAATGTAGGGGAGGACTGGCCGCGAGGCCCTCCTCACCTACAGTCTTCTCCCCAGGTGAGGACCATGACTCGGTGGGCGTCCCCTCATGCCACCCGGGCCCAGGTGGAGGAGGGTTCACCCGCCGACGACATTGCCCACACATATCCTTTCGATGCATTTACCAAAATTCAGTTAGGCCTAGAAGCCATCTTGTCCAGCAAGCAAGCCATCTTGTCCAGCAAGCATGGCGTGAGTTCAGCACACTGTAACGAGGCCCCCACCTTTGGAGGGCCTTTCATGCATCTCTGCCGCCACAGCAGCCCTGGTGGATCCGCTGCGAGCGCGTTCCCATGAGAAAGTCAGATATGAGCTAAACCCGAGATGCCAACACTGTAACCTTCTCCCATTCACAATGTAATATTGCTCCTCGCATGACCCGGTCCGCAAGGCCGGGGTGACGGGGAAAGAGCTGACGCATCACTATCTGAAGAAAGTAGAAAATAATTCAAGTATTAGTATTAACGAACTACCTCTGTTTAAACAAGTCCTGTAAACTGTGAATAAACCACAAAAATGTAACGTTATATGATATCACTCCAGGTCTGTACTAGTGCTGCTATAACCACAGAGAAAGATGTTAACCAAACGTGTAACCTCTAACTGTATAAGTGTTTTTTCAATAGTATGTAGAAACCTGAACTCATATATGCTTTCTTAACCACCCAAAGCGGCGAGCATCAATCTCTGTAGGCCATAACCTAGTAATGCCTTGTATAACGTTTTATGTACATACAAATACGCACACAATGTAGTGAATATAATGTTAGGTAATGAAAAGGTACTGGAACCGACTGTATTAAAGAAATGTGTAACGAAATGAAAATATATATATGTGTTTAAATGACATCAAAATAAGGCGGAACAGTATAAAAGTTCTGCATTTAAAAGTTAGCAACGCACGAGGAAAAAAACCTTTGTGAGTATATGCAAGGCCATTCTCCCTCCCACCCGGCCAAGCCTGTCAGATAAGGAAGCTAAGGCCTGTGCCGCGCTCCCTCACCTCCCCCAACCAAGCTGGAGCCGCTTCAGAGAGTCAGAGGCCCCGGTACCGCACCCAAGGCCACAGCCCACCACCTGGGTTATTTACAGCACGGTAATAAACCCAAGTTTTGAATCCTCTGATCTACCAGCACCCTCTCGTAAAGTCCACAACCCTCCCCCCTAGACCACCCCAAGAACGACCCCCATCACTGGGACAAGACACAGAGACCCATTTGTATAATAACTTCTAACGCGGCAGACAGGCATGTACCAGTCGTCTCAGGCCCCAAAACTCAGCCCCTCGACCTAGAATACCGGTCAATAGGACACAGGTAAATCTCACCCTAACCGACAGTCACCGGACCTCTCAAGAGGTGCATTCCTCATGCGTTGCGTTTATTGTATAAGACAAACTGCGGAGCGATTTATTGATGGACTTAAATGTCGTTTCTTGAATAACTGCAGTGTGCATGGCCTAGGGCAAACGAGTCAGGAGAGGTATTCATCTTTGTCACAGGCTGCCCCAGCATACCAACACCGCTCGGATGACCTCAAGCTGGCCTGCCAGGCCCAACCCAACCCTCGAGGCTGACCAGTGACGTCCTCACGCCAAAGACCAACCGCGCTGCAGCAACACCTATAGTTAGTCGACGCCACCCAATCCCAATTAACTTGTGCCCCCTATAGTGTGTAGGTTCTGATGACGTTTTTTGTATTAGAAATACGCCTGTCTTTGCTATTGTCAGACAGAGCGCTCTCGTAGGTTGCAGAGTTCTTTGCATGCCTTATTTTTGGATAAACTCCCACTTACGCTCACCCGCACTCTGTCTTGGCCTTATTCCCACTACGGGAGAGTCCCTTATTGTCTCTCATTGCGGGGAGGATCGTGCTGAAGTTGGGGGCGCTTCCTTTCACACATCTCATGCTAAAGGAAGGGTCTCAGGTTTGGAACGGGAAGGAGTTGGATATCACATCTCATGTTATAGGAAGGGTCTCAGGATTGGAATGGGAAGGACTTGGATATCATATCTCATGCTATAGGACGGGTCTCAGGTTTGTTATTAGAATCATTGAGATATCATATTGCATGCTGTAGGAAGGGTCTAAGGATTGGAATGGGAAGGACTTGGATATCACATCTCATGCTATAGATAGGCTCTTAGGTTTGGAAAGGGAAGGAGTTCGATATCACATTTCATGTTAGAGGAAGGATCTCAGGTTTGGTATTAGAAGCATTAAGATATCACATCCCATGCTATAGGAAGGGTCTCAGGATTGGAATGGGAAGTAGTTGGATATCACATCTCATGCTATAGGAAGGGTCTCAGGTTTGGTATAAGCATTGAGATATCACATCTCATGCTATAGGACGGGTCTCAGGATTGGAATGGAAGGAGTTGGATATCACATCTCATGTTATAGGAAGGATCTCAGGTTTGATATTAGAAGCATTGAGACATCACATCTCATGCTATAGGAAGGGTCTCAGGGTTGGAATGGGAAGGAGTTGGATATCACAACTCATCCAATAGGAAGGGTCTCAGGTTTGGAATGGGAAGGAGTTGGATATCACATATGCTATAGTTAGTGTCTCAGGTTTGGAACGGGAAGGAGTTGGATATCACATCTCATGCCATAGGAAGGGTCTCAGGTTTGGTATAAGCATTGAGATATCACATCTCTGCTATCGGAAGGGTCTCAGGATTGGAATGGGAAGGAGTTGGATATTCCCATCTCATGTTATAGGAAGGGTCTCAGGTTTGGTATTAGAAGCATTGAGATATCACATCTCATGCTATAGGAAGGGTCTCAGGATTGGAATGGGAAGGACTTGGATATCACATCTCATGCTATAGGAAGGGTCTCAGGTTTGGTATTAGAAGCATTGAGATATCACATCTCATGCTATAGGAAGGGTCTCAGGATTGGAATGGGAAGGACTTGGATATCACATCTCATGCTATAGGAAGGGTCTCAGGTTTGGTATTAGAAGCATTGAGATATCACATCTCATGCTATAGGAAGGGTCTCAGGATTGGAATGGGAAGGAGTTGGATATCACATCTCATGATAAAGGAAGGGTCTAAGGTTTGGAAGGGGAAGGATTTGGATATCATATCTCATGTTATACTACGGGTCTCAGGTTTGGTATTAGAAGCATTGAGATATCAAGTCTCAGAGTATAGGAAGGGTCTCAGAATTGGAATGGGAAGGAGTTGGATATCACATCTCAAGCCATAGGAAGGGTCTCAGGATTGGAATGGGAAGGACTTGGATATCACATCTCATGATATAGGAAGGCTCTCAGGTTTGGAAGGGGAAAGAGTTGGATATCACATTTCATGTTAGAGGTAGGATCTCAGGTTTGGTATTAGAGGCATGGAGATATCACATCTCATGCTATCAGAAGGGTCTCAGGAATGGAATGGGAAGGAGTTGGATATCGCATCTCATGCTAAAGGGAGGGTCTCAGGTTTGGAAGGGGAAGGATTTGGATATCACATCTCATGTTATAGGAAGGATCTGAGGTTTGGTATTAGAAGCATTGAGATATCACATCTCATGCTATCGGAAGGATCTCAGGTTTGGTATTAGAAGCATTGAGATATCACATCTCATGCTATCAGAAGGGTCTCAGGATTGGAATGGGAAGGAGTTGGATATCACATCTCATGCTAAAGGGAGGGTCTCAGGTTTGGAAGGGGAAGGATTTGGATATCACATCTCATGTTATCGGAAGGATCTCACGTTTGGTATTAGAAGTATTGAGATATCATATCTCATGCTATAGGAAGGGTCTCAGGATTGGAATGGGAAGGAGTTGGATATCACATCTCATGCTATAGGAAGTGTCTCAGGATTGGAATGGGAAGGACTTGGATATCACATCTCATGCTATAGGTAGGGTCTCATGTTTGATATTAGAAGCATTGAGATATCACATCTCATGCTATAGGAAGGGTCTGAGGATTGGAATGGGAAGGAGTTGGATATCACATCTCATGCTATGGGAAGGGTCTCAGGTTTGGTATAAGCAGTGAGATATCACATCTCATGCTATAGGAAGTGTCTCAGGATTGGAATGGGAAGGAGTTGGATATCACATCTCATGTTATAGGAAGGATCTCAGGTTTGGTATAAGCATTGAGATATCACATCTCTGCTATCGGAAGGGTCTCAGGATTGGAATGGGAAGGAGTTGGATATTCCCATCTCATGTTATAGGAAGGGTCTCAGGTTTGGTATTAGAAGCATTGAGATATCACATCTCATGCTATAGGAAGGGTATCAGGATTGGAATGGGAAGGACTTGGATATCACATCTCATGCTATAGGGAGGGTCTCAAGTTTGATATTAGAAGCTTTGAGATATCACATCTCATGATATCGGAAGGGTCTCAGGATTGGAATGGGAAGGAGTTGGATATCACATCTCATGATAAAGGAAGGGTCTAAGGTTTGGAAGGGGAAGGATTTCGATATCACATCTCATGTTATATTACGGGTCTCACGTTTGGTATTAGAAGCATTGAGATATCAAGTCTCATAGTATAGGAAGGGTCTCAGAATTGGAATGGGAAGGAGTTGGATATCACATCTCAAGCTATAGGAAGGGTCTCAGGATTGGAATGGGAAGGACTTGGATATCACATCTCATGCTATAGGAAGGCTCTCAGGTTTGGAAGGGGAAAGAGTTGGATATCACATTTCATGTTAGAGGTAGGATCTCAGGTTTGGTATTAGAGGCATTGAGATATCACATCTCATGCTATCAGAAGGGTCTCAGGAATGGAATGGGAAGGAGTTGGATATCACATCTCATGCTAAAGGGAGGGTCTCAGGTTTGGAAGGGGAAGGATTTGGATATCACATCTCATGTTATAGGAAGGATCTCAGGTTTGGTATTAGAAGCATTGAGATATCACATCTCATGCTATCGGAAGGATCTCAGGTTTGGTATTAGAAGCATTGAGATATCACATCTCATGCTATCAGAAGAGTTTCAGGATTGGAATAGGAAGGAGTTGGATATCACATCTCATGCTAAAGGGAGGGTCTCAGGTTTGGAAGGGGAAGGATTTGGATATCACATCTCATGTTATCGGAAGGATCTCACGTTTGGTATTAGAAGTATTGAGATATCATATCTCATGCTATAGGAAGTGTCTCAGGTTGGAATGGGAAGGAGTTGGATATCACATCTCATGTTATAGGAAGGGTCTCAGGATTGGAATGGGAAGGATTTGGATATCACATCTCTTGCTATAGGAAGGATCTCAGGATTGGAATGGGTAGGAGTTGGATATTACTTTCTTGCTATAGGAAGGGTCTCATGTTTGGAATGGGAAGGAGTTGGATATCACATATGCTATAGTTAGTGTCTCAGGTTTGGAACGGGAAGGAGTTGGATATCACATCTCATGTTATAGGAAGGGTCTCAGGTTTGGTATAAGCATTGAGATATCACATCTCTGCTATCGGAAGCGGCTCAGGATTGGAATGGGAAGGAGTTGGATATCCCATCTAATGTTATAGGAAGAGTCTCTGGTTTGGTATTAGAATCATTGAGATATCACATCGCATGCTGTAGGAAGGGTCTAAGGATTGGAATGGGATGGACTTGGATATCACATCTCATGCTATAGGTAGGCTCTCAGGTTTGGTATAAGCATTGAGATATCACATCTCATGCTATAGGAAGGGTCTCAGGATTGGAATGGGAAGGAATTGGATATCACATCTCATGCTATAGGAAGGGTCTCAGATTTGGTATAAGCATTGAGATATCACATCTCATGCTAAAGGAAGGGTCTCAGGATTGGATTGGGAAGGAGTTGTATATGACATCTCAGGCCATAGGAAGGTTCTCAGGTTTGGTATAAGCATTGAGATATCACATCTCTGCTATCGGAAAGGTCTCAGGATTGGAATGGGAAGGAGTTGGATATCCCATCTCATGTTATAGGAAGGGCCTCAGGTTTGGTATTAGAAGCATAGAGATATCACATCTCATGCTATAGGAAGGGTCTCAGGATTGGAATGGGAAGGACTTGGATGTCACATCTCATGCTATAGGGAGGGTCTCAAGTTTGATATTAGAAGCATTGAGATAACAAATCTCATGATATCGGAAGGGTCTCAGGATTGGAATGGGAAGGAGTTGGATATCACATCTCATGATAAAGGAAGGGTCTAAGGTTTGGAAGGGGAAGGATTTGGATATCACATCTCATGTTATAGGACGGGTCTCAGGTTTGGTATTAGAAGCATTGAGATATCAAGTCTCATGGTATAAGAAGGGTCTCAGAATTGGAATGGGAAGGAGTTGGATATCACACCTCAAGCTATAGGAAGGGTCTCAGGATTGGAATGGGAAGGAGTTTGATATCACATCTCATGCCATAGTATGGGTCTCAGGTTTGGTAGAAGCATTGGGATATCACGTCTCATGCTATCGGAAGGGTATCAGTATTGGATTTGGAAGAAGTTGGATATCACATTTCATGTTATAGGAAGGGTCGCAGGATTGGAATGGGAAGGACTTGGATATCATATCTCATGCTATAGATAGGCTCTTAGGTTTGGAAAGGGAAGGAGTTGGATATCACATTTCATGTTAGAGGAAGGATCTCAGGTTTGGTATTAGAAGCATTGAGATATCACATCTCATGCTATAGGAAGGGTCTCAGGATTGGAATGGGAAGTAGTTGGATATCACATCTCATGCTATAGGAAGGGTCTCAGGTTTGGTATAAGCATTGAGATATCACATCTCATGCTATAGGACGGGTCTCAGGATTGGAATGGAAGGAGTTGGATATCACATCTCATGTTATAGGAAGGATCTCAGGTTTGGTATTAGAAGCATTGAGACATCACATCTCATGCTATAGGAAGGGTCTCAGGGTTGGAATGGGAAGGAGTTGGATATCACATCTCATCCAGTAGGAAGGGTCTCAGGTTTGGAATGGGAAGGAATTGGATATCACATCTCATGTTATAGGAAGGATCTCAGGTTTGGTATTAGAAGCATTGAGATATCACATCTCATGCTATAGGAAGGGTCTCAGGATTGGAATGGGAAGGATTTGGATATCACATCTCATGCTAAAGGAAGGGTCTCAGGTTTGGTAGAAGCATTGAGATATCACGTCTCTGCTATCGGAAGGGTCTCAGGATTGGATTGGGAAGGAGTTGGATATCCCTTCTCATGCTATAGGAAGGGTCTCAGGATTTGAATGGCAAGGAGTTGGATATCACATCTCATGCCATAGGAAGGGTCTCAGGTTTGGTATAAGCATTGAGATATCACATCTCTGCTATCGGAAGGGTCTCAGGATTGGAATGGGAAGGAGTTGGATATTCCCATCTCATGTTATAGGAAGGGTCTCAGGTTTGGTATTAGAAGCATTGAGATATCACATCTCATGCTATAGGAAGGGTCTCAGGAACGGAATGGGAAGGACTTGGATATCACATCTCATGCTATAGGGAGGGTCTCAAGTTTCATATTAGAAGCTTTGAGATATCACATCTCATGATATCGGAAGGGTCTCAGGATTGGAATGGGAAGGATTTGGATATCACATCTCATGTTATATTACGGGTCTCAGGTTTGGTATTAGAAGCATTGAGATATCAAGTCTCAGAGTATAGGAAGGGTCTCAGAATTGGAATGGGAAGGAGTTGGATATCACATCTCAAGCTATAGGAAGGGTCTCAGGATTGGAATGGGAAGGCCTTGGATATCACATCTCATGCTATAGGAAGGCTCTCAGGTTTGGAAGGGGAAAGAGTTGGATATCACATTTCATGTTAGAGGTAGGATCTCAGGTTTGGTATTAGAGGCATTGAGATATCACATCTCATGCTATCAGAAGGGTCTCAGGAATGGAATGGGAAGGAGTTGGATATCACATCTCATGCTAAAGGGAGGGTCTCAGGTTTGGAAGGGGAAGGATTTGGATATCACATCTCATGTTATAGGAAGGATCTCAGGTTTGGTATTAGAAGCATTGAGATATCACATCTCATGCTATCGGAAGGATCTCAGGTTTGGTATTAGAAGCATTGAGATATCACATCTCATGCTATCAGAAGGGTCTCAGGATTGGAATGGGAAGGAGTTGGATATCACATCTCATGCTAAAGGGAGGGTCTCAGGTTTGGAAGGGGAAGGATTTGGATATCACATCTCATGTTATCGGAAGGATCTCACGTTTGGTATTAGAAGTATTGAGATATCATATCTCATGCTATAGGAAGGGTCTCAGGATTGGAATGGGAAAGAGTTGGATATCACATCTCATGCTATAGGGAGTGTCTCAGGATTGGAATGGGAAGGACTTAGATATCACATATCATGCTATAGGGAGGGTCTCAGTTTTGATATTAGAAGCATTGAGATATCACATCTCATGCTATCGGAAGTGTCTCAGGATTGGAATGGGAAGGAGCTGGATATCACATCTCATGCTAAAGGAAGGGTCTCAGGTTTGGAACGGGAAGGAGTTGGATATCACATCTCATGTTATAGGAAGGGTCTCAGGATTGGAATGGGAAGGACTTGGATATCATATCTCATGCTATAGGACGGGTCTCAGGTTTGTTATTAGAATCATTGAGATATCATATTGCATGCTGTAGGAAGGGTCTAAGGATTGGAATGGGAAGGACTTGGATATCACATCTCATGCTATAGATAGGCTCTTAGGTTTGGAAAGGGAAGGAGTTGGATATCACATTTCATGTTAGAGGAAGGATCTCAGGTTTGGTATTAGAAGCATTGAGATATCACATCCCATGCTATAGGAAGGGTCTCAGGATTGGAATGGGAAGTAGTTGGATATCACATCTCATGCTATAGGAAGGGTCTCAGGTTTGGTATAAGCATTGAGATATCACATCTCATGCTATAGGACGGGTCTCAGGATTGGAATGGAAGGAGTTGGATATCACATCTCATGTTATAGGAAGGATCTCAGGTTTGGTATTAGAAGCATTGAGACATCACATCTCATGCTATAGGAAGGGTCTCAGGGTTGGAATGGGAAGGAGTTGGATATCACAACTCATCCAATAGGAAGGGTCTCAGGTTTGGAATGGGAAGGAATTGGATATCACATCTCATGTTATAGGAAGGATCTCAGGTTTGGTATTAGAAGCATTGAGATATCACATCTCATGCTATAGGAAGGGTCTCAGGATTGGAATGTGAAGGATTTGGATATCACATCTCATGCTAAAGGAAGGGTCTCAGGTTTGGTAGAAGCATTGAGATATCACGTCTCTGCTATCGGAAGGGTCTCAGGGTTGGATTGCGAAGGAGTTGGATATCCCTTCTCATGCTATAGGAAGGGTCTCAGGATTTGAATGGCAAGGAGTTGGATATCACATCTCATGCCATAGGAAGGGTCTCAGGTTTGGTATTAGAAGCATTGAGATATCACATCTCATGCTATAGGAAGGGTCTCAGGATTGGAATGGGAAGGACTTGGATATCACATCTCATGCTATAGGAAGGGTCTCAGGTTTGGTATTAGAAGCATTGAGATATCACATCTCATGCTATAGGAAGGGTCTCGGGATTGGAATGGGAAGGACTTGGATATCATATCTCATGCTATAGGGAGGGTCTCAAGTTTGATATTAGAAGCTTTGAGATATCACATCTCATGATATCGGAAGGGTCTCAGGATTGGAATGGGAAGGAGTTGGATATCACATCTCATGATAAAGGAAGGGTCTAAGGTTTGGAAGGGGAAGGATTTGGATATCATATCTCATGTTATACTACGGGTCTCAGGTTTGGTATTAGAAGCATTGAGATATCAAGTCTCAGAGTATAGGAAGGGTCTCAGAATTGGAATGGGAAGGAGTTGGATATCACATCTCAAGCTATAGGAAGGGTCTCAGGATTGGAATGGGAAGGACTTGGATATCACATCTCATGATATAGGAAGGCTCTCAGGTTTGGAAGGGGAAAGAGTTGGATATCACATTTCATGTTAGAGGTAGGATCTCAGGTTTGGTATTAGAGGCATTGAGATATCACATCTCATGCTATCATAAGGGTCTCAGGAATGGAATGGGAAGGAGTTGGATATCACATCTCATGCTAAAGGGAGGGTCTCAGGTTTGGAAGGGGAAGGATTTGGATATCACATCTCATGTTATAGGAAGGATCTGAGGTTTGGTATTAGAAGCATTGAGATATCACATCTCATGCTATCGGAAGGATCTCAGGTTTGGTATTAGAAGCATTGAGATATCACATCTCATGCTATCAGAAGGGTCTCAGGATTGGAATGGGAAGGAGTTGGATATCACATCTCATGCTAAAGGGAGGGTCTCAGGTTTGGAAGGGGAAGGATTTGGATATCACATCTCATGTTATCGGAAGGATCTCACGTTTGGTATTAGAAGTATTGAGATATCATATCTCATGCTATAGGAAGGGTCTCAGGATTGGAATGGGAAGGAGTTGGATATCACATCTCATGCTATAGGAAGTGTCTCAGGATTGGAATGGGAAGGACTTGGATATCACATCTCATGCTATAGGTAGGGTCTCAAGTTTGATATTAGAAGCATTGAGATATCACATCTCATGCTATAGGAAGGGTCTGAGGATTGGAATGGGAAGGAGTTGGATATCACATCTCATGCTATGGGAAGGGTCTCAGGTTTGGTATAAGCAGTGAGATATCACATCTCATGCTATAGGAAGTGTCTCAGGATTGGAATGGGAAGGAGTTGGATATCACATCTCATGTTATAGGAAGGATCTCAGGTTTGGTATAAGCATTGAGATATCACATCTCTGCTATCGGAAGGGTCTCAGGATTGGAATGGGAAGGAGTTAGATATTCCCATCTCATGTTATAGGAAGGGTCTCAGGTTTGGTATTAGAAGCATTGAGATATCACATCTCATGCTATAGGAAGGGTATCAGGATTGGAATGGGAAGGACTTGGATATCACATCTCATGCTATAGGGAGGGTCTCAAGTTTGATATTAGAAGCTTTGAGATATCACATCTCATGATATCGGAAGGGTCTCAGGATTGGAATGGGAAGGAGTTGGATATCACATCTCATGATAAAGGAAGGGTCTAAGGTTTGGAAGGGGAAGGATTTCGATATCACATCTCATGTTATATTACGGTTCTCACGTTTGGTATTAGAAGCATTGAGATATCAAGTCTCATAGTATAGGAAGGGTCTCAGAATTGGAATGGGAAGGAGTTGGATATCACATCTCAAGCTATAGGAAGGGTCTCAGGATTGGAATGGGAAGGACTTGGATATCACATCTCATGCTATAGGAAGGCTCTCAGGTTTGGAAGGGGAAAGAGTTGGATATCACATTTCATGTTAGAGGTAGGACCTCAGGTTTGGTATTAGAGGCATTGAGATATCACATCTCATGCTATCAGAAGGGTCTCAGGAATGGAATGGGAAGGAGTTGGATATCACATCTCATGCTAAAGGGAGGGTCTCAGGTTTGGAAGGGGAAGGATTTGGATATCACATCTCATGTTATAGGAAGGATCTCAGGTTTGGTATTAGAAGCATTGAGATATCACATCTCATGCTATCGGAAGGATCTCAGGTTTGGTATTAGAAGCATTGAGATATCACATCTCATGCTATCAGAAGAGTTTCAGGATTGGAATAGGAAGGAGTTGGATATCACATCTCATGCTAAAGGGAGGGTCTCAGGTTTGGAAGGGGAAGGATTTGGATATCACATCTCATGTTATCGGAAGGATCTCACGTTTGGTATTAGAAGTATTGAGATATCATATCTCATGCTATAGGAAGGGTCTCAGGATTGGAATGTGAAGGATTTGGATATCACATCTCATGCTAAAGGAAGGGTCTCAGGTTTGGTAGAAGCATTGAGATACCACGTCTCTGCTATCGGAAGGGTCTCAGGATTGGATTGGGAAGGAGTTGGATATCACATCTCATGCCATAGGAAGGGTCTCAGGTTTGGTATAAGCATTGAGATATCACATCTCTGCTATCGGAAGGGTCTCAGGATTGGATTGGGAAGGAGTTGGATATCCCTTCTCATGCTATAGGAAGTGTCTCAGGTTGGAATGGGAAGGAGTTGGATATCACATCTCATTCATGTTATAGGAAGGGTCTCAGGATTGGAATGGGAAGGATTTGGATATCACATCTCTTGCTATAGGAAGGGTCTCAGGATTGGAATGGGTAGGAGTTGGATATTACTTTCTTGCTATAGGAAGGGTCTCATGTTTGGAATGGGAAGGAGTTGGATATCACATATGCTATAGTTAGTGTCTCAGGTTTGGAACGGGAAGGAGTTGGATATCATATCTCATGTTATAGGAAGGGTCTCAGGTTTGGTATAAGCATTGAGATATCACATCTCTGCTATCGGAAGCGGCTCAGGATTGGAATGGGAAGGAGTTGGATATCCCATCTCATGTTATAGGAAGAGTCTCTGGTTTGGTATTAGAATCATTGAGATATCACATCGCATGCTGTAGGAAGGGTCTAAGGATTGGAATGGGATGGACTTGGATATCACATCTCATGCTATAGGTAGGCTCTCAGGTGGTTTGGTATAAGCATTGAGATATCACATCTCATGCTATAGGAAGGGTCTCAGGATTGGAATGGGAAGGAATTGGATATCACATCTCATGCTATAGGAAGGGTCTCAGATTTGGTATAAGCATTGAGATATCACATCTCATGCTAAAGGAAGGGTCTCAGGATTGGAATGGGAAGGAGTTGTATATGACATCTCAGGCCATAGGAAGGTTCTCAGGTTTGGTATAAGCATTGAGATATCACATCTCTGCTATCGGAAGGGTCTCAGGATTGGAATGGGAAGGAGTTGGATATCCCATCTCATGTTATAGGAAGGGTCTCAGGTTTGGTATTAGAAGCATAGAGATATCACATCTCATGCTATAGGAAGGGTCTCAGGATTTGAATGGCAAGGAGTTGGATATCACATCTCATGCCATAGGAAGGGTCTCAGGTTTGGTATAAGCATTGAGATATCACATCTCTGCTATCGGAAGGGTCTCAGGATTGGATTGGGAAGGAGTTGGATATCCCTTCTCATACTATAGGAAGTGTCTCAGGTTGGAATAGGAAGGAGTTGGATATCACATCTCATGTTATAGGAAGGGTCTCAGGATTGGAATGGGAAGGATTTGGATATCACATCTCTTGCTATAGGAAGGGTCTCAGGATTGGAATGGGTAGGAGTTGGATATTACTTTCTTGCTATAGGAAGGGTCTCATGTTTGGAATGGGAAGGAGTTGGATATCACATATGCTATAGTTAGTGTCTCAGGTTTGGAACGGGAAGGAGTTGGATATCACATCTCATGTTATAGGAAGGGTCTCAGGTTTGGTATAAGCATTGAGATATCACATCTCTGCTATCGGAAGCGGCTCAGGATTGGAATGGGAAGGAGTTGGATATCCCATCTCATGTTATAGGAAGAGTCTCTGGTTTGGTATTAGAATCATTGAGATATCACATCGCATGCTGTAGGAAGGGTCTAAGGATTGGAATGGGATGGACTTGGATATCACATCTCATGCTATAGGTAGGCTCTCAGGTTTGGTATAAGCATTGAGATATCACATCTCATGCTATAGGAAGGGTCTCAGGATTGGAATGGGAAGGAATTGGATATCACATCTCATGCTATAGGAAGGGTCTCAGATTTGGTATAAGCATTGAGATATCACATCTCATGCTAAAGGAAGGGTCTCAGGATTGGAATGGGAAGGAGTTGTATATGACATCTCAGGCCATAGGAAGGTTCTCAGGTTTGGTATAAGCATTGAGATATCACATCTCTGCTATCGGAAGGGTCTCAGGATTGGAATGGGAAGGAGTTGGATATCCCATCTCATGTTATAGGAAGGGTCTCAGGTTTGGTATTAGAAGCATAGAGATATCACATCTCATGCTATAGGAAGGGTCTCAGGATTTGAATGGCAAGGAGTTGGATATCACATCTCATGCCATAGGAAGGGTCTCAGGTTTGGTATAAGCATTGAGATATCACATCTCTGCTATCGGAAGGGTCTCAGGATTGGATTGGGAAGGAGTTGGATATCCCTTCTCATGCTATAGGAAGTGTCTCAGGTTGGAATGGGAAGGAGTTGGATATCACATCTCATGTTATAGGAAGGGTCTCAGGATTGGAATGGGAAGGATTTGGATATCACATCTCTTGCTATAGGAAGGGTCTCAGGATTGGAATGGGTAGGAGTTGGATATTACTTTCTTGCTATAGGAAGGGTCTCATGTTTGGAATGGGAAGGAGTTGGATATCACATATGCTATAGTTAGTGTCTCAGGTTTGGAACGGGAAGGAGTTGGATATCACATCTCATGTTATAGGAAGGGTCTCAGGTTTGGTATAAGCATTGAGATATCACATCTCTGCTATCGGAAGCGGCTCAGGATTGGAATGGGAAGGAGTTGGATATCCCATCTAATGTTATAGGAAGAGTCTCTGGTTTGGTATTAGAATCATTGAGATATCACATCGCATGCTGTAGGAAGGGTCTAAGGATTGGAATGGGATGGACTTGGATATCACATCTCATGCTATAGGTAGGCTCTCAGGTTTGGTATAAGCATTGAGATATCACATCTCATGCTATAGGAAGGGTCTCAGGATTGGAATGGGAAGGAATTGGATATCACATCTCATGCTATAGGAAGGGTCTCAGATTTGGTGTAAGCATTGAGATATCACATCTCATGCTAAAGGAAGGGTCTCAGGATTGGAATGGGAAGGAGTTGTATATGACATCTCAGGCCATAGGAAGGTTCTCAGGTTTGGTATAAGCATTGAGATATCACATCTCTGCTATCGGAAAGGTCTCAGGATTGGAATGGGAAGGAGTTGGATATCCCATCTCATGTTATAGGAAGGGTCTCAGGTTTGGTATTAGAAGCATAGAGATATCACATCTCATGCTATAGGAAGGGTCTCAGGATTGGAATGGGAAGGACTTGGATGTCACATCTCATGCTATAGGGAGGGTCTCAAGTTTGATATTAGAAGCATTGAGATAACAAATCTCATGATATCAGAAGGGTCTCAGGATTGGAATGGGAAGGAGTTGGATATCACATCTCATGATAAAGGAAGGGTCTAAGGTTTGGAAGGGGAAGGATTTGGATATCACATCTCATGTTATAGGACGGGTCTCAGGTTTGGTATTAGAAGCATTGAGATATCAAGTCTCATGGTATAAGAAGGGTCTCAGAATTGGAATGGGAAGGAGTTGGATATCACACCTCAAGCTATAGGAAGGGTCTCAGGATTGGAATGGGAAGGAGTTTGATATCACATCTCATGCCATAGTATGGGTCTCAGGTTTGGTAGAAGCATTGGGATATCACGTCTCATGCTATCGGAAGGGTATCAGTATTGGATTTGGAAGAAGTTGGATATCCCATCTCATGCTATAGGAAGGGTCTCAGGTTGGAATGGGAAGGAGTTGGATATCACATTTCATGTTATAGGAAGGGTCGCAGGATTGGAATGGGAAGGACTTGGATATCATATCTCATGCTATAGGACGGGTCTCAGGTTTGTTATTAGAATCATTGAGATATCATATTGCATGCTGTAGGAAGGGTCTAAGGATTGGAATGGGAAGGACCTGGATATCACATCTCATGCTATAGAAAGGCTCTTAGGTTTGGAAAGGGAAGGAGTTGGATATCACATTTCATGTTAGAGGGAGGATCTCAGGTTTGGTATTAGAAGCATTGAGACATCACATCTCATGCTATAGGAAGGGTCTCAGGGTTGGAATGGGAAGGAGTTGGATATCACATCTCATCCAGTAGGAAGGGTCTCAGGTTTGGAATGGGAAGGAATTGGATATCACATCTCATGCTATAGGAAGGGTCTCAGGATTGGAATGGGAAGTAGTTGGATATCACATCTCATGCTATAGGAAGGGTCTCAGGTTTGGTATAAGCATTGAGATATCACATCTCATGCTATAGGACGGGTCTCAGGATTGGAATGGAAGGAGTTGGATATCACATCTCATTTAATAGGAAGGATCTCAGGTTTGGTATTAGAAGCATTGAGACATCACATCTCATGCTATAGGAAGGGTCTCAGGGTTGGAATGGGAAGGAGTTGGATATCACATCTCATCCAGTAGGAAGGGTCTCAGGTTTGGAATGGGAAGGAATTGGATATCACATCTCATGTTATAGGAAGGATCTCAGGTTTGGTATTAGAAGCATTGAGATATCACATCTCATGCTATAGGAAGGGTCTCAGGATTGGAATGTGAAGGATTTGGATATCACATCTCATGCTAAAGAAAGGGTCTCAGGTTTGGTAGAAGCATTGAGATATCACGTCTCTGCTATCGGAAGGGTCTCAGGATTGGATTGGGAAGGAGTTGGATATTCCCATCTCATGTTATAGGAAGGGTCTCAGGTTTGGTATTAGAAGCATTGAGATATCACATCTCATGCTATAGGAAGGGTATCAGGATTGGAATGGGAAGGACTTGGATATCACATCTCATGCTATAGGGAGGGTCTCAAGTTTGATATTAGAAGCTTTGAGATATCACATCTCATGATATCGGAAGGGTCTCAGGATTGGAATGGGAAGGAGTTGGATATCACATCTCATGATAAAGGAAGGGTCTAAGGTTTGGAAGGGGAAGGATTTCGATATCACATCTCATGTTATATTACGGGTCTCACGTTTGGTATTAGAAGCATTGAGATATCAAGTCTCAGAGTATAGGAAGGGTCTCAGAATTGGAATGGGAAGGAGTTGGATATCACATCTCAAGCTATAGGAAGGGTCTCAGGATTGGAATGGGAAGGACTTGGATATCACATCTCATGCTATAGGAAGGCTCTCAGGTTTGGAAGGGGAAAGAGTTGGATATCACATTTCATGTTAGAGGTAGGATCTCAGGTTTGGTATTAGAGGCATTGAGATATCACATCTCATGCTATCAGAAGGGTCTCAGGAATGGAATGGGAAGGAGTTGGATATCACATCTCATGCTAAAGGGAGGGTCTCAGGTTTGGAAGGGGAAGGATTTGGATATCACATCTCATGTTATAGGAAGGATCTGAGGTTTTGTATTAGAAGCATTGAGATATCACATCTCATGCTATCGGAAGGATCTCAGGTTTGGTATTAGAAGCATTGAGATATCACATTTCATGCTATCAGAAGGGTCTCAGGATTGGAATGGGAAGGAGTTGGATATCACATCTCATGCTAAAGGGAGGGTCTCAGGTTTGGAAGGGGAAGGATTTGGATATCACATCTCATGTTATCGGAAGGATCTCACGTTTGGTATTAGAAGTATTGAGATATCATATCTCATGCTATAGGAAGGGTCTCAGGATTGGAATGGGAAGGAGTTGGATATCACATCTCATGCTATAGGAAGTGTCTCAGGATTGGAATGGGAAGGACTTGGATATCACATCTCATGCTATAGGTAGGGTCTCAAGTTTGATATTAGAAGCATTGAGATATCACATCTCATGCTATAGGAAGGGTCTGAGGATTGGAATGGGAAGGAGTTGGATATCACATCTCATGCTATGGGAAGGGTCTCAGGTTTGGTATAAGCAGTGAGATATCACATCTCATGCTATAGGAAGTGTCTCAGGATTGGAATGGGAAGGAGTTGGATATCACATCTCATGTTATAGGAAGGATCTCAGGTTTGGTATAAGCATTGAGATATCACATCTCTGCTATCGGAAGGGTCTCAGGATTGGAATGGGAAGGAGTTAGATATTCCCATCTCATGTTATAGGAAGGGTCTCAGGTTTGGTATTAGAAGCATTGAGATATCATATCTCATGCTATAGGAAGGGTCTCAGGATTGGAATGGGAAGGAGTTAGATATTCCCATCTCATGTTATCGGAAGGATCTCACGTTTGGTATTAGAAGTATTGAGATATCATATCTCATGCTATAGGAAGGGTCTCAGGATTGGAATGGGAAGGAGTTGGATATCACATCTCATGCTATAGGAAGTGTCTCAGGATTGGAATGGGAAGGACTTGGATATCACATCTCATGCTATAGGTAGGGTCTCAAGTTTGATATTAGAAGCATTGAGATATCACATCTCATGCTATAGGAAGGGTCTGAGGATTGGAATGGGAAGGAGTTGGATATCACATCTCATGCTATGGGAAGGGTCTCAGGTTTGGTATAAGCAGTGAGATATCACATCTCATGCTATAGGAAGTGTCTCAGGATTGGAATGGGAAGGAGTTGGATATCACATCTCATGTTATAGGAAGGATCTCAGGTTTGGTATAAGCATTGAGATATCACATCTCTGCTATCGGAAGGGTCTCAGGATTGGAATGGGAAGGAGTTAGATATTCCCATCTCATGTTATAGGAAGGGTCTCAGGTTTGGTATTAGAAGCATTGAGATATCACATCTCATGCTATAGGAAGGGTATCAGGATTGGAATGGGAAGGACTTGGATATCACATCTCATGCTATAGGGAGGGTCTCAAGTTTGATATTAGAAGCTTTGAGATATCACATCTCATGATATCGGAAGGGTCTCAGGATTGGAATGGGAAGGAGTTGGATATCACATCTCATGATAAAGGAAGGGTCTAAGGTTTGGAAGGGGAAGGATTTCGATATCACATCTCATGTTATATTACGGGTCTCACGTTTGGTATTAGAAGCATTGAGATATCAAGTCTCATAGTATAGGAAGGGTCTCAGAATTGGAATGGGAAGGAGTTGGATATCACATCTCAAGCTATAGGAAGGGTCTCAGGATTGGAATGGGAAGGACTTGGATATCACATCTCATGCTATAGGAAGGCTCTCAGGTTTGGAAGGGGAAAGAGTTGGATATCACATTTCATGTTAGAGGTAGGATCTCAGGTTTGGTATTAGAGGCATTGAGATATCACATCTCATGCTATCAGAAGGGTCTCAGGAATGGAATGGGAAGGAGTTGGATATCACATCTCATGCTAAAGGGAGGGTCTCAGGTTTGGAAGGGGAAGGATTTGGATATCACATCTCATGTTATAGGAAGGATCTCAGGTTTGGTATTAGAAGCATTGAGATATCACATCTCATGCTATCGGAAGGATCTCAGGTTTGGTATTAGAAGGATTGAGATATCACATCTCATGCTATCAGAAGAGTTTCAGGATTGGAATAGGAAGGAGTTGGATATCACATCTCATGCTAAAGGGAGGGTCTCAGGTTTGGAAGGGGAAGGATTTGGATATCACATCTCATGTTATCGGAAGGATCTCACGTTTGGTATTAGAAGTATTGAGATATCATATCTCATGCTATAGGAAGGGTCTCAGGATTGGAATGTGAAGGATTTGGATATCACATCTCATGCTAAAGGAAGGGTCTCAGGTTTGGTAGAAGCATTGAGATATCACATCTCTGCTATCGGAAGGGTCTCAGGATTGGATTGGGAAGGAGTTGGATATCCCTTCTCATGCTATAGGAAGTGTCTCAGGTTGGAATGGGAAGGAGTTGGATATCACATCTCATTCATGTTATAGGAAGGGTCTCAGGATTGGAATGGGAAGGATTTGGATATCACATCTCTTGCTATAGGAAGGGTCTCAGGATTGGAATGGGTAGGAGTTGGATATTACTTTCTTGCTATAGGAAGGGTCTCATGTTTGGAATGGGAAGGAGTTGGATATCACATATGCTATAGTTAGTGTCTCAGGTTTGGAACGGGAAGGAGTTGGATATCATATCTCATGTTATAGGAAGGGTCTCAGGTTTGGTATAAGCATTGAGATATCACATCTCTGCTATCGGAAGCGGCTCAGGATTGGAATGGGAAGGAGTTGGATATCCCATCTCATGTTATAGGAAGAGTCTCTGGTTTGGTATTAGAATCTTTGAGATATCACATCGCATGCTGTAGGAAGGGTCTAAGGATTGGAATGGGATGGACTTGGATATCACATCTCATGCTATAGGTAGGCTCTCAGGTGGTTTGGTATAAGCATTGAGATATCACATCTCATGCTATAGGAAGGGTCTCAGGATTGGAATGGGAAGGAATTGGATATCACATCTCATGCTATAGGAAGGGTCTCAGATTTGGTATAAGCATTGAGATATCACATCTCATGCTAAAGGAAGGGTCTCAGGATTGGAATGGGAAGGAGTTGTATATGACATCTCAGGCCATAGGAAGGTTCTCAGGTTTGGTATAAGCATTGAGATATCACATCTCTGCTATCGGAAGGGTCTCAGGATTGGAATGGGAAGGAGTTGGATATCCCATCTCATGTTATAGGAAGGGTCTCAGGTTTGGTATTAGAAGCATAGAGATATCACATCTCATGCTATAGGAAGGGTCTCAGGATTTGAATGGCAAGGAGTTGGATATCACATCTCATGCCATAGGAAGGGTCTCAGGTTTGGTATAAGCATTGAGATATCACATCTCTGCTATCGGAAGGGTCTCAGGATTGGATTGGGAAGGAGTTGGATATCCCTTCTCATACTATAGGACGTGTCTCAGGTTGGAATAGGAAGGAGTTGGATATCACATCTCATGTTATAGGAAGGGTCTCAGGATTGGAATGGGAAGGATTTGGATATCACATCTCTTGCTATAGGAAGGGTCTCAGGATTGGAATGGGTAGGAGTTGGATATTACTTTCTTGCTATAGGAAGGGTCTCATGTTTGGAATGGGAAGGAGTTGGATATCACATATGCTATAGTTAGTGTCTCAGGTTTGGAACGGGAAGGAGTTGGATATCACATCTCATGTTATAGGAAGGGTCTCAGGTTTGGTATAAGCATTGAGATATCACATCTCTGCTATCGGAAGCGGCTCAGGATTGGAATGGGAAGGAGTTGGATATCCCATCTCATGTTATAGGAAGAGTCTCTGGTTTGGTATTAGAATCATTGAGATATCACATCGCATGCTGTAGGAAGGGTCTAAGGATTGGAATGGGATGGACTTGGATATCACATCTCATGCTATAGGTAGGCTCTCAGGTTTGGTATAAGCATTGAGATATCACATCTCATGCTATAGGAAGGGTCTCAGGATTGGAATGGGAAGGAATTGGATATCACATCTCATGCTATAGGAAGGGTCTCAGATTTGGTATAAGCATTGAGATATCACATCTCATGCTAAAGGAAGGGTCTCAGGATTGGAATGGGAAGGAGTTGTATATGACATCTCAGGCCATAGGAAGGTTCTCAGGTTTGGTATAAGCATTGAGATATCACATCTCTGCTATCGGAAGGGTCTCAGGATTGGAATGGGAAGGAGTTGGATATCCCATCTCATGTTATAGGAAGGGTCTCAGGTTTGGTATTAGAAGCATAGAGATATCACATCTCATGCTATAGGAAGGGTCTCAGGATTTGAATGGCAAGGAGTTGGATATCACATCTCATGCCATAGGAAGGGTCTCAGGTTTGGTATAAGCATTGAGATATCACATCTCTGCTATCGGAAGGGTCTCAGGATTGGATTGGGAAGGAGTTGGATATCCCTTCTCATGCTATAGGAAGTGTCTCAGGTTGGAATGGGAAGGAGTTGGATATCACATCTCATGTTATAGGAAGGGTCTCAGGATTGGAATGGGAAGGATTTGGATATCACATCTCTTGCTATAGGAAGGGTCTCAGGATTGGAATGGGTAGGAGTTGGATATTACTTTCTTGCTATAGGAAGGGTCTCATGTTTGGAATGGGAAGGAGTTGGATATCACATATGCTATAGTTAGTGTCTCAGGTTTGGAACGGGAAGGAGTTGGATATCACATCTCATGTTATAGGAAGGGTCTCAGGTTTGGTATAAGCATTGAGATATCACATCTCTGCTATCGGAAGCGGCTCAGGATTGGAATGGGAAGGAGTTGGATATCCCATCTAATGTTATAGGAAGAGTCTCTGGTTTGGTATTAGAATCATTGAGATATCACATCGCATGCTGTAGGAAGGGTCTAAGGATTGGAATGGGATGGACTTGGATATCACATCTCATGCTATAGGTAGGCTCTCAGGTTTGGTATAAGCATTGAGATATCACATCTCATGCTATAGGAAGGGTCTCAGGATTGGAATGGGAAGGAATTGGATATCACATCTCATGCTATAGGAAGGGTCTCAGATTTGGTATAAGCATTGAGATATCACATCTCATGCTAAAGGAAGGGTCTCAGGATTGGAATGGGAAGGAGTTGTATATGACATCTCAGGCCATAGGAAGGTTCTCAGGTTTGGTATAAGCATTGAGATATCACATCTCTGCTATCGGAAAGGTCTCAGGATTGGAATGGGAAGGAGTTGGATATCCCATCTCATGTTATAGGAAGGGTCTCAGGTTTGGTATTAGAAGCATAGAGATATCACATCTCATGCTATAGGAAGGGTCTCAGGATTGGAATGGGAAGGACTTGGATGTCACATCTCATGCTATAGGGAGGGTCTCAAGTTTGATATTAGAAGCATTGAGATAACAAATCTCATGATATCGGAAGGGTCTCAGGATTGGAATGGGAAGGAGTTGGATATCACATCTCATGATAAAGGAAGGGTCTAAGGTTTGGAAGGGGAAGGATTTGGATATCACATCTCATGTTATAGGACGGGTCTCAGGTTTGGTATTAGAAGCATTGAGATATCAAGTCTCATGGTATAAGAAGGGTCTCAGAATTGGAATGGGAAGGAGTTGGATATCACACCTCAAGCTATAGGAAGGGTCTCAGGATTGGAATGGGAAGGAGTTTGATATCACATCTCATGCCATAGTATGGGTCTCAGGTTTGGTAGAAGCATTGGGATATCACGTCTCATGCTATCGGAAGGGTATCAGTATTGGATTTGGAAGAAGTTGGATATCCCATCTCATGCTATAGGAAGGGTCTCAGGTTGGAATGGGAAGGAGTTGGATATCACATTTCATGTTATAGGAAGGGTCGCAGGATTGGAATGGGAAGGACTTGGATATCATATCTCATGCTATAGGACGGGTCTCAGGTTTGTTATTAGAATCATTGAGATATCATATTGCATGCTGTAGGAAGGGTCTAAGGATTGGAATGGGAAGGACCTGGATATCACATCTCATGCTATAGAAAGGCTCTTAGGTTTGGAAAGGGAAGGAGTTGGATATCACATTTCATGTTAGAGGAAGGATCTCAGGTTTGGTATTAGAAGCATTGAGATATCACATCTCATGCTATAGGAAGGGTCTCAGGATTGGAATGGGAAGTAGATGGATATCACATCTCATGCTATAGGAAGGGTCTCAGGTTTGGTATAAGCATTGAGATATCACATCTCATGCTATAGGACGGGTCTCAGGATTGGAATGGAAGGAGTTGGATATCACATCTCATGTAATAGGAAGGATCTCAGGTTTGGTATTAGAAGCATTGAGACATCACATCTCATGCTATAGGAAGGGTCTCAGGGTTGGAATGGGAAGGAGTTGGATATCACATCTCATCCAGTAGGAAGGGTCTCAGGTTTGGAATGGGAAGGAATTGGATATCACATCTCATGTTATAGGAAGGATCTCAGGTTTGGTATTAGAAGCATTGAGATATCACATCTCATGCTATAGGAAGGGTCTCAGGATTGGAATGTGAAGGATTTGGATATCACATCTCATGCTAAAGAAAGGGTCTCAGGTTTGGTAGAAGCATTGAGATATCACGTCTCTGCTATCGGAAGGGTCTCAGGATTGGATTGGGAAGGAGTTGGATATTCCCATCTCATGTTATAGGAAGGGTCTCAGGTTTGGTATTAGAAGCATTGAGATATCACATCTCATGCTATAGGAAGGGTATCAGGATTGGAATGGGAAGGACTTGGATATCACATCTCATGCTATAGGGAGGGTCTCAAGTTTGATATTAGAAGCTTTGAGATATCACATCTCATGATATCGGAAGGGTCTCAGGATTGGAATGGGAAGGAGTTGGATATCACATCTCATGATAAAGGAAGGGTCTAAGGTTTGGAAGGGGAAGGATTTCGATATCACATCTCATGTTATATTACGGGTCTCACGTTTGGTATTAGAAGCATTGAGATATCAAGTCTCATAGTATAGGAAGGGTCTCAGAATTGGAATGGGAAGGAGTTGGATATCACATCTCAAGCTATAGGAAGGGTCTCAGGATTGGAATGGGAAGGACTTGGATATCACATCTCATGCTATAGGAAGGCTCTCAGGTTTGGAAGGGGAAAGAGTTGGATATCACATTTCATGTTAGAGGTAGGATCTCAGGTTTGGTATTAGAGGCATTGAGATATCACATCTCATGCTATCAGAAGGGTCTCAGGAATGGAATGGGAAGGAGTTGGATATCACATCTCATGCTAAAGGGAGGGTCTCAGGTTTGGAAGGGGAAGGATTTGGATATCACATCTCATGTTATAGGAAGGATCTCAGGTTTGGTATTAGAAGCATTGAGATATCACATCTCATGCTATCGGAAGGATCTCAGGTTTGGTATTAGAAGCATTGAGATATCACATCTCATGCTATCAGAAGAGTTTCAGGATTGGAATAGGAAGGAGTTGGATATCACATCTCATGCTAAAGGGAGGGTCTCAGGTTTGGAAGGGGAAGGATTTGGATATCACATCTCATGTTATCGGAAGGATCTCACGTTTGGTATTAGAAGTATTGAGATATCATATCTCATGCTATAGGAAGGGTCTCAGGATTGGAATGTGAAGGATTTGGATATCACATCTCATGCTAAAGGAAGGGTCTCAGGTTTGGTAGAAGCATTGAGATATCACGTCTCTGCTATCGGAAGGGTCTCAGGATTGGATTGGGAAGGAGTTGGATATCACATCTCATGCCATAGGAAGGGTCTCAGGTTTGGTATAAGCATTGAGATATCACATCTCTGCTATCGGAAGGGTCTCAGGATTGGATTGGGAAGGAGTTGGATATCCCTTCTCATGCTATAGGAAGTGTCTCAGGTTGGAATGGGAAGGAGTTGGATATCACATCTCATTCATGTTATAGGAAGGGTCTCAGGATTGGAATGGGAAGGATTTGGATATCACATCTCTTGCTATAGGAAGGGTCTCAGGATTGGAATGTGTAGGAGTTGGATATTACTTTCTTGCTATAGGAAGGGTCTCATGTTTGGAATGGGAAGGAGTTGGATATCACATATGCTATAGTTAGTGTCTCAGGTTTGGAACGGGAAGGAGTTGGATATCATATCTCATGTTATAGGAAGGGTCTCAGGTTTGGTATAAGCATTGAGATATCACATCTCTGCTATCGGAAGCGGCTCAGGATTGGAATGGGAAGGAGTTGGATATCCCATCTCATGTTATAGGAAGAGTCTCTGGTTTGGTATTAGAATCATTGAGATATCACATCGCATGCTGTAGGAAGGGTCTAAGGATTGGAATGGGATGGACTTGGATATCACATCTCATGCTATAGGTAGGCTCTCAGGTGGTTTGGTATAAGCATTGAGATATCACATCTCATGCTATAGGAAGGGTCTCAGGATTGGAATGGGAAGGAAATGGATATCACATCTCATGCTATAGGAAGGGTCTCAGATTTGGTATAAGCATTGAGATATCACATCTCATGCTAAAGGAAGGGTCTCAGGATTGGAATGGGAAGGAGTTGTATATGACATCTCAGGCCATAGGAAGGTTCTCAGGTTTGGTATAAGCATTGAGATATCACATCTCTGCTATCGGAAGGGTCTCAGGATTGGAATGGGAAGGAGTTGGATATCCCATCTCATGTTATAGGAAGGGTCTCAGGTTTGGTATTAGAAGCATAGAGATATCACATCTCATGCTATAGGAAGGGTCTCAGGATTTGAATGGCAAGGAGTTGGATATCACATCTCATGCCATAGGAAGGGTCTCAGGTTTGGTATAAGCATTGAGATATCACATCTCTGCTATCGGAAGGGTCTCAGGATTGGATTGGGAAGGAGTTGGATATCCCTTCTCATGCTATAGGAAGTGTCTCAGGTTGGAATAGGAAGGAGTTGGATATCACATCTCATGTTATAGGAAGGGTCTCAGGATTGGAATGGGAAGGATTTGGATATCACATCTCTTGCTATAGGAAGGGTCTCAGGATTGGAATGGGTAGGAGTTGGATATTACTTTCTTGCTATAGGAAGGGTCTCATGTTTGGAATGGGAAGGAGTTGGATATCACATATGCTATAGTTAGTGTCTCAGGTTTGGAACGGGAAGGAGTTGGATATCACATCTCATGTTATAGGAAGGGTCTCAGGTTTGGTATAAGCATTGAGATATCACATCTCTGCTATCGGAAGCGGCTCAGGATTGGAATGGGAAGGAGTTGGATATCCCATCTAATGTTATAGGAAGAGTCTCTGGTTTGGTATTAGAATCATTGAGATATCACTTCGCATGCTGTAGGAAGGGTCTAAGGATTGGAATGGGATGGACTTGGATATCACATCTCATGCTATAGGTAGGCTCTCAGGTTTGGTATAAGCATTGAGATATCACATCTCATGCTATAGGAAGGGTCTCAGGATTGGAATGGGAAGGAATTGGATATCACATCTCATGCTATAGGAAGGGTCTCAGATTTGGTATAAGCATTGAGATATCACATCTCATGCTAAAGGAAGGGTCTCAGGATTGGAATGGGAAGGAGTTGTATATGACATCTCAGGCCATAGGAAGGTTCTCAGGTTTGGTATAAGCATTGAGATATCACATCTCTGCTATCGGAAAGGTCTCAGGATTGGAATGGGAAGGAGTTGGATATCCCATCTCATGTTATAGGAAGGGTCTCAGGTTTGGTATTAGAAGCATAGAGATATCACATCTCATGCTATAGGAAGGGTCTCAGGATTGGAATGGGAAGGACTTGGATGTCACATCTCATGCTATAGGGAGGGTCTCAAGTTTGATATTAGAAGCATTGAGATAACAAATCTCATGATATCGGAAGGGTCTCAGGATTGGAATGGGAAGGAGTTGGATATCACATCTCATGATAAAGGAAGGGTCTAAGGTTTGGAAGGGGAAGGATTTGGATATCACATCTCATGTTATAGGACGGGTCTCAGGTTTGGTATTAGAAGCATTGAGATATCAAGTCTCATGGTATAAGAAGGGTCTCAGAATTGGAATGGGAAGGAGTTGGATATCACACCTCAAGCTATAGGAAGGGTCTCAGGATTGGAATGGGAAGGAGTTTGATATCACATCTCATGCCATAGTATGGGTCTCAGGTTTGGTAGAAGCATTGGGATATCACGTCTCATGCTATCGGAAGGGTATCAGTATTGGATTTGGAAGAAGTTGGATATGCCATCTCATGCTATAGGAAGGGTCTCAGGTTGGAATGGGAAGGAGTTGGATATCACATTTCATGTTATAGGAAGGGTCGCAGGATTGGAATGGGAAGGACTTGGATATCATATCTCATGCTATAGGACGGGTCTCAGGTTTGTTATTAGAATCATTGAGATATCATATTGCATGCTGTAGGAAGGGTCTAAGGATTGGAATGGGAAGGACCTGGATATCACATCTCATGCTATAGAAAGGCTCTTAGGTTTGGAAAGGGAAGGAGTTGGATATCACATTTCATGTTAGAGGAAGGATCTCAGGTTTGGTATTAGAAGCATTGAGATATCACATCTCATGCTATAGGAAGGGTCTCAGGATTGGAATGGGAAGTAGATGGATATCACATCTCATGCTATAGGAAGGGTCTCAGGTTTGGTATAAGCATTGAGATATCACATCTCATGCTATAGGACGGGTCTCAGGATTGGAATGGAAGGAGTTGGATATCACATCTCATGTAATAGGAAGGATCTCAGGTTTGGTATTAGAAGCATTGAGACATCACATCTCATGCTATAGGAAGGGTCTCAGGGTTGGAATGGGAAGGAGTTGGATATCACATCTCATCCAGTAGGAAGGGTCTCAGGTTTGGAATGGGAAGGAATTGGATATCACATCTCATGTTATAGGAAGGATCTCAGGTTTGGTATTAGAAGCATTGAGATATCACATCTCATGCTATAGGAAGGGTCTCAGGATTGGAATGTGAAGGATTTGGATATCACATCTCATGCTAAAGAAAGGGTCTCAGGTTTGGTAGAAGCATTGAGATATCACGTCTCTGCTATCGGAAGGGTCTCAGGATTGGATTGGGAAGGAGTTGGATATTCCCATCTCATGTTATAGGAAGGGTCTCAGGTTTGGTATTAGAAGCATTGAGATATCACATCTCATGCTATAGGAAGGGTATCAGGATTGGAATGGGAAGGACTTGGATATCACATCTCATGCTATAGGGAGGGTCTCAAGTTTGATATTAGAAGCTTTGAGATATCACATCTCATGATATCGGAAGGGTCTCAGGATTGGAATGGGAAGGAGTTGGATATCACATCTCATGATAAAGGAAGGGTCTAAGGTTTGGAAGGGGAAGGATTTCGATATCACATCTCATGTTATATTACGGGTCTCACGTTTGGTATTAGAAGCATTGAGATATCAAGTCTCATAGTATAGGAAGGGTCTCAGAATTGGAATGGGAAGGAGTTGGATATCACATCTCAAGCTATAGGAAGGGTCTCAGGATTGGAATGGGAAGGACTTGGATATCACATCTCATGCTATAGGAAGGCTCTCAGGTTTGGAAGGGGAAAGAGTTGGATATCACATTTCATGTTAGAGGTAGGATCTCAGGTTTGGTATTAGAGGCATTGAGATATCACATCTCATGCTATCAGAAGGGTCTCAGGAATGGAATGGGAAGGAGTTGGATATCACATCTCATGCTAAAGGGAGGGTCTCAGGTTTGGAAGGGGAAGGATTTGGATATCACATCTCATGTTATAGGAAGGATCTCAGGTTTGGTATTAGAAGCATTGAGATATCACATCTCATGCTATCGGAAGGATCTCAGGTTTGGTATTAGAAGCATTGAGATATCACATCTCATGCTATCAGAAGAGTTTCAGGATTGGAATAGGAAGGAGTTGGATATCACATCTCATGCTAAAGGGAGGGTCTCAGGTTTGGAAGGGGAAGGATTTGGATATCACATCTCATGTTATCGGAAGGATCTCACGTTTGGTATTAGAAGTATTGAGATATCATATCTCATGCTATAGGAAGGGTCTCAGGATTGGAATGTGAAGGATTTGGATATCACATCTCATGCTAAAGGAAGGGTCTCAGGTTTGGTAGAAGCATTGAGATATCACGTCTCTGCTATCGGAAGGGTCTCAGGATTGGATTGGGAAGGAGTTGGATATCACATCTCATGCCATAGGAAGGGTCTCAGGTTTGGTATAAGCATTGAGATATCACATCTCTGCTATCGGAAGGGTCTCAGGATTGGATTGGGAAGGAGTTGGATATCCCTTCTCATGCTATAGGAAGTGTCTCAGGTTGGAATGGGAAGGAGTTGGATATCACATCTCATTCATGTTATAGGAAGGGTCTCAGGATTGGAATGGGAAGGATTTGGATATCACATCTCTTGCTATAGGAAGGGTCTCAGGATTGGAATGTGTAGGAGTTGGATATTACTTTCTTGCTATAGGAAGGGTCTCATGTTTGGAATGGGAAGGAGTTGGATATCACATATGCTATAGTTAGTGTCTCAGGTTTGGAACGGGAAGGAGTTGGATATCATATCTCATGTTATAGGAAGGGTCTCAGGTTTGGTATAAGCATTGAGATATCACATCTCTGCTATCGGAAGCGGCTCAGGATTGGAATGGGAAGGAGTTGGATATCCCATCTCATGTTATAGGAAGAGTCTCTGGTTTGGTATTAGAATCATTGAGATATCACATCGCATGCTGTAGGAAGGGTCTAAGGATTGGAATGGGATGGACTTGGATATCACATCTCATGCTATAGGTAGGCTCTCAGGTGGTTTGGTATAAGCATTGAGATATCACATCTCATGCTATAGGAAGGGTCTCAGGATTGGAATGGGAAGGAAATGGATATCACATCTCATGCTATAGGAAGGGTCTCAGATTTGGTATAAGCATTGAGATATCACATCTCATGCTAAAGGAAGGGTCTCAGGATTGGAATGGGAAGGAGTTGTATATGACATCTCAGGCCATAGGAAGGTTCTCAGGTTTGGTATAAGCATTGAGATATCACATCTCTGCTATCGGAAGGGTCTCAGGATTGGAATGGGAAGGAGTTGGATATCCCATCTCATGTTATAGGAAGGGTCTCAGGTTTGGTATTAGAAGCATAGAGATATCACATCTCATGCTATAGGAAGGGTCTCAGGATTTGAATGGCAAGGAGTTGGATATCACATCTCATGCCATAGGAAGGGTCTCAGGTTTGGTATAAGCATTGAGATATCACATCTCTGCTATCGGAAGGGTCTCAGGATTGGATTGGGAAGGAGTTGGATATCCCTTCTCATGCTATAGGAAGTGTCTCAGGTTGGAATAGGAAGGAGTTGGATATCACATCTCATGTTATAGGAAGGGTCTCAGGATTGGAATGGGAAGGATTTGGATATCACATCTCTTGCTATAGGAAGGGTCTCAGGATTGGAATGGGTAGGAGTTGGATATTACTTTCTTGCTATAGGAAGGGTCTCATGTTTGGAATGGGAAGGAGTTGGATATCACATATGCTATAGTTAGTGTCTCAGGTTTGGAACGGGAAGGAGTTGGATATCACATCTCATGTTATAGGAAGGGTCTCAGGTTTGGTATAAGCATTGAGATATCACATCTCTGCTATCGGAAGCGGCTCAGGATTGGAATGGGAAGGAGTTGGATATCCCATCTAATGTTATAGGAAGAGTCTCTGGTTTGGTATTAGAATCATTGAGATATCACTTCGCATGCTGTAGGAAGGGTCTAAGGATTGGAATGGGATGGACTTGGATATCACATCTCATGCTATAGGTAGGCTCTCAGGTTTGGTATAAGCATTGAGATATCACATCTCATGCTATAGGAAGGGTCTCAGGATTGGAATGGGAAGGAATTGGATATCACATCTCATGCTATAGGAAGGGTCTCAGATTTGGTATAAGCATTGAGATATCACATCTCATGCTAAAGGAAGGGTCTCAGGATTGGAATGGGAAGGAGTTGTATATGACATCTCAGGCCATAGGAAGGTTCTCAGGTTTGGTATAAGCATTGAGATATCACATCTCTGCTATCGGAAAGGTCTCAGGATTGGAATGGGAAGGAGTTGGATATCCCATCTCATGTTATAGGAAGGGTCTCAGGTTTGGTATTAGAAGCATAGAGATATCACATCTCATGCTATAGGAAGGGTCTCAGGATTGGAATGGGAAGGACTTGGATGTCACATCTCATGCTATAGGGAGGGTCTCAAGTTTGATATTAGAAGCATTGAGATAACAAATCTCATGATATCGGAAGGGTCTCAGGATTGGAATGGGAAGGAGTTGGATATCACATCTCATGATAAAGGAAGGGTCTAAGGTTTGGAAGGGGAAGGATTTGGATATCACATCTCATGTTATAGGACGGGTCTCAGGTTTGGTATTAGAAGCATTGAGATATCAAGTCTCATGGTATAAGAAGGGTCTCAGAATTGGAATGGGAAGGAGTTGGATATCACACCTCAAGCTATAGGAAGGGTCTCAGGATTGGAATGGGAAGGAGTTTGATATCACATCTCATGCCATAGTATGGGTCTCAGGTTTGGTAGAAGCATTGGGATATCACGTCTCATGCTATCGGAAGGGTATCAGTATTGGATTTGGAAGAAGTTGGATATGCCATCTCATGCTATAGGAAGGGTCTCAGGTTGGAATGGGAAGGAGTTGGATATCACATTTCATGTTATAGGAAGGGTCGCAGGATTGGAATGGGAAGGACTTGGATATCATATCTCATGCTATAGGACGGGTCTCAGGTTTGTTATTAGAATCATTGAGATATCATATTGCATGCTGTAGGAAGGGTCTAAGGATTGGAATGGGAAGGACCTGGATATCACATCTCATGTTAGAGGAAGGATCTCAGGTTTGGTATTAGAAGCATTGAGATATCACATCTCATGCTATAGGAAGGGTCTCAGGATTGGAATGGGGAGTAGTTGGATATCACATCTCATGCTATAGGAAGGGTCTCAGGTTTGGTATAAGCATTGAGATATCACATCTCATGCTATAGGACGGGTCTCAGGATTGGAATGGAAGGAGTTGGATATCACATCTCATGTTATAGGAAGGATCTCAGGTTTGGTATTAGAAGCATTGAGACATCACATCTCATGCTATAGGAAGGGTCTCAGGGTTGGAATGGGAAGGAGTTGGATATCACATCTCATCCAGTAGGAAGGGTCTCAGGTTTGGAATGGGAAGGAATTGGATATCACATCTCATGTTATAGGAAGGATCTCAGGTTTGGTATTAGAAGCATTGAGATATCACATCTCATGCTATAGGAAGGGTCTCAGGATTGGAATGTGAAGGATTTGGATATCACATCTCATGCTAAAGAAAGGGTCTCAGGTTTGGTAGAAGCATTGAGATATCACGTCTCTGCTATCGGAAGGGTCTCAGGATTGGATTGGGAAGGAGTTGGATATTCCCATCTCATGTTATAGGAAGGGTCTCAGGTTTGGTATTAGAAGCATTGAGATATCACATCTCATGCTATAGGAAGGGTCTCAGGATTGGAATGGGAAGGACTTGGATATCACATCTCATGCTATAGGGAGGGTCTCAAGTTTCATATTAGAAGCTTTGAGATATCACATCTCATGATATCGGAAGGGTCTCAGGATTGGAATGGGAAGGATTTGGAAATCACATCTCATGTTATATTACGGGTCTCAGGTTTGGTATTAGAAGCATTGAGATATCAAGTCTCAGAGTATAGGAAGGGTCTCAGAATTGGAATGGGAAGGAGTTGGATATCACATCTCAAGCTATAGGAAGGGTCTCAGGATTGGAATGGGAAGGACTTGGATATCACATCTCAAGCTATAGGAAGGCTCTCAGGTTTGGAAGGGGAAAGAGTTGGATATCACATTTCATGTTAGAGGTTGGATCTCAGGTTTGGTATTAGAGGCATTGAGATATCACATCTCATGCTATCAGAAGGGTCTCAGGAATGGAATGGGAAGGAGTTGGATATCACATCTCATGCTAAAGGGAGGGTCTCAGGTTTGGAAGGGGAAGGATTTGGATATCACATCTCATGTTATAGGAAGGATCCCAGGTTTGGTATTAGAAGCATTGAGATATCACATCTCATGCTATCGGAAGGATCTCAGGTTTGGTATTAGAAGCATTGAGATATCACATCTCATGCTATCAGAAGGGTCTCAGGATTGGAATGGGAAGGAGTTGGATATCACATCTCATGCTAAAGGGAGGGTCTCAGGTTTGGAAGGGGAAGGATTTGGATATCACATCTCATGTTATCGGAAGGATCTCACGTTTGGTATTAGAAGTATTGAGTTATCATATCTCATGCTATAGGAAGGGTCTCAGGATTGGAATGGGAAAGAGTTGGATATCACATCTCATGCTATAGGGAGTGTCTCAGGATTGGAATGGGAAGGACTTAGATATCACATATCATGCTATAGGGAGGGTCTCAGTTTTGATATTAGAAGCATTGAGATATCACATCTCATGCTATCGGAAGTGTCTCAGGATTGGAATCGGAAGGAGCTGGATATCACATCTCATGCTAAAGGAAGGGTATCAGTATTGGATTTGGAAGAAGTTGGATATCCCATCTCATGCTATAGGAAGGGTCTCAGGTTGGAATGGGAAGGAGTTGGATATCACATATCATGTTATAGGAAGGTTCTCAGGATTGGAATGGGAAGGACTTGGATATCATATCTCATGCTATAGGACAGGTCTCAGGTTTGTTATTAGAATCATTGAGATATCATATTGCATGCTGTAGGAAGGGTCTAAGGATTGGAATGGGAAGGACTTGGATATCACATCTCATGCTATAGATAGGCTCTTAGGTTTGGAAAGGGAAGGAGTTGGATATCACATTTCATGTTAGAGGAAGGATCTCAGGTTTGGTATTAGAAGCATTGAGATATCACATCTCATGCTATAGGAAGGGTCTCAGGATTGGAATGGAAGGAGTTGGATATCACATCTCATGTTATAGGAAGGATCTCAGGTTTGGTATTAGAAGCATTGAGACATCACATCTCATGCTATAGGAAGGGTCTCAGGGTTGGAATGGGAAGGAGTTGGATATCACATCTCATCCAATAGGAAGGGTCTCAGGTTTGGAATGGGAAGGAATTGGATATCACATCTCATGTTATAGGAAGGATCTCAGGTTTGGTATTAGAAGCATTGAGATATCACATCTCATGCTATAGGAAGGGTCTCAGGATTGGAATGTGAAGGATTTGGATATCACATCTCATGCTAAAGGAAGGGTCTCAGGTTTGGTAGAAGCATTGAGATATCAAGTCTCTGGTATCGGAAGGGTCTCAGGATTGGATTGGGAAGGAGTTGGATATCCCTTCTCATGCTATAGGAAGGGTCTCAGGATTTGAATGGCAAGGAGTTGGATATCACATCTCATGCCATAGGAAGGGTCTCAGGTTTGGTATAAGCATTGAGATATCACATCTCTGCTATCGGAAGGGTCTCAGGATTGGAATGGGAAGGAGTTGGATATTCCCATCTCATGTTATAGGAAGGGTCTCAGGTTTGGTATTAGAAGCATTGAGATATCACATCTCATGCTATAGGAAGGGTCTCAGGATTGGAATGGGAAGGACTTGGATATCACATCTCATGCTATAGGGAGGGTCTCAAGTTTCATATTAGAAGCTTTGAGATATCACATCTCATGATATCGGAAGGGTCTCAGGATTGGAATGGGAAGGAGTTGGATATCACATCTCATGATAAAGGAAGGGTCTAAGGTTTGGAAGGGTAAGGATTTGGATATCACATCTCATGTTATATTACGGGTCTCAGATTTGGTATTAGAAGCATTGAGATATCAAGTCTCAGAGTATAGGAAGGGTCTCAGAATTGGAATGGGAAGGAGTTGGATATCACATCTCAAGCTATAGGAAGGGTCTCAGGATTGGAATGGGAAGGACTTGGATATCACATCTCATGCTATAGGAAGGCTCTCAGGTTTGGAAGGGGAAAGAGTTGGATATCACATTTCATGTTAGAGGTAGGATCTCAGGTTTGGTATTAGAGGCATTGAGATATCACATCTCATGCTATCAGAAGGGTCTCAGGAATGGAATGGGAAGGAGTTGGATATAACATCTCATGCTAAAGGGAGGGTCTCAGGTTTGGAAGGGGAAGGATTTGGATATCACATCTCATGTTATAGGAAGGATCTCAGGTTTGGTATTAGAAGCATTGAGATATCACATCTCATGCTATCGGAAGGATCTCAGGTTTGGTATTAGAAGCATTGAGATATCACATCTCATGCTATCAGAAGGGTCTCAGGATTGGAAGGGGAAGGAGTTGGATATCACATCTCATGCTAAAGGGAGGGTCTCAGGTTTGGAAGGGGAAGGATTTGGATATCACATCTCATGTTATTGGAAGGATCTCACGTTTGGTATTAGAAGTATTGAGATATCATATCTCATGCTATAGGAAGGGTCTCAGGATTGGAATGGGAAAGAGTTGGATATCACATCTCATGCTATAGGGAGTGTCTCAGGATTGGAATGGGAAGGACTTAGATATCACATATCATGCTATAGGGAGGGTCTCAGTTTTGATATTAGAAGCATTGAGATATCACATCTCATGCTATCGGAAGTGTCTCAGGATTGGAATGGGAAGGAGCTGGATATCACATCTCATGCTAAAGGAAGGGTCTCAGGTTTGGAACGGGAAGGAGTTGGATATCACATTTCATGTTATAGGAAGGGTCTCAGGTTTGGTATAAGCATTGAGATATCACATCTCTGCTATCGGAAGCGGCTCAGGATTGGAATGGGAAGGAGTTGGATATCCCATCTAATGTTATAGGAACAGTCTCTGGTTTGGTATTAGAATCATTGAGATATCACATCGCATGCTGTAGGAAGGGTCTAAGGATTGGAATGGGATGGACTTGGATATCACATCTCATGCTATAGGTAGGCTCTCAGGTTTGGTATAAGCATTGAGATATCACATTTCATGCTATAGGAAGGGTCTCAGGATTGGAATGGGAAGGAATTGGATATCACATCTCATGCTATAGGAAGGGTCTCAGATTTGGTATAAGCATTGAGATATCACATCTCATGCTAAAGGAAGGGTCTCAGGATTGGAATGGGAAGGAGTTGTATATGACATCTCAGGCCATAGGAAGGTTCTCAGGTTTGGTATAAGCATTGAGATATCACATCTCTGCTATCGGAAAGGTCTCAGGATTGGAATGGGAAGGAGTTGGATATCCCATCTCATGTTATAGGAAGGGTCTCAGGTTTGGTATTAGAAGCATAGAGATATCACATCTCATGCTATCGGAAAGGTCTCAGGATTGGAATGGGAAGGAGTTGGATATCCCATCTCATGTTATAGGAAGGGTCTCAGGTTTGGTATTAGAAGCATAGAGATATCACATCTCATGCTATAGGGAGGGTCTCAAGTTTGATATTAGAAGCATTGAGATAACAAATCTCATGATATCGGAAGGGTCTCAGGATTGGAATGGGAAGGAGTTGGATATCACATCTCATGATAAAGGAAGGGTCTAAGGTTTGGAAGGGGAAGGATTTGGATATCACATCTCATGTTATAGGACGGGTCTCAGGTTTGGTATTAGAAGCATTGAGATATCAAGTCTCATGGTATAAGAAGGGTCTCAGAATTGGAATGGGAAGGAGTTGGATATCACACCTCAATCTATAGGATGGGTCTCAGGATTGGAATGGGAAGGAGTTTGATATCACATCTCATGCCATAGTATGGGTCTCAGGTTTGGTAGAAGCATTGGGATATCACATCTCATGCTATCGGAAGGGTATCAGTATTGGATTTGGAAGAAGTTGGATATCCCATCTCATGCTATAGGAAGGGTCTCAGGATTGGAATGGGAAGGAGTTTGATATCACATCTCATGCCATAGTATGGGTCTCAGGTTTGGTAGAAGCATTGGGATATCACATCTCATGCTATCGGAAGGGTATCAGTATTGGATTTGGAAGAAGTTGGATATCCCATCTCATGCTATAGGAAGGGTCTCAGGTTGGAATGGGAAGGAGTTGGATATCACATTTCATGTTATAGGAAGGGTCGCAGGATTGGAATGGGAAGGACTTGGATATCATATCTCATGCTATAGGACGGGTCTCAGGTTTGTTATTAGAATCATTGAGATATCATATTGCATGCTGTAGGAAGGGTCTAAGGATTGGAATGGGAAGGACCTGGATATCACATCTCATGCTATATATAGGCTCTTAGGTTTGGAAAGGGAAGGAGTTGGATATCACATTTCATGTTAGAGGAAGGATCTCAGGTTTGGTATTAGAAGCATTGAGATATCACATCTCATGCTATAGGAAGGGTCTCAGGATTGGAATGGGAAGTAGTTGGATATCACATCTCATGCTATAGGAAGGGTCTCAGGTTTGGTATAAGCATTGAGATATCACATCTCATGCTATAGGACGGGTCTCAGGATTGGAATGGAAGGAGTTGGATATCACATCTCATGTTATAGGAAGGATCTCAGGTTTGGTATTAGAAGCATTGAGACATCACATCTCATGCTATAGGAAGGGTCTCAGGGTTGGAATGGGAAGGAGTTGGATATCACAACTCATCCAATAGGAAGGGTCTCAGGTTTGGAATGGGAAGGAATTGGATATCACATCTCATGTTATAGGAAGGATCTCAGGTTTGGTATTAGAAGCATTGAGATATCACATCTCATGCTATAGGAAGGGTCTCAGGATTGGAATGTGAAGGATTTGGATATCACATCTCATGCTAAAGGAAGGGTCTCAGGTTTGGTAGAAGCATTGAGATATCACGTCTCTGCTATCGGAAGGGTCTCAGGATTGGATTGGGAAGGAGTTGGATACCCCTTCTCATGCTATAGGAAGGGTCTCAGGATTTGAATGGCAAGGAGTTGGATATCACATCTCATGCCATACGAAGGGTCTCAGGTTTGGGATAAGCATTGAGATATCACATCTCTGCTATCGGAAGGGTCTCAGGATTGGAATGGGAAGGAGTTGGATATTCCCATCTCATGTTATAGGAAGGGTCTCAGGTTTGGTATTAGAAGCATTGAGATATCACATCTCATGCTATAGGAAGGGTCTCAGGATTGGAATGGGAAGGACTTGGATATCACATCTCATGCTATAGGGAGGGTCTCAAGTTTGATATTAGAAGCTTTGAGATATCACATCTCATGATATCGGAAGGGTCTCAGGATTGGAATGGGAAGGAGTTGGATATCACATCTCATGATAAAGGAAGGGTCTAAGGTTTGGAAGGGGAAGGATTTGGATATCACATCTCATGTTATATTACGGGTCTCAGGTTTGGTATTAGAAGCATTGAGATATCAAGTCTCAGAGTATAGGAAGGGTCTCAGAATTGGAATGGGAAGGAGTTGGATATCACATCTCAAGCTATAGGAAGGGTCTCAGGATTGGAATGGGAAGGACTTGGATATCACATCTCATGCTATAGGAAGGCTCTCAGGTTTGGAAGGGGAAAGAGTTGGATATCACATTTCATGTTAGAGGTAGGATCTCAGGTTTGGTATTAGAGGCATTGAGATATCACATCTCATGCTATCAGAAGGGTCTCAGGAATGGAATGGGAAGGAGTTGGATATCACATCTCATGCTAAAGGGAGGGTCTCAGGTTTGGAAGGGGAAGGATTTGGATATCACATCTCATGTTATAGGAAGGATCTCAGGTTTGGTATTAGAAGCATTGAGATATCACATCTCATGCTATCGGAAGGATCTCAGGTTTGGTATTAGAAGCATTGAGATATCACATCTCATGCTCTCAGAAGGGTCTCAGGATTGGAATGGGAAGGAGTTGGATATCACATCTCATGCTAAAGGGAGGGTCTCAGGTTTGGAAGGGGAAGGATTTGGATATCACATCTCGTGTTATCGGAAGGATCTCACGTTTGGTATTAGAAGTATTGAGATATCATATCTCATGCTATAGGAAGGGTCTCAGGATTGGAATGGGAAGGAGTTGGGTATCACATCTCATGATATAGGAAGTGTCTCGGGATTGGAATGGGAAGGACTTGGATATCACATCTCATGCTATAGGTAGGGTCTCAAGTTTGATATTAGAAGCATTGAGATATCACATCTCATGCTATAGGAAGGGTCTGAGGATTGGAATGGGAAGGAGTTGGATATCACATCTCATGCTATGGGAAGGGTCTCAGGTTTGGTATAAGCAGTGAGATATCACATCCCATGCTATAGGAAGTGTCTCAGGATTGGAATGGGAAGGAGTTGGATATCACATCTCATGTTATAGGAAGGATCTCAGGTTTGGTATAAGCATTGAGATATCACATCTCTGCTATCGGAAGGGTCTCAGGATTGGAATGGGAAGGAGTTGGATATTCCCATCTCATGTTATAGGAAGGGTCTCAGGTTTGGTATTAGAAGCATTGAGATATCACATCTCATGCTATTGGAAGGGTCTCAGGATTGGAATGGGAAGGACTTGGATATCACATCTCATGCTATAGGGAGGGTCTCAAGTTTGATATTAGAAGCTTTGAGCTATCACATCTCATGATATCGGAAGGGTCTCAGGATTGGAATGGGAAGGAGTTGGATATCACATCTCATGATAAAGGAAGGGTCTAAGGTTTGGAAGGGGAAGGATTTGGATATCACATCTCATGTTATATTACGGGTCTCACGTTTGGTATTAGAAGTATTGAGATATCAAGTCTCATAGTATAGGAAGGGTCTCAGAATTGGAATGGGAAGGAGTTGGATATCACATCTCAAGCTATAGGAAGGGTCTCAGGATTGGAATGGGAAGGACTTGGATATCACATCTCATGCTATAGGAAGGCTCTCAGGTTTGGAAGGGGAAAGAGTTGGATATCACATTTCATGTTAGAGGTAGGATCTCAGGTTTGGTATTAGAGGCATTGAGATATCACATCTCATGCTATCAGAAGGGTCTCAGGAATGGAATGGGAAGGAGTTGGATATCACATCTCATGCTAAAGGGAGGGTCTCAGGTTTGGAAGGGGAAGGATTTGGATATCACATCTCATGTTATAGGAAGGATCTCAGGTTTGGTATTAGAAGCATTGAGATATCACATCTCATGCTATCGGAAGGATCTCAGGTTTGGTATTAGAAGCATTGAGATATCACATCTCATGCTATCAGAAGAGTTTCAGGATTGGAATAGGAAGGAGTTGGATATCACATCTCATGCTAAAGGGAGGGTCTCAGGTTTGGAAGGGGAAGGATTTGGATATCACATCTCATGTTATCGGAAGAATCTCACGTTTGGTATTAGAAGTATTGAGATATCATATCTCATGCTATAGGAAGGGTCTCAGGATTGGAATGGGAAGGAGTTGGATATCACATCTCATGCTATAGGGAGGGTCTCAGGATTGGAATGGGAAGGACTTAGATATCACATATCATGCTATAGGGAGGGTCTCAGTTTTGATATTAGAAGCATTGAGATATCACATCTCATGCTATCGGAAGTGTCTCAGGATTGGAATGGGAAGGTGCTGGATATCACATCTCATGCTAAAGGAAGGGTCACAGGTTTGGAACGGGAAGGATTTGGATATCACATCTCATGTTATAGGAAGGGTCTCAGGTTTGGTATAAGCATTGAGATATCACATCTCTGCTATCGGAAGTGTCTCAGGATTGGAATGGGAAGGAGTTGGATATCCCATCTCATGTTATAGGACGGGTCTCAGGTTTGTTATTAGAATCATTGAGATATCATATTGCATGCTGTTGGATGGCTCTTAGATTTGGAATGGGAAGCAGTTGGATATCACATCTCATGCTATAGGAAGGGTCTCAGGTTTGGTATAAGCATTGAGATATCACATCTCATGCTATAGGAAGGGTCTCAGGTTTGTAATGGGAAGGAATTGGATATCACATCTCATGTTATAGGAAGGATCTCAGGTTTGGTATTAGAAGCATTGAGATATCACATCTCATGCTATGGGAAGGGTCTCAGGATTGGAATGTGAAGGATTTGGATATCACATCTCATGCTAAAGGAAGGGTCTCAGGTTTGGTAGAAGCATTGAGATATCACGTCTCTGCTATCGGAAGGGTCTCAGGATTGGATTGGGAAGGAGTTGGATATCACATCTCATGCCATAGGAAGGGTCTCAGGTTTGGTATAAGCATTGAGATATCACATCTTTGCTATCGGAAGGGTCTCAGGATTGGATTGGGAAGGATTTGGATATCCCTTCTCATGCTATAGGAAGTGTCTCAGGTTGGAATGGGAAGGAGTTGGATATCACATCTCATGTTATAGGAAGGGTCTCAGGATTGGAATGGGAAGGATTTGGATATCACATCTCTTGCTATAGGAAGGGTCTCATGTTTGGAATGGGAAGGAGTTGGATATCACATATGCTATAGTTAGTGTCTCAGGTTTGGAACGGGAAGGAGTTGGATATCACATCGCATGTTATAGGAAGGGTCTCAGGTTTGGTATAAGCATTGAGATATCACATCTCTGCTATCGGAAGCGGCTCAGGATTGGAATGGGAAGGAGTTGGATATCCCATCTCATGTTATAGGAAGAGTCTCTGGTTTGGTATTAGAATCATTGAGATATCACCGCATGCTGTAGGAAGGGTCTAAGGATTGGAATGGGATGGACTTGGATATCACATCTCATGCTATAGGTAGGCTCTCAGGTTTGGTATAAGCATTGAGATATCACATCTCATGCTATAGGAAGGGTCTCAGGATTGGAATGGGAAGGAATTGGATATCACATCTCATGCTATAGGAAGGGTCTCAGATTTGGTATAAGCATTGAGATATCACATCTCATGCTAAAGGAAGGGTCTCAGGATTGGAATGGGAAGGAGTTGTATATGACATCTCAGGCCATAGGAAGGTTCTCAGGTTTGGTATAAGCATTGAGATATCACATCTCTGCTATCGGAAGGGTCTCAGGATTGGAATGGGAAGGAGTTGGATATCCCATCTCATGTTATAGGAAGGGTCTCAGGTTTGGTATTAGAAGCATAGAGATATCACATCTCATGCTATAGGAAGAGTCTCAGGATTTGAATGGCAAGGAATTGGATATCACATCTCATGCCATAGGAAGGGTCTCAGGTTTGGTATAAGCATTGAGATATCACATCTCTGCTATCGGAAGGGTCTCAGGATTGGATTAGGAAGGAGTTGGATATCCCTTCTCATGCTATAGGAAGTGTCTCAGGTTGGAATGGCAAGGAGTTGGATATCACATCTCATGTTATAGGAAGGGTCTCAGGATTGGAATGGGAAGGATTTGGATATCACATCTCTTGCTATAGGAAGGGTCTCAGGATTGGAATGGGTACGAGTTGGATATTACTTTCTTGCTATAGGAAGGGTCTCATGTTTGGAATGGGAAGGAGTTGGATATCACATATGCTATAGTTAGTGTCTCAGGTTTGGAACGGGAAGGAGTTCGATATCACATCTCATGTTATAGGAAGGGTCTCAGGTTTGGTATAAGCATTGAGATATCACATCTCTGCTATCGGAAGCGGCTCAGGATTGGAATGGGAAGGAGTTGGATATCCCATCTCATGTTATAGGAAGAGTCTCTGGTTTGGTATTAGAATCATTGAGATATCACATCGCATGCTGTAGGAAGGGTCTAAGGATTGGAATGGGATGGACTTGGATATCACATCTCATGCTATAGGTAGGCTCTCAGGTTTGGTATAAGCATTGAGATATCACATCTCATGCTATAGGAAGGGTCTCAGGATTGGAATGGGAAGGAGTTGGATATCCCATCTCATGTTATAGGAAGAGTCTCTGGTTTGGTATTAGAATCATTGAGATATCACATCGCATGCTGTAGGAAGGGTCTAAGGATTGGAATGGGATGGACTTGGATATCACATCTCATGCTATAGGTAGGCTCTCAGGTTTGGTATAAGCATTGAGATATCACATCTCATGCTATAGGAAGGGTCTCAGGATTGGAATGGGAAGGAATTGGATATCACATCTCATGTTATAGGAAGGGTCTCAGGTTTGGTATTAGAAGCATAGAGATATCACATCTCATGCTATAGGAAGGGTCTCAGGATTTGAATGGGAAGGACTTGGATGTCACATCTCATGCTATAGGGAGGGTCTCAAGTTTGATATTAGAAGCATTGAGATAACAAATCTCATGATATCGGAAGGGTCTCAGGATTGGAATGGGAAGGAGTTGGATATCACATCTCATGATAAAGGAAGGGTCTAAGGTTTGGAAGGGGAAGGATTTGGATATCACATCTCATGTTATAGGACGGGTCTCAGGTTTGGTATTAGAAGCATTGAGATATCAAGTCTCATGGTATAAGAAGGGTCTCAGAATTGGAATGGGAAGGAGTTGGATATCACACCTCAAGCTATAGGAAGGGACTCAGGATTGGAATGGGAAGGAGTTTGATATCACATCTCATGCCATAGTATGGGTCTCAGGTTTGGTAGAAGCATTGGGATATCACATCTCATGCTATCGGAAGGGTATCAGTATTGGATTTGGAAGAAGTTGGATATCCCATCTCATGCTATAGGAAGGGTCTCAGGTTGGAATGGGAAGGAGTTGGATATCACATATCATGTTATAGGAAGGGTCTCAGGATTGGAATGGGAAGGACTTGGATATCACATTTCATGTTAGAGGAAGGATCTCAGGTTTGGTATTAGAAGCATTGAGATATCACATCTCATGCTAAAGGAAGGGTCTCAGGATTGGAATGGGAAGTAGTTGGATATCACATCTCATGCTATAGGAAGGGTCTCAGGTTTGGTATAAGCATTGAGATATCACATCTCATGCTATAGGACGGGTCTCAGGATTGGAATGGAAGGAGTTGGATATCACATCTCATGTTATAGGAAGGATCTCAGGTTTGGTATTAGAAGCATTGAGACATCACATCTCATGCTATAGGAAGGGTCTGAGGATTGGAATGGGAAGGAGTTGGATATCACATCTCATGCTATGGGAAGGGTCTCAGGTTTGGTATAAGCAGTGAGATATCACATCCCATGCTATAGGAAGTGTCTCAGGATTGGAATGGGAAGGAGTTGGATATCACATCTCATGTTATAGGAAGGATCTCAAGTTTGATATTAGAAGCATTGAGATATCACATCTCATGCTATAGGAAGGGTCTGAGGATTGGAATGGGAAGGAGTTGGATATCACATCTCATGCTATGGGAAGGGTCTCAGGTTTGGTATAAGCAGTGAGATATCACATCCCATGCTATAGGAAGTGTCTCAGGATTGGAATGGGAAGGAGTTGGATATCACATCTCATGTTATAGGAAGGATCTCAGGTTTGGTATAAGCATTGAGATATCACATCTCTGCTATCGGAAGGGTCTCAGGATTGGAATGGGAAGGAGTTGGATATTCCCATCTCATGTTATAGGAAGGGTCTCAGGTTTGGTATTAGAAGCATTGAGATATCACATCTCATGCTATTGGAAGGGTCTCAGGATTGGAATGGGAAGGACTTGGATATCACATCTCATGCTATAGGGAGGGTCTCAAGTTTGATATTAGAAGCTTTGAGCTATCACATCTCATGATATCGGAAGGGTCTCAGGATTGGAATGGGAAGGAGTTGGATATCACATCTCATGATAAAGGAAGGGTCTAAGGTTTGGAAGGGGAAGGATTTGGATATCACATCTCATGTTATATTACGGGTCTCACGTTTGGTATTAGAAGTATTGAGATATCAAGTCTCATAGTATAGGAAGGGTCTCAGAATTGGAATGGGAAGGAGTTGGATATCACATCTCAAGCTATAGGAAGGGTCTCAGGATTGGAATGGGAAGGACTTGGATATCACATCTCATGCTATAGGAAGGCTCTCAGGTTTGGAAGGGGAAAGAGTTGGATATCACATTTCATGTTAGAGGTAGGATCTCAGGTTTGGTATTAGAGGCATTGAGATATCACATCTCATGCTATCAGAAGGGTCTCAGGAATGGAATGGGAAGGAGTTGGATATCACATCTCATGCTAAAGGGAGGGTCTCAGGTTTGGAAGGGGAAGGATTTGGATATCACATCTCATGTTATAGGAAGGATCTCAGGTTTGGTATTAGAAGCATTGAGATATCACATCTCATGCTATCGGAAGGATCTCAGGTTTGGTATTAGAAGCATTGAGATATCACATCTCATGCTATCAGAAGAGTTTCAGGATTGGAATAGGAAGGAGTTGGATATCACATCTCATGCTAAAGGGAGGGTCTCAGGTTTGGAAGGGGAAGGATTTGGATATCACATCTCATGTTATCGGAAGAATCTCACGTTTGGTATTAGAAGTATTGAGATATCATATCTCATGCTATAGGAAGGGTCTCAGGATTGGAATGGGAAGGAGTTGGATATCACATCTCATGCTATAGGGAGGGTCTCAGGATTGGAATGGGAAGGACTTAGATATCACATATCATGCTATAGGGAGGGTCTCAGTTTTGATATTAGAAGCATTGAGATATCACATCTCATGCTATCGGAAGTGTCTCAGGATTGGAATGGGAAGGTGCTGGATATCACATCTCATGCTAAAGGAAGGGTCACAGGTTTGGAACGGGAAGGATTTGGATATCACATCTCATGTTATAGGAAGGGTCTCAGGTTTGGTATAAGCATTGAGATATCACATCTCTGCTATCGGAAGTGTCTCAGGATTGGAATGGGAAGGAGTTGGATATCCCATCTCATGTTATAGGACGGGTCTCAGGTTTGTTATTAGAATCATTGAGATATCATATTGCATGCTGTTGGAAGGCTCTTAGATTTGGAATGGGAAGCAGTTGGATATCACATCTCATGCTATAGGAAGGGTCTCAGGTTTGGTATAAGCATTGAGATATCACATCTCATGCTATAGGAAGGGTCTCAGGTTTGTAATGGGAAGGAATTGGATATCACATCTCATGTTATAGGAAGGATCTCAGGTTTGGTATTAGAAGCATTGAGATATCACATCTCATGCTATGGGAAGGGTCTCAGGATTGGAATGTGAAGGATTTGGATATCACATCTCATGCTAAAGGAAGGGTCTCAGGTTTGGTAGAAGCATTGAGATATCACGTCTCTGCTATCGGAAGGGTCTCAGGATTGGATTGGGAAGGAGTTGGATATCACATCTCATGCCATAGGAAGGGTCTCAGGTTTGGTATAAGCATTGAGATATCACATCTTTGCTATCGGAAGGGTCTCAGGATTGGATTGGGAAGGATTTGGATATCCCTTCTCATGCTATAGGAAGTGTCTCAGGTTGGAATGGGAAGGAGTTGGATATCACATCTCATGTTATAGGAAGGGTCTCAGGATTGGAATGGGAAGGATTTGGATATCACATCTCTTGCTATAGGAAGGGTCTCATGTTTGGAATGGGAAGGAGTTGGATATCACATATGCTATAGTTAGTGTCTCAGGTTTGGAACGGGAAGGAGTTGGATATCACATCGCATGTTATAGGAAGGGTCTCAGGTTTGGTATAAGCATTGAGATATCACATCTCTGCTATCGGAAGCGGCTCAGGATTGGAATGGGAAGGAGTTGGATATCCCATCTCATGTTATAGGAAGAGTCTCTGGTTTGGTATTAGAATCATTGAGATATCACCGCATGCTGTAGGAAGGGTCTAAGGATTGGAATGGGATGGACTTGGATATCACATCTCATGCTATAGGTAGGCTCTCAGGTTTGGTATAAGCATTGAGATATCACATCTCATGCTATAGGAAGGGTCTCAGGATTGGAATGGGAAGGAATTGGATATCACATCTCATGCTATAGGAAGGGTCTCAGATTTGGTATAAGCATTGAGATATCACATCTCATGCTAAAGGAAGGGTCTCAGGATTGGAATGGGAAGGAGTTGTATATGACATCTCAGGCCATAGGAAGGTTCTCAGGTTTGGTATAAGCATTGAGATATCACATCTCTGCTATCGGAAGGGTCTCAGGATTGGAATGGGAAGGAGTTGGATATCCCATCTCATGTTATAGGAAGGGTCTCAGGTTTGGTATTAGAAGCATAGAGATATCACATCTCATGCTATAGGAAGAGTCTCAGGATTTGAATGGCAAGGAATTGGATATCACATCTCATGCCATAGGAAGGGTCTCAGGTTTGGTATAAGCATTGAGATATCACATCTCTGCTATCGGAAGGGTCTCAGGATTGGATTAGGAAGGAGTTGGATATCCCTTCTCATGCTATAGGAAGTGTCTCAGGTTGGAATGGCAAGGAGTTGGATATCACATCTCATGTTATAGGAAGGGTCTCAGGATTGGAATGGGAAGGATTTGGATATCACATCTCTTGCTATAGGAAGGGTCTCAGGATTGGAATGGGTACGAGTTGGATATTACTTTCTTGCTATAGGAAGGGTCTCATGTTTGGAATGGGAAGGAGTTGGATATCACATATGCTATAGTTAGTGTCTCAGGTTTGGAACGGGAAGGAGTTCGATATCACATCTCATGTTATAGGAAGGGTCTCAGGTTTGGTATAAGCATTGAGATATCACATCTCTGCTATCGGAAGCGGCTCAGGATTGGAATGGGAAGGAGTTGGATATCCCATCTCATGTTATAGGAAGAGTCTCTGGTTTGGTATTAGAATCATTGAGATATCACATCGCATGCTGTAGGAAGGGTCTAAGGATTGGAATGGGATGGACTTGGATATCACATCTCATGCTATAGGTAGGCTCTCAGGTTTGGTATAAGCATTGAGATATCACATCTCATGCTATAGGAAGGGTCTCAGGATTGGAATGGGAAGGAGTTGGATATCCCATCTCATGTTATAGGAAGAGTCTCTGGTTTGGTATTAGAATCATTGAGATATCACATCGCATGCTGTAGGAAGGGTCTAAGGATTGGAATGGGATGGACTTGGATATCACATCTCATGCTATAGGTAGGCTCTCAGGTTTGGTATAAGCATTGAGATATCACATCTCATGCTATAGGAAGGGTCTCAGGATTGGAATGGGAAGGAATTGGATATCACATCTCATGTTATAGGAAGGGTCTCAGGTTTGGTATTAGAAGCATAGAGATATCACATCTCATGCTATAGGAAGGGTCTCAGGATTTGAATGGGAAGGACTTGGATGTCACATCTCATGCTATAGGGAGGGTCTCAAGTTTGATATTAGAAGCATTGAGATAACAAATCTCATGATATCGGAAGGGTCTCAGGATTGGAATGGGAAGGAGTTGGATATCACATCTCATGATAAAGGAAGGGTCTAAGGTTTGGAAGGGGAAGGATTTGGATATCACATCTCATGTTATAGGACGGGTCTCAGGTTTGGTATTAGAAGCATTGAGATATCAAGTCTCATGGTATAAGAAGGGTCTCAGAATTGGAATGGGAAGGAGTTGGATATCACACCTCAAGCTATAGGAAGGGACTCAGGATTGGAATGGGAAGGAGTTTGATATCACATCTCATGCCATAGTATGGGTCTCAGGTTTGGTAGAAGCATTGGGATATCACATCTCATGCTATCGGAAGGGTATCAGTATTGGATTTGGAAGAAGTTGGATATCCCATCTCATGCTATAGGAAGGGTCTCAGGTTGGAATGGGAAGGAGTTGGATATCACATATCATGTTATAGGAAGGGTCTCAGGATTGGAATGGGAAGGACTTGGATATCACATTTCATGTTAGAGGAAGGATCTCAGGTTTGGTATTAGAAGCATTGAGATATCACATCTCATGCTAAAGGAAGGGTCTCAGGATTGGAATGGGAAGTAGTTGGATATCACATCTCATGCTATAGGAAGGGTCTCAGGTTTGGTATAAGCATTGAGATATCACATCTCATGCTATAGGACGGGTCTCAGGATTGGAATGGAAGGAGTTGGATATCACATCTCATGTTATAGGAAGGATCTCAGGTTTGGTATTAGAAGCATTGAGACATCACATCTCATGCTATAGGAAGGGTCTCAGGGTTGGAATGGGAAGGAGTTGGATATCATATCTCATCCAATAGGAAGGGTCTCAGGTTTGGAATGGGAAGGAATTGGATATCACATCTCATGTTATAGGAAGGATCTCAGGTTTGGTATTAGAAGCATTGAGATATCACATCTCATGCTATAGGAAGGGTCTCAGGATTGGAATATGAAGGATTTGGATATCACATCTCATGCTAAAGGAAGGGTCTCAGGTTTGGTAGAAGCATTGAGATATCACGTCTCTGCTATCGGAAGGGTCTCAGGATTGGATTGGGAAGGAGTTGGATATCCCTTCTCATGCTATAGGAAGGGTCTCAGGATTTGAATGGCAAGGAGTTGGATATCACATATGCTATAGTTAGTGTCTCAGGTTTGGAACGGGAAGGAGTTGGATATCACATCTCATGTTATAGGAAGGGTCTCAGGTTTGGTATAAGCATTGAGATATCACATCTCTGCTATCGGAAGCGGCTCAGGATTGGAATGGGAAGGAGTTGGATATCCCATCTCATGTTATAGGAAGAGTCTCTGGTTTGGTATTAGAATCATTGAGATATCACATCGCATGCTGTAGGAAGGGTCTAAGGATTGGAATGGGATGGACTTGGATATCACATCTCATGCTATAGGTAGGCTCTCAGGTTTGGTATAAGCATTGAGATATCACATCTCATGCTATAGGAAGGGTCTCAGGATTGGAATGGGAAGGAGTTGGATATCCCATCTCATGTTATAGGAAGAGTCTCTGGTTTGGTATTAGAATCATTGAGATATCACATCGCATGCTGTAGGAAGGGTCTAAGGATTGGAATGGGATGGACTTGGATATCACATCTCATGCTATAGGTAGGCTCTCAGGTTTGGTATAAGCATTGAGATATCACATCTCATGCTATAGGAAGGGTCTCAGGATTGGAATGGGAAGGAATTGGATATCACATCTCATGTTATAGGAAGGGTCTCAGGTTTGGTATTAGAAGCATAGAGATATCACATCTCATGCTATAGGAAGGGTCTCAGGATTTGAATGGGAAGGACTTGGATGTCACATCTCATGCTATAGGGAGGGTCTCAAGTTTGATATTAGAAGCATTGAGATAACAAATCTCATGATATCGGAAGGGTCTCAGGATTGGAATGGGAAGGAGTTGGATATCACATCTCATGATAAAGGAAGGGTCTAAGGTTTGGAAGGGGAAGGATTTGGATATCACATCTCATGTTATAGGACGGGTCTCAGGTTTGGTATTAGAAGCATTGAGATATCAAGTCTCATGGTATAAGAAGGGTCTCAGAATTGGAATGGGAAGGAGTTGGATATCACACCTCAAGCTATAGGAAGGGACTCAGGATTGGAATGGGAAGGAGTTTGATATCACATCTCATGCCATAGTATGGGTCTCAGGTTTGGTAGAAGCATTGGGATATCACATCTCATGCTATCGGAAGGGTATCAGTATTGGATTTGGAAGAAGTTGGATATCCCATCTCATGCTATAGGAAGGGTCTCAGGTTGGAATGGGAAGGAGTTGGATATCACATATCATGTTATAGGAAGGGTCTCAGGATTGGAATGGGAAGGACTTGGATATCACATTTCATGTTAGAGGAAGGATCTCAGGTTTGGTATTAGAAGCATTGAGATATCACATCTCATGCTAAAGGAAGGGTCTCAGGATTGGAATGGGAAGTAGTTGGATATCACATCTCATGCTATAGGAAGCGTCTCAGGTTTGGTATAAGCATTGAGATATCACATCTCATGCTATAGGACGGGTCTCAGGATTGGAATGGAAGGAGTTGGATATCACATCTCATGTTATAGGAAGGATCTCAGGTTTGGTATTAGAAGCATTGAGACATCACATCTCATGCTATAGGAAGGGTCTCAGGGTTGGAATGGGAAGGAGTTGGATATCATATCTCATCCAATAGGAAGGGTCTCAGGTTTGGAATGGGAAGGAATTGGATATCACATCTCATGTTATAGGAAGGATCTCAGGTTTGGTATTAGAAGCATTGAGATATCACATCTCATGCTATAGGAAGGGTCTCAGGATTGGAATATGAAGGATTTGGATATCACATCTCATGCTAAAGGAAGGGTCTCAGGTTTGGTAGAAGCATTGAGATATCACGTCTCTGCTATCGGAAGGGTCTCAGGATTGGATTGGGAAGGAGTTGGATATCCCTTCTCATGCTATAGGAAGGGTCTCAGGATTTGAATGGCAAGGAGTTGGATATCACGTCTCATGCCATAGGAAGGGTCTCAGGTTTGGTATAAGCATTGAGATATCACATCTCTGCTATTGGAAGGGTCTCAGGATTGGAATGGGAAGGAGTTGGATATTCCCATCTCATGTTATAGGAAGGGTCTCAGGGTTGGTATTAGAAGCATTGAGATATCACATCTCATGCTATAGGAAGGGTCTCAGGATTGGAATGGGAAGGACTTGGATATCACATCTCATGCTATAGGGAGGGTTTTAAGTTTCATATTAGAAGCTTTGAGATATCACATCTCATGATATCGGAAGGGTCTCAGGATTGGAATGGGAAGGAGTTGGATATCACATCTCATGATAAAGGAAGGGTCTAAGGTTTGGAAGGGGAAGGATTTGGATATCACATCTCATGTTATATTACGGGTCTCAGGTTTGGTATTAGAAGCATTGAGATATCAAGTCTCAGAGTATAGGAAGGGTCTCAGAATTGGAATGGGAAGGAGTTGGATATCACATCTCAAGCTATAGGAAGGGTCTCAGGATTGGAATGGGAAGGACTTGGATATCACATCTCATGCTATAGGAAGGCTCTCAGGTTTGGAAGGGGAAAGAGTTGGATATCACATTTCATGTTAGAGGTAGGATCTCAGGTTTGGTATTAGAGGCATTGAGATATCACATCTCATGCTATCAGAAGGGTCTCAGGAATGGAATGGGAAGGAGTTGGATATCACATCTCATGCTAAAGGGAGGGTCTCAGGTTTGGAAGGGGAAGGATTTGGACATCACATCTCATGTTATAGGAAGGATCTCAGGTTTGGTATTAGAAGCATTGAGATATCACATCTCATGCTATCGGAAGGATCTCAGGTTTGGTATTAAAAGTATTGAGATATCATATCTCATGCTATAGGAAGGGTCTCAGGATTGGAATGGGAAAGAGTTGGATATCACATCTCATGCTATAGGGAGTGTCTCAGGATTGGAATGGGAAGGACTTAGATATCACATATCATGCTATAGGGAGGGTCTCAGTTTTGATATTAGAAGCATTGAGATATCACATCTCATGCTATCGGAAGTGTCTCAGGATTGGAATGGGAAGGAGCTGGATATCACATCTCATGCTAAAGGAAGGGTCTCAGGTTTGGAACGGGAAGGATTTGGATATCACATCTCATGTTATAGGAGGGGTCTCAGGTTTGGTATAAGCATTGAGATATCACATCTCTGCTATCGGAAGTGTCTCAGGATTGGAATGGGAAGGAGTTGGATATCCCATCTCATGTTATAGGACGGGTCTCAGGTTTGTTATTAGAATCATTGAGATATCATATTGCATGCTGTAGGAAGGGTCTAAGGGTTGGAATGGGAAGGACTTGGATATCACATCTCATGCTATAGATAGGCTCTTAGGTTTGGAAAGGGAAGGAGTTGGATATCACATTTCATGTTAGAGGAAGGATCTCAGGTTTGGTATTAGAAGCATTGAGATATCACATCTCATGCTATAGGAAGGGTCTCAGGATTGGAATGGGAAGTAGTTGGATATCACATCTCATGCTATAGGAAGGGTCTCAGGTTTGGTATAAGCATTGAGATATCACATTTCATGCTATAGGACGGGTCTCAGGATTGGAATGGAAGGAGTTGGATATCACATCTCATGTTATAGGAAGGATCTCAGGTTTGATATTAGAAGCATTGAGACATCACATCTCATGCTATAGGAAGGGTCTCAGGGTTGGAATGGGAAGGAGTTGGATATCACATCTCATCCAATAGGAAGGGTCTCAGGTTTGGAATGGGAAGGAATTGGATATCACATCTCATGTTATAGGAAGGATCTCAGGTTTGGTATTAGAAGCATTGAGATATCACATCTCATGCTATAGGAAGGGTCTCAGGATTGGAATGTGAAGGATTTGGATATCACATCTCATGCTAAAGGAAGGGTCTCAGGTTTGGTAGAAGCATTGAGATATCACGTCTCTGCTATCGGAAGGGTCTCAGGATTGGATTGGGAAGGAGTTGGATATCCCTTCTCATGCTCTAGGAAGGGTCTCAGGATTTGAATGGCAAGGAGTTGGATATCACATCTCATGCCATAGGAAAGGTCTCAGGTTTGGTATAAGCATTGAGATATCACATCTCTGCTATCGGAAGGGTCTCAGGATTGGATTGGGAAGGAGTTGGATATCCCTTCTCATGCTATAGGAAGTGTCTCAGGTTGGAATCGGAAGGAGTTGGATATCACATCTCATGTTATAGGAAGGGTCTCAGGATTGGAATGGGAAGGATTTGGATATCACATCTCTTGCTATAGGAAGGGTCTCAGGATTGGAATGGGTACGAGTTGGATATTACTTTCTTGCTATAGGAAGGGTCTCATGTTTGGAATGGGAAGGAGTTGGATATCACATATGCTATAGTTAGTGTCTCAGGTTTGGAACGGGAAGGAGTTGGATATCACATCTCATGTTATAGGAAGGGTCTCAGGTTTGGTATAAGCATTGAGATATCACATCTCTGCTATCGGAAGCGGCTCAGGATTGGAATGGGAAGGAGTTGGATATCCCATCTCATGTTATAGGAAGAGTCTCTGGTTTGGTATTAGAATCATTGAGATATCACATCGCATGCTGTAGGAAGGGTCTAAGGATTGGAATGGGATGGACTTGGATATCACATCTCATGCTATAGGTAGGCTCTCAGGTTTGGTATAAGCATTGAGATATCACATCTCATGCTATAGGAAGGGTCTCAGGATTGGAATGGGAAGGAGTTGGATATCCCATCTCATGTTATAGGAAGAGTCTCTGGTTTGGTATTAGAATCATTGAGATATCACATCGCATGCTGTAGGAAGGGTCTAAGGATTGGAATGGGATGGACTTGGATATCACATCTCATGCTATAGGTAGGCTCTCAGGTTTGGTATAAGCATTGAGATATCACATCTCATGCTATAGGAAGGGTCTCAGGATTGGAATGGGAAGGAATTGGATATCACATCTCATGTTATAGGAAGGGTCTCAGGTTTGGTATTAGAAGCATAGAGATATCACATCTCATGCTATAGGAAGGGTCTCAGGATTTGAATGGGAAGGACTTGGATGTCACATCTCATGCTATAGGGAGGGTCTCAAGTTTGATATTAGAAGCATTGAGATAACAAATCTCATGATATCGGAAGGGTCTCAGGATTGGAATGGGAAGGAGTTGGATATCACATCTCATGATAAAGGAAGGGTCTAAGGTTTGGAAGGGGAAGGATTTGGATATCACATCTCATGTTATAGGACGGGTCTCAGGTTTGGTATTAGAAGCATTGAGATATCAAGTCTCATGGTATAAGAAGGGTCTCAGAATTGGAATGGGAAGGAGTTGGATATCACACCTCAAGCTATAGGAAGGGACTCAGGATTGGAATGGGAAGGAGTTTGATATCACATCTCATGCCATAGTATGGGTCTCAGGTTTGGTAGAAGCATTGGGATATCACATCTCATGCTATCGGAAGGGTATCAGTATTGGATTTGGAAGAAGTTGGATATCCCATCTCATGCTATAGGAAGGGTCTCAGGTTGGAATGGGAAGGAGTTGGATATCACATATCATGTTATAGGAAGGGTCTCAGGATTGGAATGGGAAGGACTTGGATATCACATTTCATGTTAGAGGAAGGATCTCAGGTTTGGTATTAGAAGCATTGAGATATCACATCTCATGCTAAAGGAAGGGTCTCAGGATTGGAATGGGAAGTAGTTGGATATCACATCTCATGCTATAGGAAGGGTCTCAGGTTTGGTATAAGCATTGAGATATCACATCTCATGCTATAGGACGGGTCTCAGGATTGGAATGGAAGGAGTTGGATATCACATCTCATGTTATAGGAAGGATCTCAGGTTTGGTATTAGAAGCATTGAGACATCACATCTCATGCTATAGGAAGGGTCTCAGGGTTGGAATGGGAAGGAGTTGGATATCATATCTCATCCAATAGGAAGGGTCTCAGGTTTGGAATGGGAAGGAATTGGATATCACATCTCATGTTATAGGAAGGATCTCAGGTTTGGTATTAGAAGCATTGAGATATCACATCTCATGCTATAGGAAGGGTCTCAGGATTGGAATATGAAGGATTTGGATATCACATCTCATGCTAAAGGAAGGGTCTCAGGTTTGGTAGAAGCATTGAGATATCACGTCTCTGCTATCGGAAGGGTCTCAGGATTGGATTGGGAAGGAGTTGGATATCCCTTCTCATGCTATAGGAAGGGTCTCAGGATTTGAATGGCAAGGAGTTGGATATCACATATGCTATAGTTAGTGTCTCAGGTTTGGAACGGGAAGGAGTTGGATATCACATCTCATGTTATAGGAAGGGTCTCAGGTTTGGTATAAGCATTGAGATATCACATCTCTGCTATCGGAAGCGGCTCAGGATTGGAATGGGAAGGAGTTGGATATCCCATCTCATGTTATAGGAAGAGTCTCTGGTTTGGTATTAGAATCATTGAGATATCACATCGCATGCTGTAGGAAGGGTCTAAGGATTGGAATGGGATGGACTTGGATATCACATCTCATGCTATAGGTAGGCTCTCAGGTTTGGTATAAGCATTGAGATATCACATCTCATGCTATAGGAAGGGTCTCAGGATTGGAATGGGAAGGAGTTGGATATCCCATCTCATGTTATAGGAAGAGTCTCTGGTTTGGTATTAGAATCATTGAGATATCACATCGCATGCTGTAGGAAGGGTCTAAGGATTGGAATGGGATGGACTTGGATATCACATCTCATGCTATAGGTAGGCTCTCAGGTTTGGTATAAGCATTGAGATATCACATCTCATGCTATAGGAAGGGTCTCAGGATTGGAATGGGAAGGAATTGGATATCACATCTCATGTTATAGGAAGGGTCTCAGGTTTGGTATTAGAAGCATAGAGATATCACATCTCATGCTATAGGAAGGGTCTCAGGATTTGAATGGGAAGGACTTGGATGTCACATCTCATGCTATAGGGAGGGTCTCAAGTTTGATATTAGAAGCATTGAGATAACAAATCTCATGATATCGGAAGGGTCTCAGGATTGGAATGGGAAGGAGTTGGATATCACATCTCATGATAAAGGAAGGGTCTAAGGTTTGGAAGGGGAAGGATTTGGATATCACATCTCATGTTATAGGACGGGTCTCAGGTTTGGTATTAGAAGCATTGAGATATCAAGTCTCATGGTATAAGAAGGGTCTCAGAATTGGAATGGGAAGGAGTTGGATATCACACCTCAAGCTATAGGAAGGGACTCAGGATTGGAATGGGAAGGAGTTTGATATCACATCTCATGCCATAGTATGGGTCTCAGGTTTGGTAGAAGCATTGGGATATCACATCTCATGCTATCGGAAGGGTATCAGTATTGGATTTGGAAGAAGTTGGATATCCCATCTCATGCTATAGGAAGGGTCTCAGGTTGGAATGGGAAGGAGTTGGATATCACATATCATGTTATAGGAAGGGTCTCAGGATTGGAATGGGAAGGACTTGGATATCACATTTCATGTTAGAGGAAGGATCTCAGGTTTGGTATTAGAAGCATTGAGATATCACATCTCATGCTAAAGGAAGGGTCTCAGGATTGGAATGGGAAGTAGTTGGATATCACATCTCATGCTATAGGAAGCGTCTCAGGTTTGGTATAAGCATTGAGATATCACATCTCATGCTATAGGACGGGTCTCAGGATTGGAATGGAAGGAGTTGGATATCACATCTCATGTTATAGGAAGGATCTCAGGTTTGGTATTAGAAGCATTGAGACATCACATCTCATGCTATAGGAAGGGTCTCAGGGTTGGAATGGGAAGGAGTTGGATATCATATCTCATCCAATAGGAAGGGTCTCAGGTTTGGAATGGGAAGGAATTGGATATCACATCTCATGTTATAGGAAGGATCTCAGGTTTGGTATTAGAAGCATTGAGATATCACATCTCATGCTATAGGAAGGGTCTCAGGATTGGAATATGAAGGATTTGGATATCACATCTCATGCTAAAGGAAGGGTCTCAGGTTTGGTAGAAGCATTGAGATATCACGTCTCTGCTATCGGAAGGGTCTCAGGATTGGATTGGGAAGGAGTTGGATATCCCTTCTCATGCTATAGGAAGGGTCTCAGGATTTGAATGGCAAGGAGTTGGATATCACATCTCATGCCATAGGAAGGGTCTCAGGTTTGGTATAAGCATTGAGATATCACATCTCTGCTATTGGAAGGGTCTCAGGATTGGAATGGGAAGGAGTTGGATATTCCCATCTCATGTTATAGGAAGGGTCTCAGGGTTGGTATTAGAAGCATTGAGATATCACATCTCATGCTATAGGAAGGGTCTCAGGATTGGAATGGGAAGGACTTGGATATCACATCTCATGCTATAGGGAGGGTCTCAAGTTTCATATTAGAAGCTTTGAGATATCACATCTCATGATATCGGAAGGGTCTCAGGATTGGAATGGGAAGGAGTTGGATATCACATCTCATGATAAAGGAAGGGTCTAAGGTTTGGAAGGGGAAGGATTTGGATATCACATCTCATGTTATATTACGGGTCTCAGGTTTGGTATTAGAAGCATTGAGATATCAAGTCTCAGAGTATAGGAAGGGTCTCAGAATTGGAATGGGAAGGAGTTGGATATCACATCTCAAGCTATAGGAAGGGTCTCAGGATTGGAATGGGAAGGACTTGGATATCACATCTCATGCTATAGGAAGGCTCTCAGGTTTGGAAGGGGAAAGAGTTGGATATCACATTTCATGTTAGAGGTAGGATCTCAGGTTTGGTATTAGAGGCATTGAGATATCACATCTCATGCTATCAGAAGGGTCTCAGGAATGGAATGGGAAGGAGTTGGATATCACATCTCATGCTAAAGGGAGGGTCTCAGGTTTGGAAGGGGAAGGATTTGGACATCACATCTCATGTTATAGGAAGGATCTCAGGTTTGGTATTAGAAGCATTGAGATATCACATCTCATGCTATCGGAAGGATCTCAGGTTTGGTATTAAAAGTATTGAGATATCATATCTCATGCTATAGGAAGGGTCTCAGGATTGGAATGGGAAAGAGTTGGATATCACATCTCATGCTATAGGGAGTGTCTCAGGATTGGAATGGGAAGGACTTAGATATCACATATCATGCTATAGGGAGGGTCTCAGTTTTGATATTAGAAGCATTGAGATATCACATCTCATGCTATCGGAAGTGTCTCAGGATTGGAATGGGAAGGAGCTGGATATCACATCTCATGCTAAAGGAAGGGTCTCAGGTTTGGAACGGGAAGGATTTGGATATCACATCTCATGTTATAGGAGGGGTCTCAGGTTTGGTATAAGCATTGAGATATCACATCTCTGCTATCGGAAGTGTCTCAGGATTGGAATGGGAAGGAGTTGGATATCCCATCTCATGTTATAGGACGGGTCTCAGGTTTGTTATTAGAATCATTGAGATATCATATTGCATGCTGTAGGAAGGGTCTAAGGGTTGGAATGGGAAGGACTTGGATATCACATCTCATGCTATAGATAGGCTCTTAGGTTTGGAAAGGGAAGGAGTTGGATATCACATTTCATGTTAGAGGAAGGATCTCAGGTTTGGTATTAGAAGCATTGAGATATCACATCTCATGCTATAGGAAGGGTCTCAGGATTGGAATGGGAAGTAGTTGGATATCACATCTCATGCTATAGGAAGGGTCTCAGGTTTGGTATAAGCATTGAGATATCACATTTCATGCTATAGGACGGGTCTCAGGATTGGAATGGAAGGAGTTGGATATCACATCTCATGTTATAGGAAGGATCTCAGGTTTGATATTAGAAGCATTGAGACATCACATCTCATGCTATAGGAAGGGTCTCAGGGTTGGAATGGGAAGGAGTTGGATATCACATCTCATCCAATAGGAAGGGTCTCAGGTTTGGAATGGGAAGGAATTGGATATCACATCTCATGTTATAGGAAGGATCTCAGGTTTGGTATTAGAAGCATTGAGATATCACATCTCATGCTATAGGAAGGGTCTCAGGATTGGAATGTGAAGGATTTGGATATCACATCTCATGCTAAAGGAAGGGTCTCAGGTTTGGTAGAAGCATTGAGATATCACGTCTCTGCTATCGGAAGGGTCTCAGGATTGGATTGGGAAGGAGTTGGATATCCCTTCTCATGCTCTAGGAAGGGTCTCAGGATTTGAATGGCAAGGAGTTGGATATCACATCTCATGCCATAGGAAAGGTCTCAGGTTTGGTATAAGCATTGAGATATCACATCTCTGCTATCGGAAGGGTCTCAGGATTGGATTGGGAAGGAGTTGGATATCCCTTCTCATGCTATAGGAAGTGTCTCAGGTTGGAATCGGAAGGAGTTGGATATCACATCTCATGTTATAGGAAGGGTCTCAGGATTGGAATGGGAAGGATTTGGATATCACATCTCTTGCTATAGGAAGGGTCTCAGGATTGGAATGGGTAGGAGTTGGATATTACTTTCTTGCTATAGGAAGGGTCTCATGTTTGGAATGGGAAGGAGTTGGATATCACATATGCTATAGTTAGTGTCTCAGGTTTGGAACGGGAAGGAGTTGGATATCACATCTCATGTTATAGGAAGGGTCTCAGGTTTGGTATAAGCATTGAGATATCACATCTCTGCTATCGGAAGCGGCTCAGGATTGGAATGGGAAGGAGTTGGATATCCCATCTCATGTTATAGTAAGAGTCTCTGGTTTGGTATTAGAATCATTGAGATATCACATCGCATGCTGTAGGAAGGGTCTAAGGATTGGAATGGGATGGACTTGGATATCACATCTCATGCTATAGGTAGGCTCTCAGGTTTGGTATAAGCATTGAGATATCACATCTCTGCTATCGGAAGTGTCTCAGGATTGGAATGGGAAGGAGTTGGATATCCCATCTCATGCTATAGGACGGGTCTCAGGTTTGTTATTAGAATCATTGAGATATCATATTGCATACTGTAGGAAGGGTCTAAGGGTTGGAATGGGAAGGACTTGGATATCACATCTCATGCTATAGATAGGCTCTTAGGTTTGGAAAGGGAAGGAGTTGGATATCACATTTCATGTTAGAGGAAGGATCTCAGGTTTGGTATTAGAAGCATTGAGATATCACATCTCATGCTATAGGAAGGGTCTCAGGATTGGAATGGGAAGTAGTTGGATATCACATCTCATGCTATAGGAAGGGTCTCAGGTTTGGTATAAGCATTGAGATATCACATCTCATGCTATAGGACGGGTCTCAGGATTGGAATGGAAGGAGTTGGATATCACATCTCATGTTATAGGAAGGATCTCAGGTTTGGTATTAGAAGCATTGAGACATCACATCTCATGCTATAGGAAGGGTCTCAGGGTTGGAATGGGAAGGAGTTGGATATCACATCTCATCCAATAGGAAGGGTCTCAGGTTTGGAATGGGAAGGAATTGGATATCACATCTCATGTTATAGGAAGGATCTCAGGTTTGGTATTAGAAGCATTGAGATATCACATCTCATGCTATAGGAAGGGTCTCAGGATTGGAATGTGAAGGATTTGGATATCACATCTCATGCTAAAGGAAGGGTCTCAGGTTTGGTAGAAGCATTGAGATATCACGTCTCTGCTATCGGAAGGGTCTCAGGATTGGATTGGGAAGGAGTTGGATATCCCTTCTCATGCTATAGGAAGGGTCTCAGGATTTGAATGGCAAGGAGTTGGATATCACATCTCATGCCATAGGAAAGGTCTCAGGTTTGGTATAAGCATTGAGATATCACATCTCTGCTATCGGAAGGGTCTCAGGATTGGATTGGGAAGGAGTTGGATATCCCTTCTCATGCTATAGGAAGTGTCTCAGGTTGGAATCGGAAGGAGTTGGATATCACATCTCATGTTATAGGAAGGGTCTCAGGATTGGAATGGGAAGGATTTGGATATCACATCTCTTGCTATAGGAAGGGTCTCAGGATTGGAATGGGTAGGAGTTGGATATTACTTTCTTGCTATAGGAAGGGTCTCATGTTTGGAATGGGAAGGAGTTGGATATCACATATGCTATAGTTAGTGTCTCAGGTTTGGAACGGGAAGGAGTTGGATATCACATCTCATGTTATAGGAAGGGTCTCAGGTTTGGTATAAGCATTGAGATATCACATCTCTGCTATCGGAAGCGGCTCAGGATTGGAATGGGAAGGAGTTGGATATCCCATCTCATGTTATAGTAAGAGTCTCTGGTTTGGTATTAGAATCATTGAGATATCACATCGCATGCTGTAGGAAGGGTCTAAGGATTGGAATGGGATGGACTTGGATATCACATCTCATGCTATAGGTAGGCTCTCAGGTTTGGTATAAGCATTGAGATATCACATCTCTGCTATCGGAAGTGTCTCAGGATTGGAATGGGAAGGAGTTGGATATCCCATCTCATGCTATAGGACGGGTCTCAGGTTTGTTATTAGAATCATTGAGATATCATATTGCATACTGTAGGAAGGGTCTAAGGGTTGGAATGGGAAGGACTTGGATATCACATCTCATGCTATAGATAGGCTCTTAGGTTTGGAAAGGGAAGGAGTTGGATGTCACATTTCATGTTAGAGGAAGGATCTCAGGTTTGGTATTAGAAGCATTGAGATATCACATCTCATGCTATAGGAAGGGTCTCAGGATTGGAATGGGAAGTAGTTGGATATCACATCTCATGCTATAGGAAGGGTCTCAGGTTTGGTATAAGCATTGAGATATCACATCTCATGCTATAGGACGGGTCTCAGGATTGGAATGGAAGGAGTTGGATATCACATCTCATGTTATAGGAAGGATCTCAGGTTTGGTATTAGAAGCATTGAGACATCACATCTCATGCTATAGGAAGGGTCTCAGGGTTGGAATGGGAAGGAGTTGGATATCACATCTCATCCAATAGGAAGGGTCTCAGGTTTGGAATGGGAAGGAATTGGATATCACATCTCATGTTATAGGAAGGATCTCAGGTTTGGTATTAGAAGCATTGAGATATCACATCTCATGCTATAGGAAGGGTCTCAGGATTGGAATGTGAAGGATTTGGATATCACATCTCATGCTAAAGGAAGGGTCTCAGGTTTGGTAGAAGCATTGAGATATCACGTCTCTGCTATCGGAAGGGTCTCAGGATTGGATTGGGAAGGAGTTGGATATCCCTTCTCATGCTATAGGAAGGGTCTCAGGATTTGAATGGCAAGGAGTTGGATATCACATCTCATGCCATAGGAAAGGTCTCAGGTTTGGTATAAGCATTGAGATATCACATCTCTGCTATCGGAAGGGTCTCAGGATTGGATTGGGAAGGAGTTGGATATCCCTTCTCATGCTATGGGAAGTGTCTCAGGTTGGAATGGGAAGGAGTTGGATATCACATCTCATGTTATAGGAAGGGTCTCAGGATTGGAATGGGAAGGATTTGGATATCACATCTCTTGCTATAGGAAGGGTCTCAGGATTGGAATGGGTAGGAGTTGGATATTACTTTCTTGCTATAGGAAGGGTCTCATGTTTGGAATGGGAAGGAGTTGGATATCACATATGCTATAGTTAGTGTCTCAGGTTTGGAACGGGAACGAGTTGGATATCACATCTCATGTTATAGGAAGGGTCTCAGGTTTGGTATAAGCATTGAGATATCACATCTCTGCTATCGGAAGCGGCTCAGGATTGGAATGGGAAGGAGTTGGATATCCCATCTCATGTTATAGTAAGAGTCTCTGGTTTGGTATTAGAATCATTGAGATATCACATTGCATGCTGTAGGAAGGGTCTAAGGATTGGAATGGGATGGACTTGGATATCACATCTCATGCTAAAGGTAGGCTCTCAGGTTTGGTATAAGCATTGAGATATCACATCTCATGCTATAGGAAGGGTCTCAGGATTGGAATTGGAAGGATTTGGATATCACATCTCATGCTATAGGAAGGGTCTCAGATTTGGAATAAGCATTGAGATATCACATCTCATGCTAAAGGAAGGGTCTCAGGATTGGAATGGGAAGGAGTTGTATATGACATCTCAGGCCATAGGAAGGGTCTCAGGTTTGGTATAAGCATTGAGATATCACATCTCTGCTATCGGAAGGGTCTCAGGATTGGAATGGGAAGGAGTTGGATATCCCATCTCATGTTATAGGAAGGGTCTCAGGTTTGGTATTAGAAGCATCGAGATATCACATCTCATGCTATAGGAAGGGTCTCAGGATTGGAATGGGAAGGACTTGGATGTCACATCTCATACTATAGGGAGGGTCTCAAGTTTGATATTAGAAGCATTGAGATAACAAATCTCATGATATCGGAAGGGTCTCAGGATTGGAATGGGAAGGAGTTGGATACCACATCTCATGATAAAGGAAGGGTCTAAGGTTTGGAAGGGGAAGGATTTGGATATCACATCTCATGTTATAGGACGGGTCTCAGGTTTGGTATTAGAAGCATTGAGATATCAAGTCTCATGGTATAAGAAGGGTCTCAGAATTGGAATGGGAAGGAGTTGGATATCACACCTCAAGCTATAGGAAGGGTCTCAGGATTGGAATGGGAAGGAGTTTGATATCACATCTCATGCCATAGTATGGGTCTCAGGTTTGGTAGAAGCATTGGGATATCACATCTCATGCTATCGGAAGGGTATCAGTATTGGATTTGGAAGAAGTTGGATATCCCATCTCATGCTATAGGAAGGGTCTCAGGTTGGAATGGGAAGGAGTTGGATATCACATTTCATGTTATAGGAAGGGTCTCAGGATTGGCATGGGAAGGACTTGGATATCATATCTCATGCTATAGGACAGGTCTCAGGTTTGTTATTAGAATCATTGAGATATCATATTGCATGCTGTAGGAAGGGTCTAAGGATTGGAACGGGAAGGACTTGGATATCACATCTCAAGCTATAGATAGGCTCTTAGGTTTGGAAAGGGAAGGAGTTGGATATCACATTTCATGTTAGAGGAAGGATCTCAGGTTTGGTATTAGAAGCATTGAGATATCACATCTCATGCTATAGGAAGGGTCTCAGGATTGGAATGGGAAGTAGTTGGATATCACATCTCATGCTATAGGAAGGGTCTCAGGTTTGGTATAAGCATTGAGATATCACATCTCATGCTATAGGACGGGTCTCAGGATTGGAATGGAAGGAGTTGGATATCACATCTCATGTTATAGGAAGGATCTCAGGTTTGGTATTAGAAGCATTGCGACATCACATCTCATGCTATAGGAAGGGTCTCAGGGTTGGAATGGGAAGGAGTTGGATATCACATCTCATCCAATAGGAAGGGTCTCAGGTTTGGAATGGGAAGGAATTGGATATCACATCTCATGTTATAGGAAGGGTCTCAGGTTTGGTAGAAGCATTGAGATATCACGTCTCTGCTATCGGAAGGGTCTCAGGTTTGGTATAAGCATTGAGATATCACATCTCATGCTATAGGACGGGTCTCAGGATTGGAATGGAAGGAGTTGGATATCACACCTCATGTTATAGGAAGGATCTCAGGTTTGGTATTAGAAGCATTGAGATATCACATCTCATGCTATAGGAAGGGTCTCAGGATTGGAATGTGAAGGATTTGGATATCACATCTCATGCTAAAGGAAGGGTCTCAGGTTTGGTAGAAGCATTGAGATATCACGTCTCTGCTATCGGAAGGGTCTCAGGATTGGATTGGGAAGGAGTTGGATATCCCTTCTCATGCTATAGGAAGGGTCTCAGGATTTGAATGGCAAGGAGTTGGATATCACATCTCATGCCATAGGAACGGTCTCAGGTTTGGTATAAGCATTGAGATATCACATCTCTGCTATCGGAAGGGTCTCAGGATTGGAATGGGAAGGAGTTGGATATTCCCATCTCATGTTATAGGAAGGGTCTCAGGTTTGGTATTAGAAGCATTGAGATATCACATCTCATGCTATAGGAAGGGTCTCAGGATTGGAATGGGAAGGACTTGGATATCACATCTCATGCTATAGGGAGGGTCTCAAGTTTGATATTAGAAGCTTTGAGATATCACATCTCATGATATCGGAAGGGTCTCAGGATTGGAATGGGAAGGAGTTGGATATCACATCTCATGATAAAGGAAGGGTCTAAGGTTTGGAAGGGGAAGGATTTGGATATCACATCTCATGTTATATTACGGGTCTCAGGTTTGGTATTAGAAGCATTGAGATATCAAGTCTCAGAGTATAGGAAGGGTCTCAGAATTAGAATGGGAAGGAGTTGGATATCACATCTCAAGCTATAGGAAGGGTCTCAGGATTGGAATGGGAAGGACTTGGATATCACATCTCATGCTATAGGAAGGCTCTCAGGTTTGGAAGGGGAAAGAGTTGGATATCACATTTCATGTTAGAGGTAGGATCTCAGGTTTGGTATTAGAGGCATTGAGATATCACATCTCATGCTATCAGAAGGGTCTCAGGAATGGAATGGGAAGGAGTTGGATATCACATCTCATGCTAAAGGGAGGGTCTCAGGTTTGGAAGGGGAAGGATTTGGATATCACATCTCATGTTATAGGAAGGATCTCGGGTTTGGTATTAGAAGCATTGAGATATCACATCTCATGCTATCGGAAGGATCTCAGGTTTGGTATTAGAAGCATTGAGATATCACATCTCATGCTATCAGAAGGGTCTCAGGATTGGAATGGGAAGGAGTTGGATATCACATCTCATGCTAAAGGGAGGGTCTCAGGTTTGGAAGGGGAAGGATTTGGATATCACATCTCATGTTATCGGAAGGATCTCACGTTTGGTATTAGAAGTATTGAGATATCATATCTCATGCTATAGGAAGGGTCTCAGGATTGGAATGGGAAGGACTTAGATATCACATATCATGCTATAGGGAGGGTCTCAGGATTGGAATGGGAAGGACTTAGATATCACATATGCTATAGGGAGGGTCTCAGTTTTGATATTAGAAGCATTGAGATATCACATCTCATGCTATCGGAAGTGTCTCAGGATTGGAATGGGAAGGAGCTGGATATCACATCTCATGCTAAAGGAAGGGTCTCAGGTTTGGAACGGGAAGGATTTGGATATCACATCTCATGTTATAGGAAGGGTCTCAGGTTTGGTATAAGCATTGAGATATCACATCTCTGCTATCGGAAGTGTCTCAGGATTGGAATGGGAAGGAGTTGGATATCCCATCTCATGTTATAGGACGGGTCTCAGGTTTGTTATTAGAATCATTGAGATATCATATTGCATGCTGTAGGAAGGGTCTAAGGGTTGGAATGGGAAGGACTTGGATATCACATATCATGCTATAGATAGGCTCTTAGGTTTGGAAAGGGAAGGAGTTGGATATCACATTTCATGTTAGAGGAAGGATCTCAGGTTTGGTATTAGAAGCATTGAGATATCACATCGCATGCTGTAGGAAGGGTCTAAGGATTGGAATGGGATGGACTTGGATATCACATCTCATGCTATAGGTAGGCTCTCAGGTTTGGTATAAGCATTGAGATATCACATCTCATGCTATAGGAAGGGTCTCAGGATTGGAATGGGAAGGATTTGGATATCACATCTCATGCTATAGGAAGGGTCTCAGATTTGGTATAAGCATTGAGATATCACATCTCATGCTAAAGGAAGGGTCTCAGGATTGGAATGGGAAGGAGTTGTATATGACATCTCAGGCCATAGGAAGGGTCTCAGGTTTGGTATAAGCATTGAGATATCACATCTCTGCTATCGGAAGGGTCTCAGGATTGGAATGGGAAGGAGTTGGATATCCCATCTCATGTTATAGGAAGGGTCTTAGGTTTGGTATTAGAAGCATAGAGATATCACATCTCATGCTATAGGAAGGGTCTCAGGATTGGAATGGGAAGGACTTGGATGTCACATCTCATGCTATAGGGAGGGTCTCAAGTTTGATATTAGAAGCATTGAGATAACAAATCTCATGATATCGGAAGGGTCTCAGGATTGGAATGGGAAGGAGTTGGATACCACATCTCATGATAAAGGAAGGGTCTAAGGTTTGGAAGGGGAAGGATTTGGATATCACATCTCATGTTATAGGGCGGGTCTCAGGTTTGGTATTAGAAGCATTGAGATATCAAGTCTCATGGTATAAGAGGGTCTCAGAATTGGAATGGGAAGGAGTTGGATGTCACACCTCAAGCTATAGGAAGGGTCTCAGGATTGGAATGGGAAGGAGTTTGATATCACATCTCATGCCATAGTATGGGTCTCAGGTTTGGTAGAAGCATTGGGACATCACATCTCATGCTATCGGAAGGGTATCAGTATTGGATTTGGAAGAAGTTGGATATCCCATCTCATGCTATAGGAAGGGTCTCAGGTTGGAATGGGAAGGAGTTGGATATCACATTTCATGTTATAGGGAGGGTCTCAGGTTTGGAAGGGGAAGGATTTGGATATCACATCTCATGTTATCGGAAGGATCTCACGTTTGGTATTAGAAGTATTGAGATATCATATCTCATGCTATAGGAAGGGTCTCAGGATTGGAATGGGAAGGACTTAGATATCACATATCATGCTATAGGGAGGGTCTCAGGATTGGAATGGGAAGGACTTAGATATCACATATCATGCTATAGGGAGGGTCTCAGTTTTGATATTAGAAGCATTGAGATATCACATCTCATGCTATCGGAAGTGTCTCAGGATTGGAATGGGAAGGAGCTGGATATCACATCTCATGCTAAAGGAAGGGTCTCAGGATTGGAACGGGAAGGATTTGGATATCACATCTCATGTTATAGGAAGGGTCTCAGGTTTGGTATAAGCATTGAGATATCACATCTCTGCTATCGGAAGTGTCTCAGGATTGGAATGGGAAGGAGTTGGATATCCCATCTCATGTTATAGGACGGGTCTCAGGTTTGTTATTAGAATCATTGAGATATCATATTGCATGCTGTAGGAAGGGTCTAAGGGTTGGAATGGGAAGGACTTGGATATCACATATCATGCTATAGATAGGCTCTTAGGTTTAGAAAGGGAAGGAGTTGGATATCACATTTCATGTTAGAGGAAGGATCTCAGGTTTGGTATTAGAAGCATTGAGATATCACATCGCATGCTGTAGGAAGGGTCTAAGGATTGGAATGGGATGGACTTGGATATCACATCTCATGCTATAGGTAGGCTCTCAGGTTTGGTATAAGCATTGAGATATCACATCTCATGCTATAGGAAGGGTCTCAGGATTGGAATGGGAAGGATTTGGATATCACATCTCATGCTATAGGAAGGGTCTCAGATTTGGTATAAGCATTGAGATATCACATCTCATGCTAAAGGAAGGGTCTCAGGATTGGAATGGGAAGGAGTTGTATATGATATCTCAGGCCATAGGAAGGGTCTCAGGTTTGGTATAAGCATTGAGATATCACATCTCTGCTATCGGAAGGGTCTCAGGATTGGAATGGGAAGGAGTTGGATATCCCATCTCATGTTATAGGAAGGGTCTCAGGTTTGGTATTAGAAGCATAGAGATATCACATCTCATGCTATAGGAAGGGTCTCAGGATTGGAATGGGAAGGACTTGGATGTCACATCTCATGCTATAGGGAGGGTCTCAAGTTTGATATTAGAAGCATTGAGATAACAAATCTCATGATATCGGAAGGGTCTCAGGATTGGAATGGGAAGGAGTTGGATACCACATCTCATGATAAAGGAAGGGTCTAAGGTTTGGAAGGGGAAGGATTTGGATATCACATCTCATGTTATAGGACGGGTCTCAGGTTTGGTATTAGAAGCATTGAGATATCAAGTCTCATGGTATAAGAGGGTCTCAGAATTGGAATGGGAAGGAGTTGGATATCACACCTCAAGCTATAGGAAGGGTCTCAGGATTGGAATGGGAAGGAGTTTGATATCACATCTCATGCCATAGTATGGGTCTCAGGTTTGGTAGAAGCATTGGGACATCACATCTCATGCTATCGGAAGGGTATCAGTATTGGATTTGGAAGAAGTTGGATATCCCATCTCATGCTATAGGAAGGGTCTCAGGTTGGAATGGGAAGGAGTTGGATATCACATTTCATGTTATAGGAAGGGTCTCAGGATTGGAATGGGAAGGACTTGGATATCATATCTCATGCTATAGGACGGGTCTCAGGTTTGTTATTAGAATCATTGAGATATCATATTGCATGCTGTAGGAAGGGTCTAAGGATTGGAATGGGAAGGACTTGGATATCACATCTCATGCTATAGATAGGCTCTTAGGTTTGGAAAGGGAAGGAGTTGGATATCACATTTCATGTTAGAGGAAGGATCTCAGGTTTGGTATTAGAAGCATTGAGATATCACATCTCATGCTATAGGAAGGGTCTCAGGATTGGAATGGGTAGTAGTTGGATATCACATCTCATGCTATAGGAAGGGTCTCAGGTTTGGTATAAGCATTGAGATATCACATCTCATGCTATAGGACGGGTCTCAGGATTGGAATGGAAGGAGTTGGATATCACATCTCATGTTATAGGAAGGATCTCAGGTTTGGTATTAGAAGCATTGAGACATCACATCTCATGCTATAGGAAGGGTCTCAGGGTTGGAATGGGAAGGAGTTGGATATCGCATCTCATCCAATAGGAAGGGTCTCAGGTTTGGAATGGGAAGGAATTGGATATCACATCTCATGTTATAGGAAGGATCTCAGGTTTGGTATTAGAAGCATTGAGATATCACATCTCATGCTATAGGAAGGGTCTCAGGATTGGAATGTGAAGGATTTGGATATCACATCTCATGCTAAAGGAAGGGTCTCAGGTTTGGTAGAAGCATTGAGATATCCGATCTCTGCTATCGGAAGGGTCTCAGGATTGGATTGGGAAGGAGTTGGATATCCCTTCTCATGCTATAGGAAGGGTCTCAGGATTTGAATGGGAAGGAGTTGGATATCACATCTCATGTTATAGGAAGGGTCTCAGGATTGGAATGGGAAGGATTTGGATATTACTTTCTTGCTATAGGAAGGGTCTCATGTTTGGAATGGGAAGGAGTTGGATATCACATATGCTATAGTTAGTGTCTCAGGTTTGGAACGGGAAGGAGTTGGATATCACATCTCATGTTATAGGAAGGGTCTCATGTTTGGTATAAGCATTGAGATATCACATCTCTGCTATCGGAAGCGGCTCAGGATTGGAATGGGAAGGAGTTGGATATCCCATCTCATGTTATAGTAAGAGTCTCTGGTTTGGTATTAGAATCATTGAGATATCACATCGCATGCTGTAGGAAGGGTCTAAGGATTGGAATGGGATGGACTTGGATATCACATCTCATGCTATAGGTAGGCTCTCAGGTTTGGTATAAGCATTGAGATATCACATCTCATGCTATAGGAAGGGTTTCAGGATTGGAATTGGAAGGATTTAGATATCACATCTCATGCTATAGGAAGGGTCTCAGATTTGGTATAAGCATAGAGATATCACATCTCATGCTAAAGGAAGGGTCTCAGGATTGGAATCGGAAGGAGTTGTATATGACATCTCAGGCCATAGGAAGGGTCTCAGGTTTGGTATAAGCATTGAGATATCACATCTCTGCTATCGGAAGGGTCTCAGGATTGGAATGGGAAGGAGTTGGATATCCCATCTCATGTTATAGGAAGGGTCTCAGGTTTGGTATTAGAAGCATAGAGATATCACATCTCATGCTATAGGAAGGGTCTCAGGATTGGAATGGGAAGGACTTGGATGTCACATCTCATGCTATAGGGAGGGTCTCAAGTTTGATATTAGAAGCATTGAGATAACAAATCTCATGATATCGGAGGGGTCTCAGGATTGGAATGGGAAGTTGTTGGATACCACATCTCATGATAAAGGAAGGGTCTAAGGTTTGGAAGGGGAAGGATTTGGATATCACATCTCATGTTATAGGACGGGTCTCAGGTTTGGTATTAGAAGCATTGAGATATCAAGTCTCATGGTATAAGAAGGGTCTCAGAATTGGAATGGGAAGGAGTTGGATATCACACCTCAAGCTATAGGAAGGGTCTCAGGATTGGAATGGGAAGGAGTTTGATATCACATCTCATGCCATAGTATGGGTCTCAGGTTTGGTAGAAGCATTGGGATATCACATCTCATGCTATCGGAAGGGTATCAGTATTGGATTTGGAAGAAGTTGGATATCCCATCTCATGCTATAGGAAGGGTCTCAGGTTGGAATGGGAAGGAGTTGGATATCACATTTCATGTTATAGGAAGGGTCTCAGGATTGGAATGGGAAGGACTTGGATATCATATCTCATGCTATAGGACAGGTCTCAGGTTTGTTATTAGAATCATTGAGATATCATATTGCATGCTGTAGGAAGGGTCTAAGGATTGGAACGGGAAGGACTTGGATATCACATCTCATGCTATAGATAGGCTCTTAGGTTTGGAAAGGGAAGGAGTTGGATATCACATTTCATGTTAGAGGAAGGATCTTAGGTTTGGTATTAGAAGCATTGAGATATCACATCCCATGCTATAGGAAGGGTCTCAGGATTGGAATGGGAAGTAGTTGGATATCACATTTCATGTTAGAGGAAGGATCTCAGGTTTGGTATTAGAAGCATTGAGATATCACATCTCTTGCTATAGGAAGGGTCTCAGGATTGGAATGGGAAGTAGTTGGATATCACATCTCATGCTATAGGAAGGGTCTCAGGTTTGGTATAAGCATTGAGATATCACATCTCATGCTATAGGACAGGTCTCAGGATTGGAATGGAAGGAGTTGGATATCACATCTCATGTTATAGGAAGGATCTCAGGTTTGGTATTAGAAGCATTGAGACATCACATCTCATGCTATAGGAGGGGTCTCAGGGTTGGAATGGGAAGGAGTTGGATATCACATCTCATCCAATAGGAAGGGTCTCAGGTTTGGAATGGGAAGGAATTGGATATCACATCTCATGTTATAGGAAGGATCTCAGGTTTGGTATTAGAAGCATTGAGATATCACATCTCACGCTATAGGAAGGGTCTCAGGATTGGAATGTGAAGGATTTGGATATCACATCTCATGCTAAAGGAAGGGTCTCAGGTTTGGTAGAAGCATTGAGATATCACGTCTCTGCTATCGGAAGGGTCTCAGGATTGGATTGGGAAGGAGTTGGATATCCCTTCTCATGCTATAGGAAGGGTCTCAGGATTTGAATGGCAAGGAGTTGGATATCACATCTCATGCCATAGGAAGGGTCTCAGGTTTGGTATAAGCATTGAGATATCACATCTCTGCTATCGGAAGGGTCTCAGGATTGGAATGGGAAGGAGTTGGATATTCCCATCTCATGTTATAGGAAGGGTCTCAGGTTTGGTATTAGAAGCATTGAGATATCAAATCTCATGCTATAGGAAGGGTCTCAGGATTGGAATGGGAAGGACTTGGATATCACATCTCATGCTATAGGGAGGGTCACAAGTTTGATATTAGAAGCTTTGAGATATCACATCTCATGATATCGGAAGGGTCTCAGGATTGGAATGGGAAGGAGTTGGATATCACATCTCATGATAAAGGAAGGGTCTAAGGTTTGGAAGGGGAAGGATATGGATATCACATCTCATGTTATATTACGGGTCTCAGGTTTGGTATTAGAAGCATTGAGATATCAAGTCTCAGAGTATAGGAAGGGTCTCAGAATTGGAATGGGAAGGAGTTGGATATCACATCTCAAGCTATAGGAAGGGTCTCAGGATTGGAATGGGAAGGACTTGGATATCACATCTCATGCTATAGGAAGGCTCTCAGGTTTGGAAGGGGAAAGAGTTGGATATCACATTTCATGTTAGAGGTAGGATCTCAGGTTTGGTATTAGAGGCATTGAGATATCACATCTCATGCTATCAGAAGGGTCTCAGGAATGGAATGGGAAGGAGTTGGATATCACATCTCATGCTAAAGGGAGGGTCTCAGGTTTGGAAGGGGAAGGATTTGGATATCACATCTCATGTTATAGGAAGGATCTCAGGTTTGGTATTAGAAGCATTGAGATATCACATCTCATGCTATCGGAAGGATCTCAGGTTTGGTATTAGAAGCATTGAGATATCACATCTCATGCTAAAGGAAGGGTCTCAGGTTTGGTAGAAGCATTGAGATATCCGATCTCTGCTATCGGAAGGGTCTCAAGATTGGATTGGGAAGGAGTTGGATATCCCTTCTCATGCTATAGGAAGGGTCTCAGGATTTGAATGGGAAGGAGTTGGATATCACATCTCATGTTATAGGAAGGGTCTCAGGATTGGAATGGGAAGGATTTGGATATTACTTTCTTGCTATAGGAAGGGTCTCATGTTTGGAATGGGAAGGAGTTGGATATCACATATGCTATAGTTAGTGTCTCAGGTTTGGAACGGGAAGGAGTTGGATATCACATCTCATGTTATAGGAAGGGTCTCATGTTTGGTATAAGCATTGAGATATCACATCTCTGCTATCGGAAGCGGCTCAGGATTGGAATGGGAAGGAGTTGGATATCCCATCTCATGTTATAGTAAGAGTCTCTGGTTTGGTATTAGAATCATTGAGATATCACATCGCATGCTGTAGGAAGGGTCTAAGGATTGGAATGGGATGGACTTGGATATCACATCTCATGCTATAGGTAGGCTCTCAGGTTTGGTATAAGCATTGAGATATCACATCTCATGCTATAGGAAGGGTCTCAGGATTGGAATTGGAAGGATTTAGATATCACATCTCATGCTATAGGAAGGGTCTCAGATTTGGTATAAGCATAGAGATATCACATCTCATGCTAAAGGAAGGGTCTCAGGATTGGAATCGGAAGGAGTTGTATATGACATCTCAGGCCATAGGAAGGGTCTCAGGTTTGGTATAAGCATTGAGATATCACATCTCTGCTATCGGAAGGGTCTCAGGATTGGAATGGGAAGGAGTTGGATATCCCATCTCATGTTATAGGAAGGGTCTCAGGTTTGGTATTAGAAGCATAGAGATATCACATCTCATGCTATAGGAAGGGTCTCAGGATTGGAATGGGAAGGACTTGGATGTCACATCTCATGCTATAGGGAGGGTCTCAAGTTTGATATTAGAAGCATTGACATAACAAATCTCATGATATCGGAGGGGTCTCAGGATTGGAATGGGAAGTTGTTGGATACCACATCTCATGATAAAGGAAGGGTCTAAGGTTTGGAAGGGGAAGGATTTGGATATCACATCTCATGTTATAGGACGGGTCTCAGGTTTGGTATTAGAAGCATTGAAATATCAAGTCTCATGGTATAAGAAGGGTCTCAGAATTGGAATGGGAATTAGTTGGATATCACACCTCAAGCTATAGGAAGGGTCTCAGGATTGGAATGGGAAGTAGTTGGATATCACATTTCATGTTAGAGGAAGGATCTCTGGTTTGGTATTAGAAGCATTGAGATATCACATCTCTTGCTATAGGAAGGGTCTCAGGATTGGAATGGGAAGTAGTTGGATATCACATCTCATGCTATAGGAAGGGTCTCAGGTTTGGTATAAGCATTGAGATATCACATCTCATGCTATAGGAAAGGTCTCAGGATTGGAATGGAAGGAGTTGGATATCACATCTCATGTTATAGGAAGGATCTCAGGTTTGGTATTAGAAGCATTGAGACATCACATCTCATGCTATAGGAGGGGTCTCAGGGTTGGAATGGGAAGGAGTTGGATATCACATCTCATCCAATAGGAAGGGTCTCAGGTTTGGAATGGGAAGGAATTGGATATCACATCTCATGTTATAGGAAGGATCTCAGGTTTGGTATTAGAAGCATTGAGATATCACATCTCATGCTATAGGAAGGGTCTCAGGATTGGAATGTGAAGGATTTGGATATCACATCTCATGCTAAAGGAAGGGTCTCAGGTTTGGTAGAAGCATTGAGATATCACGTCTCTGCTATCGGAAGGGTCTCAGGATTGGATTGGGAAGGAGTTGGATATCCCTTCTCATGCTATAGGAAGGGTCTCAGGATTTGAATGGCAAGGAGTTGGATATCATATCTCATGCCATAGGAAGGGTCTCAGGTTTGGTATAAGCATTGAGATATCACATCTCTGCTATCAGAAGGGTCTCAGGATTGGAATGGGAAGGAGTTGGATATTCCCATCTCATGTTATAGGAAGGGTCTCAGGTTTGGTATTAGAAGCATTGAGATATCACATCTCATGCTATAGGAAGGGTCTCAGGATTGGAATGGGAAGGACTTGGATATCACATCTCATGCTATAGGGAGGGTCTCAAGTTTGATATTAGAAGCTTTGAGATATCACATCTCATGATATCGGAAGGGTCTCAGGATTGGAATGGGAAGGAGTTGGATATCACATCTCATGATAAAGGAAGGGTCTAAGGTTTGGAAGGGGAAGGATATGGATATCACATCTCATGTTATATTACGGGTCTCAGGTTTGGTATTAGAAGCATTGAGATATCAAGTCTCAGAGTATAGGAAGGGTCTCAGAATTGGAATGGGAAGGAGTTGGATATCACATCTCAAGCTATAGGAAGGGTCTCAGGATTGGAATGGGAAGGACTTGGATATCACATCTCATGCTATAGGAAGGCTCTCAGGTTTGGAAGGGGAAAGAGTTGGATATCACATTTCATGTTAGAGGTAGGATCTCAGGTTTGGTATTAGAGGCATTGAGATATCACATCTCATGCTATCAGAAGGGTCTCAGGAATGGAATGGGAAGGAGTTGGATATCACATCTCATGCTAAAGGGAGGGTCTCAGGTTTGGAAGGGGAAGGATTTGGATATCACATCTCATGTTATAGGAAGGATCTCAGGTTTGGTATTAGAAGCATTGAGATATCACATCTCATGCTATCGGAAGGATCTCAGGTTTGGTATTAGAAGCATTGAGATATCACATCTCATGCTATCAGAAGGGTCTCAGGATTGGAATGGGAAGGAGTTGGATATCACATCTCATGCTAAAGGGAGGGTCTCAGGTTTGGAAGGGGAAGGATTTGGATATCACATCTCATGTTATCGGAAGGATCTCACGTTTGGTATTAGAAGTATTGAGATATCATACCTCATGCTATAGGAAGGGTCTCAGGATTGGAATGGGAAGGACTTAGATATCACATATCATGCTATAGGGAGGGTCTCAGGATTGGAATGGGAAGGACTTAGATATCACATATCATGCTATAGGGAGGGTCTCAGTTTTGATATTAGAAGCATTGAGATATCACATCTCATGCTATCGGAAGTGTCTCAGGATTGGAATGGGAAGGAGCTGGATATCACATCTCATGCTAAAGGAAGGGTCTCAGGTTTGGAACGGGAAGGATTTGGATATCACATCTCATGTTATAGGAAGGGTCTCAGGTTTGGTATAAGCATTGAGATATCACATCTCTGCTATCGGAAGTGTCTCAGGATTGGAATGGGAAGGAGTTGGATATCCCATCTCATGTTATAGGACGGGTCTCAGGTTTGTTATTAGAATCATTGAGATATCATATTGCATGCTGTAGGAAGGGTCTAAGGGTTGGAATGGGAAGGACTTGGATATCACATCTCATGCTATAGATAGGCTCTTAGGTTTGGAAAGGGAAGGAGTTGGATATCACATTTCATGTTAGAGGAAGGATCTCAGGTTTGGTATTAGAAGCATTGAGATATCACATCTCATGCTATAGGAAGGGTCTCAGGATTGGAATGGGAAGTAGTTGGATATCACATCTCATGCTGTAGGAAGGGTCTCAGGTTTGGTATAAGCATTGAGATATCACATCTCATGCTATAGGACGGGTCTCAGGATTGGAATGGAAGGAGTTGGATATCACATCTCATTTTATAGGAAGGATCTCAGGTTTGGTATTAGAAGCATTGAGACATCACATCTCATGCTATAGTAAGGGTCTCAGGGTTGGAATGGGAAGGAGTTGGATATCACATCTCATCCAATAGGAAGGGTCTCAGGTTTGGAATGGGAAGGAATTGGATATCACATCTCATAGGAGGGATCTCAGGTTTGGTATTAGAAGCATTGAGATATCACATCTCATGCTATGGGAAGGGTCTCAGGATTGGAATGTGAAGGATTTGGATATCACATCTCATGCTAAAGGAAGGGTCTCAGGTTTGGTAGAAGCTTTGAGATATCACGTCTCTGCTATCGGAAGGGTCTCAGGATTGGATTGGGAAGGAGTTGGATATCCCTTCTCATGCTATAGGAAGGGTCTCAGGATTTGAATGGCAAGGAGTTGGATATCACATCTCATGCCATAAGAAGGGTCTCAGGTTTGGTATAAGCATTGAGATATCACATCTCTGCTATCGGAAGGGTCTCAGGATTGGATTGGGAAGGAGTTGGATATCCCTTCTCATGCTATAGGAAGTGTCTCAGGTTGGAATGGGAAGGAGTTGGATATCACATCTCATGTTATAGGAAGGGTCTCAGGATTGGAATGGGAAGGATTTGGATATCACATCTATTGCTATAGGAAGGGTCTCAGGATTGGAATGGGTAGGAGTTGGATATCACATATGCTATAGTTAGTGTCTCAGGTTTGGAACGGGAAGGAGTTGGATATCACATCTCATGTTATAGGAAGGGTCTCAGGTTTGGTATAAGCATTGAGATATCACATCTCTGCTATCAGAAGCGGCTCAAGATTGGAATGGGAAGGAGTTGGATATCCCATCTCATGTTATAGTAAGAGTCTCTGGTTTGGTATTAGAATCATTGAGATATCACATTGCATGCTGTAGGAAGGGTCTAAGGATTGGAATGGGATGGACTTGGATATCACATCTCATGCTATAGGTAGGCTCTCGGGTTTGGTATAAGCATTGAGATATCACATCTCATGCTATAGGAAGGGTCTCAGGATTGGAATGGGAAGGATTTGGATATCACATCTCATGCTATAGGAAGGGTCTCAGATTTGGTATAAGCATTGAGATATCACATCTCATGCTAAAGGAAGGGTCTCAGGATTGGAATGGGAAGGAGTTGTATATGACATCTCAGGCCATAGGAAGGGTCTCAGGTTTGGTATAAGCATTGAGATATCACATCTCTGCTATCGGAAGGGTCTCAGGATTGGAATGGGAAGGAGTTGGATATCCCATCTCATGTTATTGGAAGGGTCTCAGGTTTGGTATTAGAAGCATAGAGATATCACATCTCATGCTATAGGAAGGGTCTCAGGATTGGAATGGGAAGGACTTGGATGTCACATCTCATGCTATAGGGAGGGTCTCAAGTTTGATATTAGAAGCATTGAGATAACAAATCTCATGATATCGGAAGGGTCTCAGGATTGGAATGGGAAGGAGTTGGATACCACATCTCATGATAAAGGAAGGGTCTAAGGTTTGGAAGGGGCAGGATTTGGATATCACATCTCATGTTATAGGACGGGTCTCAGGTTTGGTATTAGAAGCATTGAGATATCAAGTCTCATGGTATAAGAAGGGTCTCAGAATTGGAATGGGAAGGAGTTGGATATCACACCTCAAGCTATAGGAAGGGTCTCAGGATTGGAATGGGAAGGAGTTTGATATCACATCTCATGCCATAGTATGGGTCTCAGGTTTGGTAGAAGCATTGGGACATCACATCTCATGCTATCGGAAGGGTATCAGTATTGGATTTGGAAGAAGTTGGATATCCCATCTCATGCTATAGGAAGGGTCTCAGGTTGGAATGGGAAGGAGTTGGATATCACATTTCATGTTATAGGAAGGGTCTCAGGATTGGAATGGGAAGGACTTGGATATCATATCTCATGCTATAGGACGGGTCTCAGGTTTGTTATTAGAATCATTGAGATATCATATTGCATGCTGTAGGAAGGGTCTAAGGATTGGAATTGGAAGGACTTGGATATCACATCTCATGCTATAGATAGGCTCTTAGGTTTGGAAAGGGAAGGAGTTGGATATCACATTTCATGTTAGAGGAAGGATCTCAGGTTTGGTATTAGAAGCATTGAGATATCACATCTCATGCTATAGGAAGGGTCTCAGGATTGGAATGGGAAGTAGTTGGATATCACATCTCATGCTATAGGAAGGGTCTCAGGTTTGGTATAAGCATTGAGATATCACATCTCATGCTATAGGACGGGTCTCAGGATTTGAATGGAAGGAGTTGGATATCACATCTCATGTTATAGGAAGGATCTCAGGTTTGGTATTAGAAGCATTGAGACATCACATCTCATGCTATAGGAAGGGTCTCAGGGTTGGAATGGGAAGGAGTTGGATATCGCATCTCATCCAATAGGAAGGGTCTCAGGTTTGGAATGGGAAGGAATTGGATATCACATCTCATGTTATAGGAAGGATCTCAGGTTTGGTATTAGAAGCATTGAGATATCACATCTCATGCTATAGGAAGGGTCTCAGGATTGGAATGTGAAGGATTTGGATATCACATCTCATGCTAAAGGAAGGGTCTCAGGTTTGGTAGAAGCATTGAGATATCAGATCTCTGCTATCGGAAGGGTCTCAGGATTGGATTGGGAAGGAGTTGGATATCCCTTCTCATGCTATAGGAAGGGTCTCAGGATTTGAATGGGAAGGAGTTGGATATCACATCTCATGTTATAGGAAGGGTCTCAGGATTGGAATGGGAAGGATTTGGATATCACATCTCTTGCTATAGGAAGGGTCTCAGGATTGGAATGGGTAGGAGTTGGATATTACATTCTTGCTATAGGAAGGGTCTCATGTTTGGAATGGGAAGCAGTTGGATATCACATATGCTATAGTTAGTGTCTCAGGTTTGGAACGGGAAGGAGTTGGATATCCCATCTCATGTTATAGGAAGAGTCTCTGGTTTGGTATTAGAATCATTGAGATATCACATCGCATGCTGTAGGAAGGGTCTAAGGATTGGAATGGGATGGACTTGGATATCACATCTCATGCTATAGGTAGGCTCTCAGGTTTGGTATAAGCATTGAGATATCACATCTCATGCTATAGGAAGGGTCTCAGGATTGGAATGGGAAGGAATTGGATATCACATCTCATGCTATAGGAAGGGTCTCAGATTTGGTATAAGCATTGAGATATCACATCTCATGCTAAAGGAAGGGTCTCAGGATTGGAATGGGAAGGAGTTGTATATGACATCTCAGGCCATAGGAAGGGTCTCAGGTTTGGTATAAGCATTGAGATATCACATCTCTGCTATCGGAAGGGTCTCAGGATTGGAATGGGAAGGAGTTGGATATCCCATCTCATGTTATAGGAATGGTCTCAGGTTTGGTATTAGAAGCATAGAGATATCACATCTCATGCTATAGGAAGGGTCTCAGGATTGGAATGGGAAGGACTTGGATGTCACATCTCATGCTATAGGGAGGGTCTCAAGTTTGATATTAGAAGCATTGAGATAACAAATCTCATGACATCGGAAGGGTCTCAGGATTGGAATGGGAAGGAGTTGGATATCACATATCATGATAAAGGAAGGGTCTAAGGTTTGGAAGGGGGAGGATTTGGATATCACATCTCATGTTATAGGACGGGTCTCAGGTTTGGTATTAGAAGCATTGAGATATCAAGTCTCATGGTATAAGAAGGGTCTCAGAATTGGAATGGGAAGGAGTTGGATATCACACCTCAAGCTATAGGAAGGGTCTCAGGATTGGAATGGGAAGGAGTTTGATATCACATCTCATGCCATAGTATGGGTCTCAGGTTTGGTAGAAGCATTGGGATATCACATCTCATGCTATCGGAAGGGTATCAGTATTGGATTTGGAAGAAGTTGGATATCCCATCTCATGCTATAGGAAGGGTCTCAGGTTGGAATGGGAAGGAGTTGGATATCACATTTCATGTTATAGGAAGGGTCTCAGGATTGGAATGGGAAGGACTTGGATATCATATCTCATGCTATAGGAAGGCTCTCAGGTTTGGAAGGGGAAGGAGTTGGATATCACATTTCATGTTAGAGGAAGGATCTCAGGTTTGGTATTAGAGGCCTTGAGATATCACATCTCATGCTGTAGGAAGGGTCTCAGGATTGGAATGGGAAGGAGTTGGATATCACATCTCAAGCTATAGGAAGGGTCTCAGGTTTGGTATAAGCATTGAGATATCACATCTCATGCTATAGGAAGGGTCTCAGGATTGGAATGGGAAGGAGTTGTATATGACATCTCATGCCATAGGAAGGGTCTCAGGTTTGGTATAAGCATTGAGATATCACATCACATGCTATAGGAAGGGTCTCAGGATTGGAATGGGAAGGACTTGGATATCACCTCTCATGTTATAGGCAGGGCCTCAGGTTTGGAAAGGGAAGGAGATGGATATCACATTTCATGTTAGAGATAGGATCTCAGGTTTGGTATTAGAGGCATTGAGATATCACATCTCATGCTATCAGAAGGGTCTCAGGATTGGAATGGGAAGGAGTTGTATATCACATCTCATGCTAAATGGAGGGTCTCAGGTTTGGAAGGGGAAGGATTTGGAAATCACATCTCATGTTATAGGAAGGATCTCAGGTTTGGTATTAGAAGCAGTGAGATATCACATCTCATGCTATCGGAAGTATCTCAGGTTTGGTATTAGAGGCATTGAGATATCACATCTCTTGCTATCATAAGGGCCTCAGGATTGGAATGGGAAGGAGTTGGATATCACATCTCATGTTATTGGAAGGATCTCAGGTTTGGTATTAGAAGGATTGAGACATCACATCTCATGCTATAGGAAGGGTCTCAGGTTTGGAAGGGGAAGGAGTTGGATATCCAATCTCATGTTATAGGACTGGTCTCAGGTTTGGTATTAGAAGCATTGAGATATCACATCGCATGCTGTAGGAAGGTTCTCAGGTTTGGTATTAGAAGCATTGAGACATCACATCTCATGCTATAGGAAGGGTCTCAGGATTGGAATGGGAAGGAGTTGGATATGACATCTCATGTTATAGGAAGGATCTCAGGTTTGGTATTCGAAGCATTGAGACATCATATCTCATGCTATAGGAAGGGTCTCAGGATTGGAATGGGAAGGAGTTGGATATCACATCTCATGCTATAGGAAGTGTCTCAGATTTGGTATAAGCATTGAGATATCACATCTCATGCTATAGGAAGGGTCTCAGGATTGGATTGGGAAGGAGTTGTATATGACATCTCAGGCCATAGGAAGGGTCTCAGGATTGGTATAAGCATTGAGATATCACATCTCTGCTATCGGAAGGGTCTCAGGATTGGAATGGGAAGGAGTTGGATATCCCATCTCATGTTAAAGGAAGGGTCTCAGGTTTGGTATTAGAAGCATTGAGATATCACATCTCATGCTATAGGAAGGGTCTCAGGATTGGAATGGGGAGGACTTGGATGTCACATCTCATGCTATAGGGAGGGTCTCAAGTTTGATATTAGAAGCATTGAGATAACAAATCTCATGATATCGGAAGGGTCTCAGGATTGGAATGGGAAGGAGTTGGATATCACATCTCATGATAAAGGAAGGGTCTAAGGTTTGGAAGGGGAAAGATTTGGATATCACATCTCATGTTATAGGACGGGTCTCAGGTTTGGTATTAGAAGCATTGAGATATCAAGTCTCATGGCATAGGAAGGGTCTCAGAATTGGAATGTGAAGGAGTTGGATATCACATCTCAAGCTATAGGAAGAGTCTCAGGATTGGAATGGGAAGGAGTTTGATATCACATCTCATGCCATAGTATGGGTCTCAGGTTTGGTAGAAGCATTGGGATATCACATCTCATGCTATTGGAAGGGTATCAGTATTGGATTTGGAAGGAGTTGGATATCCCATCTCATGCTATAGGAAGGGTCTCAGGTTGGAATGGGAAGGAGTTGGATATCACATTTCATGTTATAGGAAGGGTCTCAGGATTGGAAGGGGAAGGAGTTGGATATCACATTTCATGCTATAGGAAGGGTCTCAGGTTTGGAAGGGGAAGGAGTTGGATATCCAATCTCATGTTATAGGAAGGCTCTCAGGTTTGGAAGGGGAAGGAGTTGGATATCACATTTCATGTTAGAGGAAGGATCTCAGGTTTGGTATTAGAGGCCTTGAGATATCACATCTCATGCTATAGGAAGGGTCTCAGGATTGGAATGGGAAGGAGTTGGATATCACATCTCAAGCTTTAGGAAGGGTCTCAGGTTTGGTATAAGCATTGAGATAGCACATCTCATGCTATAGGAAGGGTCTCAGGATTGGAATGGGAAGGAGTTGGATATCACATCTCATGTTATAGGAAGGATCTCAGGTTTGGTATTAGAAGCATTGAGACATCACATCTCATGCTATAGGAAGGGTCTCAGGATTGGAATGGGAAGGAGTTGGATATCACATCTCATGCTATAGGAAGGGTCTCATATTTGGTATAAGCATTGAGATATCACATCTCTGCTATTGGAAGGGTCTCAGGATTGGAATGGGAAGGAGTTGGATATCCCATCTCATGCTATAGGGAGGGTCTCAATTTTGATATTAGAAGCATTGAGATAACAAATCTCATGATATCGGAAGGGTCTCAGGATTGGAATGGGAAGGAGTTGGATATCACATCTCATGATAAAGGAAGGGTCTAAGGTTTGGAAGGGGAAAGATTTGGATATCACATCTCATGTTATAGGACGGGTCTCAGGTTTGGTATTAGAAGCATTGAGATATCAAGTCTCATGGTATAGGAAGGGTCTCAGAATTGGAATGGGAAGGAGTTGGATATCACATCTCAAGCTATAGGAAGAGTCTCAGGATTGGATTGGGAAGGAGTTTGATATCACATCTCAAGCTTTAGGAAGGGTCTCAGGTTTGGTATAAGCATTGAGATAGCACATCTCATGCTATAGGAAGGGTCTCAGGATTGGAATGGGAAGGAGTTGGATATCACATCTCATGTTATAGGAAAGATCTCAGGTTTGGTATTAGAAGCATTGAGACATCACATCTCATGTTATAGGAAGGGTCTCAGGATTGGAATGGGAAGAAGTTGGATATCACATCTCATGCTATAGGAAGGTTCTCAGGTTTGGAATGGGGAGGAATTGGATATCACATCTCATGTCATAGGAAGGATCTCAGGTTTGGTATTAGAAGCATTCAGATATCACATCTCATGCTATAGGAATGGTCTCAGGATTGGAATGGGAAGGAGTTGGATATTACATTCCTGCTATAGGAAGGGTCTCAGGTTTGGAACGGGAAGGAGTTGGATATCACATCTCATGTTATAGGAAGGGTCTCAGGTTTGGTATAAGCATTGAGATATCACATCTCGGCTATCGGGAATGTCTCAGGATTGGAATGGGAAGGTGTTGGATATCCCATCTCATGTTATAGGACGGGTCTCAGGTTTGTTATTAGAATCATTGAGATATCATATTGCATGCTGTAGGAAGGGTCTAAGGATTGGAATGGGAAGGAGTTGGATATCCCATCTCATGTTATAGGAAGAGTCTCAAGTTTGGTATTGTTAAGACGGATTTCTGAACTCTGTCCTGGTGGCGCAGAAGTTCAGAAGGCCAACCTAATTACTTGGAACAGGGTAACCTCTGGACAAGCCAGACCAATCAAGGTAGCGATCGCGGCGGTCAAGACTAGGTCTCAAGAGGGGTGAGGGTGACTGAAAGCCCGCAATGAGCACACAAAGCAAGAGCGCTTACAAACTACTCCAAACAGTTGTTTATATCAAAAATAGATACACATTTATTATAAGGCCTTGAAACTAATAACCACAGTAAAAGCAGCAATATACAACGATATTAAACCAACACATACACTATCCACCCAATATATATACAGAATACACAGTTTCACAGCATTAGCAGCACGAAATATGTTATCCACCTGCAGGGGAAGGAAAACAGGCAGTGCGAACCAATGCGTGTGATATGTCCGCCTTCTGAGGCCCCTAACTAGATGGTAGTCCAATCCCTACGAAGAGTGGAGCCTAGCGCTCAAAAGTACCTGCACACGCCGGTGCCAATGGGCAGAAGGTGAAGCTCTTCGGAGGACGTTGGACAGCTCTGTAGGGTGCCCTAATGAAGGAGAACACGGTCCGCGACTCTAGCGCAGCCTCCACTGTGAGGCAGAAGTAGGGCGCGAGTACGGACAAGGGGAGCTGTATTTACAGCGGGGAAAAGCAAGGGGCACTGCAGGAGGGCGACCAGATCCTAGCTAATCTACTCACCGGTCCCCGAAGCAAGCAGGCCCGAGCTTCTCCTCGATAGATGCAGCTTCTGGCAGGTTCTGAAGAGCAGGGAACGTCTCGTCGTCGTGCAGAGTAAAAAGACGTCCCGATCGAAGAATCCTGCACAGTTTTGTCGCCACGGCAGGGCAACGGAACGGCCGGGTGTATTCAAGCCAAACGAGCACCGTTCACCTCTAGCTTAGGGTTGCTAAGCAAACGAAGCGTGTGAGCGTGCCCCGGACTCAGAATACCACCCAACCTGTCGGCGATTACAGAGCAGGACTCCTTAGTAAGCTGGTCAGTCAACTGGATGGCCCAGAGACACTTCCGAAGGCTTACGGCAGGAGTTGATGAAGGTGCCGGGAATAGCTGGTCCTTCTATTCCAATAGGTCGAAGCGCCAGTACAGGCCTTCTTGTTCGATCTTAGGTGGAAAGGGCTTCACCGGACGACAGCAATGAGGAGCAGAAGTTCTTCAGGGGGTCACCAGCGATTCCTCGGTCCAGCCTCGTGTTCGCAGGATACTTGGCTCCTGTATCCCTGGGTTCGTAAGAACTCAGGAGATCGACCTGGTAGTGGTGTTTCCAGCTCCCTCTTATCCACGGTTCCCTTCGCGCCAAAACGGAGGGGAGCCAATGGGAGATCCGCTCATCAACACACATACCATACGTGGACCAATCACGGACCACAGTGGTCCCAGGCATTCACACCACCCTAGACTCTCTGGCACCCAGGATGTGTATTGGGACCAGACAGCCCAGCCCACATCCTGGGGGCACTCAAACGACATGTAGAAGCCCGCGAAAGCAACTGTGTTTCGCGGGAAACTACATGCCCAAATAAGGAAGGCCCCGGGTCGCCTGACCCGGGGGAAGGTAAAGGGAGCAAGACGGACAGTGGACGAGACAAAGGAGCCTCGTGGTCCGGCCATTTTGGGTAGCCGGGCCACCCTTTTGTGTTCGCGGCAAAAAGGTGCTCAGAACGGCAAAAGGAGCTCAAAATAAACCAAATGATCGCTGCCACCAGCCCAGTCCCTGAATGACTTGCACCGATCCAAAAACCATCCTACAAGAGTGTCTAGGGTCTGTAGACGGCTAGAGACCCAAGAGAGCTGTAACTTAGCTTACAGTGCCCTCTTGTGTCGTGTTGCACTAAAATGGCGACACGATTAAAGAAACTACGGGAAACCACGTTCCCCGGTACTGACTGTCTTAAGGGCATGTCAGTTTCCCCATAAGAAAAGGAGCGAAAGCCCAGAGAAGTGCGGCAGAAGGCTGTACTTCTCTGGCAAAGTCAAGAACAAGGTTAAAAACAATAGCAAAAAGTTTAGGGGTTGCCACATGGAAGGAAAATTCCCTACAATTACGAAATCTTTCCTAACACTCGCCCCTCCCAGACTATGGACAGGGGGAACTAATCCACCCCTGGATGAGTCTCTTGTTCAGGTCGGTAAAACATTCTGGACAACCCATCAGCATTGCTATGTTGGACACCTGGCCTATGCTCAATAGTGAAGTCGAAGCCTTGTAGACTTATGGACCACCTAAGCAACTTTGGATTCTCCCCCTTCATGTTCATTAGCCACTTTAACGGCTTATGGTCAGTCTGCACAGTGAAGTGGGTCCCATAGAGGTAGGGCCTCAGCTTCCTTAGGGCCCACACAACAGAGAAACATTCTTTCTCTACCGTGGACCATCTGAGCTCTCTGTCCTTAAGCTGGCGACTAATAAAACCGATAGGGTGTTCCTTACCCTTCTCATCTACTTGTGATAGTACAGCTCCTATCCCAGTGTCAGAGGCATCCGTCTGCACGATAAAAGGTCTTTGATAATCAGGGGCCCTGAGCACAGGCGCCTGGCACAAGGAGTCTTTTAAGCCATTGAAGGCCTTCTCACACTCGTCGGTCCAAGTTACCTTCTTGGGTTTCTTCGGAGTTGTGAGGGCAGTCAGAGGAGCAGCTATGGTGCCATAGTCTGCCACAAAATTGCGGTAATAACCCGTGAGTCCTAAGAAGGCTCTCACTTGGGTTTGCATAGTGGGGGTAGGCCAGTCTTGTACTGCTTGTACTTGACTGAGTAGAGGCTGTCTCCTCCCTCCACCTACTTCATGTCCAAGGTAAACCACTGAGCCTTGTCCATTTTGGTGAGGGGCCACTCGGACACCCTCAAAAGAGCTATCTGAAGGACTGCTGGGGAACAGGTCGGGGAGAGGTTCAGACTCCTCTCCCACAACGTCTGAAGCCAGTAGCAGTGCTGCGATTTCGACGCTTGGGCCGAAAGCCTTCAGCCTATTCACGTGAAACACTTTTAGAGCCTGTCCAGGCCTTCCAAGGTCCACTGAATAGCTAACCTCACCCAGGGGCTCCACCACTGTGTAAGGGCCTGACCATTTGTCCTGTAAAGCGCGAGGCCTTATTGGATTCATGATCAGGACTTGCTGACCAGGTGTAAAGTTGATGAGGGAAGCTTTCTGGTCATACCAATGTTTCACCAGCGCTTGCCCTGCCTTCAATTTATCACTAGCCAAGCCCATCAGAAGTACCATCCGTTTTCTGAGCCCTAGCACATAATCAACTACATTGGTAGTAACAGGGGGAGTGGGCATCTCCCATCCCTCCTTGACAATGGCTAAGGGTCCCCGTACGGGATGACCGAACAGAAGTTCGAAGGGGCTGAAGCCAACACCCTCCTGTGGTACCTCTCGGTAGGCAAACAGTAAGCATGAAACAAGAAGATCCCATTTTCTTCTCTGAGGCTCCTCCAGAGCCCCAATCATGCTCGTTAACGTCCTGTTGAAACGCCCCCCCAGACCATCGGTCTGGGGGCGGTATGCAGAAGAGAACCTGTAGGTGACCCCACATTCTTTCCACATAGCCTGCCTATACTTCGACATAAAGTTGCTGCCATGATCCGACACAACTTCTTTAGGGAAGCCAACCCTAGTAAACATGCCGAGTAAAGCTTCTGCAACTGACTTGGCAGTTACAGTCTTCAATGGGATGGCCTCAGGATACCTGGTTGCATGGTCGACCAGCACCAGGATAAACCTATTGCCCGAGGATGTTTGCGGGTCAAGGGGACCAACGATGTCGATCCCTACCCTTTCAAATGGTACCCCCACAACTGGGAGCGGTACCAACGGAGCTTGGATTGTCGCGCCAACCTTACCAGACAACTGGCAGGAGGCACAACTCCTGCAGTGACTTTCTACTTGCACCCCCATCTTGGGCCAGTAGAAGTGCATAGATAACCTTTGCTTGGTCCTCTTCATTCCAAGGTGACCAGCAAGGGGAACTTCATGCGCCAACTGCAGGAGGAAGGGTCTAACAGAAAGGGGAACCACCAACCTCCTATGGTCTCCTTCTGTAGACTCTGTGGGCTCACTGTACAGGAGTCCACCTTCCCAATAAATCCGATGCTTCCCAGGAGGTTCACCCTCAAGCTGGGAGCAGGCCTGTCTCCTTAGGCCTTCCAGAGATGGGCACTCACGTTGGCCCTTACTGAAGTCGTCCCTATCAGGACCTCCTTCAACTAACAAGTCTTTTAGTTCAGGATGGTCGTTGGGGTCGAACACTTCAGGCATCGCCACCTCCTCGTCAGGCTCGGGCGATTGACCAACTCCCTCCACCGCAGTGGTAGGCGAGCTCGGGGGAATATTCTCTTTCCCCCGTCGGGACTTGTTGACTCCTTTCGCCTTGGGTTTCCCCTTCGGCTGGGGCGGCGTATTGAACTTGGCAAATGCTGCCCGTGCTTGAGACCGTGTGTAGGGTCTTTCGGCAGTGTCTCCTACGAGCCCTAGAGCTCTGAGATCATTGCCCAACAAGACCTTTCCCGGGACGTTTCTCTGAATGCTCACTGGAATCCTAACTGCTGTACCATTTAAAGTTAGATTAACAGGGATCACGGGAAACATACGGAGGGGGCCGTCAGCCAACTTAGTGGGCATCAGAGGAGCTCTGGCAACTTCCTCTGAGTCTACCAAGGTAGAATCCACTACAGTTCGACTGCACCCACTATCCCTAAGAGCTGGAGTATCCACTCCATTGATCAGCACACTGTCTTTAAAGTAGTGCTTGGTATTATCCGGAATCCTAGCATACGCCTCTGCGACTTTAGGCTCCCAGGAACCCAGGGACACTAAAACTACCTCAGCCTCTATTCCGCTGGGAAATGAGTCTGAGGAGAAGGATGCTCCTGTAATCTCTTCTTCCTCGTAGGAGGAGAAGGCCAGATTAGCGGAGTGGACCCCCAGAGGTCTAACCTTACAACGGGGATCCCCCTTCACATGGTCAGTTGCTCCACAAGAAAAACAAGCCCCATTGGGTCTGTTTACGTAGGGAGGCTTATTATAACCAGAGTTCTGTTTCGGAGGCGAACCTCCACTACCCTGTGAGTTCTCGTATGGCTTACCCTTATTTTTCTTTTTGTGGCCCTTATGGGAAGAAGATTTAGCAGATTCCCCACCCTCCACATCTTTGGACTTTTTCCCTTCCTCCTGCTTACCAGGATGAGTTTTGTCCTTATGGGACACTCGATGTGACACCCATAAGTCTGCTGCAATGGCCAGCTTCTTAGGATCTATCTCCTTCGAATCGGCCAAATGCTGCTTAAGCTCCGGGGAAGAAGAAGCAAAAATGTGTTCCAGCATGACCAGATTGATCATGCCTTCGAAGGTAGAAACCTTATAACCTTCAACCCAGCCAGTTAAGTTTTTCAGGGACTCAGCTACATACGACACCCAAGTACCACCTTCCTTTTTCTTATACTCTCTAAACCTTTTCAAGTATTGGGTCGGAGTCTTCCCAAACTTTAAAATGAGAGTCTGCTTCAACATTGCAAAATCAGCGCGCTCAGCCTTCGACATTTCCATAATGGCACTGCAACCAGAATGGGGCAGTCTGCTGAGTAACCATGCAATCTTATCCGCATTATCAACCTCTTGAACCTCGCATGCATACTCAAACGCATTCAACCAGTCCATAATGTCATTCCGTTCCTCATACACACTGAGCAGATCTTTTGGAAACCGTGGATGAGAGGAAGCCCCAGAACCATGTCCAGGACCCTTGGACCCATTTGCGAACTGAAGCTTGGCCAGTTCCAACTGGTGATCCCTGTCTTTTTGTTTTTCTGCCTGGTCGATTTTCAGTTTGGCTATGCTGAATTCAAGCTCCTGCTGCCTAAACCGCAGCTCTTGCTTCTTGAATTCAAGCATAGCCTCCCCATCAACACTGGCAGAGGAAACGTTAGACATTACATCCTCCCTGTCCTCGTGGTCGTGATGGATCAGTGCAGCGGCAGAACCGTCGGTTCTGCCAGTGAGAGCAGCCCCACCACCTTCTGCACTGTCCTCGGAAGTTATAGCGTCAAGCTGCGCTTCTTGCCACGCCACGATTCTCTGGATCATTTCCAATTTAGTGCCTTGAGAGGAAACCCCTCTCTCCGCACACATCTTCTTCAATGTTTCAGATTTCGAAGCATTTAAGGTTAATAAAGTATTCGTTTCCATACTGTTGATAGGACTATGGCCTTTTTAACGTTATATTCAATACTTTACTGCGTGTCCTGGTTGGAATAACCTGAAAACGCCTTAGCTCGTGCGCAACACCGGATACCCTCAGTCGTATCCCACCGCTGTACACCAATTTGTTAAGACGGATTTCTGAACTCTGTCCTGGTGGCGCAGAAGTTCAGAAGGCCAACCTAATTACTTGGAACAGGGTAACCTCTGGACAAGCCAGACCAATCAAGGTAGCGATCGCGGCGGTCAAGACTAGGTCTCAAGAGGGGTGAGGGTGACTGAAAGCCCGCAATGAGCACACAAAGCAAGAGCGCTTACAAACTACTCCAAACAGTTGTTTATATCAAAAATAGATACACATTTATTATAAGGCCTTGAAACTAATAACCACAGTAAAAGCAGCAATATACAACGATATTAAACCAACACATACACTATCCACCCAATATATATACAGAATACACAGTTTCACAGCATTAGCAGCACGAAATATGTTATCCACCTGCAGGGGAAGGAAAACAGGCAGTGCGAACCAATGCGTGTGATATGTCCGCCTTCTGAGGCCCCTAACTAGATGGTAGTCCAATCCCTACGAAGAGTGGAGCCTAGCGCTCAAAAGTACCTGCACACGCCGGTGCCAATGGGCAGAAGGTGAAGCTCTTCGGAGGACGTTGGACAGCTCTGTAGGGTGCCCTAATGAAGGAGAACACGGTCCGCGACTCTAGCGCAGCCTCCACTGTGAGGCAGAAGTAGGGCGCGAGTACGGACAAGGGGAGCTGTATTTACAGCGGGGAAAAGCAAGGGGCACTGCAGGAGGGCGACCAGATCCTAGCTAATCTACTCACCGGTCCCCGAAGCAAGCAGGCCCGAGCTTCTCCTCGATAGATGCAGCTTCTGGCAGGTTCTGAAGAGCAGGGAACGTCTCGTCGTCGTGCAGAGTAAAAAGACGTCCCGATCGAAGAATCCTGCACAGTTTTGTCGCCACGGCAGGGCAACGGAACGGCCGGGTGTATTCAAGCCAAACGAGCACCGTTCACCTCTAGCTTAGGGTTGCTAAGCAAACGAAGCGTGTGAGCGTGCCCCGGACTCAGAATACCACCCAACCTGTCGGCGATTACAGAGCAGGACTCCTTAGTAAGCTGGTCAGTCAACTGGATGGCCCAGAGACACTTCCGAAGGCTTACGGCAGGAGTTGATGAAGGTGCCGGGAATAGCTGGTCCTGCTATTCCAATAGGTCGAAGCGCCAGTACAGGCCTTCTTGTTCGATCTTAGGTGGAAAGGGCTTCACCGGACGACAGCAATGAGGAGCAGAAGTTCTTCAGGGGGTCACCAGCGATTCCTCGGTCCAGCCTCGTGTTCGCAGGATACTTGGCTCCTGTATCCCTGGGTTCGTAAGAACTCAGGAGATCGACCTGGTAGTGGTGTTTCCAGCTCCCTCTTATCCACGGTTCCCTTCGCGCCAAAACGGAGGGGAGCCAATGGGAGATCCGCTCATCAACACACATACCATACGTGGACCAATCACGGACCACAGTGGTCCCAGGCATTCACACCACCCTAGACTCTCTGGCACCCAGGATGTGTATTGGGACCAGACAGCCCAGCCCACATCCTGGGGGCACTCAAACGACATGTAGAAGCCCGCGAAAGCAACCGTGTTTCGCGGGAAACTACATGCCCAAATAAGGAAGGCCCCGGGTCGCCTGACCCGGGGGAAGGTAAAGGGAGCAAGACGGACAGTGGACGAGACAAAGGAGCCTCGTGGTCCGGCCATTTTGGGTAGCCGGGCCACCCTTTTGTGTTCGCGGCAAAAAGGTGCTCAGAACGGCAAAAGGAGCTCAAAATAAACCAAATGATCGCTGCCACCAGCCCAGTCCCTGAATGACTTGCACCGATCCAAAAACCATCCTACAAGAGTGTCTAGGGTCTGTAGACGGCTAGAGACCCAAGAGAGCTGTAACTTAGCTTACAGTGCCCTCTTGTGTCGTGTTGCACTAAAATGGCGACACGATTAAAGAAACTACGGGAAACCACGTTCCCCGGTACTGACTGTCTTAAGGGCATGTCAGTTTCCCCATAAGAAAAGGAGCGAAAGCCCAGAGAAGTGCGGCAGAAGGCTGTACTTCTCTGGCAAAGTCAAGAACAAGGTTAAAAACAATAGCAAAAAGTTTAGGGGTTGCCACATGGAAGGAAAATTCCCTACAATTACGAAATCTTTCCTAACAGGTATTAGAAGCATTTAGCTATCACATCTCATGCTATAGGAAGTGTCTCAGGATTGGAATGGGAAGGAGTTGGATATCACATTTCATGTTAGAGGAAGGATCTCAGGTTTGGTATTAGAGGCATTGAGATATCACATCTCATGCTATAGGAAGGGTCTCAGGATTGGAATGGGAAGGAGTTGGATATCACATCTCATGCTATAGGAAGGGTCTCAGGTTTGGTATAAGCATTGAGATATCACATCTCATGCTATAGGAAGGGTCTCAGGATTGGAATGGGAAGGAGTTGGATATCACATCTCATGTTATAGGAAGGATCTCAGGTTTGGTATTAGAAGCATTGAGACATCACATCTCATGCTATCGGAAGGGTCTCAGGATTGGAATGGGAAGGACTTGGATATCACATCTCATGCTATAGGGAGGGTCTCAAGTTTGATATTAGAAGCATTGAGATATCATATCTCATGCTATAGGAAGGGTCTCAGGATTGGAATGGGAAGGAGTTGGATATCACATCTCATGCTATAGGAAGGGTCTCAGGTTTGGTATAAGCATTGAGATATCACATCTCTACTATCGGAAGGGTCTCAGGATTGGAATGGGAAGGAGTTGGATATTCCCATCTCATGTTATAGGAAGGTTCTCAGGTTTGGTATTAGAAGCATTGAGACATCACATCTCATGCTATAGGACGGGTCTCAGGATTGGAATGGGAAGGACTTGGATATCACATCTCATGCTATAAGGAGGGTCTCAAGTTTGATATTAGAAGCATTGAGATATCACATCTCATGATATCGGAAGGGTCTCAGGGATGGAATGGGAAGGAGTTGGATATCACATCTCATGATAAAGGAAGTGTCTAAGGTTTGGAAGGGGAAGGAGTTTGAAATCACATCTCATGCCATAGTATGGGTCTCAGGTTTGGTAGAAGCATTGGGATATCACATCTCATGCTATCGGAAGGGTATCAGGATTGGATTTGGAAGGAGTTGGATATCCCATCTCATGCTATAGGAAGGGTCTCAGGTTGGAATGGGAAGGAGTTGGATATCACATCTCATGTTATAGGAAGGGTCTCAGGATTGGAATTAGAAGGACTTGGATATCACATCTCATGCTACAGGAAGGCTCTCAGGTTTGGAAGGGGAAAGAGTTGGATATCACATTTCATGTTAGAGGTAGGATCTCAGGTTTGGTATTAGAGGCATTGAGATATCACATCTCATGCTATCAGAAGAGTCTCAGGATTGGAATGGGAAGGAGTTGGATATCACATCTCATGCTAAAGGGAGGGTCTCAGGTTTGGAAAGGGAAGGATTTGGATATCACATCTCATGTTATAGGAAGAATCTCAGGTTTGGTATTAGAAGCATTGAGATATCACATCTCATGCTATCGGAAGGATCTCAGGTTTGGTATAGAAGCATTGAGATATCACATCTCATGCTATAGGAAGGGTCTCAGGATTGGAATGGGAAGGAGTTGGTTATCACATCTCATGCTAACGGAAGGGTCTCAGGTTTGGTAGAAGCATTGAGATATCACATCTCATGCTATAGGAAGGGTCTCAGGATTGGAATGGGAAGGACTTAGATATCACATATCATGCTATAGGGAGGGTCTCAGTTTTGATATTAGAAGCATTGAGATATCACATCTCATGCTATCAGAAGGGTCTCAGGATTGGAATGGGAAGGAGCTGGATATCACATCTCATGCTAAAGGAAGGGTCTCAGGTTTGGAACGGGAAGGAGTTGGATATCACATCTCATGTTATAGGAAGGGTCTCAGGTTTGGTATAAGCATTGAGATATCACATCTCTGCTATCGGAAGTATCTCAGGATTGGAATGGGAAGGACTTGGATATCACATCTCATGTTATAGGAAGGGTCTCAGGATTGGAATGGGAAGAAGTTGGATATCACATCTCATGCTATAGGAAGGGTCTCAGGTTTGGAAGGGGAAGGAGTTGGATATCCAATCTCATGTTATAGGACTGGTCTCAGGTTTGGTATTAGAAGCATTGAGATATCACATCGCATGCTGTAGGAAGGTTCTCAGGTTTGGAATGGGGAGGAATTGGATATCACATCTCATGTCATAGGAAGGATCTCAGGTTTGGTATTAGAAGCATTGAGATATCACATCTCATGCTATAGGAATGGTCTCAGGATTGGAATGGGAAGGAGTTGGATATTACATTCCTGCTATAGGAAGGGTCTCATGTTTGGAATGGGAATGTGTTGGATATCACATATGCTATAGGAAGGGTCTCAGGTTTGGAACGGGAAGGAGTTGGATATCACATCTCATGTTATAGGAAGGGTCTCAGGTTTGGTATAAGCATTGAGATATCACATCTCTGCTATCGGAAGTGTCTAAGGATTGGAATGGGAAGGTGTTGGATATCCCATCTCATGTTATAGGACGGGTCTCAGGTTTGTTATTAGAATCATTGAGATATCATATTGCATGCTATAGGAAGGGTCTAAGGATTGGAATGGGAAGGAGTTGGATATCCCATCTCATGTTATAGGAAGAGTCTCAAGTTTGGTATTAGAAGCATTTAGCCATCACATCTCATGCTATAGGAAGTGTCTCAGGATTGGAATGGGAAGGAGTTGGATATCACATCTCATGTTATAGGAAGGATCTCAGGTTTGGTATTAGAAGCATTGAGACATCACATCTCATGCTATCGGAAGGGTCTCAGGATTGGAATGGGAAGGACTTGGATATCACATCTCATACTATAGGGAGGGTCTCAAGTTTGATATTAGAAGCATTGAGATATCATATCTCATGCTATAGGAAGGGTCTCAGGATTGGAATGGGAAGGAGTTGGATATCACATCTCATGCTATAGGAAGGGTCTCAGGTTTGGTATAAGCAGTGAGATATCACATCTCATGCTATAGGAAGTGTCTCAGGATTGGAATGGGAAGGAGTTGGATATCACATCTCATGTTATAGGAAGGATCTCAGGTTTGGTATAAGCATTGAGATATCACATCTCTACTATCGGAAGGGTCTCAGGATTGGAATGGGAAGGAGTTGGATATTCCCATCTCATGTTATAGGAAGGGTCTCAGGTTTGGTATTAGAAGCATTGAGATATCACATCTCATGCTATAGGAAGGGTCTCAGGATTGGAATGGGAAGGACTTGGATATCACATCTGATGCTATAAGGAGGGTCTCAAGTTTGATATTAGAAGCATTGAGATATCACATCTCATTATATCGGAAGGGTCTCAGGGATGGAATGGGAAGGAGTTGGATATCACATCTCATGATAAAGGAAGTGTCTAAGGTTTGGAAGGGGAAGGATTTTGATATCACATCTCATGCCATAGTATGGGTCTCAGGTTTGGTAGAAGCATTGGGATATCACATCTCATGCTATCGGAAGGGTATCAGGATTGGATTTGGAAGGAGTTGGATATCCCATCTCATGCTATAGGAAGGGTCTCAGGTTGGAATGGGAAGGAGTTGGATATCACATCTCATGTTATAGGAAGGGTCTCAGGATTGGAATTAGAAGGACTTGGATATCACATCTCATGCTATAGGAAGTCTCTCAGGTTTGGAAGGGGAAAGAGTTGGATATCACATTTCATGTTAGAGGTAGGATCTCAGGTTTGGTATTAGAGGCATTGAGATATCACATCTCATGCTATCAGAAGAGTCTCAGGATTGGAATGGGAAGGAGTTGGATATCACATCTCATGCTAAAGGGAGGGTCTCAGGTTTGGAAGGGGAAGGATTTGAATATCACATCTCATGTTATAGGAAGGATCTCAGGTTTGGTATTAGAGGCATTGAGATATCACATCTCATGCTATCAGAAGAGTCTCAGGATTGGAATGGGAAGGAGTTGGATATCACATCTCATGCTAAAGGGAGGGTCTCAGGTTTGGAAGGGGAAGGATTTGAATATCACATCTCATGTTATAGGAAGGATCTCAGGTTTGGTATTAGAAGCATTGAGATATCACATCTCATGCTATCGGAAGGATCTCAGGTTTGGTATAGAAGCATTGAGATATCACATCTCATGCTATCAGAAGGTTCTCAGGATTGGAATGGGAAGGAGTTGGATATCACATCTCATGCTAAAGGGAGGGTCTCAGGTTTGGAAGGGGAAGGATTTGGATATCACATCTCATGTTATCGGAAGGATCTCAGGTTTGGTATTAGAAGTATTGAGATATCACATCTCATGCTATAGGAAGGGTCCCAGGATTGGAATGGGAAGGAGTTGGTTATCACATCTCATGCTAAAGGAAGGGTCTCAGGTTTGGTAGAAGCATTGAGATATCACATCTCATGCTATAGGAAGGGTCTCAGGATTGGAATGGGAAGGACTTAGATATCACATATCATGCTATAGGGAGGGTCTCAGTTTTGATATAAGAAGCATTGAGATATCACATCTCATGCTATCAGAAGGGTCTCAGGATTGGACTGGGAAGGAGCTGGATATCACATCTCATGCTAAAGGAAGGGTCTCAGGTTTGGAACGGGAAGGAGTTGGATATCACATCTCATGTTATAAGAAGGGTCTCAGGTTTGGTATAAGCATAGAGATATCACATCTCTGCTATCGGAAGTGTCTCAGGATTGGAATGGGAAGGACTTGGATATCACATCTCATGCTATAGATAGGCTCTCAGGTTTGGAAAGGGAAGGAGTTGGATATCACATTTCATGTTAGAGGAAGGATCTCAGGTTTGGTATTAGAGGCATTGAGATATCAGATCTCAGGCTATAGGAAGGGTCTCAGGATTGGAATGGGAAGGAGTTGGATATCACATCTCATGCTATAGGAAGGGTCTCAGGATTGGAATGGGAAGGAGTTGGATATCACATCTCATTCTAGAGGAAGGGTCTCAGGTTTGGTATAAGCATTGAGATATCACATCTCGTGCTATAGGAAGGGTCTCAGGATTGGAATGGGAAGGAGTTGTATATGACATCTCATGCCGTAGGAAGGGTCTCAGGTTTGGTATAAGCATTGAGATATCACATCTCTGCTATCAAAAGGGTCTTAGGATTGGAATGGGAAGGAGTTGGATATCCCATCTCATGTTATAGGAAGAGTCTCAGGTTTGGTATTAGAAGCATTGAGATATCCCATCTCATGATATAGGAAGGGTCTCAGGTTGGAATGGGAAGGAGTTGGATATCACATTTCATGTTATAGGAAGGGTCTCAGGATTGGAATGGGAAGGACTTGGATATCATATCCCATGCTATAGGAAGGCTCTCAGGTTTGGAAGGGGAAGGAGTTGGATATCACATTTCATGTTAGAGGAAAGATCTCAGGTTTGGTATTAGAGGCCTTGAGATATCACATCTCATGCTATAGGAAGGGTCTCAGGATTGGAATGGGAAGGAGTTGGATATCACATCTCAAGCTATAGGAACGGTCTCAAGTTTGGTATAAGCATTGTGATATCACATCTCATGCTATAGGAAGGGTCTCAGGATTGGAATGGGAAGGAGTTGGATATCACATCTCATGTTATAGGAAAGATCTCAGGTTTGTTATTAGAAGCATTGAGACATCACATCTCATGTTATAGGAAGGGTCTCAGGATTGGAATGGGAAGAAGTTGGATATCACATCTCATGCTATAGGAAGGGTCTCAGGTTTGGTATAAGCATTGAGATATCACATCTCATGCTATAGGAAGGGTCTCAGGATTGGAATGGGAAGGAGTTGTATATGACATCTCATGCCATAGGAAGGGTCTCAGGTTTGGTATAAGCATTGAGATATCACATCACATGCTATAGGAAGGGTCTCAGGATTGGAATGGGAAGGACTTGGATATCACATCTCATGCTATAGGCAGGGTCTCAGGTTTGGAAAGGGAATGAGATGGATATCACATTTTCATGTAAGAGGTAGGATCTCAGGTTTGGTATTAGAGGCATTGAGATATCACACCTCATGCTATCAGAAGGGTCTCAGGATTGGAATGGGAAGGAGTTGGATATCACATCTCATGCTAAAGGGAGGGTCTCAGGTTTGGAAGGGGAAGGATTTGGAAATCACATCTCATGTTATAGGAAGGATCTCAGGTTTGGTATTAGAAGCATTGAGATATCACATCTCATGCTTTCATAAGGGTCTCAGGATTGGAATGGGAAGGAGTTGGATATCACATCTCATGTTATAGGAAGGATCTCAGGTTTGGTATTAGAAGCATTGAGACATCACATCTCATGCTATAGGAAGGGTCTCAGGATTGGAATGGGAAGGAGTTGGATATCACATCTCATGCTATAGGAAGGGTCTCAGATTTGGTATAAGCATTGAGATATCACATCTCATGCTATAGGAAGGGTCTCAGGATTGGAATGGGAAGGAGTTGTATATGACATCTCAGGCCATAGGAAGGGTCTCAGGTTTGGTATAAGTATTGAGATATCACATCTCTGCTATCGGAAGGGTCTCAGGATTGGAATGGGAAGGAATTGGATATCACATCTCATGTTATAGGAAGGATCTCAGGTTTGGTATTAGAAGCATTGAGATATCCCTTCTCATGCTATAGGAAGGGTCTCAGGATTGGAATGTGAAGGATTTGGATATCACATCTCATGCTAAAGGAAGGGTCTCAGGTTTGGTAGAAGCATTGAGATATCACGTCTCTGCTATCGGAAGGGTCTCAGGATTGGATTGGGAAGGAGTTGGATATCCCTTCTCATGCTATAGGAAGGGTCTCAGGTTTGGTATAAGCATTGAGATATCACATCTCTGCTATCGGAAGGGTCTCAGGATTGGATTGGGAAGGAGTTGGATATCCCTTCTCATGCTATAGGAAGTGTCTCAGGTTGGAATGGGAAGGAGTTGGATATCACATCTCATGTTATAGTAAGGGTCTCAGGATTGGAATGGGAAGGATTTGGATATCACATCTCTTGCTATAGGAAGGGTCTCAGGATTGGAATGGGTAGGAGTTGGATATTACTTTCTTGGATAGGAAGGGTCTCATGTTTGGAATGGGAAGGAGTTGGATATCACATATGCTATAGTTAGTGTCTCAGGTTTGGAACGGGAAGGAGTTGGATATCACATCTCATGTTATAGGAAGGGTCTCAGGTTTGGTATAAGCATTGAGATATCACATCTCTGCTATCGGACGTGGCTCAGGATTGGAATGGGAAGGAGTTGGATATCCCATCTCATGTTATAGGGCGAGTCTCTGGTTTGGTATTAGAATCATTGAGATATCACATCGCATGCTGTAGGAAGGGTCTAAGGATTGGAATGGGATGGACTTGGATATCACATCTCATGCTATAGATAGGCTCTTAGGTTTGGAAAGGGAAGGAGTTGGATATCACATTTCATGTTAGAGGAAGGATCTCAGGTTTGGTATTAGAAGCATTGAGATATCACATCTCATGCTATAGGAAGGGTCTCAGGATTGGAATGGGAAGGAGCTGGATATCACATCTCATGCTAAAGGAAGGGTCTCAGGTTTGGAACGGGAAGGATTTGGATATCACATCTCATGTTATAGGAAGGGTCTCAGGTTTGGTATAAGCATTGAGATATCACATCTCTGCTATCGGAAGTGTCTCAGGATTGGAATGGGAAGGAGTTGGATATCCCATCTCATGTTATAGGATGGGTCTCAGGTTTGTTATTAGAATAATTGAGATATCATATTGCATGCTGTAGGAAGGGTCTAAGGGTTGGAATGGGAAGGACTTGGATATCACATCTCATGCTATACATAGGCTCTTAGGTTTGGAAAGGGAAGGAGTTGGATATCACATTTCATGTTAGAGGAAGGATCTCAGGTTTGGTATTAGAAGCATTGAGATATCACATCTCATGCTATAGGAAGGGTCTCAGGATTGGAATGGGAAGTAGTTGGATATCACATCTCATGCTATAGGAAGGGTCTCAGGTTTGATATAAGCATTGAGATATCACATCTCATGCTATAGGACGGGTCTCAGGATTGGAATGGAAGGAGTTGGATATCACATCTCATGTTATAGGAAGGATCTCAGGTTTGGTATTAGAAGCATTGAGACATCACATCTCATGCTATAGGAAGGGTCTCAGGGTTGGAATGGGAAGGAGTTGGATATCACATCTCATCCAATAGGAAGGGTCTCAGGTTTGGAATGGGAAGGAATTGGATATCACATCTCATGTTATAGGAAGGATCTCAGGTTTGGTATTAGAAGCATTGAGATATCACATCTCATGCTATAGGAAGGGTCTCAGGATTGGAATGTGAATGATTTGGATATCACATCTTATGCTAAAGGAAGGGTCTCAGGTGTGGTAGAAGCATTGAGATATCACGTCTCTGCTATCGGAAGGGTCTCAGGATTGGATTGGGAAGGAGTTGGATATCCCTTCTCATGCTATAGGAAGGGTCTCAGGATTTGAATGGCAAGGAGTTGGATATCACATCTCATGCCATAGGAAGGGTCTCAGGTTTGGTATAAGCATTGAGATATCACATCTCTGCTATCGGAAGGGTCTCAGGATTGGATTGGGAAGGAGTTGGATATCCCTTCTCATGCTATAGGAAGTGTCTCAGGTTGGAATGGGAAGGAGTTGGATATCACATCTCATGCTATAGGAAGGCTCTCAGGTTTGGAAGGGGAAAGAGTTGGATTTCACATTTCATGTTAGAGGTAGGATCTCAGGTTTGGTATTAGAGGCATTGAGATATCACATCTCATGCTATCAGAAGAGTCTCAGGATTGGAATGGGAAGGAGTTGGATATCACATCTCATGCTAAAGGGAGGGTCTCAGGTTTGGAAGGGGAAGGATTTGAATATCACATCTCATGTTATAGGAAGGATCTCAGGTTTGGTATTAGAAGCATTGAGATATCACATCTCATGCTATCGGAAGGATCTCCAGTTTGGTATAGAAGCATTGAGATATCACATCTCATGCTATCAGAAGGTTCTCAGGATTGGAATGGGAAGGAGTTGGATATCACATCTCATGCTAAAGGGAGGGTCTCAGGTTTGGAAGGGGAAGGATTTGGATATCACATCTCATGTTATCGGAAGGATCTCAGGTTTGGTATTAGAAGTATTGAGATATCACATCTCATGCTATAGGAATTGTCTCAGGATTGGAATGGGAAGGAGTTGGTTATCACATCTCATGCTAAAGGAAGGGTCTCAGGTTTGGTAGAAGCATTGAGATATCACATCTCATGCTATAGGAAGGGTCTCAGGATTGGAATGGGAAGGACTTAGATATCACATATCATGCTATAGGGAGGGTCTCAGTTTTGATATTAGAAGCATTGAGATATCACATCTCATGCTATCAGAAGGGTCTCAGGATTGGAATGGGAAGGAGCTGGATATCACATCTCATGCTAAAGGAAGGGTCTCAGGTTTGGAACGGGAAGGAGTTGGATATCACATCTCATGCTATAGGAAGGGTCTCAGGTTTGGTATAAGCATTGAGATATCACATCTCTGCTATCGGAAGTGTCTCAGGATTGGAATGGGAAGGACTTGGATATCGCATCTCATGCTATAGATAGGCTCTCAGGTTTGGAAAGGGAAGGAGTTGGATATCACATTTCATGTTAGAGGAAGGATCTCAGGTTTGGTATTAGAGGCATTGAGATATCAGATCTCAGGCTATAGGAAGGGTCTCAGGATTGGAATGGGAAGGAGTTGGATATCACATCTCATGCTATAGGAAGGGTCTCAGGATTGGAATGGGAAGGAGTTGGATATCACATCTCATTCTAGAGGAAGGGTCTCAGGTTTGGTATAAGCATTGAGATATCACATCTCGTGCTATAGGAAGGGTCTCAGGATTGGAATGGGAAGGAGTTGTATATGACATCTCATGCCGTAGGAAGGGTCTCAGGTTTGGTATAAGCATTGAGATATCACATCTCTGCTATCAAAAGGGTCTTAGGATTGGAATGGGAAGGAGTTGGATATCCCATCTCATGTTATAGGAAGAGTCTCAGGTTTGGTATTAGAAGCATTGAGATATCCCATCTCATGATATAGGAAGGGTCTCAGGTTGGAATGGGAAGGAGTTGGATATCACATTTCATGTTATAGGAAGGGTCTCAGGATTGGAATGGGAAGGACTTGGATATCATATCCCATGCTATAGGAAGGATCTCAGGTTTGGAAGGGGAAGGAGTTGGATATCACATTTCATGTTAGAGGAAGGATCTCAGGTTTGGTATTAGAGGCCTTGAGATATCACATCTCATGCTATAGGAAGGGTCTCAGGATTGGAATGGGAAGGAGTTGGATATCACATCTCAAGCTATAGGAACGGTCTCAGGTTTGGTATAAGCACTGTGATATCACATCTCATGCTATAGGAAGGGTCTCAGGATTGGAATGGGAAGGAGTTGGATATCACATCTCATGTTATAGGAAAGATCTCAGGTTTGGTATTAGAAGCATTGAGACATCACATCTCATGTTATAGGAAGGGTCTCAGGATTGGAATGGGAAGAAGTTGGATATCGCATCTCATGCTATAGGAAGGGTCTCAGGTTTGGTATAAGCATTGAGATATCACATCTCATGCTATAGGAAGGGTCTCAGGATTGGAATGGGAAGGAGTTGTATATGACATCTCATGCCATATGAAGGGTCTCAGGTTTGGTATAAGCATTGAGATATCACATCACATGCTATAGGAAGGGTCTCAGGATTGGAATGGGAAGGACTTGGATATCACATCTCATGCTATAGGCAGGGTCTCGGGTTTGGAAAGGGAATGAGATGGATATCACATTTCATGGTAGAGGTAGGATCTCAGGTTTGGTATTAGAGGCATTGAGATATCACATCTCATGCTATCAGAAGGGTCTCAGGATTGGAATGGGAAGGAGTTGGATATCACATCTCATGCTAAAGGGAGGGTCTCAGGTTTGGAAGGGGAAGGATTTGGAAATCACATCTCATGTTATAGGAAGGATCTCAGGTTTGGTATTAGAAGCATTGAGATATCACATCTCATGCTTTCATAAGGGTCTCAGGATTGGAATGGGAAGGAGTTGGATATCACTTCTCATGTTATAGGAAGGATCTCAGGTTTGGTATTAGAAGCATTGAGACATCACATCTCATGCTATAGGAAGGGTCTCAGGATTGGAATGGGAAGGAGTTGGATATCACATCTCATGCTATAGGAAGGGTCTCAGATTTGGTATAAGCATTGAGATATCACATCTCATGCTATAGGAAGGGTCTCAGGATTGGAATGGGAAGGAGTTGTATATGACATCTCAGGCCATAGGAAGGGTCTCAGGTTTGGTATAAGCATTGAGATATCACATCTCTGCTATCGGAAGGGTCTCAGGATTGGAATGGGAAGGAATTGGATATCACATCTCATGTTATAGGAAGGATCTCAGGTTTGGTATTAGAAGCATTGAGATATCCCTTCTCATGCTATAGGAAGGGTCTCAGGATTGGAATGTGAAGGATTTGGATATCACATCTCATGCTAAAGGAAGGGTCTCAGGTTTGGTAGAAGCATTGAGATATCACGTCTCTGCTATCGGAAGGGTCTCAGGATTGGATTGGGAAGGAGTTGGATATCCCTTCTCATGCTATAGGAAGGGTCTCAGGTTTGGTATAAGCATTGAGATATCACATCTCTGCTATCGGAAGGGTCTCAGGATTGGATTGGGAAGGAGTTGGATATCCCTTCTCATGCTATAGGAAGTGTCTCAGGTTGGAATGGGAAGGAGTTGGATATCACATCTCATGTTATAGGAAGGGTCTCAGGATTGGAATGGGAAGGATTCTGATATCACATCTCTTGCTATAGGAAGGGTCTCAGGATTGGAATGGGTAGGAGTTGGATATTACTTTCTTGGATAGGAAGGGTCTCATGTTTGGAATGGGAAGGAGTTGGATATCACATATGCTATAGTTAGTGTCTCAGGTTTGGAACGGGAAGGAGTTGGATATCACATCTCATGTTATAGGAAGGGTCTCAGGTTTGGTATAAGCATTGAGATATCACATCTCTGCTATCTGAAGTGGCTCAGGATTGGAATGGGAAGGAGTTGGATATCCCATCTCATGTTATAGGACGAGTCTCTGGTTTGGTATTAGAATCATTGAGATATCACATCGCATGCTGTAGGAAGGGTCTAAGGATTGGAATGGGATGGACTTGGATATCACATCTCATGCTATAGATAGGCTCTTAGGTTTGGAAAGGGAAGGAGTTGGATATCACATTTCATGTTAGAGGAAGGATCTCAGGTTTGGTATTAGAAGCATTGAGATATCACATCTCATGCTATAGGAAGGGTCTCAGGATTGGAATGGGAAGGAGCTGGATATCACATCTCATGCTAAAGGAAGGGTCTCAGGTTTGGAACGGGAAGGATTTGGATATCACATCTCATGTTATAGGAAGGGTCTCAGGTTTGGTATAAGCATTGAGATATCACATCTCTGCTATCGGAAGTGTCTCAGGATTGGAATGGGAAGGAGTTGGATATCCCATCTCATGTTATAGGATGGGTCTCAGGTTTGTTGTTAGAATAATTGAGATATCATATTGCATGCTGTAGGAAGGGTCTAAGGGTTGGAATGGGAAGGACTTGGATATCACATCTCATGCTATAGATAGGCTCTTAGGTTTGGAAAGGGAAGGAGTTGGATATCACATTTCATGTTAGAGGAAGGATCTCAGGTTTGGTATTAGAAGCATTGAGATATCACATCTCATGCTATAGGAAGGGTCTCAGGATTGGAATGGGAAGGAGCTGGATATCACATCTCATGCTAAAGGAAGGGTCTCAGGTTTGGAACGGGAAGGATTTGGATATCACATCTCATGTTATAGGAAGGGTCTCAGGTTTGGTATAAGCATTGAGATATCACATCTCTGCTATCGGAAGTGTCTCAGGATTGGAATGGGAAGGAGTTGGATATCCCATCTCATGTTATAGGATGGGTCTCAGGTTTGTTGTTAGAATAATTGAGATATCATATTGCATGCTGTAGGAAGGGTCTAAGGGTTGGAATGGGAAGGACTTGGATATCACATCTCATGCTATAGATAGGCTCTTAGGTTTGGAAAGGGAAGGAGTTGGATATCACATTTCATGTTAGAGGAAGGATCTCAGGTTTGGTATTAGAAGCATTGAGATATCACATCTCATGCTATAGGAAGGGTCTCAGGTTTGATATAAGCATTGAGATATCACATCTCATGCTATAGGACGGGTCTCAGGATTGGAATGGAAGGAGTTGGATATCACATCTCATGTTATAGGAAGGATCTCACGTTTGGTATTAGAAGCATTGAGATATCACATCTCATGCTATAGGAAGGGTCTCAGGATTGGAATGGGAAGGAGCTGGATATCACATCTCATGCTAAAGGAAGGGTCTCAGGTTTGGAACGGGAAGGATTTGGATATCACATCTCATGTTATAGGAAGGGTCTCAGGTTTGGTATAAGCAATGAGATATCACATCTCTGCTATCGGAAGTGTCTCAGGATTGGAATGGGAAGGAGTTGGATATCCCATCTCATGTTATAGGATGGGTCTCAGGTTTGTTATTAGAATAATTGAGATATCATATTGCATGCTGTAGGAAGGGTCTAAGGGTTGGAATGGGAAGGACTTGGATATCACATCTCATGCTATAGATAGGCTCTTAGGTTTGGAAAGGGAAGGAGTTGGATATCACATTTCATGTTAGAGGAAGGATCTCAGGTTTGGTATTAGAAGCATTGAGATATCACATCTCATGCTATAGGAAGGGTCTCAGGATTGGAATGGGAAGTAGTTGGATATCACATCTCATGCTATAGGAAGGGTCTCAGGTTTGATATAAGCATTGAGATATCACATCTCATGCTATAGGACGGGTCTCAGGATTGGAATGGAAGGAGTTGGATATCACATCTCATGTGTTAAGACGGATTTCTGAACTCTGTCCTGGTGGCGCAGAAGTTCAGAAGCCCAACCTAATTACTTGGAACAGGGTAACCTCGGACAAGCCAGACCAATCAAGGTAGCGATCGCGGCGGTCAAGACTAGGTCTCAAGAGGGGTGAGGGTGACTGAAAGCCCGCAATGAGCACACAAAGCAAGAGCGCTTACAAACTACTCCAAACATTTGTTATATCAAAAATATAAACACATTTATTTTAAGGCCTTTAAAACAACGACCGTAGCGAGAAAATCACAATATCACAATATTAAACCAACACATACCATATCAACACAATATATATACAAATACACAGTCGCAAGCGTTTAAAGCACGAAATATGTAGTCCACCTGAAAGGAAAGGAAAACAGGCAGTGCGATAACGCTTTTGACTCAGTTCGCCTTTAGAGGCACCTAACTAGATGGAAGTCCGAGCCCTGCAAAGAGTTGAGCCTTGTGCTCAAAGTACCTGCCACGCCGGTGCCAACGGGCAAAAGGGGAAGCTCTTCGGAGGAAGTCAGGCAGTTCGGGTTAGTGCACAGCAGAAGGAGAACGGGTTCCGCAACTCAAGCGCAGCATCCACAGCGAGCAGAAGCAGAGCGCGAGTACGGCAAAAGGGTGCTGTTTTTACACAGCAGGAAAAGCAATGGGATACTGCAGGAGGGCGACCAGATCCTAGCTAAACTACTCACCGGTCCCCGAAGCAAGCAGACCCAGGCTTCTCCACGTTAGTTTCAGCAGCTGGCAGGTTCAGAAGAGCAGGGAACGCCTCGTAGTCGTGTAGAGCAAAAAGACGTCCCAATCGACGAAACCAGCACAGTTTTGTTGCCGCAGCAGGACAACGGAGCGGCTGTGTGTATTCAAGCCAAATGTACACTCCTCCCTTCAGACCTGGGGACGCCAAGCGTACGAAGCGTGGGAGAGTGACAAGGACTCGAAATATAACACAACCTGGCGGCAGTTGCAGAGCAGGACTCCCTTGTAAGCTGGTCAGTCAACTGGATGGCCCAGAGACACTTCCGAAGGCTTACTTGGCAGGAGATGATGAAGTCGCCGGGAATAGCTGTTCCTGCTATTCCAAAGGTCGAAGCACCAGTACAGGCCTTCTGGTTCGATCGAAGGAGGAAAGGGTTTCACAGGACGACAGCAGTGCAAAGGAGGATTCCTTCAGCGGGTCACCAGCGATTCCTCGGTCCAGCCTCTGGGTTGCAGGATACTTGGCTCCTGTATTCCTTCGTTCGTGAGAACTCAGGAGATCGACATGGTAGTGGTGTTTCCAGCCCCCTCTTATCCACGGTTCCCTTCGCGCCAAAACGGAGGGGAGCCAATGGGAGATCCGCTCATCAAAACATATACCATACGTGGACCAATCACGGACCACAGTGGTCCCAGGCATTCACACCACCCTAGACTCTCTGGCACCCAGGATGTGTATTGGGACCAGACATCCCAGCCCACAGACATTTACCGACCTGAACAAGAGACTCATCCAGGGGTGGATTAGTTCCCCCTGTCCATAGTCTGGGAGGGGCGAGTGTTAGGAAAGATTTCGTAATTGTAGGGAATTTTCCTTCCATGTGGCAACCCCTAAACTTTTTGCTATTGTTTTTAACCTTGTTCTTGACTTTGCCAGAGAAGTACAGCCTTCTGCCGCACTTCTCTGGGCTTTTGCTCCTTTTCTTATGGGGAAACTGACATGCCCTTAAGACAGTCAGTACCGGGGAACGTGGTTTCCCGTAGTTTCTTTAATCGTGTCGCCATTTTAGTGCAACACGACACAAGAGGGCACTGTAAGCTAAGTTACAGCTCTCTTGGGTCTCTAGCCTTCTACAGGCCCTAGATACTCTTTTAGGATGGTATTTGATCGGTGCAAGTCATTCAGGGACTCGAATGGTGGCAGCGATCGTTTTGTTTATTTTGAGCTCCTTTTGGCGTTCTGAGCACGTTTTTGCACGGAACCCAAAATGGTGGCCTGGCTCCCAAAATGGCCAGGCCGCGAGGCTCCTTTGTCTTGTCCATTGACCGTCTTGCTCCCGTCACCTTCCCCAGGTCCGGCGACCCGGGGCCTTCCTTATTTGGGCATGTACTTTCCAGCGAAACGTGGTTGCTTTCGCGGGCTTCTACATGTCGTTTGTGTGCCTCCAGGGTGTGGGCTGGGATGTCTGGTCCCAATACACATCCTGGGTGCCAGAGAGTCTAGGGTGGTGTGAATGCCTGGGACCACTGTGGTCCGTGATTGGTCCACGTATGGTATGTGTTTTGATGAGCGGATCTCCCATTGGCTCCCCTCCGTTTTGGCGCGAAGGGAACCGTGGATAAGAGGGGGCTGGAAACACCACTACCATGTCGATCTCCTGAGTTCTCACGAACGAAGGAATACAGGAGCCAAGTATCCTGCAACCCAGAGGCTGGACCGAGGAATCGCTGGTGACCCGCTGAAGGAATCCTCCTTTGCACTGCTGTCGTCCTGTGAAACCCTTTCCTCCTTTGATCGAACCAGAAGGCCTGTACTGGTGCTTCGACCTTTGGAATAGCAGGAACAGCTATTCCCGGCGACTTCATCATCTCCTGCCAAGTAAGCCTTCGGAAGTGTCTCTGGGCCATCCAGTTGACTGACCAGCTTACAAGGGAGTCCTGCTCTGCAACTGCCGCTAGGTTGTGTTATATTTCGAGTCCTTGTCACTCTCCCACGCTTCGTACGCTTGGCGTCCCCAGGTCTGAAGGGAGGACTGTACATTTGGCTTGAATACACACAGCCGCTCCGTTGTCCTGCTGCGGCAACAAAACTGTGCTGGTTTCGTCGATTGGGACGTCTTTTTGCTCTACACGACTACGAGGCGTTCCCTGCTCTTCTGAACCTGCCAGCTGCTGAAACTAACGTGGAGAAGCCTGGGTCTGCTTGCTTCGGGGACCGGTGAGTAGTTTAGTTAGGATCTGGTCGCCCTCCTGCAGTATCCCATTGCTTTTCCTGCTGTGTAAAAACAGCACCCTTTTGCCGTACTCGCGCTCTGCTTCTGCTCGCTGTGGAGGCTGCGCTTGAGTTGCGGAACCCGTTCTCCTTCTGCTGTGCACTAACCCGAACTGCCTGACTTCCTCCGAAGAGCTTCCCCTTTTGCCCGTTGGCACCGGCGTGGCAGGTACTTTGAGCACAAGGCTCCACTCTTCGCAGGGCTCGGACTTCCATCTAGTTAGGTGCCTCTAAAGGCGAACTGAGTCAAAAGCGTTATCGCACTGCCTGTTTTCCTTTCCTTTCAGGTGGACTACATATTTCGTGCTTTAAACGCTTGCGACTGTGTATTTGTATATATATTGTGTTGATATGGTATGTGTTGGTTTAATATTGTGATATTGTGATTTTCTCGCTACGGTCGTTGTTTTAAAGGCCTTAAAATAAATGTGTTTATATTTTTGATATAACAACTGTTTGGAGTAGTTTGTAAGCGCTCTTGCTTTGTGTGCTCATTGCGGGCTTTCAGTCACCCTCACCCCTCTTGAGACCTAGTCTTGACCGCCGCGATCGCTACCTTGATTGGTCTGGCTTGTCCAGAGGTTACCCTGTTCCAAGTAATTAGGTTGGCCTTCTAAAGTTCTGCGCCACCAGGACAGAGTTCAGAAATCCGTCTTAACACATGAGATGTGATATCCAACTCCTTCCATTCCAATCCTGAGACCCGTCCTATAGCATGAGATGTGATATCTCAATGCTTCTAATACCAAACCTGAGATCCTTCCTCTAACATGAAATGTGATATCCAACTCCTTCCCTTTCCAAACCTAAGAGCCTATCTATAGCATGAGATGTGATATCCAAGTCCTTCCCATTCCAACCCTTAGACCCTTCCTACAGCATGCAATATGATATCTCAATTATTCTAATAACAAACCTGAGACCCATCCTATAACATGAGATGGGATATCCAACTCCTTCCCATTCCAATCCTGAGACACTTCCGATAGCAGAGATGTGATATCTCATTGCTTATACCAAACCTGAGACCCTTCCTATAACATGAGATGTGATATCCAAATCCTTCCCGTTCCAAACCTGAGACCCTTCCTTTAGCATGAGATGTGATATCCAGCTCCTTCCCATTCCAATCCTGAGACCCTTCCTATAGCATGAGATGTGATATCTCAATGCTTCTAATACCAAACGTGAGATCCTTCCTATAACATGAGATGTGATATCCAACTCCTTCCATTCCAATCCTGAGACCCGTCCTATAGCATGAGATGTGATATCTCAATGCTTATATCAAACCTGAGACCCTTCCTATAGCATGAGATGTGATATCCAACTACTTCCCATTCCAATCCTGAGACCCTTCCTATAGCATGAGATGTGATATCTCAATGCTTCTAATACCAAACCTGAGATCCTTCCTCTAACATGAAATGTGATATCCAACTCCTTCCCTTTCCAAACCTAAGAGCCTATCTATAGCATGAGATGTGATATCCAAGTCCTTCCCATTCCAACCCTTAGACCCTTCCTACAGCATGCAATATGATATCTCAATTATTCTAATAACAAACCTGAGACCCATCCTATAACATGAGATGGGATATCCAACTCCTTCCCATTCCAATCCTGAGACACTTCCGATAGCAGAGATGTGATATCTCAATGCTTATACCAAACCTGAGACCCTTCCTATAACATGAGATGTGATATCCAAATCCTTCCCGTTCCAAACCTGAGACCCTTCCTTTAGCATGAGATGTGATATCCAGCTCCTTCCCATTCCAATCCTGAGACCCTTCCTATAGCATGAGATGTGATATCTCAATGCTTCTAATACCAAACCTGAGATCCTTCCTCTAACATGAAATGTGATATCCAACTCCTTCCCTTTCCAAACCTAAGAGCCTATCTATAGCATGAGATGTGATATCCAAGTCCATCCCATTCCAATCCTTAGACCCTTCCTACAGCATGCGATGTGATATCTCAATGATTCTAATACCAAACCAGAGACTCGTCCTATAACATGAGATGGGATATCCAACTCCTTCCCATTCCAATCCTGAGCCACTTCCGATAGCAGAGATGTGATATCTCAATGCTTATACCAAACCTGAGACCCTTCCTATAACATGAGATGTGATATCCAACTCCTTCCCGTTCCAAACCTGAGACACTAACTATAGCATATGTGATATCCAACTCCTTCCCATTCCAAACATGAGACCCTTCCTATCCAAGACAGTAATATCCAACTCCTACCCATTCCAATCCTGAGACCCTTCCTATAGCAAGAGATGTGATATCAGAATCCTTCCCATTCCAATCCTGAGACCCTTCCTATAACATGAGATGTGATATCCAACTCCTTCCCATTCCAACCTGAGACACTTCCTATAGCATGAGAAGGGATATCCAACTCCTTCCCAATCCAATCCTGAGACCCTTCCGATAGCAGAGATGTGATATCTCAATGCTTATACCAAACCTGAGACCCTTCCTATAGCATGAGAAGGGATATCCAACTCCTTCCCAATCCAATCCTGAGACCCTTCCGATAGCAGAGACGTGATATCTCAATGCTTCTACCAAACCTGAGACCCTTCCTTTAGCATGAGATGTGATATCCAAATCCTTCACATTCCAATCCTGAGACCCTTCCTATAGCATGAGAAGGGATATCTCAATGCTTCTAATACCAAACCTGAGATCCTTCCTATAACATGAGATGTGATATCCAATTCCTTCCCATTCCAATCCTGAGACCCTTCCGATAGCAGAGATGTGATATCTCAATGCTTATACCAAACCTGAGACCCTTCCTATGGCCTGAGATGTCATATACAACTCCTTCCCATTCCAATCCTGAGACCCTTCCTATAGCATGAGATGTGATATCTCAATGCTTATACCAAATCTGAGACCCTTCCTATAGCATGAGATGTGATATCCAACTCCTTCCCATTCCAATCCTGAGACCCTTCCTATAGCATGAGATGTGATGTCTCAATGCTTCTAATACCAAACCTGAGATCCTTCCTATAACATGAGATGTGATATCCAACTCCTTCCCATTCCAATCCTGAGACCCTTATGAAAGCATGAGATGTGATATCTCAATGCTTCTAATACCAAACCTGAGATCCTTCCTATAACATGAGATGTGATTTCCAAATCCTTCCCCTTCCAAACCTGAGACCCTCCCTTTAGCATGAGATGTGATATCCAACTCCTTCCCATTCCAATCCTGAGACCCTTCTGATAGCATGAGATGTGATATCTCAATGCCTCTAATACCAAACCTGAGATCCTACCTCTACCATGAAATGTGATATCCATCTCATTCCCTTTCCAAACCTGAGACCCTGCCTATAGCATGAGATGTGATATCCAAGTCCTTCCCATTCCAATCCTGAGACCCTTCCTATAGCATGTGATGTGATATCTCAATGCTTATACCAAACCTGAGACCCTTCATATGGCATGAGATGTCATATACAACTCCTTCCCATTCCAATCCTGAGACCCTTCCTATAGCATGAGATGTGATATCTCAATGCTTATACCAAACCTGAGACCCTTCCTATAGCATGAGATGTGATATCCAACTTCTTCCCATTCCAATCCTGAGACCCTTCCTATAACATGAGATGTGATGTCTCAATGCTTCTAATACCAAACCTGAGATCTTTCCTATAACATGAGATCTGATATCCAACTCCTTCCCATTCCAATCCTGAGACCCTTCCTATAGCATGAGATGTGATATCACAATGCTTATACCAAACCTGAGACCGTTCCTATAGCTTGAGATGTGATATCCAACTCCTTCCCATTCCAATCCTGAGACCCTTCCTATAGCATGAGATGTGATATCTCAAGGCCTCTAATACCAAACCTGAGATCCTTCCTCTAACATGAAATGTGATATCCAACTCCTTCCCCTTCCAAACCTGAGATCCTTCCTATAGCATGGCATATGATATCCAAGTCCTTCCCATTCCAATCCTGAGACCCTTCCTATAACATGAAATGTGATATCCAACTCCTTCCCATTCCAACCTGAGACCCTTCCTATATCATGAGATGGGATATCTCAATGCTTCTAATACCAAACCTGAGACTCTTCCTATAACATGAGATGGGATATCCAACTCCTTCCCATTCCAATCCTAAGACCCTTTTGATAGCAGAGATGTGATATCTCAATGCTTATACCAAACCTGAGACCCTTCCTACGGCATGAGATGTCATATACAACTCCTTCCCATTCCAATCCTGAGACCCTTCCTATAACACGAGATGTGATATCTCAATGCTTATACCAAACCTGAGACCCTTCCTCTAGAATGAGATGTGATATCCAACTCCTTCCCATTCCAACCTGAGACCCTTCCTATATCATGAGATGGGATATCTCAATGCTTCTAATACCAAACCTGAGACTCTTCCTATAACATGAGATGGGATATCACAATGCTTATACCAAACCTGAGACCGTTCCTATAGCTTGAGATGTGATATCCAACTCCTTCCCATTCCAATCCTGAGACCCTTCCTATAGCATGAGATGTGATATCTCAAGGCCTCTAATACCAAACCTGAGATCCTTCCTCTAACATGAAATGTGATATCCAACTCCTTCCCCTTCCAAACCTGAGATCCTTCCTATAGCATGGCATATGATATCCAAGTCCTTCCCATTCCAATCCTGAGACCCTTCCTATAACATGAAATGTGATATCCAACTCCTTCCCATTCCAACCTGAGACCCTTCCTATATCATGAGATGGGATATCTCAATGCTTCTAATACCAAACCTGAGACTCTTCCTATAACATGAGATGGGATATCCAACTCCTTCCCATTCCAATCCTAAGACCCTTTTGATAGCAGAGATGTGATATCTCAATGCTTATACCAAACCTGAGACCCTTCCTACGGCATGAGATGTCATATACAACTCCTTCCCATTCCAATCCTGAGACCCTTCCTATAACACGAGATGTGATATCTCAATGCTTATACCAAACCTGAGACCCTTCCTCTAGAATGAGATGTGATATCCAACTCCTTCCCATTCCAATCCTGAGACCCTTCCTATAGCATGAGATGTGATATCCAACTCCTTCCCATTCCAATCCTGAGACCCTTCCTATAGCCTGAGATCTGATATCTCAATGCCTCTAATACCAAACCTGAGATCCTTCCTCTAACATGAAATGTGATATCCAACTCCTTCCCTTTCCAAACCTGAGAGCCTATCTATAGCATGAGATGTGATATCCAAGTCCTTCCCATTCCAATCCTGAGACACTTCCGATAGCAGAGATGTGATATCTCAATGCTTATACCAAACCTGAGACCCTTCCTATAGCATGAGATGTGATATCCAACTCCTTCCCGTTCCAAACCTGAGACCCTTCCTTTAGCATGAGATGTGATATCCAGCTCCTTCCCATTCCAATCCTGAGACCCTTCTGATAGCATGAGATGTGATATCTCAATGCTTCTAATATCAAAACTGAGACCCTCCCTATAGCATGATATGTGATATCTAAGTCCTTCCCATTCCAATCCTGAGACCCTTCCTATAGCATGAGATGTGATATCTCAATGCTTCTACCAAACCTGAGACCCTTCCTTTAGCATGAGATGTGATAACCAACTCCTTCCCATTCCAATCCTGAGACCCTTCCTATAGCATGAGATGTGATATCTCAATACTTCTAATACCAAACCTGAGATCCTTCCGATAACATGAGATGTGATATCCAAATCCTTCCCCTTCCAAACCTGAGACCCTCCCTTTAGCATGAGATGTGATATCCAACTCCTTCCCATTCCAATCCTGAGAACCTTCTGATAGCATGAGATGTGATATCTCAATGCTTCTATACCAAACTGGAGATCCTTCCGATAGCATGAGATGTGATATCTCAATGCTTCTAATACCAAACCTGAGATCCTTCCTATAACATGAGATGTGATATTCAAATCCTTCCCCTTCCAAACCTGAGACCCTCCCTTTAGCATGAGATGTGATATCCAACTCCTTCCCATTCCAATCCTGAGACTCTTCTGATAGCATGAGATGTGATATCTCAATGCCTCTAATACCAAACCTGAGATCCTACCTCTAACATGAAATGTGATATCCAACTCTTTCCCCTTCCAAACCTGAGAGCCTTCCTATAGCATGAGATGTGATATCCAACTCCTTCCCATTCCAACCTGAGACACTTCCTATAGCATGAGAAGGGATATCCAACTCCTTCCCAATCCAATCCTGAGACCCTTCCGATAGCAGAGATGTGATATCTCAATGCTTCTACCAAACCTGAGACCCTTCCTTTAGCATAAGATGTGATATCCAAATCATTCACATTCCAATCCTGAGACCCTTCCTATAGCATGAGATGTGATATCTCAATGCTTCTAATACCAAACCTGAGATCCTTCCTATAACATGAGATGTGATATCCAATTCCTTCCCATTCCAAACCTGAGACCCTTCCTATTGGATGAGATGTGATATCCAACTCCTTCCCATTCCAACCCTGAGACCCTTCCTATAGCATGAGATGTGATGTCTCAATGCTTCTAATACCAAACCTGAGATCCTTCCTATAACATGAGATGTGATATCCAACTCCTTCCCATTCCAACCCTGAGACCCGTCCTATAGCATGAGATGTGATATCTCAATGCTTATATCAAACCTGAGACCCTTCCTATAGCATGAGATGTGATATCCAACTACTTCCCATTCCAACCCTGAGACCCTTCTGATAGCATGAGATGTGATATCTCAATGCCTCTAATACCAAACCTGAGATCCTACCTCTACCATGAAATGTGATATCCATCTCATTCCCTTTCCAAACCTGAGACCCGTCCTATAGCATGAGATGTGATATCTCAATGCTTATATCAAACCTGAGACCCTTCCTATAGCATGAGATGTGATATCCAACTCCTTCCCATTCCAACCCTGAGACCCTTCTGATAGCATGAGATGTGATATCTCAATGCCTCTAATACCAAACCTGAGATCCTACCTCTACCATGAAATGTGATATCCATCTCATTCCCTTTCCAAACCTGAGACCCTGCCTATAGCATGAGATGTGATATCCAAGTCCTTCCCATTCCAATCCTGAGACCCTTCCTATAGCATGTGATGTGATATCTCAATGCTTATACCAAACCTGAGACCCTTCATATGGCATGAGATGTCATATACAACTCCTTCCCATTCCAATCCTGAGACCCTTCCTATAGCATGAGATGTGATATCTCAATGCTTATACCAAACCTGAGACCCTTCCTATAGCATGAGATGTGATATCCAACTTCTTCCCATTCCAATCCTGAGACCCTTCCTATAACATGAGATGTGATGTCTCAATGCTTCTAATACCAAACCTGAGATCTTTCCTATAACATGAGATCTGATATCCAACTCCTTCCCATTCCAATCCTGAGACCCTTCCTATAGCATGAGATGTGATATCACAATGCTTATACCAAACCTGAGACCGTTCCTATAGCTTGAGATGTGATATCCAACTCCTTCCCATTCCAATCCTGAGACCCTTCCTATAGCATGAGATGTGATATCTCAAGGCCTCTAATACCAAACCTGAGATCCTTCCTCTAACATGAAATGTGATATCCAACTCCTTCCCCTTCCAAACCTGAGATCCTTCCTATAGCATGGCATATGATATCCAAGTCCTTCCCATTCCAATCCTGAGACCCTTCCTATAACATGAAATGTGATATCCAACTCCTTCCCATTCCAACCTGAGACCCTTCCTATATCATGAGATGGGATATCTCAATGCTTCTAATACCAAACCTGAGACTCTTCCTATAACATGAGATGGGATATCCAACTCCTTCCCATTCCAATCCTAAGACCCTTTTGATAGCAGAGATGTGATATCTCAATGCTTATACCAAACCTGAGACCCTTCCTACGGCATGAGATGTCATATACAACTCCTTCCCATTCCAATCTTGAGACCCTTCCTATAACACGAGATGTGATATCTCAATGCTTATACCAAACCTGAGACCCTTCCTCTAGAATGAGATGTGATATCCAACTCCTTCCCATTCCAATCCTGAGACCCTTCCTATAGCATGAGATGTGATATCCAACTCCTTCCCATTCCAATCCTGAGACCCTTCCTATAGCCTGAGATCTGATATCTCAATGCCTCTAATACCAAACCTGAGATCCTTCCTCTAACATGAAATGTGATATCCAACTCCTTCCCTTTCCAAACCTGAGAGCCTATCTATAGCATGAGATGTGATATCCAAGTCCTTCCCATTCCAATCCTGAGACACTTCCGATAGCAGAGATGTGATATCTCAATGCTTATACCAAACCTGAGACCCTTCCTATAGCATGAGATGTGATATCCAACTCCTTCCCGTTCCAAACCTGAGACCCTTCCTTTAGCATGAGATGTGATATCCAGCTCCTTCCCATTCCAATCCTGAGACCCTTCTGATAGCATGAGATGTGATATCTCAATGCTTCTAATATCAAAACTGAGACCCTCCCTATAGCATGATATGTGATATCTAAGTCCTTCCCATTCCAATCCTGAGACCCTTCCTATAGCATGAGATGTGATATCTCAATGCTTCTACCAAACCTGAGACCCTTCCTTTAGCATGAGATGTGATAACCAACTCCTTCCCATTCCAATCCTGAGACCCTTCCTATAGCATGAGATGTGATATCTCAATACTTCTAATACCAAACCTGAGATCCTTCCGATAACATGAGATGTGATATCCAAATCCTTCCCCTTCCAAACCTGAGACCCTCCCTTTAGCATGAGATGTGATATCCAACTCCTTCCCATTCCAATCCTGAGAACCTTCTGATAGCATGAGATGTGATATCTCAATGCTTCTATACCAAACTGGAGATCCTTCCGATAGCATGAGATGTGATATCTCAATGCTTCTAATACCAAACCTGAGATCCTTCCTATAACATGAGATGTGATATTCAAATCCTTCCCCTTCCAAACCTGAGACCCTCCCTTTAGCATGAGATGTGATATCCAACTCCTTCCCATTCCAATCCTGAGACTCTTCTGATAGCATGAGATGTGATATCTCAATGCCTCTAATACCAAACCTGAGATCCTACCTCTAACATGAAATGTGATATCCAACTCTTTCCCCTTCCAAACCTGAGAGCCTTCCTATAGCATGAGATGTGATATCCAACTCCTTCCCATTCCAACCTGAGACACTTCCTATAGCAGAGATGTGATATCTCAATGCTTCTACCAAACCTGAGACCCTTCCTTTAGCATAAGATGTGATATCCAAATCATTCACATTCCAATCCTGAGACCCTTCCTATAGCATGAGATGTGATATCTCAATGCTTCTAATACCAAACCTGAGATCCTTCCTATAACATGAGATGTGATATCCAATTCCTTCCCATTCCAAACCTGAGACCCTTCCTATTGGATGAGATGTGATATCCAACTCCTTCCCATTCCAACCCTGAGACCCTTCCTATAGCATGAGATGTGATGTCTCAATGCTTCTAATACCAAACCTGAGATCCTTCCTATAACATGAGATGTGATATCCAACTCCTTCCCATTCCAACCCTGAGACCCTTCCTATAGCATGAGATGTGATGTCTCAATGCTTCTAATACCAAACCTGAGATCCTTCCTATAGCATGAGATGTGATATCCAACTACTTCCCATTCCAATCCTGAGACCCTTCCTATAGCATGAGATGTGATATCTCAATGCTTCTAATACCAAACCTGAGATCCTTCCTCTAACATGAAATGTGATATCCAACTCCTTCCCTTTCCAAACCTAAGAGCCTATGTATAGCATGAGATGTGATATCCAAGTCCTTCCCATTCCAACCCTTAGACCCTTCCTACAGCATGCAATATGATATCTCAATTATTCTAATAACAAACCTGAGACCCATCCTATAACATGAGATGGGATATCCAACTCCTTCCCATTCCAATCCTGAGACACTTCCGATAGCAGAGATGTGATGTCTCAATGCTTATACCAAACCTGAGACCCTTCCTATAACATGAGATGTGATATCCAAATCCTTCCCATTCCAAACCTGAGACCCTTCCTTTAGCATGAGATGTGATATCCAGCTCCTTCCCATTCCAATCCTGAGACCCTTCCTATAGCATGAGATGTGATATCTCAATGCTTCTAATACCAAACCTGAGATCCTTCCTCTAACATGAAATGTGATATCCAACTCCTTCCCTTTCCAAACCTAAGAGCCTATCTATAGCATGAGATGTGATATCCAAGTCCATCCCATTCCAATCCTTAGACCCTTCCTACAGCATGCGATGTGATATCTCAATGATTCTAATACCAAACCAGAGACTCGTCCTATAACATGAGATGGGATATCCAACTCCTTCCCATTCCAATCCTGAGCCACGTCCGATAGCAGAGATGTGATATCTCAATGCTTATACCAAACCTGAGACCCTTCCTATAACATGAGATGTGATATCCAACTCCTTCCCGTTCCAAACCTGAGACACTAACTATAGCATATGTGATATCCAACTCCTTCCCATTCCAAACATGAGACCCTTCCTATCCAAGAAAGTAATATCCAACTCCTACCCATTCCAATCCTGAGACCCTTCCTATAGCAAGAGATGTGATATCCAAATCCTTCCCATTCCAATCCTGAGACCCTTCCTATAACATGAGATGTGATATCCAACTCCTTCCCATTCCAACCTGAGACACTTCCTATAGCATGAGAAGGGATATCCAACTCCTTCCCAATCCAATCCTGAGACCCTTCCGATAGCAGAGATGTGATATCTCAATGCTTATACCAAACCTGAGACCCTTCCTATAGCATGAGAAGGGATATCCAACTCCTTCCCAATCCAATCCTGAGACCCTTCCGATAGCAGAGACGTGATATCTCAATGCTTCTACCAAACCTGAGACCCTTCCTTTAGCATGAGATGTGATATCCAAATCCTTCACATTCCAATCCTGAGACCCTTCCTATAGCATGAGAAGGGATATCTCAATGCTTCTAATACCAAACCTGAGATCCTTCCTATAACATGAGATGTGATATCCAATTCCTTCCCATTCCAATCCTGAGACCCTTCCGATAGCAGAGATGTGATATCTCAATGCTTATACGAAACCTGAGACCCTTCCTATGGCCTGAGATGTCATATACAACTCCTTCCCATTCCAATCCTGAGACCCTTCCTATAGCATGAGATGTGATATCTCAATGCTTATACCAAATCTGAGACCCTTCCTATAGCATGAGATGTGATATCCAACTCCTTCCCATTCCAATCCTGAGACCCTTCCTATAGCATGAGATGTGATGTCTCAATGCATCTAATACCAAACCTGAGATCCTTCCTATAACATGAGATGTGATATCCAACTCCTTCCCATTCCAATCCTGAGACCCTTATGAAAGCATGAGATGTGATATCTCAATGCTTCTAATACCAAACCTGAGATCCTTCCTATAACATGAGATGTGATTTCCAAATCCTTCCCCTTCCAAACCTGAGACCCTCCCTTTAGCATGAGATGTGATATCCAACTCCTTCCCATTCCAATCCTGAGACCCTTCTGATAGCATGAGATGTGATATCTCAATGCCTCTAATACCAAACCTGAGATCCTACCTCTAACATGAAAATGTGATATCCATCTCATTCCCTTTCCAAACCTGAGACCCTGCCTATAGCATGAGATGTGATATCCAAGTCCTTCCCATTCCAATCCTGAGACCCTTCCTATAGCATGTGATGTGATATCTCAATGCTTATACCAAACCTGAGACCCTTCCTATGGCATGAGATGTCATATACAACTCCTTCCCATTCCAATCCTGAGACCCTTCCTATAGCATGAGATGTGATATCTCAATGCTTATACCAAACCTGAGACCCTTCCTATAGCATGAGATGTGATATCCAACTTCTTCCCATTCCAATCCTGAGACCCTTCCTTTAACATGAGATGTGATGTCTCAATGCTTCTAATAACAAACCTGAGATCTTTCCTATAACATGAGATGTGATATCCAACTCCTTCCCATTCCAATCCTGAGACCCTTCCTATAGCATGAGATGTGATATCACAATGCTTATACCAAACTTGAGACCGTTCCTATAGCTTGAGATGTGATATCCAACTCTTTCCCATTCCAATCCTGAGACCCTTCCTATAGCATGAGATGTGATATCTCAAGGCCTTTAATACCAAACCTGAGATCCTTCCTCTAACATGAAATGTGATATCCAACTCCTTCCCCTTCCAAACCTGAGAGCCTTCCTATAGCATGGGATATGATATCCAAGTCCTTCCCATTCCAATCCTGAGACCCTTCCTATAACATGAAATGTGATATCCAACTCCTTCCCATTCCAACCTGAGACCCTTCCTATATCATGAGATGGGATATCTCAATGCTTCTAATACCAAACCTGAGACTCTTCCTATAACATGAGATGGGATATCCAACTCCTTCCCATTCCAATCCTAAGACCCTTTTGATAGCAGAGATGTGATATCTCAATGCTTATACCAAACCTGAGACCCTTCCTACGGCATGAGATGTCATATACAACTCCTTCCCATTCCAATCCTGAGACCCTTCCTATAGCACGAGATGTGATATCTCAATGCTTATACCAAACCTGAGACCCTTCCTCTAGAATGAGATGTGATATCCAACTCCTTCCCATTCCAATCCTGAGACCCTTCCTATAGCATGAGATGTGATATCCAACTCCTTCCCATTCCAATCCTGAGACCCTTCCTATAGCCTGAGATCTGATATCTCAATGCCTCTAATACCAAACCTGAGATCCTTCCTCTAACATGAAATGTGATATCCAACTCCTTCCCTTTCCAAACCTGAGAGCCTATCTATAGCATGAGATGTGATATCCAAGTCCTTCCCATTCCAATCCTGAGACACTTCCGATAGCCGAGATGTGATATCTCTATGCTTATACCAAACCTGAGACCCTTCCTATAACATGAGATGTGATATCCAACTCCTTCCCGTTCCAAACCTGAGACCCTTCCTTTAGCATGAGATGTGATATCCAGCTCCTTCCCAGTCCAATCCTGAGACCCTTCTGATAGCATGAGATGTGATATCTCAATGCTTCTAATATCAAAACTGAGACCCTCCCTATAGCATGATATGTGATATCTAAGTCCTTCCCATTCCAATCCTGAGACCCTTCCTATAGCATGAGATGTGATATCTCAATGCTTCTACCAAACCTGAGACCCTTCCTTTAGCATGAGATGTGATAACCAACTCCTTCCCATTCCAATCCTGAGACCCTTCATATAGCATGAGATGTGATATCTCAATACTTCTAATACCAAACCTGAGATCCTTCCGATAACATGAGATGTGATATCCAAATCCTTCCCCTTCCAAACCTGAGACCCTCCCTTTAGCATGAGATGTGATATCCAACTCCTTCCCATTCCAATCCTGAGAACCTTCTGATAGCATGAGATGTGATATCTCAATGCTTCTATACCAAACCTGAGATCCTTCCGATAGCATGAGATGTGATATCTCAATGCTTCTAATACCAAACCTGAGATCCTTCCTATAACATGAGATGTGATATTCAAATCCTTCCCCTTCCAAACCTGAGACCCTCCCTTTAGCATGAGATGTGATATCCAACTCCTTCCCATTCCAATCCTGAGACTCTTCTGATAGCATGAGATGTGATATCTCAATGCCTCTAATACCAAACCTGAGATCCTTCCTATAACATGAGATGTGATATTCAAATCCTTCCCCTTCCAAACCTGAGACCCTCCCTTTAGCATGAGATGTGATATCCAACTCCTTCCCATTCCAATCCTGAGACTCTTCTGATAGCATGAGATGTGATATCTCAATGCCTCTAATACCAAACCTGAGATCCTACCTCTAACATGAAATGTGATATCCAACTCTTTCCCCTTCCAAACCTGAGAGCCTTCCTATAGCATGAGATGTGATATCCAAGTCCTTCTAATTCCAATCCTGAGACCCTTCCTATAACATGAGATGTGATATCCAACTCCTTCCCATTCCAACCTGAGACCCTTCCTATAGCATGAGATGGGATATCCAACTCCTTCCAAATCCAATCCTGATACCCTTCCGATAGCATGAGATGTGATATCCCAATGCTTCTACCAAACCTGAGACCCATACTATGGCATGAGATGTGATATCAAAATCCTTCCCCTTCCAAACCTTAGACACTTCCTTTATCATGAGATGTGATATCCAACTCCTTCCCATTCCATCCCTGAGACCCTTCCGATATCATGAGATGTGATATCTCAATGCTTCTAATATCAAACTTGAGACCCTCCTTATAGCATGAGATGTGATATCCAAGTCCTTCCCATTCCAATCCTGAGACCCTTCCTATAGCATGAGATGTGATATCTCAATGCTTCTAATACCAAACCTGAGACCCTTCCTATAACATGAGATGGGAATATCCAACTCCTTCCCATTCCAATCCTGAGACCCTTCCGATAGTAGAGATGTGATATCTCAATGCTTATACCAAACCTGAGATCCTTCCTATAACATGAGATGTGATATCCAACTCCTTCCCATTCCAATCCTGAGACACTTCCTATAGCATGAGATGTGATATCTCACTGCTTATACCAAACCTGAGACCCTTCCTATAGCATGAGATGTGATATCCAACTCCTTCCCATTCCAATCCTGAGACCCTTCCTATAGCATGAGATATGATATCTCAATGCTTCTAATATCAAACTTGAGACCCTCCCTATAGCATGAGATGTGATATCCAAGTCCTTCCCATTCCAATCCTGAGACCCTTCCGATAGCATGAGATGTGATGTCTCAATGCTTCTAATACCAAACCTGAGATCCTTCCTATAACATGAGATGTGATATCCAACTCCTTCCCATTCCAATCCTGAGACACTTCCTATAGCATGAGATGTGATAGCTAAATGCTTCTAATACCAAACTTGAGACTCTTCCTATAACATGAGATGGGATATCCAACTCCTTCCCATTCCAATCCTTAGACCCTTCCTACAGCATGCAATATGATATCTCAATGATTCTAATAACAAACCTGAGACCCGTCCTATAACATGAGATGGGATATCCAACACCTTCCCATTCCAATCCTGAGACACTTCCGATAGCAGAGATGTGATATCTCAATGCTTATACCAAACCTGAGACCCTTCCTATAACATGAGATGTGATATCCAACTCCTTCCCGTTCCAAACCTGAGACCCTTCCTATAGCATATGTGATATCCAACACATTCCCATTCCAAACATGAGACCCTTCCTATAGCAGGAATGTAATATCCAACTCCTTCCCATTCCAATCCTGAGACCATTCCTATAGCATGAGATGTGATATCTCAATGCTTCTAATACCAAACCTGAGATCCTTCCTATGACATGAGATGAGATATCCAATTCCTCCCCATTCCAAACCTGAGAACCTTCCTACAGCATGCGATGTGATATTTCAATGCTTCTAATACCAAACCTGAGACCAGTCCTATAACATGAGATTGGATATCCAACTCCTTCCCCTTCCAAACCTGAGACCCTTCCTATAGCATGAGATGTGATATCCAACTTCTTCCCATTCCAATCCTGAGACCCTTCCTATAACATGAGATGTGATATCCAAGTCCTTCCCATTCCAATCCTGAGACACTTCCGATAGCAGAGATGTGATATCTCAATGCTTATACCAAACCTGAGACCCTTCCTATAACATGAGATGTGATATCTCAATGCTTCTAATATCAAAACTGAGACCCTCCCTATAGCATGATATGTGATATCTAAGTCCTTCCCATTCCAATCCTGAGACCCTTCCTATAGCATGAGATGTGATATCTCAATGCTTCTACCAAACCTGAGACCCTTCCTTTAGCATGAGATGTGATAACCAACTCCTTCCCATTCCAATCCTGAGACCCTTCCTATAGCATGAGATGTGATATCTCAATACTTCTAATACCAAACCTGAGATCCTTCCGATAACATGAGATGTGATATCCAAATCCTTCCCCTTCCAAACCTGAGACCCTCCCTTTAGCATGAGATGTGATATCCAACTCCTTCCCATTCCAATCCTGAGAACCTTCTGATAGCATGAGATGTGATATCTCAATGCTTCTATACCAAACTGGAGATCCTTCCGATAGCATGAGATGTGATATCTCAATGCTTCTAATACCAAACCTGAGATCCTTCCTATAACATGAGATGTGATATTCAAATCCTTCCCCTTCCAAACCTGAGACCCTCCCTTTAGCATGAGATGTGATATCCAACTCCTTCCCATTCCAATCCTGAGACTCTTCTGATAGCATGAGATGTGATATCTCAATGCCTCTAATACCAAACCTGAGATCCTACCTCTAACATGAAATGTGATATCCAACTCTTTCCCCTTCCAAACCTGAGAGCCTTCCTATAGCATGAGATGTGATATCCAACTCCTTCCCATTCCAACCTGAGACACTTCCTATAGCATGAGAAGGGATATCCAACTCCTTCCCAATCCAATCCTGAGACCCTTCCGATAGCAGAGATGTGATATCTCAATGCTTCTACCAAACCTGAGACCCTTCCTTTAGCATAAGATGTGATATCCAAATCATTCACATTCCAATCCTGAGACCCTTCCTATAGCATGAGATGTGATATCTCAATGCTTCTAATACCAAACCTGAGATCCTTCCTATAACATGAGATGTGATATCCAATTCCTTCCCATTCCAAACCTGAGACCCTTCCTATTGGATGAGATGTGATATCCAACTCCTTCCCATTCCAACCCTGAGACCCTTCCTATAGCATGAGATGTGATGTCTCAATGCTTCTAATACCAAACCTGAGATCCTTCCTATAACATGAGATGTGATATCCAACTCCTTCCCATTCCAACCCTGAGACCCGTCCTATAGCATGAGATGTGATATCTCAATGCTTATATCAAACCTGAGACCCTTCCTATAGCATGAGATGTGATATCCAACTACTTCCCATTCCAACCCTGAGACCCTTCTGATAGCATGAGATGTGATATCTCAATGCCTCTAATACCAAACCTGAGATCCTACCTCTACCATGAAATGTGATATCCATCTCATTCCCTTTCCAAACCTGAGACCCGTCCTATAGCATGAGATGTGATATCTCAATGCTTATATCAAACCTGAGACCCTTCCTATAGCATGAGATGTGATATCCAACTCCTTCCCATTCCAACCCTGAGACCCTTCTGATAGCATGAGATGTGATATCTCAATGCCTCTAATACCAAACCTGAGATCCTACCTCTACCATGAAATGTGATATCCATCTCATTCCCTTTCCAAACCTGAGACCTGTAAGGATATTTGGCATGTTACTGCACAAGTAGCATTACAGCGCTACTGCACAAGTAGCATTACAGCACTACTGCACAAGTAGCATTTTTTTTTTGCAGCACCACCACAAGGGTGCGGTGCATTGCTATATGGGTTAACAGATTAACAAGGAAAGACAGACTATTCAGTCAAAAAACGATTTTAACATATAAGATGCAAAGCTATTTTTACAGTTAAAAGCACACGTGTTCATTTAAAAATATGCACACTATTTTTCACCTGAAATGCCTATATTGCTAGAGACACATTTGAAAATTAACAGCTAACATATTAACCATTAACCTGACTAATAAAACCTTATTTTATTATAACTCACTAATAAAATGTGTTCTCTACTGCAGAATTAGGCATATTTTGAAAACCAGTTAAATGAGTGTGCAGATTTTTCCTCTCTTCTCTGCATGATTATCCGTGTTGTTGTGCACAGTAACTGCAGGAGGAAGGAAGTCAGATTTGCAACAATTGCAAATGTATAAGCGAAGCTATTGTTTAAAAGTAGGAGGATGAGAGATGATGGATTTCATTGGAACACGTCATAAAGAGGGCTGAGAGGAAAGTTTTAGTGGGCAGTAGCAGGGAAAAAGACAGGCAGACATCTTTCTGCACTACTGGGGAGAAGACCTGGCTGTGGGGGTGTCCTGCTGCAGTCGAGACTGGGGAAAGCTGAAAGAATTACATTTCCACTGGCAGAGGCTGTCCTATCTGAAAAAGCTGAGAATTCCAGGCAATGACCCCGGCTTGAGAAGGCAAGCGTCCCTTTTCGTTGGAGTTAAGCCAAGAGAGCCACATTCACAGAGAGAATCCTCTAAACAGATAAGGTAATTACCTAACTGGGGGAGCTGTGTGTGTGCACGAAAGTATGCAGTCAGTGTAGAAAAATGAAAGTCCCGTGCGTGTCTTAATCAAGTGCTAATGTTGCAATTTAAGTTCTGTTCTCCGCCACTATAATTGCAGTGTGTCATTGAAAATGCTTTGATGGTTCCCTTTTATTGCTGTAAAGAATGAGATTATGTCTAAATGCAAATTTTATAATACAGAAAATATTTGAAAACAAACGGGTGGTTTATTTTCTATTTACCATTACAATGCCAATGATGTGGGGAGATTTTTAAACAGTGCAATGGTCATTTTAAGACAGATGTGTGTATGTCAGAATCAGTATGAATAATTGTGAGTGACTGTAGTATAACTTGTTGGAGGTACATGAGCCAACGGGAAGAGAGACTCTCTGAACATAGCTCCCTACCGTATATAAGGTAGTGGAAATTACCACAAGACTACCACATATAGCTCTCTGTCGTAAATAAGTCAGTGAGTTTGCCCATGGTGGCGCACCAACACTATCCCTGGAAATTGTGGTTTCCCTAGAATGCAGGTCTGAGGTCTCTCTAGTGATCACACGAAAAATCTAAGCGAAGATAAGGGATTCTGGACATTGGGGCCACAAATAAAACAAGGGAATTATGCTCACCAAAATACCACCAACCACGTATACCAAATATGCAGGTCTGGGTGCTGAAATAATGCATGTCCATTGTATTATTGTTGCACATGGCCAAATCTGAATACAAAGAGTGATTATTGCTAAGTTATTTCTCAGCGGTAATAAAATACCGTCAGGCCCCAAATCTCCACAAAATACCCTACATATTTATGGTGCGTTGCAGGCCGGGAAAGTGATCATAGAGTACCTACTGGGCGTGGCAAGCGTGTCTCACACTGCCATTTGCACATTAAAGGGAACCCATTTTATAATAGCAGTGTGCCACTAAAAACGAATTTCAGAATGTCACAAAGGGAAACCACATTCTCAGATCTAGTGCAATATTTAGAGGCAAAGTTATTTGCACATGGGAATTGGTCTTCGAACAGTACCTTAGAATGGAGTAACCGCATTCAGGGTGAGGTGCAGAAAGAAAAACTAGACAATATTTTTGCAGAAGGCAGCATAATTCAGGTCTGCCTTACAAGATTATTGAATGCAGCCGATAAAAGTGCAGAGAAAGACTGTTTAATACGGCTATGCGGCAAAATATGGTTTATTTTAAACAAGTCACTGCGAATGCAAGAGAATGATACTCAGCTAATTAACAGGTTAAAGACTGAATTAGATGGGGCAAGTAAAAATCAGGAAATGTTGAGAGCAGAATTGGATGTATGCCAAAAAGACATGCAATTAAAATGCAGAGACTTTGATACTCAGTTATCCAAAAACAAGAAACAATTTGAAGATAGTGAGCAAGAATTGACACACTTAAAAGCCTTAGTGGATCACATTAGGCAGGATAAAGATGAGGTTGTTTCAGAAATGCAGATTTTACAAAAAGAACATTGCGAAAAAGAAGGTGATCTCCAGAGTGTAGAACAAGAAATGATTAAAATGATCCAAGAAAGAGACAAGAGAAGTAAAGAGTTCAATGAATGCCAAATGCAAATGTGCGATATGCAGGAGGCAATTAATAAAATGAGTGATGAAAATAATTATTTGCATGATGAAGCCAACAGACTCCTTAAAAAGTGTAAGGACTTAGAACAGCAAATGTGCATTCCCAGGTCCCAGGAGAGGCGGCAGGGCACCACATTCAATGGAGTGGAGGTGAATTCTAGCTCTGCCCAAAGAGCTAGTGCCCCAGTGACTGGGCCGGTGACTGAACTTGGTTGCAGCGCCCTTGGGGGATTTGATACTCCCATTGGGGGCAGCCACCAATCTCATACACCTGAAAACAGGATTGAATCACAAAATAGTGCAATTCCATGCATTGCAACAAGTAGCCCCATAAAAATAATGAAATCCATTAAAGCCCTGATCAAACCATTTAAAAAGGGAGGTGAATGCTGCATTGAGGATCACTTAGAAGCGGTGCATGACATTTTTAAAGCGCTCCAGATACCTAAGGAACAGTACAGACAATATTTTCATTTAACTTTAGATGCCCCGACGGCCAGCATCATAAGGGGATTAAATGAACAGCAGAATATGACATGGCTGGAGTTTGAAAAAGAAATTAGGCGCCATTTTTCTCCTTTTCAGTCATTGCAGGAGGCAAAGAAAGTTGCGTACACTATTACTGCTGGACCTAATACATCACCTCGCCAATTTTTACAAGACTTAAAAAGAGCATTCTCTCGCTTTGATGTATCTTTTGACTCAAATTCCAATGAATTTAAAACCGCATACTTCTATGGGCTACAGAAAGACATTATATCCCAATTGGTCCGTGAATTTGACCGTGACAAGTCCCTTGAATGGATTGTACATCAAAGCACCAAGCTATATGAGGTACTCTATTGTCAGGGTAGAGAAAGTGATAAAATGAAAGATACTAGGCCTAAATCTAAAGAACCCTCAGCCACAGTAATGGAAATCAGGTCAGCCAAAATGTCCCTTGAGTCTGCTCAAAGCCAAGGTAAAAATAATGTGACACCTGAACAAAGGGGTAATCAACAAAGATCGCCATTTACTGTACCAATATTCCAATCACATGATCCTAGTAATAGAGAGAGCTACATCAGCCCTAGATATTTAGGAGATAGACCCCGGGTAAGATACCGGTCTGATATGGCAGGTATGAACAATAATCAGAGACAAAATCAAGATCAAAGAAATGATGGTCCCTACCAGTCATTGGGGACACAGAGCAGATTTGATCCCAGCACCATGATATATGGTAATCAGGATAGGCCCCGATATGTGGATCGATTTACTGATAATGGAAATCAATATAGGGGCCAGTACCCACAATCTGAGAAACAGGACATGAAGCAAAACGTGAACTACAGTCCACGCCAGTACAATGATTCCCCACCAGGGGACTATAATCAAAGGATGGGTGCAACCCGCTCCCCTCCACAAATGAATCAAGAGTTCAGAAACCATCCCAACCGGTATCAATCACCTGAGAGGTATCAGAATAGATCCAATCAGGGGGAAAACAACCAATATCGACCTAGGCCACAGAAAGAGGATCCTAGAGAGGTGGAAAGGTTCCAATGCCTTGAGGCCCAAGTGAAAATGTTAGCTGAGCAAATAGGAAAGCTCTATACAGCGCAAAAACAACCTTCCAAAGAGGGGGCTGATGGCCATAGCAATGACCGGGGGGCTTCCGAAAAGTGACTAAGTACTCATGATAACTGCAGTGCCAAAATGACAGATAGCTCTGATATAATTTTGCATAACGACTCTGAGATGTCTAATGGATTAAAAATGAAAGTACCAGTAAATGAAATTGTGACAGAAAGTGCAAATACTTCTAAAAAAGAGGTACGGTTTAACTTAGAGCTAAATAAAACAGTAAAGATTTGCACAAATGAAAAAGAAACATTAGGAATTCCAAAAGAACAAAGGGACAGATTTAAGAAAAATGACTCATGCATGGGGAATACCAGTGAACAGGGAGTAAGTGGGGATGCCATAGCTCCTTCCCTGGGCAAGCAAAACAATTACCAAACACAGACAGAAAAAGGAAATACTCACAAGGAGGGTACAAGTCAATCACCTGAAAAATTCTTTGAGCCACATATTTTTGAAGAGGCTGAAAGGGCTGGTATTACACTAAATGATCACAAATGCACAGAATTAAAAAATGACTAATTGCTGAATGATGTTGTGACACATGTTCAGTTGGAAGGTTGTAATGTGGTCTCTGATGTTACCCAGATGGATGGGCGAACGGTGGCCACACTCCAAAAAACCTCTGAACATGGAGAAATGAATAAAATATCTCGCACAGAAATGGGTAAAAAGGAGGGAAAAATGTCTTTTCATTTACCAATGTGCTTAGCCAAAAGTGAAAAAGACCTGAGAAAGGTGAGCCCTGAAATCAGTAAGAATTCACATTTCTTATGTGTATTAGAGGAAGTTGAGGACAGATATTATGCACCCATCACTGTAGAAGAAAAATGCCACACCTTTGCTATGATTGACACTGGCGCACAGGCCACAATTATGTCCAAGGAGCTGGTAAAGAGTATCAATGAAGGGAGGCCTCCACAGAGTCAGATCACAGTGAAGGCAAATCAAGGCCCAGTGCATAACTTTAATGGGGAGGAGGTGCCCATCATAGGTGTAACTGAGGTTGACATAAAAATAGGAAAGCACAGAATGAAACAAGAGGTATTGATCACATCTATTTGTGAAATTCCATTTCTGATGGGGACAGATTGCCTGAAAAGATTGTCTCCTCTCATAGATGGGGTGAATGGAGTGCTGTGGTCCTTAACCAAAAAACCATTGAGGCCTAAGAAACTAAAATCACAAAACAGCAATATAAAAGAATGTCACACCATTGCCAAAACAAATGATGCTGTGGAGGTATATCTCCAGAATAGCTGCATACCTAGTGTCACTGTTATATTAAGGTGTCAAGACAAAGATCAGAGCGACAATGAAAAACTACCTGTACAAATATACTTGGACCCAAGGAAAGATTGGCAGACTGCCATAGACGAACACACATTACGTTTCTATTTAAAAGAGAATACATGCAAACAGAATATTGTTCCTAAAACAGATTCAGAAAAACACATTACCACTCTGGCAGAGATACACATGGAAGATGAGCAACCATGGGTTCACGCTGGTATAAATGATTATCTTAAAACAATAAAAGCCACTTTAGCGCTTGAACATGAAAGGAGTTTCATTAATGAGAAATTGTTGCAAAAAATTATGGAGAGGGAAGAAATCCCAAAATTTAGGATTAAAAACCAATATGTTTCTGGGTTGGACAGTCCAGACTTTGAAAACCGAATTACAGGCAGATGCATGCTTAAAATTAGCATTGGGCAGAAAGCAATTTACCATAATGTATGGATAGTGAGTGGAGCACAAAATGAATTTTACATGGGCAATGACATCATGCACAGAATGTGTATGGTGTTAGATTTCCTTAATCAAAAAATATGGTCACGCCTAGGTGGGCCGGCGCCTGAATTTGGAGACAAAAGAAGGGCTTATCATTGTGCACAACTAGTTCCTTATGCAGTCGAATTACAGATGAGGAAAAATACTATTGTTCCTGCATTTACAAAACAGTTTGCAATAACACTGAAATGCAAAAATGGACAGCAGATGAAAGGCTCTGATGCATTTGTATGCCTGAATGAATCCATAAAACAGCAAGGCCTGGATTATGAATACATTCCATTGGTAGACATTGGTGAGGGATCTGTAAAAATCATGGTAAATAATAAAGGTTGTCAGGACGTTCATTTAGAGGAAAACTCCCCATTAGGAATGGCCATACAAAAATCACATTATACGGCAGATTTAAATAACATGGTGATTGGGAATATTCCTGAAAAATATGTAGATGCCAGGGGCGAGTTACCAGAACACCTGGACTCTCAGCCCAAAGGAATATTTAAAATTCATTCTGTGTATCCTTATGATGCAAATGAGACAGTGTGCTGCCATCAAGAGGATTGCATAATATTTAATTTAAATGAAAATGAAACAGGAAATCAGCCCATTGAAGTGGAAGCTGATCTGCCAAAATATTTGAAAGTGGCAGCTCTACAAAAAGACACAGCCACACAGTTAGAGGAAAGCGCTGAGATTCCTTTACCAGAAGAGTTTCCAGAATTTTCCAGAATGGTAGAAGAGCAGATCTCCTTAGCGGATGCATGTAACAGCGATGAGGATCGACGCAATCTGAGGGAAATATTTATGGAGTTTAAGGATGTATTTGCAAAAGATGCTTATGATTGTGGTTTAACTGATTTACATGTGGCCACACTACCAGAAGGTTGTAGCAGAAATCCAGTGTTTGTACGCCAGTATAGACTACCGCTGGCATGTTTAGAATCATTGGCAGAGATTATTAAAAATTTGGAATCACGGGGAATAATTAGGCCCATTCATAGCACATCCAATACGCCTATTTTAGGTGTGTTAAAGCCAAATGGTCAATGGCGGCTGTGTGCAGACTTAAGAGAGTTAAATAAAAGAGTACCAGTATCTAGATGGCCACTACCATTCATTGATCAGGGCCTAGCTCAGATACATGGTTCAAATGTATTTACCACGTTAGATCTCACATCTGGATATTGGTGTGTGCCATTGGCAGAGGAGATACAACACCTATTTTCCTTTACATTTGACAGGACTCAATATGCCTGGCTTAGAGCTCCGTTCGGGTACATCAATAGTGGGAGTGAATTTGGCATATTTTTGAGAAAGGCCATGCCGGATGCAGCGGAAAGAGGGACAATAGTTTATGTGGATGATGTCTTGATAAAAAATGAAAACCTTAAAAGCCATTTTGATGAAATAAGACATGTGCTTGGCCAATTGCAGAAAGCAGGCGCCAAAGTATCTTTGCAAAAAGCACAATGGTGCAAGAAAAAAGTGAACTTTCTAGGGCATGAAGTGACTGAACATGGGCTAAATCCACAAAGGAAGAAAATAGAGGCCATACAAAGATTAAAAGATCCTAAAAATGTGAAAGGAGTAAAAAGTTTATTAGGGATGACAGGCTATAACAGAAAGTTCATTGAGAATTATGCAGAAATCACTCAACCATTGACTAAACTGCTTAAACTAAATACTCCCTGGAAATGGGGAAGAGAGCAGTCTGATGCAGTGGCTAGATTGAAGGAATGTCTTGTAAAGGCACCATGTTTAGCATACCCCATAAAGGACAGGGATTTCTTTATAGAAATAGGCTTTTCTGAACATTGTATGTCAGCAGTGTTATCACAAAAACACGATTTGAATCACAAAACCATTGCATATGCAAGTAAGGCATTTTCCCAAGTTGAAATGAAATTTAATGAATGCGAAAAGGCCCTATTAACCACTGTGTGGGCGCTACAACATTTCCGCCCCATTGTTCAGGGAGAAAAGGTGATTATTGAAACAAATCATCAACCTTTGCAATTTTTAGAGAGTAAAAGAATTAGATCAGGCAATCTAGCGCAATCCAGAATCACTTCATGGACGCTGGCATTACAAGGTTTTCCCGTAGAAGTAAGATATGGACAAAATAAAAAGAGCCCAATTGCTCAAGGGTTAGCTGACTTACATGACTGTGCAGCTGAACAAATAACAAATGAAATGGATGTGGAAGCTAGTTTGCAGGAGTTTGAACAATCACCACACAAAGCTTTTGATGAAAAAACATGCAAGGATTTGCCAACTGTATATGTGGATGGTTGTGCTTTTCACATTGAAAATGACAGTAATAAACAATTAGTGGCAGGAATAGGAAATGTCTGGTTGAAATGTGAAGGCGTTCCTAGTATAGGGATGAGGATTGGAGATAGGAGCAGTCAGGTAGCGGAATTGGCAGCCATCTATAAAGCAATTGCTACTGCAGTTGATAAAAAGTTCAGTGAAATTGTCCTGGTGACTGATTCTGACTATGCACGGAATAGCTTTGTGGAGTATTTGCCTGGTTGGAAAGCAAGAGGCATGGTTACATACAACAAAAAGCCACTTAAACATGGAAAAATGATACAAGCCATAGACAAATTGGTGTCAGAAAATAATTTAACAATATACTGGAGAAAAATTCGTGGGCATTTAAAAACACCAGGAGAGGATAAGGAGGGAAATGATAAGGCAGACCATCTGGCTAAGATTGGGGCTGTGATGGGAGAATTGCTACCTATTGATTATTTAATGGGTGAAATACAAATTGATGCAGTCACACGTTCTAAAGCACCAAAGGAGGTAGATCAACCGGTGGTGCAGTGGAGTCATGACACGCCAGACCAAGATTTGATTGAGGCACAAAAGAATGATCAAATTTTGGGAATCTATTATAATCATTTGATAGATCCTGAACAAAATCCTTTAACAGAAAATGATTGTATGGGAAAAGAAGAGTTGAGGGTGTTATTAAAGAACAAAACACGAATTAGATTACAGGATGGGCTCATGATTAGAGAGTCCATAACAGGGCAAATACAGTGGGTAGTACCCCTTTCATTCAGAGGACTAATGCTACACCATGCACACGATGCCATAACTGCAGGCCATAGAGGTTCACAAAAGACATTAGAAATACTAAAAGATTATGCTTACTGGCCACATATGTCCCAAGATGTGGAATTATATACTAGAGGATGTCTAGTATGCGCCCAATTTAAACCTGCTTCACCAATGCATAGAGCACCATTGATGAAAAGAGGCCTAACTCTCCCATGGTCAGATTTGCAAATAGACTATGTAGGTCCTTTAAAAAGGTCGAGCAGGGGACACCGCTATATTTTGAGTGTGGTATGTTTGATGTCAAAATGGATTGAGTGCATTCCCGCACCAGATTGTAGTGCGCAAACAGCAGCCACATTGCTGGTGAACCATGTGTTCTCAAGGTTTGGGTTGCCACAAAGAATTGAGTCAGACAGAGGAAGTCATTTCACAAGTACTCTAATGAGTAAGGTATGGCAAATACTAGGTGTAAAAAGGAAACTACATATCGCATATCGGGCGGCGTCTTCAGGTACAGTTGAAAGAAGCAATAGGTCTGTTGTGGACATTTTAAAGAAATTTGTGGCAGAAGCAGGTTCCAGCTGGGATTTGCGTTTACCATTGGTTTTGATGGCAATCAGGTCGACTCCTGCCAAAGCAACAGGTGTTAGCCCCCATGAGGTCTTAACAGGTAGGAAAATGGTGTTACCACAACACCTACTATACAGAACACATGAGCAAACTCTAGTGAGTGCATCCACAGTTCATGAATATATTGATGAACTGAGGAGGCATTTGCAACATGCATTTGCTTTTGTGCAGAGAAATCTGGAAAGAGCTGCTGACAGTGCTAAGTCATATTATGACAAAAAGACATCAGTAAAGGAATACAATGTAGGGGATCAGGTGTACAAGTTTCATTTTGGAAAAAGTAAACAGAAAAATTCTAAATTTCTGGCAGCCTGGCAGGGGCCATTTCGAATTATAGATAAAGTCTCTCCTGTAGTGTATAAAATTTTGAAAAATGAAGGTGAAACAGCAATAGAGCAGTTTGTCCATGTAAATCAAATCAAACCATGCCATCCCAGACATGAGATCAGGCAGCTTGAGCATGTGGAAACGGATAGAGTCCCTTGAGAAAATAAATGGGTGTGATCAGGAGGCAGTGACAAAGAAGTTAAAAAAAAGTTGATTGTTAGGATGGCACATAAACACTGTAATATATGTGAAAATATATAATATAAATAAATAAATAAATAAATAAATAAATAAATGCACATATAACGGAAGCTCGTGGTTGGTGTGCAGAGAGAAAGTGTATTAAATATTGAATGCTGTTTTATATGTGTTTGTTTTCTTTTAACTTGTGTTTAATTTCAGAAAAAAAAAAAAAAAAAAACGAAGTATTTTTACCAAGTATGTTTTATTTTTGGCAAAAGGATGAAGTTAGTATTGTGCTATGTACTTAATCTGTTTATTTTCTATTTTGATTTAGACGATTAACATTATTTGATCGGAGGTTCCGGGACCAGAGGCCACGGGAGACGATGGAGTCCTGGAGACCTCGAGGACGGATTCCGGGAAAGCCCCAAAGAGGGGTGAAGACCAAGGCTACAAAGCGATCAGCATTGAAGATGATACCGATGACATGTTTAACGATAGTGATATTTGGAGGGATCTTCAAGAATTCAGAAGCACAGGTTGTCATTGAACCTGGACCAGCATCTGGTATCGCGGTAGAAGAAGCACCAGGATTCATCATGAGTGATAGAAGGATGATTTTCCAAAATATCTACATACCATTGAATCCTGAGATTTTGATTGAAAAACATTTGAACAATACCGGAATTAAGATTGAACAGACTAAAGAGTGGCTGGAAATAAGAAAAGAGGACGCTAAGCAGTCAATAAGAGATATATTAATGCAATTGGAAAAAACATTCGTGAATTCAGCAGACATTAAGAAGAAGAGAGGAAAGAGAGGTGCGGTGATGCTCGCGATATCAATGGTAATGTCTATAATTGGGGCAATAATAGGTACTACAATATCAACAGCCAATTCTATTTCGGTAGGAACACTGAGTACTAAAGCACAACAACTGAGTATTGACCTAGAAATAATACAAAAGACATTAGATGGAATTAGAGGGGGACTGGATGAACAAGTAAGATTCATAAATGAAACTGCAATCATTCTAAATGAACAAGCGGATGTGATGCAACGGGCGACTAAAATAATACTTAAGCATGACAGAACTTTAAATGAAATATTGAACATAATGAGTCCTGTTGATAGACTATTAACGAATTATATGAGAGAAGTTCAAACTGCAGTTTCACAATTGATTCAAGGACATATTCCCTTGTATTTTGTTTCGCAGGATATCATTCGGCAAATGATAGAAAGATTGACCAGGAGGGAAATTGACCTTATACAGATAAGAATTGCATTCGAAATGGGGAATGCAATGCCGTTATATGTGGACTTGGAAAGACTAGAGATCGGATTTTTGCTATGCATCCCATTTGTAGCCCCTGAACTTATTTATCAAACGAAGTGGGTACACAACGTGGGATTTTGGCAAGAGGACAAATTCATTAAGATTAAGACTCCAGAAGTGGTGGCATTTCAGTCATGGGAACCTGAAGTTTATTTAATACCAAACCTGGAAACATGTGTAACATTTAAAGAACAAAATTATATGTGTCCAGGTAAACCGTTTGTTCCTGATGCCACAGATGCTATTTGTGGATTGAAATCTGACCCAAGTATATCAGAGGGATGTGAAGTGATTATTAGTAATATGGGGAGTGAAGAAATGGCACAGGCTAAGATGGTCAGAGGTAAATGGTTGGTCAGTACCTGTTTAAAGAACATGACGGTAGTACATTTAAACCATGGAACATACGTGGTTAAACAGGTAAAATATAATGTTTTTTATTTACAGGTTCCAAAGGATGCAATTGTGTCAATTGGGGGATTAACATTGTTCCATGTAACAAATGATGTTTGGGAAAGCCAAGTGGAAAATATCGATTTTTTTCAAAGGGATACTTTTCCAATAGATCCAGATGTGGAATATTTATTGAATCACAAAGAAAGACATGTTATGAAAATGAATTTGCGAAAAAACAATATTACAATTAGTAATCTGGGCATAATAGAAGTGGAAAGATTTAATTGGGGAACCTGGGGGGAACGCTCAATAGTGGGTTTGGCTATCCTGGTGCTAATCATGGGTGGATGGTTGATTGTGATATCAGTAAAAATGAAAATGTTACTGATTTTACTGACTACGTCAGGAAGAGAAAGATATCCCAATACACATGCATTTTAAGAGAAAAAGAAAGAACAAGTTGTTTTTGGAGATTGGCTTGGATTATAGCCAAGTTCTAAAAACAAGTTGTTTTTAGAGATTGGCTTGGATTATAGCCAAGTTCTAAAAACAAAAGGAGGGTATATGTAAGGATATTTGGCATGTTACTGCACAAGTAGCATTACAGCGCTACTGCACAAGTAGCATTACAGCACTACTGCACAAGTAGCATTTTTTTTTTGCAGCACCACCACAAGGGTGCGGTGCATTGCTATATGGGTTAACAGATTAACAAGGAAAGACAGACTATTCAGTCAAAAAACGATTTTAACATATAAGATGCAAAGCTATTTTTACAGTTAAAAGCACACGTGTTCATTTAAAAATATGCACACTATTTTTCACCTGAAATGCCTATATTGCTAGAGACACATTTGAAAATTAACAGCTAACATATTAACCATTAACCTGACTAATAAAACCTTATTTTATTATAACTCACTAATAAAATGTGTTCTCTACTGCAGAATTAGGCATATTTTGAAAACCAGTTAAATGAGTGTGCAGATTTTTCCTCTCTTCTCTGCATGATTATCCGTGTTGTTGTGCACAGTAACTGCAGGAGGAAGGAAGTCAGATTTGCAACAATTGCAAATGTATAAGCGAAGCTATTGTTTAAAAGTAGGAGGATGAGAGATGATGGATTTCATTGGAACACGTCATAAAGAGGGCTGAGAGGAAAGTTTTAGTGGGCAGTAGCAGGGAAAAAGACAGGCAGACATCTTTCTGCACTACTGGGGAGAAGACCTGGCTGTGGGGGTGTCCTGCTGCAGTCGAGACTGGGGAAAGCTGAAAGAATTACATTTCCACTGGCAGAGGCTGTCCTATCTGAAAAAGCTGAGAATTCCAGGCAATGACCCCGGCTTGAGAAGGCAAGCGTCCCTTTTCGTTGGAGTTAAGCCAAGAGAGCCACATTCACAGAGAGAATCCTCTAAACAGATAAGGTAATTACCTAACTGGGGGAGCTGTGTGTGTGCACGAAAGTATGCAGTCAGTGTAGAAAAATGAAAGTCCCGTGCGTGTCTTAATCAAGTGCTAATGTTGCAATTTAAGTTCTGTTCTCCGCCACTATAATTGCAGTGTGTCATTGAAAATGCTTTGATGGTTCCCTTTTATTGCTGTAAAGAATGAGATTATGTCTAAATGCAAATTTTATAATACAGAAAATATTTGAAAACAAACGGGTGGTTTATTTTCTATTTACCATTACAATGCCAATGATGTGGGGAGATTTTTAAACAGTGCAATGGTCATTTTAAGACAGATGTGTGTATGTCAGAATCAGTATGAATAATTGTGAGTGACTGTAGTATAACTTGTTGGAGGTACATGAGCCAACGGGAAGAGAGACTCTCTGAACATAGCTCCCTACCGTATATAAGGTAGTGGAAATTACCACAAGACTACCACATATAGCTCTCTGTCGTAAATAAGTCAGTGAGTTTGCCCATGGTGGCGCACCAACACTATCCCTGGAAATTGTGGTTTCCCTAGAATGCAGGTCTGAGGTCTCTCTAGTGATCACACGAAAAATCTAAGCGAAGATAAGGGATTCTGGACATTGGGGCCACAAATAAAACAAGGGAATTATGCTCACCAAAATACCACCAACCACGTATACCAAATATGCAGGTCTGGGTGCTGAAATAATGCATGTCCATTGTATTATTGTTGCACATGGCCAAATCTGAATACAAAGAGTGATTATTGCTAAGTTATTTCTCAGCGGTAATAAAATACCGTCAGGCCCCAAATCTCCACAAAATACCCTACAGACCCTGCCTATAGCATGAGATGTGATATCCAAGTCCTTCCCATTCCAATCCTGAGACCCTTCCTATAGCATGTGATGTGATATCTCAATGCTTATACCAAACCTGAGACCCTTCATATGGCATGAGATGTCATATACAACTCCTTCCCATTCCAATCCTGAGACCCTTCCTATAGCATGAGATGTGATATCTCAATGCTTATACCAAACCTGAGACCCTTCCTATAGCATGAGATGTGATATCCAACTTCTTCCCATTCCAATCCTGAGACCCTTCCTATAACATGAGATGTGATGTCTCAATGCTTCTAATACCAAACCTGAGATCTTTCCTATAACATGAGATCTGATATCCAACTCCTTCCCATTCCAATCCTGAGACCCTTCCTATAGCATGAGATGTGATATCACAATGCTTATACCAAACCTGAGACCGTTCCTATAGCTTGAGATGTGATATCCAACTCCTTCCCATTCCAATCCTGAGACCCTTCCTATAGCATGAGATGTGATATCTCAAGGCCTCTAATACCAAACCTGAGATCCTTCCTCTAACATGAAATGTGATATCCAACTCCTTCCCCTTCCAAACCTGAGATCCTTCCTATAGCATGGCATATGATATCCAAGTCCTTCCCATTCCAATCCTGAGACCCTTCCTATAACATGAAATGTGATATCCAACTCCTTCCCATTCCAACCTGAGACCCTTCCTATATCATGAGATGGGATATCTCAATGCTTCTAATACCAAACCTGAGACTCTTCCTATAACATGAGATGGGATATCCAACTCCTTCCCATTCCAATCCTAAGACCCTTTTGATAGCAGAGATGTGATATCTCAATGCTTATACCAAACCTGAGACCCTTCCTACGGCATGAGATGTCATATACAACTCCTTCCCATTCCAATCTTGAGACCCTTCCTATAACACGAGATGTGATATCTCAATGCTTATACCAAACCTGAGACCCTTCCTCTAGAATGAGATGTGATATCCAACTCCTTCCCATTCCAATCCTGAGACCCTTCCTATAGCATGAGATGTGATATCCAACTCCTTCCCATTCCAATCCTGAGACCCTTCCTATAGCCTGAGATCTGATATCTCAATGCCTCTAATACCAAACCTGAGATCCTTCCTCTAACATGAAATGTGATATCCAACTCCTTCCCTTTCCAAACCTGAGAGCCTATCTATAGCATGAGATGTGATATCCAAGTCCTTCCCATTCCAATCCTGAGACACTTCCGATAGCAGAGATGTGATATCTCAATGCTTATACCAAACCTGAGACCCTTCCTATAGCATGAGATGTGATATCCAACTCCTTCCCGTTCCAAACCTGAGACCCTTCCTTTAGCATGAGATGTGATATCCAGCTCCTTCCCATTCCAATCCTGAGACCCTTCTGATAGCATGAGATGTGATATCTCAATGCTTCTAATATCAAAACTGAGACCCTCCCTATAGCATGATATGTGATATCTAAGTCCTTCCCATTCCAATCCTGAGACCCTTCCTATAGCATGAGATGTGATATCTCAATGCTTCTACCAAACCTGAGACCCTTCCTTTAGCATGAGATGTGATAACCAACTCCTTCCCATTCCAATCCTGAGACCCTTCCTATAGCATGAGATGTGATATCTCAATACTTCTAATACCAAACCTGAGATCCTTCCGATAACATGAGATGTGATATCCAAATCCTTCCCCTTCCAAACCTGAGACCCTCCCTTTAGCATGAGATGTGATATCCAACTCCTTCCCATTCCAATCCTGAGAACCTTCTGATAGCATGAGATGTGATATCTCAATGCTTCTATACCAAACTGGAGATCCTTCCGATAGCATGAGATGTGATATCTCAATGCTTCTAATACCAAACCTGAGATCCTTCCTATAACATGAGATGTGATATTCAAATCCTTCCCCTTCCAAACCTGAGACCCTCCCTTTAGCATGAGATGTGATATCCAACTCCTTCCCATTCCAATCCTGAGACTCTTCTGATAGCATGAGATGTGATATCTCAATGCCTCTAATACCAAACCTGAGATCCTACCTCTAACATGAAATGTGATATCCAACTCTTTCCCCTTCCAAACCTGAGAGCCTTCCTATAGCATGAGATGTGATATCCAACTCCTTCCCATTCCAACCTGAGACACTTCCTATAGCAGAGATGTGATATCTCAATGCTTCTACCAAACCTGAGACCCTTCCTTTAGCATAAGATGTGATATCCAAATCATTCACATTCCAATCCTGAGACCCTTCCTATAGCATGAGATGTGATATCTCAATGCTTCTAATACCAAACCTGAGATCCTTCCTATAACATGAGATGTGATATCCAATTCCTTCCCATTCCAAACCTGAGACCCTTCCTATTGGATGAGATGTGATATCCAACTCCTTCCCATTCCAACCCTGAGACCCTTCCTATAGCATGAGATGTGATGTCTCAATGCTTCTAATACCAAACCTGAGATCCTTCCTATAACATGAGATGTGATATCCAACTCCTTCCCATTCCAACCCTGAGACCCTTCCTATAGCATGAGATGTGATGTCTCAATGCTTCTAATACCAAACCTGAGATCCTTCCTATAGCATGAGATGTGATATCCAACTACTTCCCATTCCAATCCTGAGACCCTTCCTATAGCATGAGATGTGATATCTCAATGCTTCTAATACCAAACCTGAGATCCTTCCTCTAACATGAAATGTGATATCCAACTCCTTCCCTTTCCAAACCTAAGAGCCTATGTATAGCATGAGATGTGATATCCAAGTCCTTCCCATTCCAACCCTTAGACCCTTCCTACAGCATGCAATATGATATCTCAATTATTCTAATAACAAACCTGAGACCCATCCTATAACATGAGATGGGATATCCAACTCCTTCCCATTCCAATCCTGAGACACTTCCGATAGCAGAGATGTGATGTCTCAATGCTTATACCAAACCTGAGACCCTTCCTATAACATGAGATGTGATATCCAAATCCTTCCCATTCCAAACCTGAGACCCTTCCTTTAGCATGAGATGTGATATCCAGCTCCTTCCCATTCCAATCCTGAGACCCTTCCTATAGCATGAGATGTGATATCTCAATGCTTCTAATACCAAACCTGAGATCCTTCCTCTAACATGAAATGTGATATCCAACTCCTTCCCTTTCCAAACCTAAGAGCCTATCTATAGCATGAGATGTGATATCCAAGTCCATCCCATTCCAATCCTTAGACCCTTCCTACAGCATGCGATGTGATATCTCAATGATTCTAATACCAAACCAGAGACTCGTCCTATAACATGAGATGGGATATCCAACTCCTTCCCATTCCAATCCTGAGCCACGTCCGATAGCAGAGATGTGATATCTCAATGCTTATACCAAACCTGAGACCCTTCCTATAACATGAGATGTGATATCCAACTCCTTCCCGTTCCAAACCTGAGACACTAACTATAGCATATGTGATATCCAACTCCTTCCCATTCCAAACATGAGACCCTTCCTATCCAAGAAAGTAATATCCAACTCCTACCCATTCCAATCCTGAGACCCTTCCTATAGCAAGAGATGTGATATCCAAATCCTTCCCATTCCAATCCTGAGACCCTTCCTATAACATGAGATGTGATATCCAACTCCTTCCCATTCCAACCTGAGACACTTCCTATAGCATGAGAAGGGATATCCAACTCCTTCACAATCCAATCCTGAGACCCTTCCGATAGCAGAGATGTGATATCTCAATGCTTATACCAAACCTGAGACCCTTCCTATAGCATGAGAAGGGATATCCAACTCCTTCCCAATCCAATCCTGAGACCCTTCCGATAGCAGAGACGTGATATCTCAATGCTTCTACCAAACCTGAGACCCTTCCTTTAGCATGAGATGTGATATCCAAATCCTTCACATTCCAATCCTGAGACCCTTCCTATAGCATGAGAAGGGATATCTCAATGCTTCTAATACCAAACCTGAGATCCTTCCTATAACATGAGATGTGATATCCAATTCCTTCCCATTCCAATCCTGAGACCCTTCCGATAGCAGAGATGTGATATCTCAATGCTTATACGAAACCTGAGACCCTTCCTATGGCCTGAGATGTCATATACAACTCCTTCCCATTCCAATCCTGAGACCCTTCCTATAGCATGAGATGTGATATCTCAATGCTTATACCAAATCTGAGACCCTTCCTATAGCATGAGATGTGATATCCAACTCCTTCCCATTCCAATCCTGAGACCCTTCCTATAGCATGAGATGTGATGTCTCAATGCATCTAATACCAAACCTGAGATCCTTCCTATAACATGAGATGTGATATCCAACTCCTTCCCATTCCAATCCTGAGACCCTTATGAAAGCATGAGATGTGATATCTCAATGCTTCTAATACCAAACCTGAGATCCTTCCTATAACATGAGATGTGATTTCCAAATCCTTCCCCTTCCAAACCTGAGACCCTCCCTTTAGCATGAGATGTGATATCCAACTCCTTCCCATTCCAATCCTGAGACCCTTCTGATAGCATGAGATGTGATATCTCAATGCCTCTAATACCAAACCTGAGATCCTACCTCTAACATGAAAATGTGATATCCATCTCATTCCCTTTCCAAACCTGAGACCCTGCCTATAGCATGAGATGTGATATCCAAGTCCTTCCCATTCCAATCCTGAGACCCTTCCTATAGCATGTGATGTGATATCTCAATGCTTATACCAAACCTGAGACCCTTCCTATGGCATGAGATGTCATATACAACTCCTTCCCATTCCAATCCTGAGACCCTTCCTATAGCATGAGATGTGATATCTCAATGCTTATACCAAACCTGAGACCCTTCCTATAGCATGAGATGTGATATCCAACTTCTTCCCATTCCAATCCTGAGACCCTTCCTTTAACATGAGATGTGATGTCTCAATGCTTCTAATAACAAACCTGAGATCTTTCCTATAACATGAGATGTGATATCCAACTCCTTCCCATTCCAATCCTGAGACCCTTCCTATAGCATGAGATGTGATATCACAATGCTTATACCAAACTTGAGACCGTTCCTATAGCTTGAGATGTGATATCCAACTCTTTCCCATTCCAATCCTGAGACCCTTCCTATAGCATGAGATGTGATATCTCAAGGCCTCTAATACCAAACCTGAGATCCTTCCTCTAACATGAAATGTGATATCCAACTCCTTCCCCTTCCAAACCTGAGAGCCTTCCTATAGCATGGGATATGATATCCAAGTCCTTCCCATTCCAATCCTGAGACCCTTCCTATAACATGAAATGTGATATCCAACTCCTTCCCATTCCAACCTGAGACCCTTCCTATATCATGAGATGGGATATCTCAATGCTTCTAATACCAAACCTGAGACTCTTCCTATAACATGAGATGGGATATCCAACTCCTTCCCATTCCAATCCTAAGACCCTTTTGATAGCAGAGATGTGATATCTCAATGCTTATACCAAACCTGAGACCCTTCCTACGGCATGAGATGTCATATACAACTCCTTCCCATTCCAATCCTGAGACCCTTCCTATAGCACGAGATGTGATATCTCAATGCTTATACCAAACCTGAGACCCTTCCTCTAGAATGAGATGTGATATCCAACTCCTTCCCATTCCAATCCTGAGACCCTTCCTATAGCATGAGATGTGATATCCAACTCCTTCCCATTCCAATCCTGAGACCCTTCCTATAGCCTGAGATCTGATATCTCAATGCCTCTAATACCAAACCTGAGATCCTTCCTCTAACATGAAATGTGATATCCAACTCCTTCCCTTTCCAAACCTGAGAGCCTATCTATAGCATGAGATGTGATATCCAAGTCCTTCCCATTCCAATCCTGAGACACTTCCGATAGCCGAGATGTGATATCTCTATGCTTATACCAAACCTGAGACCCTTCCTATAACATGAGATGTGATATCCAACTCCTTCCCGTTCCAAACCTGAGACCCTTCCTTTAGCATGAGATGTGATATCCAGCTCCTTCCCAGTCCAATCCTGAGACCCTTCTGATAGCATGAGATGTGATATCTCAATGCTTCTAATATCAAAACTGAGACCCTCCCTATAGCATGATATGTGATATCTAAGTCCTTCCCATTCCAATCCTGAGACCCTTCCTATAGCATGAGATGTGATATCTCAATGCTTCTACCAAACCTGAGACCCTTCCTTTAGCATGAGATGTGATAACCAACTCCTTCCCATTCCAATCCTGAGACCCTTCATATAGCATGAGATGTGATATCTCAATACTTCTAATACCAAACCTGAGATCCTTCCGATAACATGAGATGTGATATCCAAATCCTTCCCCTTCCAAACCTGAGACCCTCCCTTTAGCATGAGATGTGATATCCAACTCCTTCCCATTCCAATCCTGAGAACCTTCTGATAGCATGAGATGTGATATCTCAATGCTTCTATACCAAACCTGAGATCCTTCCGATAGCATGAGATGTGATATCTCAATGCTTCTAATACCAAACCTGAGATCCTTCCTATAACATGAGATGTGATATTCAAATCCTTCCCCTTCCAAACCTGAGACCCTCCCTTTAGCATGAGATGTGATATCCAACTCCTTCCCATTCCAATCCTGAGACTCTTCTGATAGCATGAGATGTGATATCTCAATGCCTCTAATACCAAACCTGAGATCCTTCCTATAACATGAGATGTGATATTCAAATCCTTCCCCTTCCAAACCTGAGACCCTCCCTTTAGCATGAGATGTGATATCCAACTCCTTCCCATTCCAATCCTGAGACTCTTCTGATAGCATGAGATGTGATATCTCAATGCCTCTAATACCAAACCTGAGATCCTACCTCTAACATGAAATGTGATATCCAACTCTTTCCCCTTCCAAACCTGAGAGCCTTCCTATAGCATGAGATGTGATATCCAACTCCTTCCCATTCCAACCTGAGACACTTCCTATAGCAGAGATGTGATATCTCAATGCTTCTACCAAACCTGAGACCCTTCCTTTAGCATAAGATGTGATATCCAAATCATTCACATTCCAATCCTGAGACCCTTCCTATAGCATGAGATGTGATATCTCAATGCTTCTAATACCAAACCTGAGATCCTTCCTATAACATGAGATGTGATATCCAATTCCTTCCCATTCCAAACCTGAGACCCTTCCTATTGGATGAGATGTGATATCCAACTCCTTCCCATTCCAACCCTGAGACCCTTCCTATAGCATGAGATGTGATGTCTCAATGCTTCTAATACCAAACCTGAGATCCTTCCTATAACATGAGATGTGATATCCAACTCCTTCCCATTCCAACCCTGAGACCCTTCCTATAGCATGAGATGTGATGTCTCAATGCTTCTAATACCAAACCTGAGATCCTTCCTATAGCATGAGATGTGATATCCAACTACTTCCCATTCCAATCCTGAGACCCTTCCTATAGCATGAGATGTGATATCTCAATGCTTCTAATACCAAACCTGAGATCCTTCCTCTAACATGAAATGTGATATCCAACTCCTTCCCTTTCCAAACCTAAGAGCCTATGTATAGCATGAGATGTGATATCCAAGTCCTTCCCATTCCAACCCTTAGACCCTTCCTACAGCATGCAATATGATATCTCAATTATTCTAATAACAAACCTGAGACCCATCCTATAACATGAGATGGGATATCCAACTCCTTCCCATTCCAATCCTGAGACACTTCCGATAGCAGAGATGTGATGTCTCAATGCTTATACCAAACCTGAGACCCTTCCTATAACATGAGATGTGATATCCAAATCCTTCCCATTCCAAACCTGAGACCCTTCCTTTAGCATGAGATGTGATATCCAGCTCCTTCCCATTCCAATCCTGAGACCCTTCCTATAGCATGAGATGTGATATCTCAATGCTTCTAATACCAAACCTGAGATCCTTCCTCTAACATGAAATGTGATATCCAACTCCTTCCCTTTCCAAACCTAAGAGCCTATCTATAGCATGAGATGTGATATCCAAGTCCATCCCATTCCAATCCTTAGACCCTTCCTACAGCATGCGATGTGATATCTCAATGATTCTAATACCAAACCAGAGACTCGTCCTATAACATGAGATGGGATATCCAACTCCTTCCCATTCCAATCCTGAGCCACGTCCGATAGCAGAGATGTGATATCTCAATGCTTATACCAAACCTGAGACCCTTCCTATAACATGAGATGTGATATCCAACTCCTTCCCGTTCCAAACCTGAGACACTAACTATAGCATATGTGATATCCAACTCCTTCCCATTCCAAACATGAGACCCTTCCTATCCAAGAAAGTAATATCCAACTCCTACCCATTCCAATCCTGAGACCCTTCCTATAGCAAGAGATGTGATATCCAAATCCTTCCCATTCCAATCCTGAGACCCTTCCTATAACATGAGATGTGATATCCAACTCCTTCCCATTCCAACCTGAGACACTTCCTATAGCATGAGAAGGGATATCCAACTCCTTCACAATCCAATCCTGAGACCCTTCCGATAGCAGAGATGTGATATCTCAATGCTTATACCAAACCTGAGACCCTTCCTATAGCATGAGAAGGGATATCCAACTCCTTCCCAATCCAATCCTGAGACCCTTCCGATAGCAGAGACGTGATATCTCAATGCTTCTACCAAACCTGAGACCCTTCCTTTAGCATGAGATGTGATATCCAAATCCTTCACATTCCAATCCTGAGACCCTTCCTATAGCATGAGAAGGGATATCTCAATGCTTCTAATACCAAACCTGAGATCCTTCCTATAACATGAGATGTGATATCCAATTCCTTCCCATTCCAATCCTGAGACCCTTCCGATAGCAGAGATGTGATATCTCAATGCTTATACGAAACCTGAGACCCTTCCTATGGCCTGAGATGTCATATACAACTCCTTCCCATTCCAATCCTGAGACCCTTCCTATAGCATGAGATGTGATATCTCAATGCTTATACCAAATCTGAGACCCTTCCTATAGCATGAGATGTGATATCCAACTCCTTCCCATTCCAATCCTGAGACCCTTCCTATAGCATGAGATGTGATGTCTCAATGCATCTAATACCAAACCTGAGATCCTTCCTATAACATGAGATGTGATATCCAACTCCTTCCCATTCCAATCCTGAGACCCTTATGAAAGCATGAGATGTGATATCTCAATGCTTCTAATACCAAACCTGAGATCCTTCCTATAACATGAGATGTGATTTCCAAATCCTTCCCCTTCCAAACCTGAGACCCTCCCTTTAGCATGAGATGTGATATCCAACTCCTTCCCATTCCAATCCTGAGACCCTTCTGATAGCATGAGATGTGATATCTCAATGCCTCTAATACCAAACCTGAGATCCTACCTCTAACATGAAAATGTGATATCCATCTCATTCCCTTTCCAAACCTGAGACCCTGCCTATAGCATGAGATGTGATATCCAAGTCCTTCCCATTCCAATCCTGAGACCCTTCCTATAGCATGTGATGTGATATCTCAATGCTTATACCAAACCTGAGACCCTTCCTATGGCATGAGATGTCATATACAACTCCTTCCCATTCCAATCCTGAGACCCTTCCTATAGCATGAGATGTGATATCTCAATGCTTATACCAAACCTGAGACCCTTCCTATAGCATGAGATGTGATATCCAACTTCTTCCCATTCCAATCCTGAGACCCTTCCTTTAACATGAGATGTGATGTCTCAATGCTTCTAATAACAAACCTGAGATCTTTCCTATAACATGAGATGTGATATCCAACTCCTTCCCATTCCAATCCTGAGACCCTTCCTATAGCATGAGATGTGATATCACAATGCTTATACCAAACTTGAGACCGTTCCTATAGCTTGAGATGTGATATCCAACTCTTTCCCATTCCAATCCTGAGACCCTTCCTATAGCATGAGATGTGATATCTCAAGGCCTCTAATACCAAACCTGAGATCCTTCCTCTAACATGAAATGTGATATCCAACTCCTTCCCCTTCCAAACCTGAGAGCCTTCCTATAGCATGGGATATGATATCCAAGTCCTTCCCATTCCAATCCTGAGACCCTTCCTATAACATGAAATGTGATATCCAACTCCTTCCCATTCCAACCTGAGACCCTTCCTATATCATGAGATGGGATATCTCAATGCTTCTAATACCAAACCTGAGACTCTTCCTATAACATGAGATGGGATATCCAACTCCTTCCCATTCCAATCCTAAGACCCTTTTGATAGCAGAGATGTGATATCTCAATGCTTATACCAAACCTGAGACCCTTCCTACGGCATGAGATGTCATATACAACTCCTTCCCATTCCAATCCTGAGACCCTTCCTATAGCACGAGATGTGATATCTCAATGCTTATACCAAACCTGAGACCCTTCCTCTAGAATGAGATGTGATATCCAACTCCTTCCCATTCCAATCCTGAGACCCTTCCTATAGCATGAGATGTGATATCCAACTCCTTCCCATTCCAATCCTGAGACCCTTCCTATAGCCTGAGATCTGATATCTCAATGCCTCTAATACCAAACCTGAGATCCTTCCTCTAACATGAAATGTGATATCCAACTCCTTCCCTTTCCAAACCTGAGAGCCTATCTATAGCATGAGATGTGATATCCAAGTCCTTCCCATTCCAATCCTGAGACACTTCCGATAGCCGAGATGTGATATCTCTATGCTTATACCAAACCTGAGACCCTTCCTATAACATGAGATGTGATATCCAACTCCTTCCCGTTCCAAACCTGAGACCCTTCCTTTAGCATGAGATGTGATATCCAGCTCCTTCCCAGTCCAATCCTGAGACCCTTCTGATAGCATGAGATGTGATATCTCAATGCTTCTAATATCAAAACTGAGACCCTCCCTATAGCATGATATGTGATATCTAAGTCCTTCCCATTCCAATCCTGAGACCCTTCCTATAGCATGAGATGTGATATCTCAATGCTTCTACCAAACCTGAGACCCTTCCTTTAGCATGAGATGTGATAACCAACTCCTTCCCATTCCAATCCTGAGACCCTTCATATAGCATGAGATGTGATATCTCAATACTTCTAATACCAAACCTGAGATCCTTCCGATAACATGAGATGTGATATCCAAATCCTTCCCCTTCCAAACCTGAGACCCTCCCTTTAGCATGAGATGTGATATCCAACTCCTTCCCATTCCAATCCTGAGAACCTTCTGATAGCATGAGATGTGATATCTCAATGCTTCTATACCAAACCTGAGATCCTTCCGATAGCATGAGATGTGATATCTCAATGCTTCTAATACCAAACCTGAGATCCTTCCTATAACATGAGATGTGATATTCAAATCCTTCCCCTTCCAAACCTGAGACCCTCCCTTTAGCATGAGATGTGATATCCAACTCCTTCCCATTCCAATCCTGAGACTCTTCTGATAGCATGAGATGTGATATCTCAATGCCTCTAATACCAAACCTGAGATCCTTCCTATAACATGAGATGTGATATTCAAATCCTTCCCCTTCCAAACCTGAGACCCTCCCTTTAGCATGAGATGTGATATCCAACTCCTTCCCATTCCAATCCTGAGACTCTTCTGATAGCATGAGATGTGATATCTCAATGCCTCTAATACCAAACCTGAGATCCTACCTCTAACATGAAATGTGATATCCAACTCTTTCCCCTTCCAAACCTGAGAGCCTTCCTATAGCATGAGATGTGATATCCAAGTCCTTCTAATTCCAATCCTGAGACCCTTCCTATAACATGAGATGTGATATCCAACTCCTTCCCATTCCAACCTGAGACCCTTCCTATAGCATGAGATGGGATATCCAACTCCTTCCAAATCCAATCCTGATACCCTTCCGATAGCATGAGATGTGATATCCCAATGCTTCTACCAAACCTGAGACCCATACTATGGCATGAGATGTGATATCAAAATCCTTCCCCTTCCAAACCTTAGACACTTCCTTTATCATGAGATGTGATATCCAACTCCTTCCCATTCCATCCCTGAGACCCTTCCGATATCATGAGATGTGATATCTCAATGCTTCTAATATCAAACTTGAGACCCTCCTTATAGCATGAGATGTGATATCCAAGTCCTTCCCATTCCAATCCTGAGACCCTTCCTATAGCATGAGATGTGATATCTCAATGCTTCTAATACCAAACCTGAGACCCTTCCTATAACATGAGATGGGAATATCCAACTCCTTCCCATTCCAATCCTGAGACCCTTCCGATAGTAGAGATGTGATATCTCAATGCTTATACCAAACCTGAGATCCTTCCTATAACATGAGATGTGATATCCAACTCCTTCCCATTCCAATCCTGAGACACTTCCTATAGCATGAGATGTGATATCTCACTGCTTATACCAAACCTGAGACCCTTCCTATAGCATGAGATGTGATATCCAACTCCTTCCCATTCCAATCCTGAGACCCTTCCTATAGCATGAGATATGATATCTCAATGCTTCTAATATCAAACTTGAGACCCTCCCTATAGCATGAGATGTGATATCCAAGTCCTTCCCATTCCAATCCTGAGACCCTTCCGATAGCATGAGATGTGATGTCTCAATGCTTCTAATACCAAACCTGAGATCCTTCCTATAACATGAGATGTGATATCCAACTCCTTCCCATTCCAATCCTGAGACACTTCCTATAGCATGAGATGTGATAGCTAAATGCTTCTAATACCAAACTTGAGACTCTTCCTATAACATGAGATGGGATATCCAACTCCTTCCCATTCCAATCCTTAGACCCTTCCTACAGCATGCAATATGATATCTCAATGATTCTAATAACAAACCTGAGACCCGTCCTATAACATGAGATGGGATATCCAACACCTTCCCATTCCAATCCTGAGACACTTCCGATAGCAGAGATGTGATATCTCAATGCTTATACCAAACCTGAGACCCTTCCTATAACATGAGATGTGATATCCAACTCCTTCCCGTTCCAAACCTGAGACCCTTCCTATAGCATATGTGATATCCAACACATTCCCATTCCAAACATGAGACCCTTCCTATAGCAGGAATGTAATATCCAACTCCTTCCCATTCCAATCCTGAGACCATTCCTATAGCATGAGATGTGATATCTCAATGCTTCTAATACCAAACCTGAGATCCTTCCTATGACATGAGATGAGATATCCAATTCCTCCCCATTCCAAACCTGAGAACCTTCCTACAGCATGCGATGTGATATTTCAATGCTTCTAATACCAAACCTGAGACCAGTCCTATAACATGAGATTGGATATCCAACTCCTTCCCCTTCCAAACCTGAGACCCTTCCTATAGCATGAGATGTGATATCCAACTTCTTCCCATTCCAATCCTGAGACCCTTCCTATAACATGAGATGTGATATCCAAGTCCTTCCCATTCCAATCCTGAGACACTTCCGATAGCAGAGATGTGATATCTCAATGCTTATACCAAACCTGAGACCCTTCCTATAACATGAGATGTGATATCTCAATGCTTCTAATATCAAAACTGAGACCCTCCCTATAGCATGATATGTGATATCTAAGTCCTTCCCATTCCAATCCTGAGACCCTTCCTATAGCATGAGATGTGATATCTCAATGCTTCTACCAAACCTGAGACCCTTCCTTTAGCATGAGATGTGATAACCAACTCCTTCCCATTCCAATCCTGAGACCCTTCCTATAGCATGAGATGTGATATCTCAATGCTTCTATACCAAACCTGAGATCCTTCCGATAGCATGAGATGTGATATCTCAATGCTTCTAATACCAAACCTGAGATTCTTCCTATAACATGAGATGTGATATCCAAATCCTTCCCTTTCCAAACCTGAGACCCTCCCTTTAGCATGAGATTTGATATCCAACTCCTTCCCATTCCAATCCTGAGACTCTTCTGATAGCATGAGATGTGATATCTCAATGCCTCTAATACCAAACCTGAGATCCTACCTCTAACATGAAATGTGATATCCAACTCTTTCCCCTTCCAAACCTGAGAGCCTTCCTGTAGCATGAGATGTGATATCCAAGTCCTTCTAATTCCAATCCTGAGACCCTTCCTATAACATGAGATGTGATATCCAACTCCTTCCCATTCCAACCTGAGACCCTTCCTATAGCATGAGATGGGATATCCAACTCCTTCCAAATCCAATCCTGATACCCTTCCGATAGCATGAGATGTGATATCCCAATGCTTCTACCAAACCTGAGACCCATACTATGGCATGAGATGTGATTTCAAACTCCTTCCCCTTCCAAACCTTAGACACTTCCTTTATCATGAGATGTGATATCCAACTCCTTCCCATTCCATCCCTGAGACCCTTCCGATATCATGAGATGTGATATCTCAATGCTTCTAATATCAAACTTGAGACCCTCCTTATAGCATGAGATGTGATATCCAAGTCCTTCCATTCCAATCCTGAGACCCGTCCTATAGCATGAGATGTGATGTCTCAATGCTTCTAATACCAAACCTGAGACCCTTCCTATAACATGAGATGGGAATATCCAACTCCTTCCCATTCCAATCCTGAGACCCTTCGATAGTAGAGATGTGATATCTGAATGCTTATACCAAACCTGAGACCCTTCCTATAGCATGAGATGTGATATCCAACTCCTTCCCATTCCAATCCTGAGACCCTTCCTATAGCATGAGATATGATATCTCAATGCTTCTAATATCAAACTTGAGACCCTCCCTATAGCATGAGATGTGATATCCAAGTCCTTCCCATTCCAATCCTGAGACCCTTCCGATAGCATGAGATGTGATGTCTCAATGCTTCTAATACCAAACCTGAGATCCTTCCTATAACATGAGATGTGATATCCAACTCCTTCCCATTCCAATCCTGAGACCCTTCCTATAGCATGAGATGTGATATCTCAATGCTTATACCAAACCTGAGACCCTTCCTATAGCATGAGATGTGATATCCAACTCCTTCCCATTCCAATCCTGAGACCCTTCCTATAGCATGAGATGTGATATCTCAATGCCTCTAATACCAAACCTGAGATCCTTCCTCTAACATGAAATGTGATATCCAACTCCTTCCCATTCCAATCCTGAGACACTTCCTATAGCATGAGATGTGATAGCTAAATGCTTCTAATACCAAACTTGAGACTCTTCCTATAACATGAGATGGGATATCCAACTCCTTCCCATTCCAATCCTTAGACCCTTCCTACAGCATGCAATATGATATCTCAATGATTCTAATAACAAACCTGAGACCCGTCCTATAACATGAGATGGGATATCCAACACCTTCCCATTCCAATCCTGAGACATTCCCGATAGCCGAGATGTGATATCTCAATGCTTATACCAAACCTGAGACCCTTCCTATAACATGAGATGTGATATCCAACTCCTTCCCGTTCCAAACCTGAGACCCTTCCTATAGCATATGTGATATCCAACACATTCCCATTCCAAACATGAGACCCTTCCTATAGCAGGAATGTAATATCCAACTCCTTCCCATTCCAATCCTGAGACCATTCCTATAGCATGAGATGTGATATCTGAATGCTTCTAATACCAAACCTGAGATCCTTCCTATGACATGAGATGTGATATCCAATTCCTCCCCATTCCAAACCTGAGAACCTTCCTATAGCATGAGATGTGATATCCAACTTCTTCCCATTCCAATCCTGAGACCCTTCCTATAACATGAGATGTGATGTCTCAATGCGTCTAATACCAAACCTGAGATCTTTCCTATAACATGAGATGTGATATCCAACTCCTTCCCATTCCAATCCTGAGACCCTTCCTATAGCATGAGATGTGCTATCTCAATGCTTATACCAAACCTGAGACCCTTCCTAAAGCTTGAGATGTGATATCAAACTCCTTCCCAATCCAATCCTGAGACTCTTCCTATAGCTTGAGATGTGATATCCAACTCCTTCCCATTCCAATTCTGAGACCCTTCCTATACCATGAGACTTGATATCTCAATGCTTCTAATACCAAACCTGAGACCCGTCCTATAACATGAGATGTGATATCCAAATCTTTCCCCTTCCAAACCTTAGACCCTTCCTTTATCATGAGATGTGATATCCAACTCCTTCCCATTCCAATCCTGAGACCCTTCCGATATCATGAGATTTGTTATCTCAATGCTTCTAATATCAACATTGAGACCCTCCCTATAGCATGAGATGGGATATCCAACTCCTTCCCATTCCAATCCTGAGACCCTTCCGATAGCAGAGATGTGATATCTCAATGCTTATACCAAATATGAGACCCTTCCTATAGCATGAGATGTGATATCCAACTCCTTCCCATTCCAATCCTGAGACCCTTCCTATAGCATGAGATGTGATGTCTCAATGCTTCTAATACCAAACCTGAGATCCTTCCTATAACATGAGATGTGATTTCCAACTCCTTCCCATTCCAATCCTGAGACCCTTCCTATAGCATGAGATGTGCTATCTCAATGCTTATACCAAACCTGAGACCCTTCCTAAAGCTTGAGATGTGATATCCAACTCCTTCCCATTCCTATCCTGAGACCCTTCCTATAGCATGAGATGTGATATCTCAAGGCCTCTAATACCAAACCTGAGATCCTTCCTCTAACATGAAATGTGATATCCAACTCCTTCCCCTTCCAAACCTGAGAGCCTTCCTATAGCATGAGATATGATATCCAACTCCTTCCAAATCCAATACTGAGACCAGTCCTATAACATGAGATTGGATATCCAACTCCTTCCCCTTCCAAACCTGAGACCCTTCCTATAGCATGAAATGTGATATCCAACTCCTTCCCCTTCCAATCCTGAGACCCTTCCTATAACATGAAATGTGATATCCAACTCCTTCCCATTCCAACCTGAGACCCTTCCTATAGCATGAGATGGGATATCCAACTCCTTCCAAATCCAATACTGATACCCTTCCAATAGCATGAGATGTGATATCCCAATGCTTCTACCAAACCTGAGACCCATACTATGGCATGAGATGTGATATCAAACTCCTTCCCATTCCAATCCTGAGACTCTTCCTATAGCTTGAGATGTGATATCCAACTCCTTCACATTCCAATTCTGAGACCCTTCCTATGCCATGAGACTTGATATCTCAATGCTTCTAATACCAAACCTGAGACCCGTCCTATAACATGAGATGTGATATCCAAATCTTTCCCCTTCCAAACCTTAGACCCTTCCTTTATCATGAGATGTGATATCCAACTCCTTCCCATTCCAATCCTGAGACCCTTCCGATATCATGAGATTTGTTATCTCAATGCTTCTAATATCAAACTTGAGACCCTCCCTATAGCATGAGATGTGACATCCAAGTCCTCCCCATTCCAATCCTGAGACCCTTCCTATAGCATGAGATGTGATATCTCAATGCTTCTAATACCAAACCTGAGACCCTTCCTTTAACATGAGATGGGATATCCAACTCCTTCCCATTCCAATCCTGAGACCCTTCCGATAGCAGAGATGTGATATCTCAATGCTTATACCAATCCTGAGACCCTTCCTATGGCGTGAGATGTCATATACAACTCCTTCCCAATCCAATCCTGAGACCCTTCCTATAGCATGAGATGTGATATCTCAATGCTTATACCAAATCTGAGACACTTCCTATAGCATGAGATGTGATATCCAACTCCTTCCCATTCCAATCCTGAGACCCTTCCTATAGCATGAGATGTGATGTCTCAATGCTTCGAATACCAAACCTGAGATCCTTCCTATAACATGAGATGTCATATCCAACTCCTTCCCATTCCAATCCTGAGACCCTTCCTATAGCATGAGATGTGATGTCTCAATGCTTCTAATACCAAACCTGAGAACCTTCCTACAGCATGCAATGTGATATCTCAATGCTTCTAATACCAAACCTGAGACCAGTCCTATAACATGAGATTGGATATCCAACTCCTTCCCCTTCCAAACCTGAGACCCTTCCTATAGCATGAGATGGGATATCCAACTCCTTCCAAATCCAATACTGATACACTTCCAATAGCATGAATTGTGATATCCCAATGCTTCTACCAAACCTGAGACCCATACTATGGCATGAGATGGGATATCAAACTCATTCCCATTCCAATCCTGAGACTCTTCCTATAGCTTGAGATGTGATATCCAACTCCTTCCCATTCCAATTCTGAGACCCTTCCTATGCCATGAGACTTGATATCTCAATGCTTCTAATACCAAACCTGAGACCCGTCCTATAACATGAGATGTGATATCCAAATCTTTCCCCTTCCAAACCTTAGACCCTTCCTTTATCATGAGATGTGATATCCAACTCCTTCCCATTCCAATCCTGAGACACTTCCGATATCATGAGATTTGTTATCTCAAAGCTTCTAATATCAAACTTGAGACCCTCCCTATAGCATGAGATGTGACATCCAAGTCCTCCCCATTCCAATCATGAGACCCTTCCTATAGCATGAGATGTGATATCTCAATGCTTCTAATACCAAACCTGAGACCCTTCCTATAACATGAGATGTCATATACAACTCCTTCCCAATCCAATCCTGAGACCCTTCCTATAGCATGAGATGTGATATCTCAATGCTTATACTAAATCTGAGACCCTTCCTATAGCATGAGATGTGATATCCAACTCCTTCCCATCCCAATCCTGAGACCTTTCCTATAGCATGAGATGTGATGTCTCAATCCTTCTAATACCAAACCTGAGATCCTTCCAATAACATGAGATGTGATATCCAACTCCTTCCCATTCCAATCCTGAGACCCTTATGATAGCAAGAGATGTGATATCTCAATGCCTCTAATACCAAACCTGAGATACTTCCGATAGCATGAGATGTGATATCTCACTGCTTCTAATACTAAACCTGAGATCCTTCCTATAACATGAGATGTGATTTCCAAATCCTTCCCCTTCCAAACCTGAGACCCTCCATTTAGCATGAGATGTGATATACAACTCCTTCCCATTCCAATCCTGAGACCCTTCTGATAGCATGAGATGTGATATCTCAATGCCTCTAATACCAAACCTGAGATCCTATCTCTAACATGAAATGTGATATCCATCTCCTTCCCTTTCCAAACCTGAGGCCCTGCCTATAGCATGAGATGTGATATCCAAGTCCTTCCCATTCCAATCCTGAGACCCTTCCTATAGCATGTGATGTGATATCTCAATGCTTATACCAAACCTGAGACCCTTCCTATGGCATGAGATGTCATATACAACTCCTTCCCATTCCAATCCTGAGACCCTTCCTATAGCATGAGATGTGATATCTCAATGCTTATACCAAACCTGAGACCCTTCCTATAGCTTGAGATGTGATATCCAACTCCTTCCCATTCCAATCCTGAGACCCTTCCTATAGCATGAGATGTGATATCTCAAGGCCTCTAATACCAAACCTGAGATCCTTCCTCTAACATGAAATGTGATATCCAACTCCTTCCCCTTCCAAACCTGAGAGCCTTCCTATAGCATGAGATATGATATCCAAGTCCTTCCCATTCCAATCCTGAGACCCTTCCTATAACATGAAATGTGATATCCAACTCCTTCCCATTCCAACCTGAGACCCTTCCTATAGCATGAGATGGGATATCCAACTTCTTCCAAATCCAATACTGATACCCTTCCGATAGCATGAGATGTGATATCCCAATGCTTCTACCAAACCTGAGACCCATACTATGGCATGAGATGTGATATCAAACTCCTTCCCATTCCAATCCAGAGACCCTTCCTATAGCTTGAGGTGTGATATCCAACTCCTTCCCATTCCAATTCTGAGACCCTTCTTATACCTTGAGACTTGATATCTCAATGCTTCTAATACCAAACCTGAGACCCGTCCTATAACATGAGATGTGATATCCAAATCCTCCCCCTTCCAAACCTTAGACCCTTCCTTTATCATGAGATGTGATATCCAACTCCTTCCCATTCCAATCCTGAGACCCTTCCGATGTCATGAGATTTGTTATCTCAATGCTTCTAATATCAAACTTGAGACCCTCCCTATAGCATGAGATGTGACATCCAAGTCCTTCCCATTCCAATCCTGAGACCCTTCCTATAGCATGAGATGTGATATCTCTATGCTTCTAATACCAAACCTGAGACCATTCCTATAACATGAGATGGGATATCCAACTCCTTCCCATTCCAATCCTGAGACCCTTCCGATAGCAGAGATGTGATATCTCAATGCTTATACCAAACCTGAGACCCTTCCTATGGCCTGAGATGTCATATACAACTCCTTCCCATTCCAATCCTGAGACCCTTCCTTTAGCATGAGATGTGATATCTCAATGCTTATACCAAATCTAAGACCCTTCCTATAGCATGAGATGTGATATCCAATTCCTTCCCATTCCAATCCTGAGACCCTTCCTATAGCATGAGATGTGATATCTCAATGCTTATACCAAACCTGAGAGCCTACCTATAGCATGAGATGTGATATCCAAGTCCATCCCATTCCAATCCTTAGACCCTTCCTACAGCATGCGATGTGATATCTCAATGATTCTAATACCAAACCAGAGACTCTTCCTATAACATGAGATGGGATATCCAACTCCTTCCCATTCCAATCCTGAGCCGCTTCCGATAGCAGAGATGTGATATCTCAATGCTTATACCAAACCTGAGACCCTTCCTATAACATGAGATGTGATATCCAACTCCTTCCCGTTCCAAACCTGAGACACTAACTATAGCATATGTGATATCCAACTGCTTCCCATTCCAAACATGAGACCCTTCCTATAGCAAGAATGTAATATCCAACTCCTACCCATTCCAATCCTGAGACCCTTCCTATAGCAAGAGATGTGATATCCAAATCCTTCCCATTCCAATCCTGAGACCCTTCCTATAACATGAGATGTGATATCCAACTCCTTCCCATTCAAATCCTGAGACCCTTCCTATAGCATGAGAAGGGATATCCAACTCCTTCCCAATCCAATCCTGAGACCCTTCCGATAGCAGAGATCTGATATCTCAATGCTTCTACCAAACCTGAGACCCTTCCTTTAGCATGAGATGTGATATCCAAATCCTTCACATTCCAATCCTGAGACCCTTCCTATAGCATGAGATGTGATATCTCAATGCTTCTAATACCAAACCTGAGATCCTTCCTATAACATGAGATGTGATATCCAATTCCTTCCCATTCCAAACCTGAGACCCTTCCTATTGGATGAGATGCGATATCCAACTCCTTCCCATTCCAACCCTGAGACCCTTCCTATAGCATGAGATGTGATGTCTCAATGCTTCTAATACCAAACCTGAGATCCTTCCTATAACATGAGATGTGATATCCAACTCCTTCCATTCAAATCCTGAGACCCGTCCTATAGCATGGGATGTGATATCTCAATGCTTATACCAAACCTGAGACCCTTCCTATAGCATGAGATGTGATATCCAACTACTTCCCATTCCAATCCTGAGACCCTTCCTATAGCATGAGATGTGATATCTCAATGCTTCTAATACCAAACCTGAGATCCTTCCTCTAACATGAAATGTGATATCCAACTCCTTCCCTTTCCAAACCTAAGAGCCTATCTATAGCATGAGATGTGATATCCAAGTCCTTCCAATTCCAATCCTTAGACCCTTCCTACAGCATGCAATATGATATCTCAATGATTCTAATAACAAACCTGAGACCCGTCCTATAGCATGAGATATGATATCCAAGTCCTTCCCATTCCAATCCTGAGACCCTTCCTATAACATGAAATGTGATATCCAACTCCTTCCCATTCCAACCTGAGACCCTTCCTATAGCATGAGATGGGATATCCAACTTCTTCCAAATCCAATACTGATACCCTTCCGATAGCATGAGATGTGATGTTCCAATGCTTCTACCAAACCTGAGACCCATACTATGGCATGAGATGTGATATCAAACTCCTTCCCATTCCAATCCTGAGACCCTTCCTATAGCTTGAGGTGTGATATCCAACTCCTTCCCATTCCAATTCTGAGACCCTTCTTATACCATGAGACTTGATATCTCAATGCTTCTAATACCAAACCTGAGACCCGTCCTATAACATGAGATGTGATATCCAAATCCTTCCCCTTCCAAACCTTAGACCCTTCCTTTATCATGAGATGTGGTATCCAACTCCTTCCCATTCCAATCCTGAGACCCTTCCGATATCATGAGATTTGTTATCTCAATGCTTCTAATATCAAACTTGAGACCCTCCCTATAGCATGAGATGTGACATCCAAGTCCTTCCCATTCCAATCCTGAGACCATTCCTATAGCATGAGATGTGATATCTCTATGCTTCTAATACCAAACCTGAGACCCTTCCTATAACATGAGATGGGATATCCAACTCCTTCCCATTCCAATCCTGAGACCCTTCCGATAGCAGAGATGTGATATCTCAATGCTTATACCAAACCTGAGACCCTTCCTATGGCCTGAGATGTCATATACAACTCCTTCCCATTCCAATCCTGAGACCCTTCCTTTAGCATGAGATGTGATATCTCAATGCTTATACCAAATCTGAGACCCTTCCTATAGCATGAGATGTGATATCCAAATCCTTCCCATTCCAATCCTGAGACCCTTCCTATAGCATGAGATGTGATATCTCAATGCTTATACCAAACCCGAGAGCCTACCTATAGCATGAGATGTGATATCCAAGTCCATCCCATTCCAATCCTTAGACCCTTCCTACAGCATGCGATGTGATATCTCAATGATTCTAATACCAAACCAGAGACTCTTACTATAACATGAGATGGGATATCCAACTCCTTCCCATTCCAATCCTGAGCCGCTTCCGATAGCAGAGATGTGATATCTCAATGCTTATACCAAACCTGAGACCCTTCCTATAACATGAGATGTGATATCCAACTCCTTCCCGTTCCAAACCTGAGACCCTTCCTATAGCAATAGATGTGATATCCAAATCCTTCCCATTCCAATCCTGAGACCCTTCCTATAACATGAGATGTGATATCCAACTCCTTCCCATTCCAACCTGAGACACTTCCTATAGCATGAGAAGGGATATCCAACTCCTTCCCAATCCAATCCTGAGACCCTTCCGATAGCAGAGATGTGATATCTCAATGCTTATACCAAACCTGAGACCCTTCCTATGGCATGAGATGTGATATCCAACTCCTTGCCATTCAAATCCTGAGACCCTTCCTATAGCATGAGAAGGGATATCCAACTCCTTCCCAATCCAATCCTGAGACCCTTCCGATAGCAGAGACGTGATATCTCAATGCTTCTACCAAACCTGAGACCCTTCCTTTAGCATGAGATGTGATATCCAAATCCTTCACATTCCAATCCTGAGACCCTTCCTATAGCATGAGATGTGATATCTCAATGCTTCTAATACCAAACCTGAGATCCCTCCTATGAGATGTGATATCCAATTCCTTCCCATTCCAAACCTGAGACCCTTCCTATTGGATGAGATGTGATATCCAACTCCTTCCCATTCCAACCCTGAGACCCTTACTATAGCATGAGATGTGATGTCTCAATGCTTCTAATACCAAACCTGAGATCCTTCCTATAAAATGAGATGTGATATCCAACTCCTTCCATTCCAATCCTGAGACCCGTCCTATAGCATGAGATGTGATATCTCAATGCTTATACCAAACCTGAGACCCTTCCTACAGCATGAGATGTGATATCCAACTACTTCCCATTCCAATCCTGAGACCCTTCCTATAGCATGAGATGTGATATCTCAATGCTTCTAATACCAAACCTGAGATCCTTCCTCTAACATGAAATGTGATATCCAACTCCTTCCCTTTCCAAACCTAAGAGCCTATCTATAGCATGAGATGTGATATCCAAGTCCTTCCCATTCCAACCCTTAGACCCTTCCTACAGCATGCAATATGATATCTCAATGATTCTAATAACAAACCTGAGACCCGTCCTATAACATGAGATGGGATATCCAACTCCTTCCCATTCCAATCCTGAGACACTTCCGATAGCAGAGATGTGATATCTCAATGCTTATACCAAACCTGAGACCCTTCCTATAACATGAGATGTGATATCCAAATCCTTCCCGTTCCAAACCTGAGACCCTTCCTTTAGCATGAGATGTGATATCCAGCTCCTTCCCATTCCAATCCTGAGACACTTCCGATAGCATGAGATGTGATATCTCAATGCTTCTAATATCAAAACTGAGACCCTCCCTATAGCATGATATGTGATATCTAAGTCCTTCCCATTCCAATCCTGAGACCCTCCCTATAGCATGATATGTGATATCTAAGTCCTTCCCATTCCAATCCTGAGACCCTTCCTATAGCATGAGGTATGATATCTCAATACTTCTAATACCAAACGTGAGATCCTTCCGATAACATGAGATGTGATATCCAAATCCTTCCCCTTCCAAACCTGCGACCCTCCCTTTAGCATGAGATGTGATATCCAACTCCTTCCCATTCCAATCCTGAGACCCTTCTGATAGCATGAGATGTGATATCTCAATGCTTCTAATACCAAACCTGAGATCCTTCCGATAGCATGAGATGTGATATCTCAATGCTTCTAATACCAAACCTGAGATCCTTCCTATAACATGAGATGTGATATCCAAATCCTTCCCCTTCCAAACCTGAGACCCTCCCTTTAGCATGAGATGTGATATCCAACTCCTTCCCATTCCATTCCTGAGACCCTTCTGATAGCATGAGATGTGATATCTCAATGCCTCTAATACCAAACCTGAGATCCTACCTCTAACATGAAATGTGATATCCAACTCTTTCCCCTTCCAAACCTGAGAGCCTTCCTATAGCATGAGATGTGATATCCAAGTCCTTCCCATTCCAATCCTGAGACCCTTCCTATAGCTTGAGATGTGATATCCAACTCCTTCCCATTCCAATTCTGAGACCCTTCCTATACTCTGAGACTTGATATCTCAATGCTTCTAATACCAAACCTGAGACCCGTAATATAACATGAGATGTGATATCCAAATCCTTCCCCTTCCAAACCTTAGACCCTTCCTTTATCATGAGATGTGATATCCAACTCCTTCCCATTCCAATCCTGAGACCCTTCCGATATCATGAGATGTGATATCTCAAAGCTTCTAATATCAAACTTGAGACCCTCCCTATAGCATGAGATGTGATATCCAAGTCCTTCCCATTCCAATCCTGAGACCCTTCCTATAGCATGAGATGTGATATCTCAATGCTTCTAATACCAAACCTGAGACCCTTCCTATAACATGAGATGGGAATATCCAACTCCTTCCCATTCCAATCCTGAGACCCTTCCGATAGCAGAGATGTGATATCTCAATGCTTATACCAAACCTGAGACCCTACCTATGGCATGAGATGTGATATCCAACTCCTTGCCATTCAAATCCTGAGACCCTTCCTATAGCATGAGAAGGGATATCCAACTCCTTCCCAATCCAATCCTGAGACCCTTCCGATAGCAGAGACGTGATATCTCAATGCTTCTACCAAACCTGAGACCCTTCCTTTAGCCTGAGATGTGATATCCAAATCCTTCACATTCCAATCCTGAGACCCTTCCTATAGCATGAGATGTGATATCTCAATGCTTCTAATACCAAACCTGAGATCCTTCCTATAACATGAGATGTGATATCCAATTCCTTCCCATTCCAAACCTGAGACCCTTCCTATTGGATGAGATGTGATATCCAACTCCTTCCCATTCCAACCCTGAGACCCCTCCTATAGCATGAGATGTGATGTCTCAATGCTTCTGATACCAAACCTGAGATCCTTCCTATAACATGAGATGTGATATCCAACTCCTTCCATTCCAATCCTGAGACCTGTCCTATAGCATGAGATGTGATATCTCAATGCTTATACCAAACCTGAGACCCTTCCTATAGCATGAGATGTGATATCCAACTACTTCCCATTCCAATCCTGAGACCCTTCCTATAGCAAGAGATGTGATATCTCAATGCTTCTAATACCAAACCTGAGATCCTTCCTCTAACATGAAATGTGATATCCAACTACTTCCCATTCCAATCCTGAGACCCTTCCTATAGCATAAGATGTGATATCTCAATGCTTCTAATACCAAACCTAAGATCCTTCCTCTAACATGAGATGTGATATCCAAGTCCTTCCCGTTCCAATCCTTAGACCCTTCCTACAGCATGCAATATGATATCTCAATGATTCTAATAACAAACCTGAGACCTGTCCTATAGCATGAGATATGATATCCAAGTCCTTCCCATTCCAATCCTGAGACCCTTCCTATAACATGAAATGTGATATCCAACTCCTTCCCATTCCAACCTGAGACCCTTCCTATAGCATGAGATGGGATATCCAACTTCTTCCAAATCCAATACTGATACCCTTCCGATAGCATGAGATGTGATATCCCAATGCTTCTACCAAACCTGAGACCCATACTATGGCATGAGATGTGATATCAAACTCCTTCCCATTCCAATCCTGAGACCCTTCCTATAGCTTGAGGTGTGATATCCAACTCCTTCCCATTCCAATTCTGAGACCCTTCTTATACCATGAGACTTGATATGTCAATGCTTCTAATACCAAACCTGAGACCCGTCCTATAACATGAGATGTGATATCCAAATCCTTCCCCTTCCAAACCTTAGACCCTTCCTTTATCATGAGATGTGGTATCCAACAACTTCCCATTCCAATCCTGAGACCCCTCCGATATCATGAGATTTGTTATCTCAATGCTTCTAATATCAAACTTGAGACCCTCCCTATAGCATGAGATGTGACATCCAAGTCCTTCCCATTCCAATCCTGAGACCCTTCCTATAGCATGAGATGTGATATCTCTATGCTTCTAATACCAAACCTGAGACCCTTCCTATAACATGAGATGGGATATCCAACTCCTTCCCATTCCAATCCTGAGACCCTTCCGATAGCAGAGATGTGATATCTCAATGCTTATACCAAACCTGAGACCCTTCCTATGGCCTGAGATGTCATATACAACTCCTTCCGATTCCAATCCTGAGACCCTTCCTTTAGCATGAGATGTGATATCTCTATGCTTATACCAAATCTGAGACCCTTCCTATAGCATGAGATGTGATATCTAAATCCTTCCAATTCCAATCCTGAGACCCTTCCTATAGCATGAGATGTGATATCTCAATGCTTATACCAAACCTGAGAGCCTACCTATAGCATGAGATGTGATATCCATGTCCATCCCATTCCAATCCTTAGACCCTTCCTACAGCATGCAATGTGATATCTCAATGATTCTAATACCAAACCAGAGACTCTTACTATAACATGAGATGGGATATCCAACTCCTTCCCATTCCAATCCTGAGCCGCTTCCGATAGCAGAGATGTGATATCTCAATGCTTATACCAAACATGAGACCCTTCCTATAACATGAGATGTGATATCCAACTCCTTCCCGTTCCAAACCTGAGACACTAACTATAGCATATGTGATATCCAACTCCTTCCCATTCCAAACATGAGACCCTTCCTATAGCAAGAAAGTAATATCCAAATCCTTCCCATTCCAATCCTGAGACCCTTCCTATAACATGAGATGTGATATCCAACTCCTTCCCATTCAAATCCTGAGACCCTTCCTATAGCATGAGAAGGGATATCCAACTCCTTCCCAATCCAATCCTGAGACCCTTCCGATAGCAGAGATCGGATATCTCAATGCTTCTACCAAACCTGAGACCCTTCCTTTAGCATGAGATGTGATATCCAAATCCTTCACATTCCAATCCTGAGACCCTTCCTATAGCATGAGATGTGATATCTCAATGCTTCTAATACCAAACCTGAGATCCTTCCTATAACATGAGATGTGATATCCAATTCCTTCCCATTCCAAACCTGAGACCCTTCCTATTGGATGAGATGCGATATCCAACTCCTTCCCATTCCAACCCTGAGACCCTTCCTATAGCAGGAGATGTGATGTCTCAATGCTTCTAATACCAAACCTGAGATCCTTCCTATAACATGAGATGTGATATCCAACTCCTTCCATTCCAATCCTGAGACCCGTCCTATAGCATGAGATGTGATATCTCAATGCTTATACCAAACCTGAGACCCTTCCTATAGCATGAGATGTGATATCCAACTACGACCCATTCCAATCCTGAGACCCTTCCTATAGCAAGAGATGTGATATCTCAATGCTTCTAATACCAAACCTGAGATCCTTCCTCTAACATGAAATGTGATATCCAACTACTTCCCATTCCAATCCTGAGACCCTTCCTATAGCATAAGATGTGATATCTCAATGCTTCTAATACCAAACCTAAGATCCTTCCTCTAACATGAAATGTGATATCCAACTCCTTCCCTTTCCAAACCTAAGAGCCTATCTATAGCATGAGATGTGATATCCAAGTCCTTCCCGTTCCAATCCTTAGACCCTTCCTACAGCATGCAATATGATATCTCAATGATTCTAATAACAAACCTGAGACCTGTCCTATAGCATGAGATATGATATCCAAGTCCTTCCCATTCCAATCCTGAGACCCTTCCTATAACATGAAATGTGATATCCAACTCCTTCCCATTCCAACCTGAGACCCTTCCTATAGCATGAGATGGGATATCCAACTTCTTCCAAATCCAATACTGATACCCTTCCGATAGCATGAGATGTGATATCCCAATGCTTCTACCAAACCTGAGACCCATACTATGGCATGAGATGTGATATCAAACTCCTTCCCATTCCAATCCTGAGACCCTTCCTATAGCTTGAGGTGTGATATCCAACTCCTTCCCATTCCAATTCTGAGACCCTTCTTATACCATGAGACTTGATATGTCAATGCTTCTAATACCAAACCTGAGACCCGTCCTATAACATGAGATGTGATATCCAAATCCTTCCCCTTCCAAACCTTAGACCCTTCCTTTATCATGAGATGTGGTATCCAACAACTTCCCATTCCAATCCTGAGACCCCTCCGATATCATGAGATTTGTTATCTCAATGCTTCTAATATCAAACTTGAGACCCTCCCTATAGCATGAGATGTGACATCCAAGTCCTTCCCATTCCAATCCTGAGACCCTTCCTATAGCATGAGATGTGATATCTCTATGCTTCTAATACCAAACCTGAGACCCTTCCTATAACATGAGATGGGATATCCAACTCCTTCCCATTCCAATCCTGAGACCCTTCCGATAGCAGAGATGTGATATCTCAATGCTTATACCAAACCTGAGACCCTTCCTATGGCCTGAGATGTCATATACAACTCCTTCCGATTCCAATCCTGAGACCCTTCCTTTAGCATGAGATGTGATATCTCTATGCTTATACCAAATCTGAGACCCTTCCTATAGCATGAGATGTGATATCTAAATCCTTCCAATTCCAATCCTGAGACCCTTCCTATAGCATGAGATGTGATATCTCAATGCTTATACCAAACCTGAGAGCCTACCTATAGCATGAGATGTGATATCCATGTCCATCCCATTCCAATCCTTAGACCCTTCCTACAGCATGCAATGTGATATCTCAATGATTCTAATACCAAACCAGAGACTCTTACTATAACATGAGATGGGATATCCAACTCCTTCCCATTCCAATCCTGAGCCGCTTCCGATAGCAGAGATGTGATATCTCAATGCTTATACCAAACATGAGACCCTTCCTATAACATGAGATGTGATATCCAACTCCTTCCCGTTCCAAACCTGAGACACTAACTATAGCATATGTGATATCCAACTCCTTCCCATTCCAAACATGAGACCCTTCCTATAGCAAGAAAGTAATATCCAAATCCTTCCCATTCCAATCCTGAGACCCTTCCTATAACATGAGATGTGATATCCAACTCCTTCCCATTCAAATCCTGAGACCCTTCCTATAGCATGAGAAGGGATATCCAACTCCTTCCCAATCCAATCCTGAGACCCTTCCGATAGCAGAGATCGGATATCTCAATGCTTCTACCAAACCTGAGACCCTTCCTTTAGCATGAGATGTGATATCCAAATCCTTCACATTCCAATCCTGAGACCCTTCCTATAGCATGAGATGTGATATCTCAATGCTTCTAATACCAAACCTGAGATCCTTCCTATAACATGAGATGTGATATCCAATTCCTTCCCATTCCAAACCTGAGACCCTTCCTATTGGATGAGATGCGATATCCAACTCCTTCCCATTCCAACCCTGAGACCCTTCCTATAGCAGGAGATGTGATGTCTCAATGCTTCTAATACCAAACCTGAGATCCTTCCTATAACATGAGATGTGATATCCAACTCCTTCCATTCCAATCCTGAGACCCGTCCTATAGCATGAGATGTGATATCTCAATGCTAATACCAAACCTGAGACCCTTCCTATAGCATGAGATGTGATATCCAACTACGACCCATTCCAATCCTGAGACCCTTCCTATAGCATGAGATGTGATATCTCAATGCTTCTAATACCAAACCTGAGATCCTTCCTCTAACATGAAATGTGATATCCAACTCCTTCCCTTTCCAAACCTAAGAGCCTATCTATAGCATGAGATGTGATATCCAAGTCCTTCCCATTCCAATCCTTAGACCCTTCCCAACAGCATGCAATATGATATCTCAATGATTCTAATAACAAACCTGAGACCCGTCCTATAGCATGAGATATGATATCCAAGTCCTTCCCATTCCAATCCTGAGACCCTTCCTATAACATGAAATGTGATATCCAACTCCTTCCCATTCCAACCTGAGACCCTTCCTATAGCATGAGATGGGATATCCAACTTCTTCCAAATCCAATACTGATACCCTTCCGATAGCATGAGATGTGATGTCCCAATGCTTCTACCAAACCTGAGACCCATACTATGGCATGAGATGTGATATCAAACTCCTTCCCATTCCAATCCTGAGACCCTTCCTATAGCTTGAGGTGTGATATCCAACTCCTTCCCATTCCAATTCTGAGACCCTCTTATACCATGAGACTTGATATCTCAATGCTTCTAATACCAAACCTGAGACCCGTCCTATAACATGAGATGTGATATCCAAATCCTTCCCCTTCCAAACCTTAGACCCTTCCTTTATCATGAGATGTGGTATCCAACTCCTTCCCATTACAATCCTGAGACCCTTCCGATATCATGAGATTTGTTATCTCAATGCTTCTAATATCAAACTTGAGACCCTCCCTATAGCATGAGATGTGACATCCAAGTCCTTCCCATTCCAATCCTGAGACCCTTCCTATAGCATGAGATGTGATATCTCTATGCTTCTAATACCAAACCTGAGACCCTTCCTATAACATGAGACGGGATATCCAACTCCTTCCCATTCCAATCCTGAGACCCTTCCGATAGCAGAGATGTGATATCTCAATGCTTATACCAAACCTGAGACCCTTCCTATGGCCTGAGATATCATATACAACTCCTTCCCATTCCAATCCTGAGACCCTTCCTTTAGCATGAGATGTGATATCTCAATGCTTATACCAAATCTGAGACCCTTCCTATAGCATTAGATGTGATATCCAAATCCTTCCCATTCCAATCCTGAGACCCTTCCTATAGCATGAGATGTGATATCTCAATGCTTATACCAAACCTGAGAGCCTACCTATAGCATGAGATGTGATATCCAAGTCCATCCCATTCCAATCCTTAGACCCTTCCTACAGCATGCGATGTGATATCTCAATGCTTCTAATACCAAACCTGAGATCCTTCCTCTAACATGAAATGTGATATCCAACTCCTTCCCTTTCCAAACCCAAGAGCCTATCTATAGCATGATATGTGATATCCAAGTCCTTCCCATTCCAACCCTTAGACCCTTCCTACAGCATGCAATATGATATCTCAATGATTCTAATAACAAACCTGAGACCCGTCCTATAACATGAGATGGGATATCCAACTCCTTCCCATTCCAATCCTGAGACACTTCCGATAGCAGAGATGTGATATCTCAATGCTTATACCAAACCTGAGACCCTTCCTATAACATGAGATGTGATATCCAAATCCTTCCCGTTCCAAACCTGAGACCCTTCCTTTAGCATGAGATGTGATATCCAGCTCCTTCCCATTCCAATCCTGAGACACTTCCGATAGCATGAGATGTGATATCTCAATGCTTCTAATATCAAAACTGAGACCCTCCCTATAGCATGATATGTGATATCTAAGTCCTTCCCATTCCAATCCTGAGACCCTCCCTATAGCATGATATGTGATATCTAAGTCCTTCCCATTCCAATCCTGAGACCCTTCCTATAGCATGAGATATGATATCTCAATACTTCTAATACCAAACGTGAGATCCTTCCGATAACATGAGATGTGATATCCAAATCCTTCCCCTTCCAAACCTGAGACCCTCCCTATAACATGAAATGTGATATCCAACTCCTTCCCATTCCAACCTGAGACCCTTCCTATAGCATGAGATGGGATATCCAACTTCTTCCAAATCCAATACTGATACCCTTCCGATAGCATGAGATGTGATGTCCCAATGCTTCTACCAAACCTGAGACCCATACTATGGCATGAGATGTGATATCAAACTCCTTCCCGTTCCAATCCTGAGACCCTTCCTATAGCTTGAGGTGTGATATCCAACTCCTTCCCATTCCAATTCTGAGACCCTTCTGATAGCATGAGATGTGATATCTCAATGCTTCTAATACCAAACCTGAGATCCTTCCGATAGCATGAGATGTGATATCTCAATGCTTCTAATACCAAACCTGAGATCCTTCCGATAGCATGAGATGTGATATCTCAATGCTTCTAATACCAAACCTGAGATCCTTCCTATAACATGAGATGTGATATACAAATCCTTCCCCTTCCAAACCTGAGACCCTCCCTTTAGCATGAGATGTGATATCCAACTCCTTCCCATTCCATTCCTGAGACCCTTCTGATAGCATGAGATGTGATATCTCAATGCCTCTAATACCAAACCTGAGATCCTACCTCTAACATGAAATGTGATATCCAACTCTTTCCCCTTCCAAACCTGAGAGCCTTCCTATAGCATGAGATGTGATATCCAAGTCCTTCCCATTCCAATCCTGAGACCCTTCCTATAGCTTGAGATGTGATATCCAACTCCTTCCCATTCCAATTCTGAGACCCTTCCTATACTCTGAGACTTGATATCTCAATGCTTCTAATACCAAACCTGAGACCCGTAATATAACATGAGATGTGATATCCAAATCCTTCCCCTTCCAAACCTTAGACCCTTCCTTTATCATGAGATGTGATATCCAACTCCTTCCCATTCCAATCCTGAGACCCTTCCGATATCATGAGATGTGATATCTCAAAGCTTCTAATATCAAACTTGAGACCCTCCCTATAGCATGAGATGTGATATCCAAGTCCTTCCCATTCCAATCCTGAGACCCTTCCTATAGCATGAGATGTGATATCTCAATGCTTCTAATACCAAACCTGAGACCCTTCCTATAACATGAGATGGGAATATCCAACTCCTTCCCATTCCAATCCTGAGACCCTTCCGATAGCAGAGATGTGATATCTCAATGCTTATACCAAACCTGAGACCCTTCCTATGGCATGAGATGTGATATCCAACTCCTTGCCATTCAAATCCTGAGACCCTTCCTATAGCATGAGAAGGGATATCCAACTCCTTCCCAATCCAATCCTGAGACCCTTCCGATAGCAGAGACGTGATATCTCAATGCTTCTACCAAACCTGAGACCCTTCCTTTAGCATGAGATGTGATATCCAAATCCTTCACATTCCAATCCTGAGACCCTTCCTATAGCATGAGATGTGATATCTCAATGCTTCTAATACCAAACCTGAGATCCTTCCTATAACATGAGATGTGATATCCAATTCCTTCCCATTCCAAACCTGAGACCCTTCCTATTGGATGAGATGTGATATCCAACTCCTTCCCATTCCAACCCTGAGACCCCTCCTATAGCATGAGATGTGATGTCTCAATGCTTCTGATACCAAACCTGAGATCCTTCCTATAACATGAGATGTGATATCCAACTCCTTCCATTCCAATCCTGAGACCTGTCCTATAGCATGAGATGTGATATCTCAATGCTTATACCAAACCTGAGACCCTTCCTATAGCATGAGATGTGATATCCAACTACTTCCCATTCCAATCCTGAGACCCTTCCTATAGCAAGAGATGTGATATCTCAATGCTTCTAATACCAAACCTGAGATCCTTCCTCTAACATGAAATGTGATATCCAACTACTTCCCATTCCAATCCTGAGACCCTTCCTATAGCATAAGATGTGATATCTCAATGCTTCTAATACCAAACCTAAGATCCTTCCTCTAACATGAAATGTGATATCCAACTCCTTCCCTTTCCAAACCTAAGAGCCTATCTATAGCATGAGATGTGATATCCAAGTCCTTCCCGTTCCAATCCTTAGACCCTTCCTACAGCATGCAATATGATATCTCAATGATTCTAATAACAAACCTGAGACCTGTCCTATAGCATGAGATATGATATCCAAGTCCTTCCCATTCCAATCCTGAGACCCTTCCTATAACATGAAATGTGATATCCAACTCCTTCCCATTCCAACCTGAGACCCTTCCTATAGCATGAGATGGGATATCCAACTTCTTCCAAATCCAATACTGATACCCTTCCGATAGCATGAGATGTGATATCCCAATGCTTCTACCAAACCTGAGACCCATACTATGGCATGAGATGTGATATCAAACTCCTTCCCATTCCAATCCTGAGACCCTTCCTATAGCTTGAGGTGTGATATCCAACTCCTTCCCATTCCAATTCTGAGACCCTTCTTATACCATGAGACTTGATATGTCAATGCTTCTAATACCAAACCTGAGACCCGTCCTATAACATGAGATGTGATATCCAAATCCTTCCCCTTCCAAACCTTAGACCCTTCCTTTATCATGAGATGTGGTAACCAACAACTTCCCATTCCAATCCTGAGACCCCTCCGATATCATGAGATTTGTTATCTCAATGCTTCTAATATCAAACTTGAGACCCTCCCTATAGCATGAGATGTGACATCCAAGTCCTTCCCATTCCAATCCTGAGACCCTTCCTATAGCATGAGATGTGATATCTCTATGCTTCTAATACCAAACCTGAGACCCTTCCTATAACATGAGATGGGATATCCAACTCCTTCCCATTCCAATCCTGAGACCCTTCCGATAGCAGAGATGTGATATCTCAATGCTTATACCAAACCTGAGACCCTTCCTATGGCCTGAGATGTCATATACAACTCCTTCCGATTCCAATCCTGAGACCCTTCCTTTAGCATGAGATGTGATATCTCTATGCTTATACCAAATCTGAGACCCTTCCTATAGCATGAGATGTGATATCTAAATCCTTCCAATTCCAATCCTGAGACCCTTCCTATAGCATGAGATGTGATATCTCAATGCTTATACCAAACCTGAGAGCCTACCTATAGCATGAGATGTGATATCCATGTCCATCCCATTCCAATCCTTAGACCCTTCCTACAGCATGCAATGTGATATCTCAATGATTCTAATACCAAACCAGAGACTCTTACTATAACATGAGATGGGATATCCAACTCCTTCCCATTCCAATCCTGAGCCGCTTCCGATAGCAGAGATGTGATATCTCAATGCTTATACCAAACATGAGACCCTTCCTATAACATGAGATGTGATATCCAACTCCTTCCCGTTCCAAACCTGAGACACTAACTATAGCATATGTGATATCCAACTCCTTCCCATTCCAAACATGAGACCCTTCCTATAGCAAGAAAGTAATATCCAAATCCTTCCCATTCCAATCCTGAGACCCTTCCTATAACATGAGATGTGATATCCAACTCCTTCCCATTCAAATCCTGAGACCCTTCCTATAGCATGAGAAGGGATATCCAACTCCTTCCCAATCCAATCCTGAGACCCTTCCGATAGCAGAGATCGGATATCTCAATGCTTCTACCAAACCTGAGACCCTTCCTTTAGCATGAGATGTGATATCCAAATCCTTCACATTCCAATCCTGAGACCCTTCCTATAGCATGAGATGTGATATCTCAATGCTTCTAATACCAAACCTGAGATCCTTCCTATAACATGAGATGTGATATCCAATTCCTTCCCATTCCAAACCTGAGACCCTTCCTATTGGATGAGATGCGATATCCAACTCCTTCCCATTCCAACCCTGAGACCCTTCCTATAGCAGGAGATGTGATGTCTCAATGCTTCTAATACCAAACCTGAGATCCTTCCTATAACATGAGATGTGATATCCAACTCCTTCCATTCCAATCCTGAGACCCGTCCTATAGCATGAGATGTGATATCTCAATGCTTATACCAAACCTGAGACCCTTCCTATAGCATGAGATGTGATATCCAACTACGACCCATTCCAATCCTGAGACCCTTCCTATAGCATGAGATGTGATATCTCAATGCTTCTAATACCAAACCTGAGATCCTTCCTCTAACATGAAATGTGATATCCAACTCCTTCCCTTTCCAAACCTAAGAGCCTATCTATAGCATGAGATGTGATATCCAAGTCCTTCCCATTCCAATCCTTAGACCCTTCCCAACAGCATGCAATATGATATCTCAATGATTCTAATAACAAACCTGAGACCCGTCCTATAGCATGAGATATGATATCCAAGTCCTTCCCATTCCAATCCTGAGACCCTTCCTATAACATGAAATGTGATATCCAACTCCTTCCCATTCCAACCTGAGACCCTTCCTATAGCATGAGATGGGATATCCAACTTCTTCCAAATCCAATACTGATACCCTTCCGATAGCATGAGATGTGATGTCCCAATGCTTCTACCAAACCTGAGACCCATACTATGGCATGAGATGTGATATCAAACTCCTTCCCATTCCAATCCTGAGACCCTTCCTATAGCTTGAGGTGTGATATCCAACTCCTTCCCATTCCAATTCTGAGACCCTCTTATACCATGAGACTTGATATCTCAATGCTTCTAATACCAAACCTGAGACCCGTCCTATAACATGAGATGTGATATCCAAATCCTTCCCCTTCCAAACCTTAGACCCTTCCTTTATCATGAGATGTGGTATCCAACTCCTTCCCATTACAATCCTGAGACCCTTCCGATATCATGAGATTTGTTATCTCAATGCTTCTAATATCAAACTTGAGACCCTCCCTATAGCATGAGATGTGACATCCAAGTCCTTCCCATTCCAATCCTGAGACCCTTCCTATAGCATGAGATGTGATATCTCTATGCTTCTAATACCAAACCTGAGACCCTTCCTATAACATGAGACGGGATATCCAACTCCTTCCCATTCCAATCCTGAGACCCTTCCGATAGCAGAGATGTGATATCTCAATGCTTATACCAAACCTGAGACCCTTCCTATGGCCTGAGATATCATATACAACTCCTTCCCATTCCAATCCTGAGACCCTTCCTTTAGCATGAGATGTGATATCTCAATGCTTATACCAAATCTGAGACCCTTCCTATAGCATTAGATGTGATATCCAAATCCTTCCCATTCCAATCCTGAGACCCTTCCTATAGCATGAGATGTGATATCTCAATGCTTATACCAAACCTGAGAGCCTACCTATAGCATGAGATGTGATATCCAAGTCCATCCCATTCCAATCCTGAGACCCTTCCTATAGCATGAGATGTGATATCTCAATGCTTCTAATACCAAACCTGAGATCCTTCCTCTAACATGAAATGTGATATCCAACTCCTTCCCTTTCCAAACCTAAGAGCCTATCTATAGCATGAGATGTGATATCCAAGTCCTTCCCATTCCAATCCTTAGACCCTTCCCAACAGCATGCAATATGATATCTCAATGATTCTAATAACAAACCTGAGACCCGTCCTATAGCATGAGATATGATATCCAAGTCCTTCCCATTCCAATCCTGAGACCCTTCCTATAACATGAAATGTGATATCCAACTCCTTCCCATTCCAACCTGAGACCCTTCCTATAGCATGAGATGGGATATCCAACTTCTTCCAAATCCAATACTGATACCCTTCCGATAGCATGAGATGTGATGTCCCAATGCTTCTACCAAACCTGAGACCCATACTATGGCATGAGATGTGATATCAAACTCCTTCCCATTCCAATCCTGAGACCCTTCCTATAGCTTGAGGTGTGATATCCAACTCCTTCCCATTCCAATTCTGAGACCCTCTTATACCATGAGACTTGATATCTCAATGCTTCTAATACCAAACCTGAGACCCGTCCTATAACATGAGATGTGATATCCAAATCCTTCCCCTTCCAAACCTTAGACCCTTCCTTTATCATGAGATGTGGTATCCAACTCCTTCCCATTACAATCCTGAGACCCTTCCGATATCATGAGATTTGTTATCTCAATGCTTCTAATATCAAACTTGAGACCCTCCCTATAGCATGAGATGTGACATCCAAGTCCTTCCCATTCCAATCCTGAGACCCTTCCTATAGCATGAGATGTGATATCTCTATGCTTCTAATACCAAACCTGAGACCCTTCCTATAACATGAGACGGGATATCCAACTCCTTCCCATTCCAATCCTGAGACCCTTCCGATAGCAGAGATGTGATATCTCAATGCTTATACCAAACCTGAGACCCTTCCTATGGCCTGAGATATCATATACAACTCCTTCCCATTCCAATCCTGAGACCCTTCCTTTAGCATGAGATGTGATATCTCAATGCTTATACCAAATCTGAGACCCTTCCTATAGCATTAGATGTGATATCCAAATCCTTCCCATTCCAATCCTGAGACCCTTCCTATAGCATGAGATGTGATATCTCAATGCTTATACCAAACCTGAGAGCCTACCTATAGCATGAGATGTGATATCCAAGTCCATCCCATTCCAATCCTTAGACCCTTCCTACAGCATGCGATGTGATATCTCAATGCTTCTAATACCAAACCTGAGATCCTTCCTCTAACATGAAATGTGATATCCAACTCCTTCCCTTTCCAAACCCAAGAGCCTATCTATAGCATGATATGTGATATCCAAGTCCTTCCCATTCCAACCCTTAGACCCTTCCTACAGCATGCAATATGATATCTCAATGATTCTAATAACAAACCTGAGACCCGTCCTATAACATGAGATGGGATATCCAACTCCTTCCCATTCCAATCCTGAGACACTTCCGATAGCAGAGATGTGATATCTCAATGCTTATACCAAACCTGAGACCCTTCCTATAACATGAGATGTGATATCCAAATCCTTCCCGTTCCAAACCTGAGACCCTTCCTTTAGCATGAGATGTGATATCCAGCTCCTTCCCATTCCAATCCTGAGACACTTCCGATAGCATGAGATGTGATATCTCAATGCTTCTAATATCAAAACTGAGACCCTCCCTATAGCATGATATGTGATATCTAAGTCCTTCCCATTCCAATCCTGAGACCCTCCCTATAGCATGATATGTGATATCTAAGTCCTTCCCATTCCAATCCTGAGACCCTTCCTATAGCATGAGATATGATATCTCAATACTTCTAATACCAAACGTGAGATCCTTCCGATAACATGAGATGTGATATCCAAATCCTTCCCCTTCCAAACCTGAGACCCTCCCTATAACATGAAATGTGATATCCAACTCCTTCCCATTCCAACCTGAGACCCTTCCTATAGCATGAGATGGGATATCCAACTTCTTCCAAATCCAATACTGATACCCTTCCGATAGCATGAGATGTGATGTCCCAATGCTTCTACCAAACCTGAGACCCATACTATGGCATGAGATGTGATATCAAACTCCTTCCCGTTCCAATCCTGAGACCCTTCCTATAGCTTGAGGTGTGATATCCAACTCCTTCCCATTCCAATTCTGAGACCCTTCTGATAGCATGAGATGTGATATCTCAATGCTTCTAATACCAAACCTGAGATCCTTCCGATAGCATGAGATGTGATATCTCAATGCTTCTAATACCAAACCTGAGATCCTTCCGATAGCATGAGATGTGATATCTCAATGCTTCTAATACCAAACCTGAGATCCTTCCTATAACATGAGATGTGATATACAAATCCTTCCCCTTCCAAACCTGAGACCCTCCCTTTAGCATGAGATGTGATATCCAACTCCTTCCCATTCCATTCCTGAGACCCTTCTGATAGCATGAGATGTGATATCTCAATGCCTCTAATACCAAACCTGAGATCCTACCTCTAACATGAAATGTGATATCCAACTCTTTCCCCTTCCAAACCTGAGAGCCTTCCTATAGCATGAGATGTGATATCCAAGTCCTTCCCATTCCAATCCTGAGACCCTTCCTATAGCTTGAGATGTGATATCCAACTCCTTCCCATTCCAATTCTGAGACCCTTCCTATACTCTGAGACTTGATATCTCAATGCTTCTAATACCAAACCTGAGACCCGTAATATAACATGAGATGTGATATCCAAATCCTTCCCCTTCCAAACCTTAGACCCTTCCTTTATCATGAGATGTGATATCCAACTCCTTCCCATTCCAATCCTGAGACCCTTCCGATATCATGAGATGTGATATCTCAAAGCTTCTAATATCAAACTTGAGACCCTCCCTATAGCATGAGATGTGATATCCAAGTCCTTCCCATTCCAATCCTGAGACCCTTCCTATAGCATGAGATGTGATATCTCAATGCTTCTAATACCAAACCTGAGACCCTTCCTATAACATGAGATGGGAATATCCAACTCCTTCCCATTCCAATCCTGAGACCCTTCCGATAGCAGAGATGTGATATCTCAATGCTTATACCAAACCTGAGACCCTTCCTATGGCATGAGATGTGATATCCAACTCCTTGCCATTCAAATCCTGAGACCCTTCCTATAGCATGAGAAGGGATATCCAACTCCTTCCCAATCCAATCCTGAGACCCTTCCGATAGCAGAGACGTGATATCTCAATGCTTCTACCAAACCTGAGACCCTTCCTTTAGCATGAGATGTGATATCCAAATCCTTCACATTCCAATCCTGAGACCCTTCCTATAGCATGAGATGTGATATCTCAATGCTTCTAATACCAAACCTGAGATCCTTCCTATAACATGAGATGTGATATCCAATTCCTTCCCATTCCAAACCTGAGACCCTTCCTATTGGATGAGATGTGATATCCAACTCCTTCCCATTCCAACCCTGAGACCCCTCCTATAGCATGAGATGTGATGTCTCAATGCTTCTGATACCAAACCTGAGATCCTTCCTATAACATGAGATGTGATATCCAACTCCTTCCATTCCAATCCTGAGACCTGTCCTATAGCATGAGATGTGATATCTCAATGCTTATACCAAACCTGAGACCCTTCCTATAGCATGAGATGTGATATCCAACTACTTCCCATTCCAATCCTGAGACCCTTCCTATAGCAAGAGATGTGATATCTCAATGCTTCTAATACCAAACCTGAGATCCTTCCTCTAACATGAAATGTGATATCCAACTACTTCCCATTCCAATCCTGAGACCCTTCCTATAGCATAAGATGTGATATCTCAATGCTTCTAATACCAAACCTAAGATCCTTCCTCTAACATGAAATGTGATATCCAACTCCTTCCCTTTCCAAACCTAAGAGCCTATCTATAGCATGAGATGTGATATCCAAGTCCTTCCCGTTCCAATCCTTAGACCCTTCCTACAGCATGCAATATGATATCTCAATGATTCTAATAACAAACCTGAGACCTGTCCTATAGCATGAGATATGATATCCAAGTCCTTCCCATTCCAATCCTGAGACCCTTCCTATAACATGAAATGTGATATCCAACTCCTTCCCATTCCAACCTGAGACCCTTCCTATAGCATGAGATGGGATATCCAACTTCTTCCAAATCCAATACTGATACCCTTCCGATAGCATGAGATGTGATATCCCAATGCTTCTACCAAACCTGAGACCCATACTATGGCATGAGATGTGATATCAAACTCCTTCCCATTCCAATCCTGAGACCCTTCCTATAGCTTGAGGTGTGATATCCAACTCCTTCCCATTCCAATTCTGAGACCCTTCTTATACCATGAGACTTGATATGTCAATGCTTCTAATACCAAACCTGAGACCCGTCCTATAACATGAGATGTGATATCCAAATCCTTCCCCTTCCAAACCTTAGACCCTTCCTTTATCATGAGATGTGGTAACCAACAACTTCCCATTCCAATCCTGAGACCCCTCCGATATCATGAGATTTGTTATCTCAATGCTTCTAATATCAAACTTGAGACCCTCCCTATAGCATGAGATGTGACATCCAAGTCCTTCCCATTCCAATCCTGAGACCCTTCCTATAGCATGAGATGTGATATCTCTATGCTTCTAATACCAAACCTGAGACCCTTCCTATAACATGAGATGGGATATCCAACTCCTTCCCATTCCAATCCTGAGACCCTTCCGATAGCAGAGATGTGATATCTCAATGCTTATACCAAACCTGAGACCCTTCCTATGGCCTGAGATGTCATATACAACTCCTTCCGATTCCAATCCTGAGACCCTTCCTTTAGCATGAGATGTGATATCTCTATGCTTATACCAAATCTGAGACCCTTCCTATAGCATGAGATGTGATATCTAAATCCTTCCAATTCCAATCCTGAGACCCTTCCTATAGCATGAGATGTGATATCTCAATGCTTATACCAAACCTGAGAGCCTACCTATAGCATGAGATGTGATATCCATGTCCATCCCATTCCAATCCTTAGACCCTTCCTACAGCATGCAATGTGATATCTCAATGATTCTAATACCAAACCAGAGACTCTTACTATAACATGAGATGGGATATCCAACTCCTTCCCATTCCAATCCTGAGCCGCTTCCGATAGCAGAGATGTGATATCTCAATGCTTATACCAAACATGAGACCCTTCCTATAACATGAGATGTGATATCCAACTCCTTCCCGTTCCAAACCTGAGACACTAACTATAGCATATGTGATATCCAACTCCTTCCCATTCCAAACATGAGACCCTTCCTATAGCAAGAAAGTAATATCCAAATCCTTCCCATTCCAATCCTGAGACCCTTCCTATAACATGAGATGTGATATCCAACTCCTTCCCATTCAAATCCTGAGACCCTTCCTATAGCATGAGAAGGGATATCCAACTCCTTCCCAATCCAATCCTGAGACCCTTCCGATAGCAGAGATCGGATATCTCAATGCTTCTACCAAACCTGAGACCCTTCCTTTAGCATGAGATGTGATATCCAAATCCTTCACATTCCAATCCTGAGACCCTTCCTATAGCATGAGATGTGATATCTCAATGCTTCTAATACCAAACCTGAGATCCTTCCTATAACATGAGATGTGATATCCAATTCCTTCCCATTCCAAACCTGAGACCCTTCCTATTGGATGAGATGCGATATCCAACTCCTTCCCATTCCAACCCTGAGACCCTTCCTATAGCAGGAGATGTGATGTCTCAATGCTTCTAATACCAAACCTGAGATCCTTCCTATAACATGAGATGTGATATCCAACTCCTTCCATTCCAATCCTGAGACCCGTCCTATAGCATGAGATGTGATATCTCAATGCTTATACCAAACCTGAGACCCTTTCTATAGCATGAGATGTGATATCCAACTACGACCCATTCCAATCCTGAGACCCTTCCTATAGCATGAGATGTGATATCTCAATGCTTCTAATACCAAACCTGAGATCCTTCCTCTAACATGAAATGTGATATCCAACTCCTTCCCTTTCCAAACCTAAGAGCCTATCTATAGCATGAGATGTGATATCCAAGTCCTTCCCATTCCAATCCTTAGACCCTTCCCAACAGCATGCAATATGATATCTCAATGATTCTAATAACAAACCTGAGACCCGTCCTATAGCATGAGATATGATATCCAAGTCCTTCCCATTCCAATCCTGAGACCCTTCCTATAACATGAAATGTGATATCCAACTCCTTCCCATTCCAACCTGAGACCCTTCCTATAGCATGAGATGGGATATCCAACTTCTTCCAAATCCAATACTGATACCCTTCCGATAGCATGAGATGTGATGTCCCAATGCTTCTACCAAACCTGAGACCCATACTATGGCATGAGATGTGATATCAAACTCCTTCCCATTCCAATCCTGAGACCCTTCCTATAGCTTGAGGTGTGATATCCAACTCCTTCCCATTCCAATTCTGAGACCCTCTTATACCATGAGACTTGATATCTCAATGCTTCTAATACCAAACCTGAGACCCGTCCTATAACATGAGATGTGATATCCAAATCCTTCCCCTTCCAAACCTTAGACCCTTCCTTTATCATGAGATGTGGTATCCAACTCCTTCCCATTACAATCCTGAGACCCTTCCGATATCATGAGATTTGTTATCTCAATGCTTCTAATATCAAACTTGAGACCCTCCCTATAGCATGAGATGTGACATCCAAGTCCTTCCCATTCCAATCCTGAGACCCTTCCTATAGCATGAGATGTGATATCTCTATGCTTCTAATACCAAACCTGAGACCCTTCCTATAACATGAGACGGGATATCCAACTCCTTCCCATTCCAATCCTGAGACCCTTCCGATAGCAGAGATGTGATATCTCAATGCTTATACCAAACCTGAGACCCTTCCTATGGCCTGAGATATCATATACAACTCCTTCCCATTCCAATCCTGAGACCCTTCCTTTAGCATGAGATGTGATATCTCAATGCTTATACCAAATCTGAGACCCTTCCTATAGCATTAGATGTGATATCCAAATCCTTCCCATTCCAATCCTGAGACCCTTCCTATAGCATGAGATGTGATATCTCAATGCTTATACCAAACCTGAGAGCCTACCTATAGCATGAGATGTGATATCCAAGTCCATCCCATTCCAATCCTTAGACCCTTCCTACAGCATGCGATGTGATATCTCAATGCTTCTAATACCAAACCTGAGATCCTTCCTCTAACATGAAATGTGATATCCAACTCCTTCCCTTTCCAAACCCAAGAGCCTATCTATAGCATGATATGTGATATCCAAGTCCTTCCCATTCCAACCCTTAGACCCTTCCTACAGCATGCAATATGATATCTCAATGATTCTAATAACAAACCTGAGACCCGTCCTATAACATGAGATGGGATATCCAACTCCTTCCCATTCCAATCCTGAGACACTTCCGATAGCAGAGATGTGATATCTCAATGCTTATACCAAACCTGAGACCCTTCCTATAACATGAGATGTGATATCCAAATCCTTCCCGTTCCAAACCTGAGACCCTTCCTTTAGCATGAGATGTGATATCCAGCTCCTTCCCATTCCAATCCTGAGACACTTCCGATAGCATGAGATGTGATATCTCAATGCTTCTAATATCAAAACTGAGACCCTCCCTATAGCATGATATGTGATATCTAAGTCCTTCCCATTCCAATCCTGAGACCCTCCCTATAGCATGATATGTGATATCTAAGTCCTTCCCATTCCAATCCTGAGACCCTTCCTATAGCATGAGATATGATATCTCAATACTTCTAATACCAAACGTGAGATCCTTCCGATAACATGAGATGTGATATCCAAATCCTTCCCCTTCCAAACCTGAGACCCTCCCTATAACATGAAATGTGATATCCAACTCCTTCCCATTCCAACCTGAGACCCTTCCTATAGCATGAGATGGGATATCCAACTTCTTCCAAATCCAATACTGATACCCTTCCGATAGCATGAGATGTGATGTCCCAATGCTTCTACCAAACCTGAGACCCATACTATGGCATGAGATGTGATATCAAACTCCTTCCCGTTCCAATCCTGAGACCCTTCCTATAGCTTGAGGTGTGATATCCAACTCCTTCCCATTCCAATTCTGAGACCCTCTTATACCATGAGACTTGATATCTCAATGCTTCTAATACCAAACCTGAGACCCGCCCTATAACATGAGATGTGATATCCAAATCCTTCCCCTTCCAAACCTTAGACCCTTCCTTTATCATGAGATGTGGTATCCAACTCCTTCCCATTCCAATCCTGAGACCCTTCCGATATCATGAGATTTGTTATCTCAATGCTTCTAATATCAAACTTGAGACCCTCCCTATAGCATGAGATGTGACATCCAAGTCCTTCCCATTCCAATCCTGAGACCCTTCCTATAGCATGAGATGTGATATCTCTATGCTTCTAATACCAAACCTGAGACCCTTCCTATAACATGAGATGGGATATCCAACTCCTTCCCATTCCAATCCTGAGACCCTTCCGATAGCAGAGATGTGATATCTCAATGCTTATACCAAACCTGAGACCCTTCCTATGGCCTGAGATGTCATATACAACTCCTTCCCATTCCAATCCTGAGACCCTTCCTTTAGCATGAGATGTGATATCTCAATGCTTATACCAAATCTGAGACCCTTCCTATAGCATGAGATGTGATATCCAAATCCTTCCCATTCCAATCCTGAGACCCTTCCTATAGCATGAGATGTGATATCTCAATGCTTATACCAAACCTGAGAGCCTACCTATAGCATGAGATGTGATATCCAAGTCCATCCCATTCCAATCCTTAGACCCTTCCTACAGCATGCGATGTGATATCTCAATGCTTCTAATACCAAACCTGAGATCCTTCCTCTAACATGAAATGTGATATCCAACTCCTTCCCTTTCCAAACCTAAGAGCCTATCTATAGCATGATATGTGATATCCAAGTCCTTCCCATTCCAACCCTTAGACCCTTCCTACAGCATGCAATATGATATCTCAATGATTCTAATAACAAACCTGAGACCCGTCCTATAACATGAGATGGGATATCCAACTCCTTCCCATTCCAATCCTGAGACACTTCCGATAGCAGAGATGTGATATCTCAATGCTTATACCAAACCTGAGACCCTTCCTATAACATGAGATGTGATATCCAAATCCTTCCCGTTCCAAACCTGAGACCCTTCCTTTAGCATGAGATGTGATATCCAGCTCCTTCCCATTCCAATCCTGAGACACTTCCGATAGCATGAGATGTGATATCTCAATGCTTCTAATATCAAAACTGAGACCCTCCCTATAGCATGATATGTGATATCTAAGTCCTTCCCATTCCAATCCTGAGACCCTCCCTATAGCATGATATGTGATATCTAAGTCCTTCCCATTCCAATCCTGAGACCCTTCCTATAGCATGAGATATGATATCTCAATACTTCTAATACCAAACGTGAGATCCTTCCGATAACATGAGATGTGATATCCAAATCCTTCCCCTTCCAAACCTGAGACCCTCCCTTTAGCATGAGATGTGATATCCAACTCCTTCCCATTCCAATCCTGAGACCCTTCTGATAGCATGAGATGTGATATCTCAATGCTTCTAATACCAAACCTGAGATCCTTCCGATAGCATGAGATGTGATATCTCAATGCTTCTAATACCAAACCTGAGATCCTTCCTATAACATGAGATGTGATATCCAAATCCTTCCCCTTCCAAACCTGAGACCCTCCCTTTAGCATGAGATGTGATATCCAACTCCTTCCCATTCCATTCCTGAGACCCTTCTGATAGCATGAGATGTGATATCTCAATGCCTCTAATACCAAACCTGAGATCCTACCTCTAACATGAAATGTGATATCCAACTCTTTCCCCTTCCAAACTTGAGAGCCTTCCTATAGCATGAGATGTGATATCCAAGTCCTTCCCATTCCAATCCTGAGACCCTTCCTATAGCTTGAGATGTGATATCCAACTCCTTCCCATTCTAATTCTGAGACCCTTCCTATACTCTGAGACTTGATATCTCAATGCTTCTAATACCAAACCTGAGACCCGTAATATAACATGAGATGTGATATCCAAATCCTTCCCCTTCCAAACCTTAGACCCTTCCTTTATCATGAGATGTGATATCCAACTCCTTCCCATTCCAATCCTGAGACCCTTCTGATATCATGAGATGTGATATCTCAAAGCTTCTAATATCAAACTTGAGACCCTCCCTATAGCATGAGATGTGATATCCAAGTCCTTCCCATTCCAATCCTGAGACCCTTCCTATAGCATGAGATGTGATATCTCAATGCTTCTAATACCAAACCTGAGACCCTTCCTATAACATGAGATGGGAATATCCAACTCCTTCCCATTCCAATCCTGAGACCCTTCCGATAGCAGAGATGTGATATCTCAATGCTTATACCAAACCTGAGACCGTTCCTATGGCATGAGATGTGATATCCAACTCCTTGCCATTCAAATCCTGAGACCCTTCCTATAGCATGAGAAGGGATATCCAACTCCTTCCCAATCCAATCCTGAGACCCTTCCGATAGCAGAGACGTGATATCTCAATGCTTCTACCAAACCTGAGACCCTTCCTTTAGCATGAGATGTGATATCCAAATCCTTCACATTCCAATCCTGAGACCCTTCCTATAGCATGAGATGTGATATCTCAATGCTTCTAATACCAAACCTGAGATCCTTCCTATAACATGAGATGTGATATCCAATTCCTTCCCATTCCAAACCTGAGACCCTTCCTATTGGATGAGATGTGATATCCAACTCCTTCCCATTCCAACCCTGAGACCCTTCCTATAGCATGAGATGTGATGTCGCAATGCTTCTAATACCAAACCTGAGATCCTTCCTATAACATGAGATGTGATATCCAACTCCTTCCATTCCAATCCTGAGACCCGTCCTATAGCATGAGATGTGATATCTCAATGCTTATACCAAACCTGAGACCCTTCCTATAGCATGAGATGTGATATCTCAATGCTTCTAATACCAAACCTGAGATCCTTCCTCTAACATGAAATGTGATATCCAACTCCTTCCCTTTCCAAACCTAAGAGCCTATCTATAGCATGAGATGTGATATCCAAGTCCTTCCCGTTCCAATCCTTAGACCCTTCCTACAGCATGCAATATGATATCTCAATGATTCTAATAACAAACCTGAGACCTGTCCTATAGCATGAGATATGATATCCAAGTCCTTCCCATGCCAATCCTGAGACCCTTCCTATAACATGAAATGTGATATCCAACTCCTTCCCATTCCAACCTGAGACCCTTCCTATAGCATGAGATGGGATATCCAACTTCTTCCAAATCCAATACTGATACCCTTCCGATAGCATGAGATGTGATATCCCAATGCTTCTACCAAACCTGAGACCCATACTATGGCATGAGATGTGATATCAAACTCCTTCCCATTCCAATCCTGAGACCCTTCCTATAGCTTGAGGTGTGATATCCAACTCCTTCCCATTCCAATTCTGAGACCTTTCTTATACCATGAGACTTGATATCTCAATGCTTCTAATACCAAACCTGAGACCCGTCCTATAACATGAGATGTGATATCCAAATCCTTCCCCTTCCAAACCTTAGACCCTTCCTTTATCATGAGATGTGGTATCCAACTCCTTCCCATTCCAATCCTGAGACCCTTCCGATATCATGAGATTTGTTATCTCAATGCTTCTAATATCAAACTTGAGACCCTCCCTATAGTATGAGATGTGACATCCAAGTCCTTCCCATTCCAATCCTGAGACCCTTCCTATAGCATGAGATGTGATATCTCGATGCTTCTAATACCAAACCTGAGACCCTTCCTATAACATGAGATGGGATATCCAACTCCTTCCCATTCCAATCCTGAGACCCTTCCGATAGCAGAGATGTGATATCTCAATGCTTATACCAAACCTGAGACCCTTCCTGTGGCCTGAGATGTCATATACAACTCCTTCCCATTCCAATCCTGAGACCCTTCCTTTAGCATGAGATGTGATATCTCAATGCTTATACCAAATCTGAGACCCTTCCTATAGCATGAGATGTGATATCCAAATCCTTCCCATTCCAATCCTGAGACCCTTCCTATAGCATGAGATGTGATATCTCAATGCTTATACCAAACCTGAGAGCCTACCTTTAGCATGAGATGTGATATCCAAGTCCATCCCATTCCAATCCTTAGACCCTTCCTACAGCATGCGATGTGATATCTCAATGATTCTAATACCAAACCAGAGACTCTTACTATAACATGAGATGGGATATCCAACTCCTTCCCATTCCAATCCTGAGCCGCTTCCGATAGCAGAGATGTGATATCTCAATGCTTATACCAAACCTGAGACCCTTCCTATAACATGAGATGTGATATCCAACTCGTTCCCGTTCCAAACCTGAGACACTAACTATAGCATATGTGATATCCAACTCCTTCCCATTCCAAACATGAGACCCTTCCTATAGCAAGAAAGTAATATCCAACTCCTACCCATTCCAATCCTGAGACCCTTCCTATAGCAAGAGATGTGATATCCAAATCCTTCCCATTCCAATCCTGAGACCCTTCCTATAACATGAGATGTGATATCCAACTCCTTCCCATTCCAACCTGAGACACTTCCCATAGCATGAGAAGGGATATCCAACTCCTTCCCAATCCAATCCTGAGACCCTTCCGATAGCAGAGATGTGATATCTCAATGCTTATACCAAACCTGAGACCTTTCCTATGGCATGAGATGTGATATCCAACTCCTTGCCATTCAAATCCTGAGACCCTTCCTATAGCATGAGAAGGGATATCCAACTCCTTCCCAATCCAATCCTGAGACCCTTCCGATAGCAGAGACGTGATATCTCAATGCTTCTACCAAACTTGAGACCCTTCCTTTAGCATGAGATGTGATATCCAAATCCTTCACATTCCAATCCTGAGACCCTTCCTATAGCATGAGATGTGATATCTCAATGCTTCTAATACCAAACCTGAGATCCTTCCTATAACATGAGATGTGATATCCAATTCCTTCCCATTCCAAACCTGAGACCCTTCCTATTGGATGAGATGTGATATCCAACTCCTTCCCATTCCAACCCTGAGACCCTTCCTATAGCATGAGATGTGATGTCTCAATGCTTCTAATACCAAACCTGAGATCCTTCCTATAACATGAGATGTGATATCCAACTCCTTCCATTCCAATCCTGAGACCCGTCCTATAGCATGAGATGTGATATCTCAATGCTTATACCAAACCTGAGACCCTTCCTATAGCATGAGATGTGATATCCAACTACTTCCCATTCCAATCCTGAGACCCTTCCTATAGCATGAGATGTGATATCTCAATGCTTCTAATACCAAACCTGAGATCCTTCCTCTAACATGAAATGTGATATCCAACTCCTTCCCTTTCCAAACCTAAGAGCCTATCTATAGCATGAGATGTGATATCCAAGTCCTTCCCATTCCAACCCTTAGACCCTTCCTACAGTATGCAATATGATATCTCAATGATTCTAATAACAAACCTGAGACCCGTCCTATAGCATGAGATGGGATATCCAACTCCTTCCCATTCCAATCCTGAGACACTTCCAATAGCAGAGATGTGATATCTCAATGCTTATACCAAACCTGAGAGCCTACCTATAGCATGAGATGTGATATCCAAGTCCATCCCATTCCAATCCTTAGACCCTTCCTACAGCATGTGATGTGATATCTCAATGATTCTAATACCAAACCAGAGACTCTTACTATAACATGAGATGGGATATCCAACTCCTTCCCATTCCAATCCTGAGCCGCTTCCGATAGCAGAGATGTGATATCTCAATGCTTATACCAAACCTGAGACCCTTCCTATAACATGAGATGTGATATCCAACTGCTTCCCGTTCCAAACCTGAGACACTAACTATAGCATATGTGATAACCAACTCCTTCCCATTCCAAACATGAGACCCTTCCTATAGCAAGAAAGTAATATCCAACTCCTACCCATTCCAATCCTGAGACCCTTCCTATAGCAAGAGATGTGATATCCAAATCCTTCCCATTCCAATCCTGAGACCCTTCCTATAACATGAGATGTGATATCCAACTCCTTCCGATTCCAACCTGAGACACTTCCTATAGCATGAGAAGGGATATCCAACTCCTTCCCAATCCAATCCTGAGACCCTTCCGATAGCAGAGATGTGATATCTCAATGCTTATACCAAACCTGAGACCTTTCCTATGGCATGAGATGTGATATCCAACTCCTTGCCATTCAAATCCTGAGACCCTTCCTATAGCATGAGAAGGGATATCCAACTCCTTCCCAATCCAATCCTGAGACCCTTCCGATAGCAGAGACGTGATATCTCAATGCTTCTACCAAACCTGAGACCCTTCCTTTAGCATGAGATGTGATATCCAAATCCTTCACATTCCAATCCTGAGACCCTTCCTATAGCATGAGATGTGATATCTCAATGCTTCTAATACCAAACCTGAGATCCTTCCTATAACATGAGATGTGATATCCAATTCCTTCCCATTCCAAACCTGAGACCCTTCCTATTGGATGAGATGTGATATCCAACTCCTTCCCATTCCAACCCTGAGACCCTTCCTATAGCATGAGATGTGATGTCTCAATGCTTCTAATATCAAACCTGAGATCCTTCCTATAACATGAGATGTGATATCCAACTCCTTCCATTCCAATCCTGAGACCCGTCCTATAGCATGAGATGTGATATCTCAATGCTTATACCAAACCTGAGACCCTTCCTATAGCATGAGATGTGATATCCAACTACTTCCCATTCCAATCCTGAGACCCTTCCTATAGCATGAGATGTGATATCTCAATGCTTCTAATACCAAACCTGAGATCCTTCCTCTAACATGAAATATGATATCCAACTCCTTCCCTTTCCAAACCTAAGAGCCTATCTATAGCATGAGATGTGATATCCAAGACCTTCCCATTCCAACCCTTAGACCCTTCCTACAGCATGCAATATGATACTCAATGATTCTAATAACAAACCTGAGACCCGTCCTATAACATGAGATGGGATATCCAACTCCTTCCCATTCCAATCCTGAGACACTTCCGATAGCAGAGATGTGATATCTCAATGCTTATACCAAACCTGAGACCCCTCCTATAACATGAGATGTGATATCCAAATCCTTCCCGTTCCAAACCTGAGACCCTTCCTTTAGCATGAGATGTGATATCCAGCTCCTTCCCATTCCAATCCTGAGACACTTCCGATAGCATGAGATGTGATATCTCAATGCTTCTAATATCAAAACTGAGACCCTCCCTATAGCATGATATGTGATATCTAAGTCCTTCCCATTCCAATCCTGAGACACTCCCTATAGCATGAGATGTGATATCCAACTCTTTCCCATTCCAATCCTGAGACCCTTCCTATAGCATGAGATATGATATCTCAATACTTTTAATACCAAACCTGAGATCCTTCCGATGGCATGAGATGTGATATCTCAATGCTTCTAATACCAAACCTGAGATCCTTCCTATAACATGAGATGTGATATCCAAATCCTTCCCCTTCCAAACCTGAGACCCTCCCTTTAGCATGAGATGTGATATCCAACTCCTTCCCATTCCATTCCTGAGACCCTTCTGATAGCATGAGATGTGATATCTCAATGCCTCTAATACCAAACCTGAGATCCTACCTCTAACATGAAATGTGATATCCAACTCTTTCCCCTTCCAAACCTGAGAGCCTTCCTATAGCATGAGATGTGATATCCAAGTCCTTCCCATTCCAATCCTGAGACCCTTCCTATAGCTTGAGATGTGATATCCAACTCCTTCCCATTCCAATTCTGAGACCCTTCCTATACTCTGAGACTTGATATCTCAATGCTTCTAATACCAAACCTGAGACCCGTAATATAACATGAGATGTGATATCCAAATCCTTCCCCTTCCAAACCTTAGACCCTTCCTTTATCATGAGATGTGATATCCAACTCCTTCCCATTCCAATCCTGAGAAACTTCCGATATCATGAGATGTGATATCTCAAAGCTTCTAATATGAAACTTGAGACCCTCCCTATAGCATGAGATGTGATATCCAAGTCCTTCCCATTCCAATCCTGAGACCCTTCCTATAGCATGAGATGTGATATCTCAATGCTTCTAATACCAAACCTGAGACCCTTCCTATAACATGAGATGGGAATATCCAACTCCTTCCCATTCCAATCCTGAGACCCTTCCAATAGCAGAGATGTGATATCTCAATGCTTATACCAAACCTGAGACCCTTCCTATGGCATGAGATGTGATATCCAACTCCTTGCCATTCAAATCCTGAGACCCTTCCTATAGCATGAGAAGGGATATCCAACTCCTTCCCAATCCAATCCTGAGACCCTTCCGATAGCAGAGACGTGATATCTCAATGCTTCTACCAAACCTGAGACCCTTCCTTTAGCATGAGATGTGATATCCAAATCCTTCACATTCCAATCCTGAGACCCTTCCTATAGCATGAGATGTGATATCTCAATGCTTCTAATACCAAACCTGAGATCCTTCCTATAACATGAGATGTGATATCCAATTCCTTCCCATTCCAAACCTGAGACCCTTCCTATTGGATGAGATGTGATATCCAACTCCTTCCCATTCCAACCCTGAGACCCTTCCTATAGCATGAGATGTGATGTCTCAATGCTTCTAATACCAAACCTGAGATCCTTCCTATAACATGAGATGTGATATCCAACTCCTTCCATTCCAATCCTGAGACCCGTCCTATAGCATGAGATGTGATATCTCAATGCTTATACCAAACCTGAGACCCTTCCTATAGCATGAGATGTGATATCCAACTACTTCCCATTCCAATCCTGAGACCCTTCCTTTAGCATGAGATGTGATATCTCAATGCTTCTAATACCAAACCTGAGATCCTTCCTCTAACATGAAATGTGATATCCAAGTCCTTCCCATTCCAATCCTGAGACCCTTCCTATAACATGATATGTGATATCCAACTCCTTCCCATTCCAACCTGAGACCCTTCCTATAGCATGAGATGTGGTATCCAACTCCTTCCCATTCCAATCCTGAGACCCTTCCGATATCATGAGATTTGTTATCTCAATGCTTCTAATATCAAACTTGAGACCCTCCCTATAGTATGAGATGTGACATCCAAGTCCTTCCCATTCCAATTCTGAGACCCTTCTTATACCATGAGACTTGATATCTCAATGCTTCTAATACCAAACCTGAGACCCGTCCTATAACATGAGATGTGATATCCAAATCCTTCCCCTTCCAAACCTTAGACCCTTCCTTTATCATGAGATGTGATATCCAACTCCTTCCCATTCCAATCCTGAGACCCTTCCGATATCATGAGATTTGTTATCTCAATGCTTCTAATATCAAACTTGAGACCCTCCCTATAGCATGAGATGTGACATCCAAGTCCTTCCCATTCCAATCCTGAGACCCTTCCTATAGCATGAGATGTGATATCTCTATGCTTCTAATACCAAACCTGAGACCCTTCCTATAACATGAGATGGGATATCCAACTCCTTCCCATTACAATCCTGAGACCCTTCCGATAGCAGAGATGTGATATCTCAATGCTTATACCAAACCTGAGAACCTTCCTATGGCCTGAGATGTCATATACAACTCCTTCCCATTCCAATCCTGAGACCCTTCCTTTAGCATGAGATGTGATATCTCAATGCTTATACCAAATCTGAGACCCTTCCTATAGCATGAGATGTGATATCCAATTCCTTCCCATTCCAATCCTGAGACCCTTCCTATAGCATGAGATGTGATATCTCAATGCTTATACCAAACCTGAGAGCCTACCTATAGCATGAGATGTGATATCCAAGTCCATCCCATTCCAATCCTTAGACCCTTCCTACAGCATGCGATGTGATATCTCAATGATTCTAATACCAAACCAGAGACTCTTCCTATAACATGAGATGGGATATCCAACTCCTTCCCATTCCAATCCTGAGCCGCTTCCGATAGCAGAGATGTGATATCTCAATGCTTATACCAAACCTGAGACCCTTCCTATAACATGAGATGTGATATCCAACTCCTTCCCGTTCCAAACCTGAGACACTAACTATAGCATATGTGATATCCAACTCCTTCCCATTCCAAACATGAGACCCTTCCTATAGCAAGAAAGTAATATCCAACTCCTACCCATTCCAATCCTGAGACCCTTCCTATAGCAAGAGATGTGATATCCAAATCCTTCCCATTCCAATCCTGAGACCCTTCCTATAACATGAGATGTGATATCCAACTCCTTGCCATTCCAACCTGAGACACTTCCTATAGCATGAGAAGGGATATCCAACTCCTTCCTAATCCAATCCTGAGACCCTTCCGATAGCAGAGATGTGATATCTCAATGCTTATACCAAACCTGAGACCCTTCCTATGGCATGAGATGTGATATCCAACTCCTTGCCATTCAAATCCTGAGACTCTTCCTATAGCATGAGATGTGATATCTCTATGCTTCTAATACCAAACCTGAGACCCTTCCTATAACATGAGATGGGATATCCAACTCCTTCCCATTCCAATCCTGAGACCCTTCCGATAGCAGAGATGTGATATCTCAATGCTTATACCAAACCTGAGAACCTTCCTATGGCCTGAGATGTCATATACAACTCCTTCCCATTCCAATCCTGAGACCCTTCCTTTAGCATGAGATGTGATATCTCAATGCTTATACCAAATCTGAGACCCTTCCTATAGCATGAGATGTGATATCCAATTCCTTCCCATTCCAATCCTGAGACCCTTCCTATAGCATGAGATGTGATATCTCAATGCTTATACCAAACCTGAGAGCCTACCTATAGCATGAGATGTGATATCCAAGTCCATCCCATTCCAATCCTTAGACCCTTCCTACAGCATGCGATGTGATATCTCAATGATTCTAATACCAAACCAGAGACTCTTCCTATAACATGAGATGGGATATCCAACTCCTTCCCATTCCAATCCTGAGCCGCTTCCGATAGCAGAGATGTGATATCTCAATGCTTATACCAAACCTGAGACCCTTCCTATAACATGCGATGTGATATCCAACTCCTTCCCGTTCCAAACCTGAGACACTAACTATAGCGTATGTGATATCCAACTCCTTCCCATTCCAAACATGAGACCCTTCCTATAGCAAGAAAGTAATATCCAACTCCTACCCATTCCAATCCTGAGACCCTTTCTATAGCAAGAGATGTGATATCCAAATCCTTCCCATTCCAATCCTGAGACCCTTCCTATAACATGAGATGTGATATCCAACTCCTTCCCATTCCAACCTGAGACACTTCCTATAGCATGAGAAGGGATATCCAACTCCTTCCCAATCCAATCCTGAGACCCTTCCGATAGCAGAGATGTGATATCTCATTGCTTATACCAAACCTGAGACCCTTCCTATGGCCTGAGATGTGATATCCAACTCCTTCCCAATCCAATCCTGAGACCCTTCCGATAGCAGAGACGTGATATCTCAATGCTTCTACCAAACCTGAGACCCTTCCTTTAGCATGAGATGTGATATCCAAATCCTTCACATTCCAATCCTGAGACCCTTCCTATAGCATGAGATGTGATATCTCAATGCTTCTAATACCAAACCTGAGATCCTTCCTATAACATGAGATGTGATATCCAATTCCTTCCCATTCCAAACCTGAGACCCTTCCTATAGCATGAGATGTGATATCTCAATGCTTATACCAAACCTGAGACCCTTCCTATAGCATGAGATCCACATGATGCCTCGCCCCCCTATTCCAATTGTTTGGTAAACTAGGGTGCTTTTTTCTCCCCTCGCAGGATTCTCAAACTTAGGTGGCCCTGACCTATTACGCACTACTGTTTTGCTCTGCATTGTGTTAAACTAGGGTGCTTTTCTCCCCTCGCAGGATTCTCAAACTTAGGTGGCCCTGACCTATTACGCATTACTGTTTGCTCTGCATTGTGTTAAACTAGGGTGCTTTTCTCCCCTCGCAGGATTCTCATACTTAGGTGGCCCTGACCTACTACGCATTACTGTTTGATTTGCATTGTGTTAAACTAGGGTGCTTTTCTCCCCTCGCAGGATTCTCATACTTAGGTGGCCCTGACCTACTACGCATTACTGTTTGTTCTGCATTGTGTTAAACTAGGGTGCTTTTCTCCCCTCGCAGGATTCTCAAACTTAGGTGGCCCTGACCTATTACGCATTACTGTTTGCTCTGCATTGTGTTAAACTAGGGTGCTTTTCTCCCCTCGCAGGATTCTCATACTTAGGTGGCCCTGACCTACTACGCATTACTGTTTGATCTGCATTGTGTTAAACTAGGGTGCTTTTCTCCCCTCGCAGGATTCTCAAACTTAGGTGGCCCTGACCTATTACGCATTACTGTTTGCTCTGCATTGTGGTAAACTAGTGCCCTCCACTCACTTCCTGTCTGCATACTCGTGTCGTCCGCCTCCCCTCCTACTCCATGGTGCTCTCTATCTCGCCTATCTACTCTAACTGCTTCTCCATTGACTATCCTGCTCTCCTCACTAAATCCGGTAGGAAAAAGTTTAAAAAGGACATCCTGGTCTCCAACCCAGGCCTCCCTATCGCTGACACCTACACGAGCGCCTGCTCCAAGGAAACTCTCACTGACATTCTCTTCTTCGTGCCTTCACCTGACCTATGGACCCTTCACATGGTCGCTGTGCTCTCTCCTTTCTCCACCTCTCCCATTAATGGTGGCACCCGTTGGGATGTCCTCTTGGCCCCTTTCCACTCCTCTAAAGCCATCATTAATGTCTATGCTAACGGGACCGTCTTGGTCCAAGGCCCTCAGGCCAACCTTCACCTCTTTGATAGACGCTTCCCATGCCTCATCAACTTCCTCTCCGCTCCCGCTGTCCCCCCTCCTCTGTCCTCGGCTACCTTGCCTCTCCCCTCCCTCCCTGCCCCTTCTCTTGCTCCCTCTTCAACTCGTTCTCTAACACCTCTGCAGGGCGTACCTCTGATCTGTACCCCTCCCCGGAAGTTTTTCAAGGGTGGCAACCTTCTCCACATTGCCACTCTAAACTCTCGCTCTGCCATCAAGCACTCCTCTGATATCTGTCGCCTTCTTGAGGAACTGGACCTCGACGTCCTCGGTCTCACTGAGACTTGGTTCACTGCCAGCTCTGCCACCAGCTTCGACACACTCCTACCTGACGGCTACAAGATCCTCTCCGTGCCCAGGCCCAACCGTTCAGGGGGTGGTGTTGCCCTTATCTTCCCTGAGTGGATTCCTGCCACTGTCACTCCTACGCAGACCTACTCCTCTTTTGAATGTCTTGTCTGCCGACTTTCTCTCTCTCCTAGCCATTCCCTTACCGTGGCTACTATCTATCGGCCACCTGGTCAAATTTCCTCCTTCCTCTCTGAGTGGGCTGACCTCTCCTCCTCACTCCTGTCCTCAACCACCCAACTCCTCTTTCTCGGTGACTTCAACATCCACCTCGATGCCTCCTGTCCCCCCACTGGTCTCTTCCGCGAACTCTGCAACTCTCTCTCACTCTCTATTCTCCCGTCTGGTCCTACTCACTCTGCAGGGCACACTCTTGATGCTCTGATCTCTTCTGACCTTCCCCTCTCCCTCCCTCTCTCCACTCCTCTCTCCTGGAGCGATCACTTTCTCCTATCCTCCCACCTCTCCCTCCCTACCCCACAGGCAAAGCCACCCTCTTCACTGCCACCCACCTTCTCGGTCATCCGACCCATGAAGCGCGTGTCAGTTGAGGCTTTCGCTGCTACCTTCTCGCCCCCTTCTCCCCCCTCGGCTGACTCCCACCCTGACACAGCCCTCTCCATGCTCTATTCCTCTATATCTGATACTCTCGATATCCTTGCTCCCGTCATGAGAATCCGCCTGAAGCCCAAAGCCAAATGTAACTCCTGGTATGACTCGGATCTCGTCACCCTAAAACGCAAGTGCAGGGTGGCAGAGAGGAAATGGCGTGCTTCATGTACATCCTCTGACAAACTGGCCTGCCGCCTGCTCCAAAGGCAATACCGGCTCTCCGTTCTCACCAAGAAGAGAGCACTTATCCAAGCCCGCATCTCTGAGGCATCTAACAACTCGGCCGAACTCTTTAAAATCTGCAAGGAGCTGGCCAACCCTGCTGCAGTCTCTACCTCTCCTGTCCCCTCCCAGGCCCTCTGCACTGCACTGGCCTCGCACTTCATCTCAAAAACTCAGGACATCCTGTCCTCGCTCTCCTCCTCTCTCCTCCCTCCCTCTCTTCCCGGCTCTTCCTCTTGCTCTCTTGCAGCCGCCCCTCCGCCCTCCTTCTCTGCTTTTCCACCTTTTTCTGCTGATGAGGTTTCCAGACAAGTCCGATCCATGAAAGCCTCGTCTAAACAGGTTCACCCCTGTTCCTCCAAAACCATCAAGGACCACATCGACTCCCTGGCTCCTGCCCTGGCTGACTTTTGCAACCACTCATTCGCCTCTGGAGTCTTCCCATCCCCCCTCAAGCACTCCCTTGTGCACCCCCTCCTCAAGAAACCCTCTTCCGACCCCTCCTGCCCGGCCAACTATCGCCCAATCTCCATTACTCCCTTCCTGGGCAAGCTCCTGGAGAAACTGGCCATCTCCCAGCTTAACCTCCATGCTGAATATGTTGGTAATCTTCATGACCATCAATCCGGCTTCAGAGCGGCCAGAAGCACGGAAACTGCTCTCCTGAACATCCGTGAGGACCTGCTCCTGAACCTCGATTCCAACACTCCATGTGTTCTCATTCTGCTCGATCTCTCCTCTGCCTTTGACACTGTCAACCATGCCATCCTGCTCAACCGTCTCCGTGATAACCTGGGTATCACTGGTCAGGCTCTGGCATGGCTGACCTCTTTCCTTTCCGGTCGACCCTCCCAGGTCCAAATGGGCTCCTTCCTCTCTGACATCTTTTTCTCCACCTGTGGTGTCCCCCAGGGATCCAACCTCTCTCCCTGGCTTTTCAACCAGTATCTGGCACTCCTTGCCCACCGCATCGCCGCTCTCTGCCCCCACTTCCAGTGCTATGCGGACGATACCCAGCTCATTTTCAGGCTACCCTCGGCCTCCTCCTCTCCTTCCCTCATCTCCGACTGTCTGTCTGCTATCCAGGAATGGTGTGCCGCCAATGACCTCTGCCTTAACGCCAGTAAGACTGAGATTCTACTCATCGGCACACCCACTCCCTCCTTCCCTGCAGCTCTCTGGCCGGCCTCCCTTGGCCCCCTTCCTGCCCCTACCTGCAAGGCTAAAAACCTCGGGGTCATCTTCGACTCCACACTCTCCTTCTCTCCTCATATATCTGACGTCTCTAAGAAGTCACACTACCAGCTGCACCTCCTCAGAGGTATTCTTCCCTTCCTCTCCTTCCCCCAGAAGCTCACTGTCTCCCGAGCCCTGGTTCTCTCAAGGCTGGACTACTGTAACAGCCTCTATCTTAATCTGCCTGCCTCCACTCTCCGCCCTCTGCAACTTATCCAGAACAGAACTGCGAGACTTGTCCTTGGCCTCAAGCCCAGGGACCGTATCTCTCCAGGACTGAAATCTCTTCACTGGCTCCCAGTGGCTGCGAGGATTAAGTTCAAAACCCTCTGCATTGTCCACAAGGCCTTCTGGGGCTTGGGGCCTAAATACCTTCAACTCTCTCTTCCTAAATATCTTCCTTCACGAGCCTTTCGCTCATCCGTCTCCAACTCCCTCATGGTCAGCCGCTTCTCGAAGCAACGAGCTGGGGGTAGATCTCTCTCCGCAGCAGGGTCCTCCCTCTGGAACAGCCTTCCTGCCTCCCTGAAACTCGAGGAGAACCATCTCCGGTTCCGGAAGCACCTCAAAACCTTCCTCTTCGCTTCTGCCTTCTCTCTCCCTCTCCCCTGCTAAACCTGCTTAACTCCCCACTGAATTCTGCACTAAACCTGCATCTGGGCCACTCTCAGTGACCTCGGTCCAGGGCCCAGCCACTCTCCACTTGCACTGCCTCCCTGGCTCCCCCTGCACTGTGGGACTGTCACTGTATCCCTACAGCCCCCTTCCCAGCACTTGCTCTGCACTTACCTCGCACTTGCCACCAGCTGGCCCTTTTATTTATTATTTATTATTTTATTACGCTACTTACCTTGTACTGCACTTTCCCCCCCACCTCCTCCCCCTGCACTTTCTCCTTTTCCCCTTACCTCTGCACTTGCGCGATCTGAATGACACCTGGCCTAGTAGGATCGTTTGTCTGTCTTCCCCTTGTTTCCCTCCCTCCCTGCCTCGTCGCGCCTTGAAACACTTGTGTATAGGCGCGTTACAAATACCATATCATATCATATCATATCATATCCAACTGCTTCCCATTCCAATCCTGAGACCCTTCCTATAGCATGAGATGTGATATCTCAATGCTTCTAATACCAAACCTGAGATCCTTCCTCTAACATGAAATGTGATATCCAACTCCTTCCCTTTCCAAATCTAAGAGCCTTCCAACAGCATGCAATATGATATCTCAATGATTCTAATAACAAACCTGAGACCCGTCCTATAACATGAGATGGGATATCCAACTCCTTCCCATTCCAATCCTGAGACACTTCCGATAGCAGAGATGTGATATCTCAATGCTTATACCAAACCTGAGACCCTTCCTATAACATGAGATGTGATATCCAAATCCTTCCCGTTCCAAACCTGAGACCCTTCCTTTAGCATGAGATGTGATATCCAGCACCTTCCCATTCCAATCCTGAGACACTTCCGATAGCATGAGATGTGATATCTCAATGCTTCTAATATCAAAACTGAGACCCTCCCTATAGCATGATATGTGATATCTAAGTCCTTCCCATTCCAATCCTGAGACCCTCCCTATAGCATGAGATGTGATATCCAACTCCTTCCCATTCCAATCCTGAGACCCTTCCTATAGCATGAGATATGATATCTCAATACTTCTAATACCAAACGTGAGACTCTTCCGATAACATGAGATGTGATATCCAAATCCTTCCCCTTCCAAACCTGAGACCCTCCCTTTAGCATGAGATGTGATATCCAACTCCTTCCTATTCTAATCCTGAAACTCTTCTGATAGCATGAGATGTGATATCTCAATGCTTCTAATACCAAACCTGAGATCCTTCCGATAGCATGAGATGTGATATCTCAATGCTTCTAATACCAAACCTGAGATCCTTCCTATAACATGAGATGTGATATCCAAATCCTTCCCCTTCCAAACCTGAGACCCTCCCTTTAGCATGAGATGTGATATCCAACTCCTTCCCATTCCATTCCTGAGACCCTTCTGATAGCATGAGATGTGATATCTCAATGCCTCTAATACCAAACCTGAGATCCTACCTATAGCATGAGATGTGATATCCAAGTCCTTCCCATTCCAATCCTGAGACCCTTCCTATAGCTTGAGATGTGATATCCAACTCCTTCCCATTCCAATTCTGAGACCCTTCCTATACTATGAGACTTGATATCTCAATACTTCTAATACCAAACGTGAGACCCGTAATATAACATGAGATGTGATATCCAAATCCTTCCCCTTCCAAACCTTAGACCCTTCCTTTATCATGAGATGTGATATCCAACTCCTTCCCATTCCAATCCTGAGACCCTTCCGATATCATGAGATGTGATAGCTCAAAGCTTCTAATATCAAACTTGAGACCCTCCCTATAGCATGAGATGTGATATCCAAGTCCTTCCCATTCCAATCCTGAGACCCTTCCTATAGCATGAGATGTGATATCTCAATGCTTCTAATACCAAACCTGAGACCCTTCCTATAACATGAGATGGGAATATCCAACTCCTTCCCATTCCAATCCTGAGACCCTTCCGATAGCAGAGATGTGATATCTCAATGCTTATACCAAACCTGAGATCCTTCCTATAACATGAGATGTGATATCCAACTCCTTCCCATTCCAATCCTGAGACACTTCCTATAGCATGGGATGTGATATCTCACTGCTTATACCAAACCTGAGACCCTTCCCATAGCATGAGATGTGATATCCAACTCCTTCCCATTCCAATCCTCAGACCCTTCCTATAGCATGAGATGTGATATCTCAATGCTTCTAATATCAAACTTGAGACCCTACCTATAGCATGAGATGTGATATCCAAGTCCTTCCCATTCCAATCCCGAGACACTTCCTATATCATGAGATGTGATACCCAACTCCTTCCCATTCCAATCCTGAGACCCTTCCTATAGCATGAGATATGATATCTCAATACTTCTAATACCAAACGTGAGATCCTTCCGATAACACGAGATGTGATATCCAAATCCTTCCCCTTCCAAACCTGAGACCCTCCCTTTAGCATGAGATGTGATATCCAACTCCTTCCCATTCCAATCCTGAGACCCTTCTGATAGCATGAGATGTGATATCTCAATGCTTCTAATACCAAACCTGAGATCCTTCCGATAGCATGAGATGTGATATCTCAATGCTTCTAATACCAAACCTGAGATCCTTCCTATAACATGAGATGTGATATCCAAATCCTTCCCCTTCCAAACCTGAGACCCTCCCTTTAGCATGAGATGTGATATCCAACTCCTTCCCATTCCATTCCTGAGACCCTTCTGATAGCATGAGATGTGATATCTCAATGCCTCTAATACCAAACCTGAGATCCTACCTCTAACATGAAATGTGATATCCAACTCTTTCCCCTTCCAAACCTGAGAGCCTTCCTATAGCATGAGATGTGATATCCAAGTCCTTCCCATTCCAATCCTGAGACCCTTCCTATAGCTTGAGATGTGATATCCAACTCCTTCCCATTCCAATTCTGAGACCCTTCCTATACTCTGAGACTTGATATCTCAATGCTTCTAATACCAAACCTGAGACCCGTAATATAACATGAGATGTGATATCCAAATCCTTCCCCTTCCAAACCTTAGACCCTTCCTTTATCATGAGATGTGATATCCAACTCCTTCCCATTCCAATCCTGAGACCCTTCCGATATCATGAGATGTGATATCTCAAAGCTTCTAATATCAAACTTGAGACCCTCCCTATAGCATGAGATGTGATATCCAAGTCCTTCCCATTCCAATCCTGAGACCCTTCCTATAGCATGAGATGTGATATCTCAATGCTTCTAATACCAAACCTGAGACCCTTCCTATAACATGAGATGGGAATATCCAACTCCTTCCCATTCCAATCCTGAGACCCTTCCGATAGCAGAGATGTGATATCTCAATGCTTATCCCAAACCTGAGACCCTTCGTATGGCATGAGATGTGATATCCAACTCCTTGCCATTCAAATCCTGAGACCCTTCCTATAGCATGAGAAGGGGTATCCAACTCCTTCCCAATCCAATCCTGAGACCCTTCCGATAGCAGAGACGTGATATCTCAATGCTTCTACCAAACCTGAGACCCTTCCTTTAGCATGAGATGTGATATCCAAATCCTTCACATTCCAATCCTGAGACCCTTCCTATAGCATGAGATGTGATATCTCAATGCTTCTAATACCAAACCTGAGATCCTTCCTATAACATGAGATGTGATATCCAATTCCTTCCCATTCCAAACCTGAGACCCTTCCTATTGGATGAGTTGTGATATCCAACTCCTTCCCATTCCAACCCTGAGACCCTTCCTATAGCATGAGATGTGATGTCTCAATGCTTCTAATACCAAACCTGAGATCCTTCCTATAACATGAGATGTGATATCCAACTCCTTCCATTCCAATCCTGAGACCCGTCCTATAGCATGAGATGTGATATCTCAATGCTTATACCAAACCTGAGACCCTTCCTATAGCATGAGATGTGATATCCAACTACTTCCCATTCCAATCCTGAGACCCTTCCTATAGCATGAGATGTGATATCTCAATGCTTCTAATACCAAACCTGAGATCCTTCCTCTAACATGAAATGTGATATCCAACTCCTTCCCTTTCCAAACCTAAGAGCCTATATATAGCATGAGATGTGATATCCAGGTCCTTCCCATTCCAATCCTTAGACCCTTCCTACAGCATGCAATATGATATCTCAATGATTCTAATAACAAACCTGAGACCCGTCCTATAGCATGAGATATGATATCCAAGTCCTTCCCATTCCAATCCTGCGACCCTTCCTATAACATGAAATGTGATATCCAACTCCTTCCCATTCCAACCTGAGACCCTTCCTATAGCATGAGATGGGATATCCAACTTCTTCCAAATCCAATACTGATACCCTTCCGATAGCATGAGATGTGATATCCCAATGCTTCTACCAAACCTGAGACCCATACTATGGCATGAGATGTGATATCAAACTCCTTCCCATTCCAATCCTGAGACCCTTCCTATAGCATGAGATGGGATATCCAACTTCTTCCAAATCCAATACTGATACCCTTCCGATAGCATGAGATGTGATATCCCAATGCTTCTACCAAACCTGAGACCCATACTATGGCATGAGATGTGATATCAAACTCCTTCCCATTCCAATCCTGAGACCCATCCTATAGCTTGAGGTGTGATATCCAACTCCTTCCCATTCCAATTCTGAGACCCTTCTTATACCATGAGACTTGATATCTCAATGCTTCTAATACCAAACCTGAGACCCGTCCTATAACATGAGATGTGATATCCAAATCCTTCCCCTTCCAAACCTTAGACCCTTCCTTTATCATGAGATGTGATATCCAACTCCTTCCCATTCCAATCCTGAGACCCTTCCGATATCATGAGATTTGTTATCTCAATGCTTCTAATATCAAACTTGAGACCCTCCCTATAGCATGAGATGTGACATCCAAGTCCTTCCCATTCCAATCCTGAGACCCTTCCTATAGCATGAGATGTGATATCTCTATGTTTCTAATACCAAACCTGAGACCCTTCCTATAACATGAGATGTGATATCCAACTCCTTCCCGTTCCAAACCTGAGACACTAACTATAGCATATGTGATATCCAACTCCTTCCCATTCCAAACATGAGACCCTTCCTATAGCAAGAAAGTAATATCCAACTCCTACCCATTCCAATCCTGAGACCCTTCCTATCGCAAGAGATGTGATATCCAAATCCTTCCCATTCCAATCCTGAGACCCTTCCTATAACATGAGATGTGATATCCAACTCCTTCCCAGTCCAACCTGAGACACTTCCTATAGCATGAGAAGGGATATCCAACTCCTTCCCAATCCAATCCTGAGACCCTTCCGATAGCAGAGATGTGATATCTCAATGCTTATACCAAACCTGAGACCCTTCCTATGGCATGAGATGTGATATCCAACTCCTTCCCAATCCAATCCTGAGACCCTTCCGATAGTAGAGACGTGATATCTCAATGCTTCTACCAAACCTGAGACCCTTCCTTTAGCATGAGATGTGATATCCAAATCCTTCACATTCCAATCCTGAGACCCTTCCTATAGCATGAGATGTGATATCTCAATGCTTCTAATACCAAACCTGAGATCCTTCCTATAACATGAGATGTGATATCCAATTCCTTCCCATTCCAAACCTGAGACCCTTCCTATTGGATGAGATGTGATATCCAACTCCTTCCCATTCCAACCCTGAGACCCTTCCTATAGCATGAGATGTGATGTCTCAATGCTTCTAATACCAAACCTGAGATCCTTCCTATAACATAAGATGTGATATCCAACTCCTTCCATTCCAATCCTGAGACCCGTCCTATAGCATGAGATGTGATATCTCAATGCTTATACCAAACCTGAGACCCTTCCTATAGCATGAGATGTGATATCCAACTGCTTCCCATTCCAATCCTGAGACCCTTCCTATAGCATGAGATGTGATATCTCAATGCTTCTAATACCAAACCTGAGATCCTTCCTCTAACATGAAATGTGATATCCAACTCCTTCCCTTTCCAAACCTAAGAGCCTATCTATAGCATGAGATGTGATATCCAAGTCCTTCCCATTCCAACCCTTAGACCCTTCCAACAGCATGCAATACGATATCTCAATGATTCTAATAACAAACTTGAGACCCGTCCTATAACATGAGATGGGATATCCAACTCCTTCCCATTCCAATCCTGAGACACTTCCGATAGCAGAGATGTGATATCTCAATGCTTATACCAAACCTGAGACCCTTCCTATAACATGAGATGTGATATCCAAATCCTTCCCGTTCCAAACCTGAGACCCTTCCTTTAGCATGAGATGTGATATCCAGCACCTTCCCATTCCAATCCTGAGACACTTCCTATAGCATGAGATGTGATATCTCAATGCTTCTAATATCAAAACTGAGACCCTCCCTATAGCATGATATGTGATATCTAAGTCCTTCCCATTCCAATCCTGAGACCCTCCCTATAGCATGAGATGTGATATCCAACTCCTTCCCACTCCAATCCTGAGACTCTTCCTATAGCATGAGATATGATATCTCAATACTTCTAATACCAAACGTGAGATCCTTCCGATAACATGAGATGTGATATCCAAATCCTTCCCCTTCCAAACCTGAGACCCTCCCTTTAGCATGAGATGTGATATCCAACTCCTTCCTATTCCAATCCGGAAATCTTCTGATAGCATGAGATGTGATATCTCAATGCTTCTAATACCAAACCTGAGATCCTTCCGATAGCATGAGATGTGATATCTCAATGCTTCTAATACCAAACCTGAGATCCTTCCTATACCATGAGATGTGATATCCAAATCCTTCCCTTTCCAAACCTGAGACCCTCCCTTTAGCATGAGATGTGATATACAACTCCTTCCCATTCCATTCCTGAGACCCTTCTGATAGCATGAGATGTGATATCTCAATGCCTCTAATACCAAACCTGAGATCCTACCTCTAACATGAAATGTGATATCCAACTCTTTCCCCTTCCAAACCTGAGAGCCTTCCTATAGCATGAGATGTGATATCCAAGTCCTTCCCATTCCAATCCTGAGACCCTTCCTATAGCTTGAGATGTGATATCCAACTCCTTCCCATTCCAATTCTGAGGCCCTTCCTATACTATGAGACTTGATATCTCAATGCTTCTAATACCAAACGTGAGACCCGTAATATAACATGAGATGTGATATCCAAATCCTTCCCCTTCCAAACCTTAGACCCTTCCTTTATCATGAGATGTGATATCCAACTCCTTCCCATTCCAATCCTGAGACCCTTCCGATATCATGAGATGTGATTTCTCAAAGCTTCTAATATCAAACTTGAGACCCTCCCTATAGCATGAGATGTGATATCCAAGTCCTTCCCATTCCAATCCTGAGACCCTTCCTATAGCATGAGATGCTATATCTCAATGCTTCTAATACCAAACCTGAGACCCTTCCTATAACATGAGATGGGAATATCCAACTCCTTCCCATTCCAATCCTGAGACCCTTCCGATAGCAGAGATGTGATATCTCAATGCTTATACCAAACCTGAGATCCTTCCTATAACATGAGATGTGATATCCAACTCCTTCCCATTCCAATCCTGAGACACTTCCTATAGCATGAGATGTGATATCTCACTGCTTATACCAAACCTGAGACCCTTCCCATAGCATGAGATGTGATATCCAACTCCTTCCCATTCCAATCCTCAGACCCTTCCTATAGCATGAGATGTGATATCTCAATGCTTCTAATATCAAACTTGAGACCCTACCTATAGCATGAGATGTGATATCCAAGTCCTTCCCATTCCAATCCTGAGACACTTCCTATAGCATGAGATGTGATATCCAACTCCTTCCCATTCCAATCCTGAGACCCTTCCTATAGCATGAGATATGATATCTCAATACTTCTAATACCAAACGTGAGATCCTTCCGATAACATGAGATGTGATATCCAAATCCTTCCCCTTCCAAACCTGAGACCCTCCCTTTAGCATGAGATGTGATATCCAACTCCTTCCCATTCCAATCCTGAGACCCTTCTGATAGCATGAGATGTGATATCTCAATGCTTCTAATACCAAACCTGAGATCCTACCTCTAACATGAAATGTGATATCCAACTCTTTCCCCTTCCAAACCTGAGAGCCTTCCTATAGCAAAAGATGTGCTATCCAAGTCCTTCCCATTCCAATCCTGAGACCCTTCCTATAGCTTGAGATGTGATATCCAACTCCTTCCCATTCCAATTCTGAGACCCTTCCTATACTCTGAGACTTGATATCTCAATGCTTCTAATACCAAACCTGAGACCCGTAATATAACATGAGATGTGATATCCAAATCCTTCCCCTTCCAAACCTTAGACCCTTCCTTTATCATGAGATGTGATATCCAACTCCTTCCCATTCCAATCCTGAGACCCTTCCGATATCATGAGATGTGATATCTCAAAGCTTCTAATATCAAACTTGAGACCCTCCCTATAGCATGAGATGTGATATCCAAGTCCTTCCCATTCCAATCCTGAGACCCTTCCTATAGCATGAGATGTGATATCTCAATGCTTCTAATACCAAACCTGAGACCCTTCCTATAGCATGAGATGTGATATCCAAGTCCTTCCCATTCCAATCCTGAGACCCTTCCTATAGCATGAGATGTGATATCTCAATGCTTCTAATACCAAACCTGAGACCCTTCCTATAACATGAGATGGGAATATCCAACTCCTTCCCATTCCAATCCTGAGACCCTTCCGATAGCAGAGATGTGATATCTCAATGCTTATACCAAACCTGAGACCCTTCCTATGGCATGAGATGTGATATCCAATTCCTTCCCATTCCAAACCTGAGACCCTTCCTATTGGATGAGTTGTGATATCCAACTCCTTCCCATTCCAACCCTGAGACCCTTCCTATAGCATGAGATGTGATGTCTCAATGCTTCTAATACCAAACCTGAGATCCTTCCTATAGCATGAGATGTGATATCTCAATGCTTATACCAAACCTGAGACCCTTCCTATAGCATGAGATGTGATATCCAACTACTTCCCATTCCAATCCTGAGACCCTTCCTATAGCATGAGATGTGATATCTCAATGCTTCTAATACCAAACCTGAGATCCTTCCTCTAACATGAAATGTGATATCCAACTCCTTCCCTTTCCAAACCTAAGAGCCTATCTATAGCATGAGATGTGATATCCAAGTCCTTCCCATTCCAATCCTTAGACCCTTCCTACAGCATGCAATATGATATCTCAATGATTCTAATAACAAACCTGAGACCCGTCCTATAGCATGGGATATGATATCCAAGTCCTTCCCATTCCAATCCTGAGACCCTTCCTATAACATGAGATGTGATATCCAACTCCTTCCCGTTCCAAACCTGAGACCCTTCCTTTAGCATGAGATGTGATATCCAGCTCCTTCCCATTCCAATCCTGAGACACTTCCGATAGCATGAGATGTGATATCTCAATGCTTCTAATATCAAAACTGAGACCCTCCCTATAGCATGATATGTGATATCTAAGTCCTTCCCATTCCAATCCTGAGACACTCCCTATAACATGAGATGTGATATCCAACTCTTTCCCATTCCAATCCTGAGACCCTTCCTATAGCATGAGATATGATAACTCAATACTTCTAATACCAAACGTGAGATCCTTCCGATAACATGAGATGTGATATCCAAATCCTTCCCCTTCCAAACCTGAGACCCTCCCTTTAGCATGAGATGTGATATCCAACTCCTTCCCATTCCAATCCTGAGACCCTTCTGATAGCATGAGATGTGATATCTCAATGCTTCTAATACCAAACCTGAGATCCTTCCGATAGCATGAGATGTGATATCTCAATGCTTCTAATACCAAACCTGAGATCCTTCCTATAACATGAGATGTGATATCCAAATCCTTCCCCTTCCAAACCTGAGACCCTCCCTTTAGCATGAGATGTGATATCCAAGTCCTTCCCATTCCAATCCTGAGACCCTTCCTATAGCTTGAGATGTGATATCCAACTCCTTCCCATTCCAATTCTGAGACCCTTCCTATACTCTGAGACTTGATATCTCAATGCTTCTAATACCAAACCTGAGACCCGTAATATAACATGAGATGTGATTTCCAAATCCTTCCCATTCCAATCCTGAGACCCTTCCGATATCACGAGATGTGATATCTCAAAGCTTCTAATATGAAACTTGAGACCCTCCCTATAGCATGAGATGTGATATCCAAGTCCTTCCCATTCCAATCCTGAGACCCTTCCTATAGCATGAGATGTGATATCTCAATGCTTCTAATACCAAACCTGAGACCCTTCCTATAACATGAGATGGGAATATCCAACTCCTTCCCAATCCAATCCTGAGACCCTTCCGATAGCAGAGACGTGATATCTCAATGCTTCTACCAAACCTGAGACCCTTTCTTTAGCATGAGATGTGATATCCAAATCCTTCACATTCCAATCCTGAGACCCTTCCTATAGCATGAGATGTGATATCTCAATGCTTCTAATACCAAACCTGAGATCCTTCCTATAACATGAGATGTGATATCCAATTCCTTCCCATTCCAAACCTGAGACCCTTCCTACTGGATGAGATGTGATATCCAACTCCTTCCCATTCCAACCCTGAGACCCTTCCTATAGCATGAGATGTGATGTCTCAATGCTTCTAATACCAAACTTGAGATCCTTCCTATAACATGAGATGTGATATCCAACTCCTTCCATTCCAATCCTGAGACCCGTCCTATAGCATGAGATGTGATATCTCAATGCTTATACCAAACCCGAGACCCTTCCTATAGCATGAGATGTGATATCCAACTACTCCCCATTCCAATCCTGAGACCCTTCCTATAGCATGAGATGTGATATCTCAATGCTTCTAATACCAAACCTGAGATCCTTCCTCTAACATGAGATGTGATATCCAGGTCCTTCCCATTCCAATCCTTAGACCCTTCCTACAGCATGCAATATGATATCTCAATGATTCTAATAACAAACCTGAGACCCGTCCTATAGCATGAGATATGATATCCAAGTCCTTCCCATTCCAATCCTGCGACCCTTCCTATAACATGAAATGTGATATCCAACTCCTTCCCATTCCAACCTGAGACCCTTCCTATAGCATGAGATGGGATATCCAACTTCTTCCAAATCCAATACTGATACCCTTCCGATAGCATGAGACGTGATATCCCAATGCTTCTACCAAACCTGAGACCCATACTATGGCATGAGATGTGATATCAAACTCCTTCCCATTCCAATCCTGAGACCCTTCCTATAGCTTGAGGTGTGATATCCAACTCCTTCCCATTCCAATTCTGAGACCCTTCTTATACCATGAGACTTGATATCTCAATGCTTCTAATACCAAACCTGAGACCCGTCCTATAACATGAGATGTGATATCCAAATCCTTCCCCTTCCAAACCTTAGACCCTTCCTTTATCATGAGATGTGATATCCAACTCCTTCCCATTCCAATCCTGAGACCCTTCCGATATCATGAGATTTGTTATCTCAATGCTTCTAATATCAAACTTGAGACCCTCCCTATAGCATGAGATGTGACATCCAAGTCCTTCCCATTCCAATCCTGAGACCCTTCCTATAGCATGAGATGTGATATCTCTATGCTTCTAATACCAAACCTGAGACCCTTCCTATAACATGAGATGGGATATCCAACTCCTTCCCATTCCAATCCTGAGACCTTTCCGATAGCAGAGATGTGATATCTCAATGCTTATACCAAACCTGAGAACCTTCCTATGGCCTGAGATGTCATATACAACTCCTTCCCATTCCAATCCTGAGACACTTCCTTTAGCATGAGATGTGATATCTCAATGCTTATACCAAATCTGAGACCCTTCCTATAGCATGAGATGTGATATCCAATTCCTTCCCATTCCAATCCTGAGACCCTTCCTATAGCATGAGATGTGATATCTCAATGCTTATACCAAACCTGAGAGCCTACCTATAGCATGAGATGTGATATCCAAGTCCATCCCATTCCAATCCTTAGACCCTTCCTACAGCATGCGAAGTGATATCTCAATGATTCTAATACCAAACCAGAGACTCTTCCTATAACATTAGATGGGATATCCAACTCCTTCCCATTCCAATCCTGAGCCGCTTCCGATAGCAGAGATGTGATATCTCAATGCTTATACCAAACCTGAGACCCTTCCTATAACATGAGATGTGATATCCAACTCCTTCCCGTTCCAAACCTGAGACACTAACTATAGCATATGTGATATCCAACTCCTTCCCATTCCAAACATGAGACCCTTCCTATAGCAAGAAAGTAATATCCAACTCCTACCCATTCCAATCCTGAGACCCTTCCTATAGCAAGAGATGTGATATCCAAATCCTTCCCATTCCAATCCTGAGACCCTTCCTATAACATGAGATGTGATATCCAACTCCTTCCTATTCCAACCTGAGACACTTCCTATAGCATGAGAAGGGATATCCAACTCCTTCCCAATCCAATCCTGAGACCCTTCCGATAGCAGAGATGTGATATCTCAATGCTTATACCAAACCTGAGACCCTTCCTATGGCATGAGATGTGATATCCAACTCCTTGCCATTCAAATCCTGAGACCCTTCCTATAGCATGAGATGTGATATCTCTATTCTTCTAATACCAAACCTGAGACCCTTCCTATAACATGAGATGGGATATCCAACTCCTTCCCATTCCAATCCTGAGACCCTTCCGATAGCAGAGATGTGATATCTCAATGCTTATACCAAACCTGAGAACCTTCCTATGGCCTGAGATGTCATATACAACTCCTTCCCATTCCAATCCTGAGACCCTTCCTTTAGCATGAGATGTGATATCTCAATGCTTATACCAAATCTGAGACCCTTCCTATAGCATGAGATGTGATATCCAATTCCTTCCCATTCCAATCCTGAGACCCTTCCTATAGCATGAGATGTGATATCTCAATGCTTATACCAAACCACCTGAGAGCCTACCTATAGCATGAGATGTGATATCCAAGTCCATCCCATTCCAATCCTTAGACCCTTCCTACAGCATGCGATGTGATATCTCAATGATTCTAATACCAAACCAGAGACTCTTCCTATAACATGAGATGGGATATCCAACTCCTTCCCATTCCAATCCTGAGCCGCTTCCGATAGCAGAGATGTGATATCTCAATGCTTATACCAAACCTGAGACCCTTCCTATAACATGAGATATGATATCCAACTCCTTCCCGTTCCAAACCTGAGACACTAACTATAGCATATGTGATATCCAACTCCTTCCCATTCCAATCCTGAGACCCTTCCTATAGCAAGAGATGTGATATCCAAATCCTTCCCATTCCAATCCTGAGACCCTTCCTATAACATGAATGAGATGTGATATCCAACTCCTTCCCATTCCAACCTGAGACACTTCCTATAGCATGAGAAGGGATATCCAACTCCTTCCCAATCCAATCCTGAGACCCTTCCGATAGCAGAGATGTGATATCTCAATGCTTATACCAAACCTGAGACCCTTCCTATGGCATGAGATGTGATATCCAACTCCTTCCCAATCCAATCCTGAGACCCTTCCGATAGCAGAGACGTGATATCTCAATGCTTCTACCAAACCTGAGACCCTTCCTTTAGCATGAGATGTGATATCCAAATCCTTCACATTCCAATCCTGAGACCCTTCCTATAGCATGAGATATGATATCTCAATACTTCTAATACCAAACGTGAGATCCTTCCGATAACATGAGATGTGATATCCAAATCCTTCCCCTTCCAAACCTGAGACCCTCCCTTTAGCATGAGATGTGATATCCAACTCCTTCCTATTCCAATCCTGAAACTCTTCTGATAGCATGAGATGTGATATCTCAATGCTTCTAATACCAAACCTGAGATCCTTCCGATAGCATGAGATGTGATATCTCAATGCTTCTAATACCAAACCTGAGATCCTTCCTATAACATGAGATGTGATATCCAAATCCTTCCCCTTCCAAACCTGAGACCCTCCCTTTAGCATGAGATGTGATATCCAACTCCTTCCCATTCCATTCCTGAGACCCTTCTGATAGCATGAGATGTGATATCTCAATGCCTCTAATACCAAACCTGAGATCCTACCTCTAACATGAAATGTGATATCCAACTCTTTCCCCTTCCAAACCTGAGAGCCTTCCTATAGCATGAGATGTGATATCCAAGTCCTTCCCATTCCAATCCTGAGACCCTTCCTATAGCTTGAGATGTGATATCCAACTCCTTCCCATTCCAATTCTGAGACCCTTCCTATACTATGAGACTTGATATCTCAATGCTTCTAATACCAAACGTGAGACCCGTAATATAACATGAGATGTGATATCGAAATCCTTCCCCTTCCAAACCTTAGACCCTTCCTTTATCATGAGATGTGATATCCAACTCCTTCCCATTCCAATCCTGAGACCCTTCCGATATCATGAGATGTGATATCTCAAAGCTTCTAATATCAAACTTGAGACCCTCCCTATAGCATGAGATGTGATATCCAAGTCCTTCCCATTCCAATCCTGATACCCTTCCTATAGCATGAGATGTGATATCTCAATGCTTCTAATACCAAACCTGAGACCCTTCCTATAACATGAGATGGGAATATCCAACTCCTTCCCAATCCAATCCTGAGACCCTTCCGATAGCAGAGACGTGATATCTCAATGCTTCTACCAAACCTGAGACCCTTTCTTTAGCATGAGATGTGATATCCAAATCCTTCACATTCCAATCCTGAGACCCTTCCTATAGCATGAGATGTGATATCTCAATGCTTCTAATACCAAACCTGAGATCCTTCCTATAACATGAGATGTGATATCCAATTCCTTCCCATTCCAAACCTGAGACCCTTCCTACTGGATGAGATGTGATATCCAACTCCTTCCCATTCCAACCCTGAGACCCTTCCTATAGCATGAGATGTGATGTCTCAATGCTTCTAATACCAAACCTGAGATCCTTCCTATTACATGAGATGTGATATCCAACTCCTTCCATTCCAATCCTGAGACCCGTCCTATAGCATGAGATGTGATATCTCAATGCTTATACCAAACCTGAGACCCTTCCTATAGCATGAGATGTGATATCCAACTACTTCCCATTCCAATCCTGAGACCCTTCCTATAGCATGAGATGTGATATCTCAATGCTTCTAATACCAAACCTGAGATCCTTCCTCTAACATGAAATGTGATATCCAACTCCTTCCCTTTCCAAACCTAAGAGCCTTTCTATAGCATGAGATGTGATATCCAGGTCCTTCCCATTCCAATCCTTAGACCCTTCCTACAGCATGCAATATGATATCTCAATGATTCTAATAACAAACCTGAGACCCGTCCTATAGCATGAGATATGATATCCAAGTCCTTCCCATTCCAATCCTGCGACCCTTCCTATAACATGAAATGTGATATCCAACTCCTTCCCATTCCAACCTGAGACCCTTCCTATAGCATGAGATGGGATATCCAACTTCTTCCAAATCCAATACTGATACCCTTCCGATAGCATGAGACGTGATATCCCAATGCTTCTACCAAACCTGAGACCCATACTATGGCATGAGATGTGATATCAAACTCCTTCCCATTCCAATCCTGAGACCCTTCCTATAGCTTGAGGTGTGATATCCAACTCCTTCCCATTCCAATTCTGAGACCCTTCTTATACCATGAGACTTGATATCTCAATGCTTCTAATACCAAACCTGAGACCCGTCCTATAACATGAGATGTGATATCCAAATCCTTCCCCTTCCAAACCTTAGACCCTTCCTTTATCATGAGATGTGATATCCAACTCCTTCCCATTCCAATCCTGAGACCCTTCCGATATCATGAGATTTGTTATCTCAATGCTTCTAATATCAAACTTGAGACCCTCCCTATAGCATGAGATGTGACATCCAAGTCCTTCCCATTCCAATCCTGAGACCCTTCCTATAGCATGAGATGTGATATCTCTATGCTTCTAATACCAAACCTGAGACCCTTCCTATAACATGAGATGGGATATCCAACTCCTTCCCATTCCAATCCTGAGACCTTTCCGATAGCAGAGATGTGATATCTCAATGCTTATACCAAACCTGAGAACCTTCCTATGGCCTGAGATGTCATATACAACTCCTTCCCATTCCAATCCTGAGACCCTTCCTTTAGCATGAGATGTGATATCTCAATGCTTATACCAAATCTGAGACCCTTCCTATAGCATGAGATGTGATATCCAATTCCTTCCCAATCCAATCCTGAGACCCTTCCGATAGCAGAGACGTGATATCTCAATGCTTCTACCAAACCTGAGACCCTTTCTTTAGCATGAGATGTGATATCCAAATCCTTCACATTCCAATCCTGAGACCCTTCCTATAGCATGAGATGTGATATCTCAATGCTTCTAATACCAAACCTGAGATCCTTCCTATAACATGAGATGTGATATCCAATTCCTTCCCATTCCAAACCTGAGACCCTTCCTACTGGATGAGATGTGATATCCAACTCCTTCCCATTCCAACCCTGAGACCCTTCCTATAGCATGAGATGTGATGTCTCAATGCTTCTAATACCAAACCTGAGATCCTTCCTATTACATGAGATGTGATATCCAACTCCTTCCATTCCAATCCTGAGACCCGTCCTATAGCATGAGATGTGATATCTCAATGCTTATACCAAACCTGAGACCCTTCCTATAGCATGAGATGTGATATCCAACTACTTCCCATTCCAATCCTGAGACCCTTCCTATAGCATGAGATGTGATATCTCAATGCTTCTAATACCAAACCTGAGATCCTTCCTCTAACATGAAATGTGATATCCAACTCCTTCCCTTTCCAAACCTAAGAGCCTTTCTATAGCATGAGATGTGATATCCAGGTCCTTCCCATTCCAATCCTTAGACCCTTCCTACAGCATGCAATATGATATCTCAATGATTCTAATAACAAACCTGAGACCCGTCCTATAGCATGAGATATGATATCCAAGTCCTTCCCATTCCAATCCTGCGACCCTTCCTATAACATGAAATGTGATATCCAACTCCTTCCCATTCCAACCTGAGACCCTTCCTATAGCATGAGATGGGATATCCAACTTCTTCCAAATCCAATACTGATACCCTTCCGATAGCATGAGACGTGATATCCCAATGCTTCTACCAAACCTGAGACCCATACTATGGCATGAGATGTGATATCAAACTCCTTCCCATTCCAATCCTGAGACCCTTCCTATAGCTTGAGGTGTGATATCCAACTCCTTCCCATTCCAATTCTGAGACCCTTCTTATACCATGAGACTTGATATCTCAATGCTTCTAATACCAAACCTGAGACCCGTCCTATAACATGAGATGTGATATCCAAATCCTTCCCCTTCCAAACCTTAGACCCTTCCTTTATCATGAGATGTGATATCCAACTCCTTCCCATTCCAATCCTGAGACCCTTCCGATATCATGAGATTTGTTATCTCAATGCTTCTAATATCAAACTTGAGACCCTCCCTATAGCATGAGATGTGACATCCAAGTCCTTCCCATTCCAATCCTGAGACCCTTCCTATAGCATGAGATGTGATATCTCTATGCTTCTAATACCAAACCTGAGACCCTTCCTATAACATGAGATGGGATATCCAACTCCTTCCCATTCCAATCCTGAGACCTTTCCGATAGCAGAGATGTGATATCTCAATGCTTATACCAAACCTGAGAACCTTCCTATGGCCTGAGATGTCATATACAACTCCTTCCCATTCCAATCCTGAGACCCTTCCTTTAGCATGAGATGTGATATCTCAATGCTTATACCAAATCTGAGACCCTTCCTATAGCATGAGATGTGATATCCAATTCCTTCCCATTCCAATCCTGAGACCCTTCCTATAGCATGAGATGTGATATCTCAATGCTTATACCAAACCTGAGAGCCTACCTATAGCATGAGATGTGATATCCAAGTCCATCCCATTCCAATCCTTAGACCCTTCCTACAGCATGCGATGTGATATCTCAATGATTCTAATACCAAACCAGAGACTCTTCCTATAACATTAGATGGGATATCCAACTCCTTCCCATTCCAATCCTGAGCCGCTTCCGATAGCAGAGATGTGATATCTCAATGCTTATACCAAACCTGAGACCCTTCCTATAACATGAGATGTGATATCCAACTCCTTCCCGTTCCAAACCTGAGACACTAACTATAGCATATGTGATATCCAACTCCTTCCCATTCCAAACATGAGACCCTTCCTATAGCAAGAAAGTAATATCCAACTCCTACCCATTCCAATCCTGAGACCCTTCCTATAGCAAGAGATGTGATATCCAAATCCTTCCCATTCCAATCCTGAGACCCTTCCCATAACATGAGATGTGATATCCAACTCCTTCCCATTCCAACCTGAGACACTTCCTATAGCATGAGAAGGGATATCCAACTCCTTCCCAATCCAATCCTGAGACCCTTCCGATAGCAGAGATGTGATATCTCAATGCTTATACCAAACCTGAGACCCTTCCTATGGCATGAGATGTGATATCCAACTCCTTGCCATTCAAATCCTGAGACCCTTCCTATAGCATGAGATGTGATATCTCTATGCTTCTAATACCAAACCTGAGACCCTTCCTATAACATGAGATGGGATATCCAACTCCTTCCCATTCCAATCCTGAGACCCTTCCGATAGCAGAGATGTGATATCTCAATGCTTATACCAAACCTGAGAACCTTCCTATGGCCTGAGATGTCATATACAACTCCTTCCCATTCCAATCCTGAGACCCTTCCTTTAGCATGAGATGTGATATCTCAATGCTTATACCAAATCTGAGACCCTTCCTATAGCATGAGATGTGATAGCCAATTCCTTCCCATTCCAATCCTGAGACCCTTCCTATAGCATGAGATGTGATATCTCAATGCTTATACCAAACCTGAGAGCCTACCTATAGCATGAGATGTGATATCCAAGTCCATCCCATTCCAATCCTTAGACCCTTCCTACAGCATGCGATGTGATATCTCAATGATTCTAATACCAAACCAGAGACTCTTCCTATAACATGAGATGGGATATCCAACTCCTTCCCATTCCAATCCTGAGCCGCTTCCGATAGCAGAGATGTGATATCTCAATGCTTATACCAAACCTGAGACCCTTCCTATAACATGAGATGTGATATCCAACTCCTTCCCGTTCCAAACATGAGACCCTTCCTATAGCAAGAAAGTAATATCCAACTCCTACCCATTCCAATCCTGAGACCCTTCCTATAGCAAGAGATGTGATATCCAAATCCTTCCCATTCCAATCCTGAGACCCTTCCTATAACATGAGATGTGATATCCAACTCCTTCCTATTCCAACCTGAGACACTTCCTATAGTATGAGAAGGGATATCCAACTCCTTCCCAATCCAATCCTGAGACCCTTCCGATAGCAGAGATGTGATATCTCAATGCTTATACCAAACCTGAGACCCTTCCTATGGCATGAGATGTGATATCCAACTCCTTGCCATTCAAATCCTGAGACCCTTCCTATAGCATGAGATGTGATATCTCTATGCTTCTAATACCAAACCTGAGACCCTTCCTATAACATGAGATGGGATATCCAACTCCTTCCCATTCCAATCCTGAGACCCTTCCGATAGCAGAGATGTGATATCTCAATGCTTATACCAAACCTGAGAACCTTCCTATGGCCTGAGATGTCATATACAACTCCTTCCCATTCCAATCCTGAGACCCTTCTTATACCATGAGACTTGATATCTCAATGCTTCTAATACCAAACCTGAGACCCGTCCTATAACATGAGATGTGATATCCAAATCCTTCCCCTTCCAAACCTTAGACCCTTCCTTTATCATGAGATGTGATATCCAACTCCTTCCCATTCCAATCCTGAGACCCTTCCGATATCATGAGATTTGTTATCTCAATGCTTCTAATATCAAACTTGAGACCCTCCCTATAGCATGAGATGTGATATCCAACTCCTTCCCATTCCAATCCTGAGACCCTTCCGATATCATGAGATTTGTTATCTCAATGCTTCTAATATCAAACTTGAGACCCTCCCTATAGCATGAGATGTGACATCCAACTCCTTCTCATTCCAATCCTGAGACCTTTCCGATAGCAGAGATGTGATTTCTCAATGCTTATACCAAACCTGAGAACCTTCCTATGGCCTGAGATGTCATATACAACTCCTTCCCATTCCAATCCTGAGACCCTTCCTTTAGCATGAGCTGTGATATCTCAATGCTTATACCAAATCTGAGACCCTTCCTATAGCATGAGATGTGATATCCAATTCCTTCCCATTCCAATCCTGAGACCCTTCCTATAGCATGAGATGTGATATCTCAATGCTTATACCAAACCTGAGAGCCTACCTATAGCATGAGATGTGATATCCAAGTCCATCCCATTCCAATCCTTAGACCCTTCCTACAGCATGCGATGTGATATCTCAATGATTCTAATACCAAACCAGAGACTCTTCCTATAACATTAGATGGGATATCCAACTCCTTCCCATTCCAATCCTGAGCCGCTTCCGATAGCAGAGATGTGATATCTCAATGCTTATACCAAACCTGAGACCCTTCCTATAACATGAGATGTGATATCCAACTCCTTCCCGTTCCAAACCTGAGACACTAACTATAGCATATGTGATATCCAACTCCTTCCCATTCCAAACATGAGACCCTTCCTATAGCAAGAAAGTAATATCCAACTCCTACCCATTCCAATCCTGAGACCCTTCCTATAGCAAGAGATGTGATATCCAAATCCTTCCCATTCCAATCCTGAGACCCTTCCTATAACATGAGATGTGATATCCAACTCCTTCCCATTCCAACCTGAGACACTTCCTATAGCATGAGAAGGGATATCCAACTCCTTCCCAATCCAATCCTGAGACCCTTCCGATAGCAGAGATGTGATATCTCAATGCTTATACCAAACCTGAGACCCTTCCTATGGCATGAGATGTGATATCCAACTCCTTGCCATTCAAATCCTGAGACCCTTCCTATAGCATGAGATGTGATATCTCTATGCTTCTAATACCAAACCTGAGACCCTTCCTATAACATGAGATGGGATATCCAACTCCTTCCCATTCCAATCCTGAGACCCTTCCGATAGCAGAGATGTGATATCTCAATGCTTATACCAAACCTGAGAACCTTCCTATGGCCTGAGATGTCATATACAACTCCTTCCCATTCCAATCCTGAGACCCTTCCTTTAGCATGAGATGTGATATCTCAATGCTTATACCAAATCTGAGACCCTTCCTATAGCATGAGATGTGATATCCAATTCCTTCCCATTCCAATCCTGAGACCCTTCCTATAGCATGAGATGTGATATCTCAATGCTTATACCAAACCTGAGAGCCTACCTATAGCATGAGATGTGATATCCAAGTCCATCCCATTCCAATCCTTAGACCCTTCCTACAGCATGCGATGTGATATCTCAATGATTCTAATACCAAACCAGAGACTCTTCCTATAACATGAGATGGGATATCCAACTCCTTCCCATTCCAATCCTGAGCCGCTTCCGATAGCAGAGATGTGATATCTCAATGCTTATACCAAACCTGAGACCCTTCCTATAACATGAGATGTGATATCCAACTCCTTCCCGTTCCAAACATGAGACCCTTCCTATAGCAAGAAAGTAATATCCAACTCCTACCCATTCCAATCCTGAGACCCTTCCTATAGCAAGAGATGTGATATCCAAATCCTTCCCATTCCAATCCTGAGACCCTTCCTATAACATGAGATGTGATATCCAACTCCTTCCTATTCCAACCTGAGACACTTCCTATAGTATGAGAAGGGATATCCAACTCCTTCCCAATCCAATCCTGAGACCCTTCCGATAGCAGAGATGTGATATCTCAATGCTTATACCAAACCTGAGACCCTTCCTATGGCATGAGATGTGATATCCAACTCCTTGCCATTCAAATCCTGAGACCCTTCCTATAGCATGAGATGTGATATCTCTATGCTTCTAATACCAAACCTGAGACCCTTCCTATAACATGAGATGGGATATCCAACTCCTTCCCATTCCAATCCTGAGACCCTTCCGATAGCAGAGATGTGATATCTCAATGCTTATACCAAACCTGAGAACCTTCCTATGGCCTGAGATGTCATATACAACTCCTTCCCATTCCAATCCTGAGACCCTTCCTTTAGCATGAGATGTGATATCTCAATGCTTATACCAAATCTGAGACCCTTCCTATAGCATGAGATGTGATATCCAATTCCTTCCCATTCCAATCCTGAGACCCTTCCTATAGCATGAGATGTGATATCTCAATGCTTATACCAAACCACCTGAGAGCCTACCTATAGCATGAGATGTGATATCCAAGTCCATCCCATTCCAATCCTTAGACCCTTCCTACAGCATGCGATGTGATATCTCAATGATTCTAATACCAAACCAGAGACTCTTCCTATAACATGAGATGGGACATCCAACTCCTTCCCATTCCAATCCTGAGCCGCTTCCGATAGCAGAGATGTGATATCTCAATGCTTATACCAAACCTGAGACCCTTCCTATAACATGAGATATGATATCCAACTCCTTCCCGTTCCAAACCTGAGACACTAACTATAGCATATGTGATATCCAACTCCTTCCCATTCCAAACATGAGACCCTTCCTATAGCAAGAAAGTAATATCCAACTCCTACCCATTCCAATCCTGAGACCCTTCCTATAGCAAGAGATGTGATATCCAAATCCTTCCCATTCCAATCCTGAGACCCTTCCTATAACATGAATGAGATGTGATATCCAACTCCTTCCCATTCCAACCTGAGACACTTCCTATAGCATGAGAAGGGATATCCAACTCCTTCCCAATCCAATCCTGAGACCCTTCCGATAGCAGAGATGTGATATCTCAATGCTTATACCAAACCTGAGACCCTTCCTATGGCATGAGATGTGATATCCAACTCCTTCCCAATCCAATCCTGAGACCCTTCCGATAGCAGAGACGTGATATCTCAATGCTTCTACCAAACCTGAGACCCTTCCTTTAGCATGAGATGTGATATCCAAATCCTTCACATTCCAATCCTGAGACCCTTCCTATAGCATGAGATATGATATCTCAATACTTCTAATACCAAACGTGAGATCCTTCCGATAACATGAGATGTGATATCCAAATCCTTCCCCTTCCAAACCTGAGACCCTCCCTTTAGCATGAGATGTGATATCCAACTCCTTCCTATTCCAATCCTGAAACTCTTCTGATAGCATGAGATGTGATATCTCAATGCTTCTAATACCAAACCTGAGATCCTTCCGATAGCATGAGATGTGATATCTCAATGCTTCTAATACCAAACCTGAGATCCTTCCTATAACATGAGATGTGATATCCAAATCCTTCCCCTTCCAAACCTGAGACCCTCCCTTTAGCATGTGATGTGATATCCAACTCCTTCCCATTCCATTCCTGAGACCCTTCTGATAGCATGAGATGTGATATCTCAATGCCTCTAATACCAAACCTGAGATCCTACCTCTAACATGAAATGTGATATCCAACTCTTTCCCCTTCCAAACCTGAGAGCCTTCCTATAGCATGAGATGTGATATCCAAGTCCTTCCCATTCCAATCCTGAGACCCTTCCTATAGCTTGAGATGTGATATCCAACTCCTTCCCATTCCAATTCTGAGACCCTTCCTATACTATGAGACTTGATATCTCAATGCTTCTAATACCAAACGTGAGACCCGTAATATAACATGAGATGTGATATCGAAATCCTTCCCCTTCCAAACCTTAGACCCTTCCTTTATCATGAGATGTGATATCCAACTCCTTCCCATTCCAATCCTGAGACCCTTCCGATATCATGAGATGTGATATCTCAAAGCTTCTAATATCAAACTTGAGACCCTCCCTATAGCATGAGATGTGATATCCAAGTCCTTCCCATTCCAATCCTGATACCCTTCCTATAGCATGAGATGTGATATCTCAATGCTTCTAATACCAAACCTGAGACCCTTCCTATAACATGAGATGGGAATATCTAACTCCTTCCCATTCCAATCCTGAGACCCTTCCGATAGCAGAGATGTGATATCTCAATGCTTATACCAAACCTGAGATCCTTCCTATAACATGAGATGTGATATCCAACTCCTTCCCATTCCAATCCTGAGACACTTCCTATAGCATGAGATGTGATATCTCACTGCTTATACCAAACCTGAGACCCTTCCCATAGCATGAGATGTGATATCCAACTCCTTCCCATTCCAATCCTCAGACCCTTCCTATAGCATGAGATGTGATATCTCAATGCTTCTAATATCAAACTTGAGACCCTACCTATAGCATGAGATGTGATATCCAAGTCCTTCCCATTCCAATCCTGAGACACTTCCTATAGCATGAGATGTGATATCCAACTCCTTCCCATTCCAATCCTGAGACCCTTCCTATAGCATGAGATATGATATCTCAATACTTCTAATACCAAACGTGAGATCCTTCCGATAACATGAGATGTGATATCCAAATCCTTCCCCTTCCAAACCTGAGACCCTCCCTTTAGCATGAGATGTGATATCCAACTCCTTCCCATTCCAATCCTGAGACCCTTCTGATAGCATGAGATGTGATATCTCAATGCTTCTAATACCAAACCTGAGATCCTTCCGATAGCATGAGATGTGATATCTCAATGCTTCTAATACCAAACCTCAGATCCTTCCTATAACATGAGATGTGATATCCAAATCCTTCCCCTTCCAAACCTGAGACCCTCCCTTTAGCATGAGATGTGATATCCAACTCCTTCCCATTCCATTCCTGAGACCCTTATGATAGCATGAGATGTGATATCTCAATGCCTCTAATACCAAACCTGAGATCCTACCTCTAACATGAAATGTGATATCCAACTCTTTCCCCTTCCAAACCTGAGAGCCTTCCTATATCATGAGATGTGATATCCAAGTCCTTCCCATTCCAATCCTGAGACCCTTCCTATAGCTTGAGATGTGATATCCAACTCCTTCCCATTCCAATTCTGAGACCCTTCCTATACTCTGAGACTTGATATCTCAATGCTTCTAATACCAAACCTGAGACCCGTAGTATAACATGAGATATGATATCCAAATCCTTCCCCTTCCAAACCTTAGACCCTTCCTTTATCATGAGATGTGATATCCAACTCCTTCCCATTCCAATCCTGAGACCCTTCCGATATCATGAGATGTGATATCTCAAAGCTTCTAATATCAAACTTGAGACCCTCCCTATAGCATGAGATATGATATCCAAGTCCTTCCCATTCCAATCCTGAGACCCTTCCTATAGCATGAGATGTGATATCTCAATGCTTCTAATACCAAACCTGAGACCCTTCCTATAGCATGAGATGTGATATCCAAGTCCTTCCCATTCCAATCCTGAGACCCTTCCTATAGCATGAGATGTGATATCTCAATGCTTCTAATACCAAACCTGAGACCCTTCCTATAACATGAGATGGGAATATCCAACTCCTTCCCATTCCAATCCTGAGACCCTTCCGATAGCAGAGATGTGATATCTCAATGCTTATACCAAACCTGAGACCCTTCCTATGGCATGAGATGTGATATCCAACTCCTTGCCATTCAAATCCTGAGACCCTTCCTATAGCATGAGAAGGGATATCCAACTCCTTCCCAATCCAATCCTGAGACCCTTCCGATAGCAGAGACGTGATATCTCAATGCTTCTACCAAACCTGAGACCCTTCCTTTAGCATGAGATGTGATATCCAAATCCTTCACATTCCAATCCTGAGACCCTTCCTATAGCATGAGATGTGATATCTCAATGCTTCTAATACCAAACCTGAGATCCTTCCTAAAACATGAGATGTGATATCCAATTCCTTCCCATTCCAAACCTGAGACCCTTCCTATTGGATGAGTTGTGATATCCAACTCCTTCCCATTCCAACCCTGAGACCCTTCCTATAGCATGAGATGTGATGTCTCAATGCTTCTAATACCAAACCTGAGATCCTTCCTATAACATGAGATGTGATATCCAACTCCTTCCATTCCAATCCTGAGACCCGTCCTATAGCATGAGATGTGATATCTCAATGCTTATACCAAACCTGAGACCCTTCCTATAGCATGAGATGTGATATCCAACTACTTCCCATTCCAATCCTGAGACCCTTCCTATAGCATGGGATGTGATATCTCAATGCTTCTAATACCAAACCTGAGATCCTTCCTCTAACATGAAATGTGATATCCAACTCCTTCCCTTTCCAAACCTAAGAGCCTATCTATAGCATGAGATGTGATATCCAAGTCCTTCCCATTCCAATCCTTAGACCCTTCCTACAGCATGCAATATGATATCTCAATGATTCTAATAACAAACCTGAGACCCGTCCTATAGCATGAGATATGATATCCAAGTCCTTCCCATTCCAATCCTGAGACCCTTCCTATAACATGAGATGTGATATCCAACTCCTTCCCGTTCCAAACCTGAGACCCTTCCTTTAGCATGAGATGTGATATCCAGCTCCTTCCCATTCCAATCCTGAGACACTTCCGATAGCATGAGATGTGATATCTCAATGCTTCTAATATCAAAACTGAGACCCTCCCTATAGCATGATATGTGATACCTAAGTCCTTCCCATTCCAATTCTGAGACACTCCCTATAGCATGAGATGTGATATCCAACTCTTTCCCATTCCAATCCTGAGACCCTTCCTATAGCATGAGATATGATATCTCAATACTTCTAATACCAAACGTGAGATCCTTCCGATAACATGAGATGTGATATCCAAATCCTTCCCCTTCCAAACCTGAGACCCTCCCTTTAGCATGAGATGTGATATCCAACTCCTTCCCATTCCAATCCTGAGACCCTTCTGATAGCATGAGATGTGATATCTCAATGCTTCTAATACCAAACCTGAGATCCTTCCGATAGCATGAGATGTGATATCTCAATGCTTCTAATACCAAACCTGAGATCCTTCCTATAACATGAGATGTGATATCCAAATCCTTCCCCTTCCAAACCTGAGACCCTCCCTTTAGCATGAGATGTGATATCCAAGGCCTTCCCATTCCAATCCTGAGACCCTTCCTATAGCTTGAGATGTGATATCCAACTCCTTCCCATTCCAATTCTGAGACCCTTCCTATACTCTGAGACTTGATATCTCAATGCTTCTAATACCAAACCTGAGACCCGTAATATAACATGAGATGTGATATCCAAATCCTTCCCATTCCAATCCTGAGACCCTTCCGATATCATGAGATGTGATATCTCAAAGCTTCTAATATGAAACTTGAGACCCTCCCTATAGCATGAGATGTGATATCCAATTCCTTCCCATTCCAAACCTGAGACCCTTCCTACTGGATGAGATGTGATATCCAACTCCTTCCCATTCCATTCCTGAGACCCTTCTGATAGCATGAGATGTGATATCTCAATGCCTCTAATACCAAACCTGAGATCCTACCTCTAACATGAAATGTGATATCCAACTCTTTCCCCTTCCAAACCTGAGAGCCTTCCTATAGCATGAGATGTGATATCCAAGGCCTTCCCATTCCAATCCTGAGACCCTTCCTATAGCTTGAGATGTGATATCCAACTCCTTCCCATTCCGATTCTGAGACCCTTCCTATACTCTGAGACTTGATATCTCAATGCTTCTAATACCAAACCTGAGACCCGTAATATAACATGAGATGTGATATCCAAATCCTTCCCATTCCAATCCTGAGACCCTTCCGATATCATGAGATGTGATATCTCAAAGCTTCTAATATGAAACTTGAGACCCTCCCTATAGCATGAGATGTGATATCCAAGTCCTTCCCATTCCAATCCTGAGACCGTTCCTATAGCATGAGATGTGATATCTCAATGCTTCTAATACCAAACCTGAGACCCTTCCTATAACATGAGATGGGAATATCCAACTCCTTCCCATTCCAATCCTGAGACCCTTCCGATAGCAGAGATGTGATATCTCAATGCTTATACCAAACCTGAGACCCTTCCTATGGCATGAGATGTGATATCCAACTCCTTGCCATTCAAATCCTGAGACCCTTCCTATAGCATGAGAAGGGATATCCAACTCCTTCCCAATCCAATCCTGAGACCCTTCCTATAGCATGAGATGTGATATCTCAATGCTTCTAATACCAAACCTGAGATCCTTCCTATAACATGAGATGTGATATCCAATTCCTTCCCATTCCAAACCTGAGACCCTTCCTACTGGATGAGATGTGATATCCAACTCCTTCCCATTCCAACCCTGAGACCCTTCCTATAGCATGAGATGTGATGTCTCAATGCTTCTAATACCAAACCTGAGATCCTTCCTATAACATGAGATGTGATATCCAACTCCTTCCATTCCAATCCTGAGACCCTTCCTATAGCATGAGATGTGATATCTCAATGCTTCTACCAAACCTGAGACCCTTCCTATAGCATGAGATGTGATATCCAACTCCTTCCCATTCCAATCCTGAGACCCTTCCTATAGCCTGAGATGTGATATCTCAATGCTTCTAATACCAAACCTGAGATCCTTCCTCTAACATGAAATGTGATATCCAACTCCTTCCCTTTCCAAACCTAAGAGCCTATCTATAGCATGAGATGTGATATCTAAGTCCTTCCCATTCCAATCCTTAGACCCTTCCTACAGCATGCAATATGATATCTCAATGATTCTAATAAAAAAACCTGAGACCCGTCCTATAACATGAGATGGGATATTCAACTCCTTCCCATTCCAATCCTGAGACACTTCCGATAGCAGAGCTGTGATATCTCAATGTTTATACCAAACCTGAGACCCTTCCTATAACATGAGATGTGATATCCAACTCCTTCCCGTTCCAAACCTGAGACCCTTCCTTTAGCATGAGATGTGATATCCAGCTCCTTCCCATTCCAATCCTGAGACACTTCCGATAGCATGAGATGTGATATCCAGCTCCTTCCCATTCCAATCCTGAGACACTTCCGATAGCAGAGATGTGATATCTCAATGTTTATACCAAACCTGAGACCCTTCCTATAACATGAGATGTGATATCCAACTCCTTCCCATTCCAATCCTGAGACCCTTCCTATAGCATGAGATGTGATATCTCAATACTTCTAATACCAAACCTGAGATCCTTCCGATAACATGAGATGTGATATCTCAATACTTCTAATACCAAACCTGAGATCCATCCTATAACATGAGATGTGATATCCAAATCCTTCCCCTTCCAAACCTGAGACCCTCCCTTTAGCATGAGATGTGATATCCAACTCCTTCCCATTCCAATCCTGAGACCCTTCTGATAGCATAAGATATATCTCAATGCTTCTATACCAAACCTGAGATCCTTCCGATAGCATGAGATGTGATATCTCAATACTTCTAATACCAAACCTGAGATCCTTCCTATAACATGAGATGTGATATCCAAATCCTTATCTTCCAAACCTGAGACCCTTCCTTCCTTTATCCAACTCCTTCCCATTCCAATCCTGAGACTCTTCTGATAGCATAAGATTTGATATCTCAATGCTTCTATACCAAACCTGAGATCCTTCTGATAGCATGAGATGTGATATCTCAATACTTCTAATACCAAACCTGAGATCCTACCTCTAACATGAAATGTGATATCCAACTCTTTCCCCTTGCAAACCTGAGAGCCTTCCTATAGCATGAGATGTGATATCCAAGTCCTTCCCATTCCAATCCTGAGACCCTTCCTATAACATGAGATGTGATATCCAACTCCTTCCCATTCCAACCTGAGACCCTTCCTATAGCATGAGATGGGATATCCAACTCCTTCCAAATCCAATCCCGATACCCTTCCGATAGCATGAGATGTGATATCCCAATGCTTCTACCAAACCTGAGACCCATACTATGGCATGAGATGTGATATCAAACTCCTTCCCATTCTAATCCTGAGACCCTTCCTATAGCTTGAGATGTGATATCCAACTCCTTCCCATTCCAATTCTGAGACCCTTCCTATACCATGAGACTTGATATCTCAATGCTTCTAATACCAAACCTGAGACCCGTCCTATAACATGAGATGTGATATCCAAATCCTTCCCCTTCCAAACCTTAGACCCTTCCTTTATCATGAGATGTGATATCCAATTCCTTCCCATTCCAATCTTGAGACCCTTCCGATATCATGAAATGTGATATCTCAATGCTTCTAATATCAAACTTGAGACCTTCCTTTATCATGAGATGTGATATCCAATTCCTTCCCATTCCAATCTTGAGACCCTTCCGATATCATGAAATGTGATATCTCAATGCTTCTAATATCAAACTTGAGACCCTCCTTATAGCATGAGATGTGATATCCAAGTCCTTCCCATTAAAAACCTGAGACCCTTCCTACGGCATGAGATGTCATATTCAACTCCTTCCCATTCCAATCCTGAGACCCTTCCTATAGCATGAGATGTGATATCCAACTCCTTCCCATTCCAATCCTGAGACCCTTCCTATAGCATGAGATGTGATGTCTCAATGCTTCTAATACCAAACCTGATATCCTTCCTATAACATGAGATGTGATATCCAACTCCTTCCATTCCAATCCTGAGACCCTTCCTATAGCATGAGATGTGATATCTCAATGCTTCTACCAAACCTGAGACCCTTCCTATAGCATGAGATGTGATATCCAACTCCTTCCCATTGCAATCCTGAGACCCTTCCTATAGCCTGAGATGTGATATCTCAATGCCCCTAATACCAAACCTGAGATCCTTCCTCTAACATGAAATGTGATATCCAACTCCTTCACTTTCCAAACCTGAGAGCCTATCTATAGCATGAGATGTGATATCTAAGTCCTTCCCATTCCAATCCTTAGACCCTTCCTACAGCATGCAATATGATATCTCAATGATTCTAATAAAAAAACCTGAGACCCGTCCTATAACATGAGATGGGATATCCAACTCCTTCCCATTCCAATCCTGAGACACTTCCGATAGCAGAGATGTGATATCTCAATGTTTATACCAAACCTGAGACCCTTCCTATAACATGAGATGTGATATCCAACTCCTTCACGTTCCAAACCTGAGACCCTTCCTTTAGCATGAGATGTGATATCCAGCTCCTTCCCATTCCAATCCTGAGACACTTCCGATAGCATGAGATGTGATATCTCAATGCTTCTAATATCAAAACTGAGACCCTCCCTATAGCATGATATGTGATATCTAAGTCCTTCCCATTCCAATCCTGAGACCCTTCCTATAGCATGAGATGTGATATCTCAATGCTTCTACCAAACCTGAGACCCTTCCTTTAGCATGAGATGTGATATCCAACTCCTTCCCATTCCAATCCTGAGACCCTTCCTATAGCATGAGATGTGATATCTCAATACTTCTAACACCAAACCTGAGATCCTTCCGATAACATGAGATGTGATATCTCAATACTTCTAATACCAAACCTGAGATCCATCCTATAACATGAGATGTGATATCCAAATCCTTCCCCTTCCAAACCTGAGACCCTCCCTTTAGCATGAGATGTGATATCCAACTCCTTCCCATTCCAATCCTGAGACCCTTCTGATAGCATAAGATATATCTCAATGCTTCTATACCAAACCTGAGATCCTTCCGATAGCATGAGATGTGATATCTCAATACTTCTAATACCAAACCTGAGATCCTTCCTATAACATGAGATGTGATATCCAAATCCTTATCTTCCAAACCTGAGACCCTTCCTTTACCATGAGATGTGATATCCAACTCCTTCCCATTCCAATTCTGAGACTCTTCTGATAGCATAAGATTTGATATCTCAATGCTTCGATACCAAACCTGAGATCCTTCTGATAGCATGAGATGTGATATCTCAATACTTCTAATACCAAACCTGAGATCCTACCTCTAACATAAAATGTGATATCCAACTCTTTCCCCTTGCAAACCTGAGAGCCTTCCTATAGCATGAGATGTGATATCCAAGTCCTTCCCATTCCAATCCTGAGACCCTTCCTATAACATGAGATGTGATATCCAACTCCTTCCCATTCCAACCTGAGACCCTTCCTATAGCATGAGATGGGATATCCAACTCCTTCCAAATCCAATCCCGATACCCTTCCGATAGCATGAGATGTGATATCCCAATGCTTCTACCAAACCTGAGACCCATCCTATGGCATGAGATGTGATATCAAACTCCTTCCCATTCTAATCCTGAGACCCTTCCTATAGCTTGAGATGTGATATCCAACTCCTTCCCATTCCAATTCTGAGACCCTTCCTATAGCATGAGATGTGATATCCAACTCCTTCCCATTCCAATCCTGAGACCCTTCCTATAGCATGAGATGTGATGTCTCAATGCTTCTAATACCAAACCTGATATCCTTCCTATAACATGAGATGTGATATCCAACTCCTTCCATTCCAATCCTGAGACCCTTCCTATAGCATGAGATGTGATATCTCAATGCTTCTACCAAACCTGAGACCCTTCCTATAGCATGAGATGTGATATCCAACTCCTTCCCATTCCAATCCTGAGACCCTTCCTATAGCCTGAGATGTGATATCTCAATGCCCCTAATACCAAACCTGAGATCCTTCCTCTAACATGAAATGTGATATCCAACTCCTTCACTTTCCAAACCTGAGAGCCTATCTATAGCATGAGATGTGATATCTAAGTCCTTCCCATTCCAATCCTTAGACCCTTCCTACAGCATGCAATATGATATCTCAATGATTCTAATAAAAAAAACCTGAGACCCTTCCTATAACATGAGATGGGATATCCAACTCCTTCCCATTCCAATCCTGAGACACTTCCGATAGCAGAGATGTGATATCTCAATGTTTATACCAAACCTGAGACCCTTCCTATAACATGAGATGTGATATCCAACTCCTTCCCATTCCAAACCTGAGACCCTTCCTTTAGCATGAGATGTGATATCCAGCTCCTTCCCATTCCAATCCTGAGACACTTCCGATAGCATGAGATGTGATATCTCAATGCTTCTAATATCAAAACTGAGACCCTCCCTATAGCATGATATGTGATATCTCAATACTTCTAACAGCAAACCTGAGATCCTTCCGATAACATGAGATGTGATATCTCAATACTTCTAATACCAAACCTGAGATCCATCCTAGAACATGAGATGTGATATCCAAATCCTTCCCCTTCCAAACCCGAGACCCTCCCTTTAGCATGAGATGTGATATCCAACTCCTTCCCATTCCAATCCTGAGACCCTACTGATAGCATAAGATATATCTCAATGCTTCTATACCAAACCTGAGATCCTTCCGATAGCATGAGATGTGATATCTCAATACTTCTAATACCAAACCTGAGATCCTTCCTATAACATGAGATGTGATATCCAAATCCTTATCTTCCAAACCTGAGACCCTTCCTTTACCATGAGATGTGATATCCAACTCCTTCCCATTCCAATCCTGAGACTCTTCTGATAGCATAAGATTTGATATCTCAATGCTTCTATACCAAACCTGAGATCCTTCTGATAGCATGAGATGTGATATCTCAATACTTCTAATACCAAACCTGAGATCCATCCTATAACATGAGATGTGATATCCAAATCCTTCCCCTTCCAAACCTGAGACCCTCCCTTTAGCATGAGATGTGATATCCAACTCCTTCCCATTCCAATCCTGAGACCCTTCTGATAGCATAAGATATATCTCAATGCTTCTATACCAAACCTGAGATCCTTCCGATAGCATGAGATGTGATATCTCAATACTTCTAATACCAAACCTGAGATCCTTCCTATAACATGAGATGTGATATCCAAATCCTTATCTTCCAAACCTGAGACCCTTCCTTTACCATGAGATGTGATATCCAACTCCTTCCCATTCCAATTCTGAGACTCTTCTGATAGCATAAGATTTGATATCTCAATGCTTCGATACCAAACCTGAGATCCTTCTGATAGCATGAGATGTGATATCTCAATACTTCTAATACCAAACCTGAGATCCTACCTCTAACATAAAATGTGATATCCAACTCTTTCCCCTTGCAAACCTGAGAGCCTTCCTATAGCATGAGATGTGATATCCAAGTCCTTCCCATTCCAATCCTGAGACCCTTCCTATAACATGAGATGTGATATCCAACTCCTTCCCATTCCAACCTGAGACCCTTCCTATAGCATGAGATGGGATATCCAACTCCTTCCAAATCCAATCCCGATACCCTTCCGATAGCATGAGATGTGATATCCCAATGCTTCTACCAAACCTGAGACCCATCCTATGGCATGAGATGTGATATCAAACTCCTTCCCATTCTAATCCTGAGACCCTTCCTATAGCTTGAGATGTGATATCCAACTCCTTCCCATTCCAATTCTGAGACCCTTCCTATAGCATGAGATGTGATATCCAACTCCTTCCCATTCCAATCCTGAGACCCTTCCTATAGCATGAGATGTGATGTCTCAATGCTTCTAATACCAAACCTGATATCCTTCCTATAACATGAGATGTGATATCCAACTCCTTCCATTCCAATCCTGAGACCCTTCCTATAGCATGAGATGTGATATCTCAATGCTTCTACCAAACCTGAGACCCTTCCTATAGCATGAGATGTGATATCCAACTCCTTCCCATTCCAATCCTGAGACCCTTCCTATAGCCTGAGATGTGATATCTCAATGCCCCTAATACCAAACCTGAGATCCTTCCTCTAACATGAAATGTGATATCCAACTCCTTCACTTTCCAAACCTGAGAGCCTATCTATAGCATGAGATGTGATATCTAAGTCCTTCCCATTCCAATCCTTAGACCCTTCCTACAGCATGCAATATGATATCTCAATGATTCTAATAAAAAAAACCTGAGACCCTTCCTATAACATGAGATGGGATATCCAACTCCTTCCCATTCCAATCCTGAGACACTTCCGATAGCAGAGATGTGATATCTCAATGTTTATACCAAACCTGAGACCCTTCCTATAACATGAGATGTGATATCCAACTCCTTCCCATTCCAAACCTGAGACCCTTCCTTTAGCATGAGATGTGATATCCAGCTCCTTCCCATTCCAATCCTGAGACACTTCCGATAGCATGAGATGTGATATCTCAATGCTTCTAATATCAAAACTGAGACCCTCCCTATAGCATGATATGTGATATCTCAATACTTCTAACAGCAAACCTGAGATCCTTCCGATAACATGAGATGTGATATCTCAATACTTCTAATACCAAACCTGAGATCCATCCTAGAACATGAGATGTGATATCCAAATCCTTCCCCTTCCAAACCCGAGACCCTCCCTTTAGCATGAGATGTGATATCCAACTCCTTCCCATTCCAATCCTGAGACCCTACTGATAGCATAAGATATATCTCAATGCTTCTATACCAAACCTGAGATCCTTCCGATAGCATGAGATGTGATATCTCAATACTTCTAATACCAAACCTGAGATCCTTCCTATAACATGAGATGTGATATCCAAATCCTTATCTTCCAAACCTGAGACCCTTCCTTTACCATGAGATGTGATATCCAACTCCTTCCCATTCCAATCCTGAGACTCTTCTGATAGCATAAGATTTGATATCTCAATGCTTCTATACCAAACCTGAGATCCTTCTGATAGCATGAGATGTGATATCTCAATACTTCTAATACCAAACCTGAGATCCTACCTCTAACATGAAATGTGATATCCAACTCTTTCCCCTTGCAAACCTGAGAGCCTTCCTATAGCATGAGATGTGATATCCAAGTCCTTCCCATTCCAATCCTGAGACCCTTCCTATAACATGAGATGTGATATCCAACTCCTTCCCATTCCAACCTGAGACCCTTCATATAGCATGAGATGGGATATCCAACTCCTTCCAAATCCAATCCCGATACCCTTCCGATAGCATGAGATGTGATATCCCAATGCTTCTACCAAACCTGAGACCCATACTATGGCATGAGATGTGATATCAAACTCCTTCCCATTCTAATCCTGAGACCCTTCCTATAGCTTGAGATGTGATATCCAACTCCTTCCCATTCCAATTCTGAGACCCTTCCTATACCATGAGACTTGATATCTCAATGCTTCTAATACCAAACCTGAGACCCGTCCTATAACATGAGATGTGATATCCAAATCCTTCCCCTTCCAAACCTTAGACCCTTCCTTTATCATGAGATGTGATATCCAACTCCTTCCCATTCCAATCTTGAGACCCTTCCGATATCATGAAATGTGATATCTCAATGCTTCTAATATCAAACTTGAGACCCTCCTTATAGCATGAGATGTGATATCCAAGTCCTTCCCATTCCAATCCTGAGACCCTTCCTATAGCATGAGATTTGATATCTCAATGCTTCTAATACCAAACCTGAGACCCTTCCTATAACATGAGATGGGAATATCCAATGTGATATCCAACTCCTTCCCATTCCAATCCTGAGACCCTTCCTATAGCATGAGATGTGATATCTCAATGCTTCTAATATCAAACTTGAGACCCTCCCTATAGCATGAGATGTGATACCCAAGTCCTTCCCATTCCAATCCTGAGACCCTTCCTATAGCATGAGATGTGATATCTCAATGCTTATAACAAAACCTGAGACCCTAACTATAGCATGAGATGTGATATCCAACTCCTTCCCATTCCAATCCTGAGACCCTTCCTATAGCCTGAGATGTGATATCTCAATGCCTCTAATACCAAACCTGAGATCCTTCCTCTAACATGAAATGTGATATCCAACTCCTTCACTTTCCAAACCTGAGAGCCTATCTATAGCATGAGATGTGATATCCAAGTCCTTCCCATTCCAATCCTTAGACCCTTCCGATATCATGAGATTTGTTATCTCAATGCTTCTAATATCAAACTTGATACCCTCCCTATAGCATGAGATGTGACATCCAAGTCCTTCCCATTCCAATCCTGAGACCCTTCCTATAGCATGAGATGGGATATCTCTATGCTTCTAATACCAAACCTGAGACCCTTCCTATAACATGAGATGGGATATCCAACTCCTTCCCATTCCAATCCTGAGACCCTTCCGATAGCAGAGATGTGATATCTCAATGCTTATACCAAACCTGAGAACCTTCCTATGGCCTGAGATGTCATATACAACTCCTTCCCATTCCAATCCTGAGACCCTTCCTTTAGCATGAGATGTGATATCTCAATGCTTATACCAAATCTGAGACCCTTCCTATAGCATGAGATGTGATATCCAATTCCTTCCCATTCCAATCCTGAGACCCTTCCTATAGCATGAGATGTGATATCTCAATGCTTATACCAAACCTGAGAGCCTACCTATAGCATGAGATGTGATATCCAAGTCCATCCCATTCCAATCCTTAGACCCTTCCTACAGCATGCGATGTGATATCTCAATGATTCTAATACCAAACCAGAGACTCTTCCTATAACATGAGATGGGATATCCAACTCCTTCCCATTCCAATCCTGAGCCGCTTCCGATAGCAGAGATGTGATATCTCAATGCTTATACCAAACCTGAGACCCTTCCTATAACATGAGATGTGATATCCAACTCCTTCCCGTTCCAAACCTGAGACACTAACTATAGCATATTGTTAGGAAAGATTTCGTTATTGTAGGGAACTTTCCTTCCATGTGGCAACCCCTAAACTTTTTGCTATTGTTTTCAACCTGTTTTCTTGACTTTGCCAGAGAAGTGCAGCCTTCTGCTGTACTCCTCTGGGCTTTCGCTCCTTTCTTACGGGGAAACTGACATGCCCTTAAGACAGTCAGTACCGGGGAACGCTGTTTCCCGTAGTTTCTTTTATCGTGTCGCCATTTTAGTGCAACACGACACAAGAGGGCACTGTAAGCTAAGTTACAGCTCTCTTGGGTCTCTAGCCTTCTACAGACCCTAGACACTCTTATAGGATGGTTTTTGGATCGGTGCAAGTCATTCAGGGACTGGGCTGGTGGCAGCGATCATTTGGTTTATTTTGAGCTCCTTTTGCCGTTCTGAGCACCTTTTTGCCGCGAACCCAAAAGGGTGGCCCGGCTACCCAAAATGGCCGGACCACGAGGCTCCTTTGTCTCGTCCACTGTCCGTCTTGCTCCCTTTACCTTCCCCCGGGTCAGGCGACCCGGGGCCTTCCTTATTTGGGCATGTAGTTTCCCGCGAAACACGGTTGCTTTCGCGGGCTTCTACATGTCGTTTGAGTGCCCCCAGGATGTGGGCTGGGCTGTCTGGTCCCAATACACATCCTGGGTGCCAGAGAGTCTAGGGTGGTGTGAATGCCTGGGACCACTGTGGTCCGTGATTGGTCCACGTATGGTATGTGTGTTGATGAGCGGATCTCCCATTGGCTCCCCTCCGTTTTGGCGCGAAGGGAACCGTGGATAAGAGGGAGCTGGAAACACCACTACCATGTCGATCTCCTGAGTTCTTACGAACCCAGGGATACAGGAGCCAAGTATCCTGCGAACACGAGGCTGGACCGAGGAATCGCTGGTGACCCCCTGAAGAACTTCTGCTCCTCATTGCTGTCGTCCGGTGAAGCCCTTTCCACCTAAGATCGAACAAGAAGGCCTGTACTGGCGCTTCGACCTATTGGAATAGCAGGACCAGCTATTCCCGGCACCTTCATCAACTCCTGCTGTAAGCCTTCGGAAGTGTCTCTGGGCCATCCAGTTGACTGACCAGCTTACTAAGGAGGCCTGCTCTGTAATCGCCGACAGGTTGGGTGGTATTCTGAGTCCGGGGCATGCTCACAACGCTTCGTTTGCTTAGCAGTCCTAAGCTAGAGGTGAGCAGTGCTCGTTTGGCTTGAATACACCCGGCCGTTCCGTTGCCCTGCTGTGGCGACAAAACTGTGCTTGTTTCTTCGATCGGGACGTCTTTTTACTCTGCACGACGACGAGACGTTCCCTGCTCTTCAGAACCTGCCAGAAGCTGCATCTATCGAGGAGGAGCTCGGGCCTGCTTGCTTCGGGGACCGGTGAGTAGATTAGCTAGGATCTGGTCGCCCTCCTGCAGTGCCTCTTGCTTTTCCCCGCTGTGAATACAGCACCCCTTGTCCGTACTCGCGCCCTGCTTCTGCCTCACAGTGGAGGCTGCGCTAGAGTCGCGGACCGTGTTCTCCTTCATTAGAGCTCCCTACAGAGCTGTTCAACGTCCTCCGAAGAGCTTCACCTTCTGCCCATTGGCACCGGCGTGTGCAGGTACTTTTGAGCGCTAGGCTCCACTCTTCGTAGGGATTGGACTACCATCTAGTTAGGGGCCTCAGAAGGCGGACATATCACACGCATTGGTTCGCACTGCCTGTTTTCCTTCCCCTGCAGGTGGATAACATATTTCGTGCTGCTAATGCTGTGAAACTGTGTATTCTGTATATATATTGGGTGGATAGTGTATGTGTTGGTTTAATATCGTTGTATATTGCTGCTTTTACTGTGGTTATTAGTTTCAAGGCCTTATAATAAATGTGTATCTATTTTTGATATAAACAACTGTTTGGAGTAGTTTGTAAGCGCTCTTGCTTTGTGTGCTCATTGCGGGCTTTCAGTCACCCTCACCCCTCTTGAGACCTAGTCTTGACCGCCGCGATCGCTACCTTGATTGGTCTGGCTTGTCCAGAGGTTACCCTGTTCCAAGTAATTAGGTTGGCCTTCTGAACCTCTGCGCCACCAGGACAGAGTTCAGAAATCCGTCTTAACAAATTGGTGTACAGCGGTGGGATACGACTGAAGGTATCCAGTGTTGCGCACGAGCTAAGGCGTTTTCAGGTTATTCCAACCAGGACACGCAGTAAAGTATTGAATATAACGTTAAAAAGGCCATAGTCCTATCAACAGTATGGAAACGAATACTTTATTAACCTTAAATGCTTCGAAATCTGAAACATTGAAGAAGATGTGTGCGGAGAGAGGGGTTTCCTCTCAAGGCACTAAATTGGAAATGATCCAGAGAATCGTGGCGTGGCAAGAAGCGCAGCTTGACGCTATAACTTCCGAGGACAGTGCAGAAGGTGGTGGGGCTGCTCTCACTGGCAGAACCGACGGTTCTGCCGCTGCACTGATCCATCACGACCACGAGGACAGGGAGGATGTAATGTCTAACGTTTCCTCTGCCAGTGTTGATGGGGAGGCTATGCTTGAATTCAAGAAGCAAGAGCTGCGGTTTAGGCAGCAGGAGCTTGAATTCAGCATAGCCAAACTGAAAATCGACCAGGCAGAAAAACAAAAAGACAGGGATCACCAGTTGGAACTGGCCAAGCTTCAGTTCGCAAATGGGTCCAAGGGTCCTGGACATGGTTCTGGGGCTTCCTCTCATCCACGGTTTCCAAAAGATCTGCTCAGTGTGTATGAGGAACGAAATGACATTATGGACTGGTTAAATGCGTTTGAGTATGCATGCGAGGTTCAAGAGGTTGATAATGCGGATAAGATTGCATGGTTACTCAGCAGACTGCCCCATTCTGGTTGCAGTGCCATTATGGAAATGTCGAAGGCTGAGCGCGCTGATTTTGCAATGTTGAAGCAGACTCTCATTTTAAAGTTTGGGAAGACTCCGACCCAATATTTGAAAAGGTTTAGAGAGTATAAGAAAAAGGAAGGTGGTACTTGGGTGTCGTATGTAGCTGAGTCCCTGAAAAACTTGACTGGCTGGGTTGAAGGTTATAAGGTTTCTACCTTCGAAGGCATGATCAATCTGGTCATGCTGGAACACATTTTTGCTTCTTCTTCCCCGGAGCTTAAGCAGCATTTGGCCGATTCGAAGGAGATAGATCCTAAGAAGCTGGCCATTGCAGCAGATTTATGGGTGTCACATCGAGTGTCCCATAAGGACAAAACTCATCCTGGTAAGCAGGAGGAAGGGAAAAAGTCCAAAGATGTGGAGGGTGGGGAATCTGCTAAATCTTCTTCCCATAAGGGCCACAAAAAGAAAAATAAGGGTAAGCCATCCGAGAACTCACAGGGTAGTGGAGGTTCGCCTCCGAAACAGAACTCTGGTTATAATAAGCCTCCCTACGTAAACAGACCCAATGGGGCTTGTTTTTCTTGTGGAGCAACTGACCATGTGAAGGGGGATCCCCGTTGTAAGGTTAGACCTTTGGGGGTCCACTCCGCTAATCTGGCCTTCTCCTCCTACGAGGAAGAAGAGATTACAGGAGCATCCTTCTCCTCAGACTCATTTCCCAGCGGAATAGAGGCTGAGGTAGTTTTAGTGTCCCTGGGTTCCTGGGAGCCTAAAGTCGCAGAGGCGTATGCTAGGATTCCGGATAATACCAAGCACTACTTTAAAGACAGTGTGCTGATCAATGGAGTGGATACTCCAGCTCTTAGGGATAGTGGGTGCAGTCGAACTGTAGTGGATTCTACCTTGGTAGACTCAGAGGAAGTTGCCAGAGCTACTCTGATGCCCACTAAGTTGGCTGACGGCCCCCTCCGTATGTTTCCCGTGATCCCTGTTAATCTAACTTTAAATGGTACAGCAGTTAGGATTCCAGTGAGCATTCAGAGAAACGTCCCGGGAAAGGTCTTGTTGGGCAATGATCTCAGAGCTCTAGGGCTCGTAGGAGACACTGCCGAAAGACCCTACACACGGTCTCAAGCACGGGCAGCATTGGCCAAGTCCAATACGCCGCCCCAGCCGAAGGGGAAACCCAAGGCGAAAGGAGTCAACAAGTCCCGACGGGGGAAAGAGAATATTCCCCCGAGCTCGCCTACCACTGCGGTGGAGGGAGTTGGTCAATCGCCCGAGCCTGACGAGGAGGTGGCGATGCCTGAAGTGTTCGACCCCAACGACCATCCTGAACTAAAAGACTTGTTAGTTGAAGGAGGTCCTGATAGGGACGACTTCAGTAAGGGCCAACGTGAGTGCCCATCTCTGGAAGGCCTAAGGAGACAGGCCTGCTCCCAGCTTGAGGGTGAACCTCCTGGGAAGCATCGGATTTATTGGGAAGGTGGACTCCTGTACAGTGAGCCCACAGAGTCTACAGAAGGAGACCATAGGAGGTTGGTGGTTCCCCTTGCTGTTAGACCCTTCCTCCTGCAGTTGGCGCATGAAGTTCCCCTTGCTGGTCACCTTGGAATGAAGAGGACCAAGCAAAGGTTATCTATGCACTTCTACTGGCCCAAGATGGGGGTGCAAGTAGAAAGTCACTGCAGGAGTTGTGCCTCCTGCCAGTTGTCTGGTAAGGTTGGCGCGACAATCCAAGCTCCGTTGGTACCGCTCCCAGTTGTGGGGGTACCATTTGAAAGGGTAGGGATCGACATCGTTGGTCCCCTTGACCCGCAAACATCCTCAGGCAATAGGTTTATCCTGGTGCTGGTCGACCATGCAACCAGGTATCCTGAGGCCATCCCATTAAAGACTGTAACTGCCAAGTCAGTTGCAAAAGCTTTACTCGGCATATTTACTAGGGTTGGCTTCCCTAAAGAAGTTGTGTCAGATCGTGGCAGCAACTTTATGTCGAAGTATATGCAGGCTATGTGGAAAGAATGTGGGGTCACCTACAAGTTCTCTTCTGCATACCACCCCCAGACCAATGGTCTGGTGGAGCGTTTCAACAGAACGCTAAAGAGCATGATTGGGGCTCTGGAGGAGCCCCAGAGGAGGAAATGGGACCTTCTTTTACCATGCTTGTTGTTTGCCTACAGAGAGGTACCACAGGAGGGTGTTGGCTTCAGCCCCTTCGAACTTCTGTTCGGTCATCCCGTACGGGGACCCTTAGCCATCGTCAAAGAGGGATGGGAGATGCCCACTCCCCCTGTTACTACCAATGTAGTTGACTATGTGCTAGGGCTCAGAAAACGGATGGTACTCCTGATGGGCTTGGCTAGTGAAAAGTTGAAGGCAGGACAAGCGCTGGTGAAACATTGGTACGACCAGAAAGCTTCCTTAATTCACTTTACCCCTGGTCAGCAAGTCCTGATCATGAACCCTATAAGGCCTCGCGCTTTACAGGACAAATGGTCAGGCCCTTACACAGTGGTGGAGCCCCTGGGTGAGGTGAACTATTTAGTGGACCTTGGAAGGCCTGGACAGGCTCCAAAAGTGTTCCACGTAAATAGGCTGAAGGCTTTCGTCCCAAGAGTCGAAATCGCAGCACTGCTACTGGCGTCAGACGTTGAGGAAGAGGAGTCAGAACCTCTTCCCGACCTGTTCCAAAGCGGTCCTTCAGATAGCTCCGTTGAGGGTGTCCGAGTGGCCCCTCACCTGACTTCTGATCAGCAGGCTGAGGTGAAAAGTTTGCTTAGGCAGTTTTCCCCCCTGTTTTCACAGTCGCCTGGTTTGACACCTTGGTGCAAACATAACATTGACACAGGAGACAGTGTACCTACCAAAAGTAGGGGATACAGGATGTCGGATAAAGTACGGTCTTATATTAAGACCGAGGTCAACAAGATGTTAGACCTTGGGGTGATTGAACCCTCTAGTAGTCCTTGGTCCAGTCCTGTGGTTCTGGTTCCAAAAGCAGGCACTTCTGAATTGAGGTTCTGCGTGGATTACAGGGCTCTGAATGCTGTCACCAAGACAGACGCTCACCCCTTGCCTCGAACTGACGAGCTGGTGGATACCTTGGGTGCCTCCAAGTACCTCAGCACGTTTGACCTGACTGCGGGCTATTGGCAAATAGCTTTAGCAGAACATGCCAAGGAGAAGACAGCATTTTCAACTCCCGACGGGCTTTACCAATTCCGGGTAATGCCGTTCGGATTGAAGAATGCACCTGCCACTTTCCAGAGGCTTGTGAATCATGTGTTGAATGGGTTGGACGAATTCTGTCTTGCATATCTGGACGATATAGCAGTTTTCAGTGCCACCTGGGAAGACCATGTGAAACACCTCGGGATTGTGCTCCAGGCTCTTCAGAAAGCCCACTTGACCATAAAGGCGAGTAAATGCCAGATTGGACAAGGCTCAGTGGTTTACCTTGGGCATGAAGTAGGTGGAGGAAGGATACAGCCTCTCCCCAGTAAAGTACAAGCAGTACAAGACTGGCCTACCCCCACTACACAAACCCAAGTGAGAGCCTTCTTAGGACTCACGGGTTATTACCGCAATTTTATGGCAGACTATGGCACCATAGCTGCTCCTCTGACTGCCCTCACAACTCCGAAGAAACCCAAGAAGGTAACTTGGACTGACGAGTGTGAGAAGGCCTTCAATGGCTTGAAAGACTCCTTGTGCCAGGCCCCTGTGCTCAGGGCCCCTGATTATCAAAGACCTTTTATCGTGCAGACGGATGCCTCTGACACTGGGATAGGAGCTGTACTATCACAAGTAGATGAGAAGGGTAAGGAACACCCTATCGGTTTTATTAGTCGCCAGCTTAAGGACAGAGAGCTCAGATGGTCCACGGTAGAGAAAGAATGTTTCTCTGTTGTGTGGGCCCTAAGGAAGCTGCGGCCCTACCTCTATGGGACCCACTTCACTGTGCAGACTGACCATAAGCCGTTAAAGTGGCTAATGAACATGAAGGGGGAGAATCCAAAGTTGCTTAGGTGGTCCATAAGTCTACAAGGCTTCGACTTCACTATTGAGCATAGGCCAGGTGTCCAACATAGCAATGCTGATGGGTTGTCCAGAATGTTTTACCGACCTGAACAAGAGACTCATCCAGGGGTGGATTAGTTCCCCCTGTCCATAGTCTGGGAGGGGCGAGTGTTAGGAAAGATTTCGTTATTGTAGGGAACTTTCCTTCCATGTGGCAACCCCTAAACTTTTTGCTATTGTTTTCAACCTGTTTTCTTGACTTTGCCAGAGAAGTGCAGCCTTCTGCTGTACTCCTCTGGGCTTTCGCTCCTTTCTTACGGGGAAACTGACATGCCCTTAAGACAGTCAGTACCGGGGAACGCTGTTTCCCGTAGTTTCTTTTATCGTGTCGCCATTTTAGTGCAACACGACACAAGAGGGCACTGTAAGCTAAGTTACAGCTCTCTTGGGTCTCTAGCCTTCTACAGACCCTAGACACTCTTATAGGATGGTTTTTGGATCGGTGCAAGTCATTCAGGGACTGGGCTGGTGGCAGCGATCATTTGGTTTATTTTGAGCTCCTTTTGCCGTTCTGAGCACCTTTTTGCCGCGAACCCAAAAGGGTGGCCCGGCTACCCAAAATGGCCGGACCACGAGGCTCCTTTGTCTCGTCCACTGTCCGTCTTGCTCCCTTTACCTTCCCCCGGGTCAGGCGACCCGGGGCCTTCCTTATTTGGGCATGTAGTTTCCCGCGAAACACGGTTGCTTTCGCGGGCTTCTACATGTCGTTTGAGTGCCCCCAGGATGTGGGCTGGGCTGTCTGGTCCCAATACACATCCTGGGTGCCAGAGAGTCTAGGGTGGTGTGAATGCCTGGGACCACTGTGGTCCGTGATTGGTCCACGTATGGTATGTGTGTTGATGAGCGGATCTCCCATTGGCTCCCCTCCGTTTTGGCGCGAAGGGAACCGTGGATAAGAGGGAGCTGGAAACACCACTACCATGTCGATCTCCTGAGTTCTTACGAACCCAGGGATACAGGAGCCAAGTATCCTGCGAACACGAGGCTGGACCGAGGAATCGCTGGTGACCCCCTGAAGAACTTCTGCTCCTCATTGCTGTCGTCCGGTGAAGCCCTTTCCACCTAAGATCGAACAAGAAGGCCTGTACTGGCGCTTCGACCTATTGGAATAGCAGGACCAGCTATTCCCGGCACCTTCATCAACTCCTGCTGTAAGCCTTCGGAAGTGTCTCTGGGCCATCCAGTTGACTGACCAGCTTACTAAGGAGGCCTGCTCTGTAATCGCCGACAGGTTGGGTGGTATTCTGAGTCCGGGGCATGCTCACAACGCTTCGTTTGCTTAGCAGTCCTAAGCTAGAGGTGAGCAGTGCTCGTTTGGCTTGAATACACCCGGCCGTTCCGTTGCCCTGCTGTGGCGACAAAACTGTGCTTGTTTCTTCGATCGGGACGTCTTTTTACTCTGCACGACGACGAGACGTTCCCTGCTCTTCAGAACCTGCCAGAAGCTGCATCTATCGAGGAGGAGCTCGGGCCTGCTTGCTTCGGGGACCGGTGAGTAGATTAGCTAGGATCTGGTCGCCCTCCTGCAGTGCCTCTTGCTTTTCCCCGCTGTGAATACAGCACCCCTTGTCCGTACTCGCGCCCTGCTTCTGCCTCACAGTGGAGGCTGCGCTAGAGTCGCGGACCGTGTTCTCCTTCATTAGAGCTCCCTACAGAGCTGTTCAACGTCCTCCGAAGAGCTTCACCTTCTGCCCATTGGCACCGGCGTGTGCAGGTACTTTTGAGCGCTAGGCTCCACTCTTCGTAGGGATTGGACTACCATCTAGTTAGGGGCCTCAGAAGGCGGACATATCACACGCATTGGTTCGCACTGCCTGTTTTCCTTCCCCTGCAGGTGGATAACATATTTCGTGCTGCTAATGCTGTGAAACTGTGTATTCTGTATATATATTGGGTGGATAGTGTATGTGTTGGTTTAATATCGTTGTATATTGCTGCTTTTACTGTGGTTATTAGTTTCAAGGCCTTATAATAAATGTGTATCTATTTTTGATATAAACAACTGTTTGGAGTAGTTTGTAAGCGCTCTTGCTTTGTGTGCTCATTGCGGGCTTTCAGTCACCCTCACCCCTCTTGAGACCTAGTCTTGACCGCCGCGATCGCTACCTTGATTGGTCTGGCTTGTCCAGAGGTTACCCTGTTCCAAGTAATTAGGTTGGCCTTCTGAACCTCTGCGCCACCAGGACAGAGTTCAGAAATCCGTCTTAACACATATGTGATATCCAACTCCTTCCCATTCCAAACATGAGACCCTTCCTATAGCAAGAAAGTAATATCCAACTCCTACCCATTCCAATCCTGAGACCCTTCCTATAGCAAGAGATGTGATATCCAAATCCTTCCCATTCCAATCCTGAGACCCTTCCTATAACATGAGATGTGATATCCAGCTCCTTGCCATTCCAACCTGAGACACTTCCTGTAGCATGAGAAGGGATATCCAACTCCTTCCTAATCCAATCCTGAGACCCTTCCGATAGCAGAGATGTGATATCTCAATGCTTATACCAAACCTGAGACCCTTCCTATGGCATGAGATGTGATATCCAACTCCTTGCCATTCAAATCCTGAGACTCTTCCTATAGCATGAGATGTGATATCTCTATGCTTCTAATACCAAACCTGAGACCCTTCCTATAACATGAGATGGGATATCCAACTCCTTCCCATTCCAATCCTGAGACCCTTCCGATAGCAGAGATGTGATATCTCAATGCTTATACCAAACCTGAGAACCTTCCTATGGCCTGAGATGTCATATACAACTCCTTCCCATTCCAATCCTGAGACCCTTCCTTTAGCATGAGATGTGATATCTCAATGCTTATACCAAATCTGAGACCCTTCCTATAGCATGAGATGTGATATCCAATTCCTTCCCATTCCAATCCTGAGACCCTTCCTATAGCATGAGATGTGATATCTCAATGCTTATACCAAACCTGAGAGCCTACCTATAGCATGAGATGTGATATCCAAGTCCATCCCATTCCAATCCTTAGACCCTTCCTACAGCATGCGATGTGATATCTCAATGATTCTAATACCAAACCAGAGACTCTTCCTATAACATGAGATGGGATATCCAACTCCTTCCCATTCCAATCCTGAGCCGCTTCCGATAGCAGAGATGTGATATCTCAATGCTTATACCAAACCTGAGACCCTTCCTATAACATGCGATGTGATATCCAACTCCTTCCCGTTCCAAACCTGAGACACTAACTATAGCATATGTGATATCCAACTCCTTCCCATTCCAAACATGAGACCCTTCCTATAGCACAAAGTAATATCCAACTCCTACCCATTCCAATCCTGAGACCCTTCCTATAGCAAGAGATGTGATATCCAAATCCTTCCCATTCCAATCCTGAGACCCTTCCTATAACATGAGATGTGATATCCAACTCCTTCCCATTCCAACCTGAGACACTTCATATAGCATGAGAAGGGATATCCAACTCCTTCCCAATCCAATCCTGAGACCCTTCCGATAGCAGAGATGTGATATCTCAATGCTTATACCAAACCTGAGACCCTTCCTATGGCATGTGATGTGATATCCAACTCCTTCCCAATCCAATCCTGAGACCCTTCCGATAGCAGAGACGAGATATCTCAATGCTTCTACCAAACCTGAGACCCTTCCTTTAGCATGAGATGTGATATCCAAATCCTTCACATTCCAACCCTTAGACCCTTCCAACAGCATGCAATATGATATCTCAATGATTCTAATAACAAACCTGAGACCTGTCCTATAACATGAGAAGGGATATCCAACTCCTTCCCAATCCAATCCTGAGACCCTTCCGATAGCAGAGATGTGATATCTCAATGCTTATACCAAACCTGAGACCCTTCCTATGGCATGTGATGTGATATCCAACTCCTTCCCATTCCAATCCTGAGACACTTCGGATAGCAGAGATGTGATATCTCAATGCTTATACCAAACCTGAGACCCTTCCTATAACATGAGATGTGATATCCAAATCCTTCCCATTCCATTCCTGAGACCCTTCTGATAGCATGAGATGTGATATCTCAATGCCTCTAATACCAAACCTGAGATCCTACCTCTAACATGAAATGTGATATCCAACTCTTTCCCCTTCCAAACCTGAGAGCCTTCCTATAGCATGAGATGTGATATCCAAGTCCTTCCCATTCCAATCCTGAGACCCTTCCTATAGCTTGAGATGTGATATCCAACTCCTTCCCATTCCAATTCTGAGACCCTTCCTATACTATGAGACTTGATATCTCAATGCTTCTAATACCAAACGTGAGACCCGTAATATAACATGAGATGTGATATCCAAATCCTTCCCCTTCCAAACCTTAGACCCTTCCTTTATCATGAGATGTGATATCCAACTCCTTCCCATTCCAATCCTGAGACCCTTCCGATAGCATGAGATGTGATAGCTCAAAGCTTCTAATATCAAACTTGAGACCCTCCCTATAGCATGAGATGTGATATCCAAGTCCTTCCCATTCCAATCCTGAGACCCTTCCTATAGCATGAGATGTGATATCTCAATGCTTCTAATACCAAACCTGAGACCCTTCCTATAACATGAGATGGGAATATCCAACTCCTTCCCATTCCAATCCTGAGACCCTTCCGATAGCAGAGATGTGATATCTCATTGCTTATACCAAACCTGAGATCCTTCCTATAACATGAGATGTGATATCCAACTCCTTCCCATTCCAATCCTGAGACACTTCCTATAGCATGGGATGTGATATCTCACTGCTTATACCAAACCTGAGACCCTTCCCATAGCATGAGATGTGATATCCAACTCCTTCCCATTCCAATCCTCAGACCCTTCCTATAGCATGAGATGTGATATCTCAATGCTTCTAATATCAAACTTGAGACCCTACCTATAGCATGAGATGTGATATCCAAGTCCTTCCCATTCCAATCCCGAGACACTTCCTATATCATGAGATGTGATACCCAACTCCTTCCCATTCCAATCCTGAGACCCTTCCTATAGCATGAGATATGATATCTCAATACTTCTAATACCAAACGTGAGATCCTTCCGATAACACGAGATGTGATATCCAAATCCTTCCCCTTCCAAACCTGAGACCCTCCCTTTAGCATGAGATGTGATATCCAACTCCTTCCCATTCCAATCCTGAGACCCTTCTGATAGCATGAGATGTGATATCTCAATGCTTCTAATACCAAACCTGAGATCCTTCCGATAGCATGAGATGTGATATCTCAATGCTTCTAATACCAAACCTGAGATCCTTCCTATAACATGAGATGTGATATCCAAATCCTTCCCCTTCCAAACCTGAGACCCTCCCTTTAGCATGAGATGTGATATACAACTCCTTCCCATTCCATTCCTGAGACCCTTCTGATAGCATGAGATGTGATATCTCAATGCCTCTAATACCAAACCTGAGATCCTACCTCTAACATGAAATGTGATATCCAACTCTTTCCCCTTCCAAACCTGAGAGCCTTCCTATAGCATGAGATGTGATATCCAAGTCCTTCCCATTCCAATCCTGAGACCCTTCCTATAGCTTGAGATGTGATATCCAACTCCTTCCCATTCCAATTCTGAGACCCTTCCTATACTCTGAGACTTGATATCTCAATGCTTCTAATACCAAACCTGAGACCCGTAATATAACATGAGATGTGATATCCAAATCCTTCCCCTTCCAAACCTTAGACCCTTCCTTTATCATGAGATGTGATATCCAACTCCTTCCCATTCCAATCCTGAGACCCTTCCGATATCATGAGATGTGATATCTCAAAGCTTCTAATATCAAACTTGAGACCCTCCCTATAGCATGAGATGTGATATCCAAGTCCTTCCGATTCCAATCCTGAGACCCTTCCTATAGCATGAGATGTGATATCTCAATGCTTCTAATACCAAACCTGAGACCCTTCCTATAACATGAGATGGGAATATCCAACTCCTTCCCATTCCAATCCTGAGACCCTTCCGATAGCAGAGATGTGATATCTCAATGCTTATCCCAAACCTGAGACCCTTCGTATGGCATGAGATGTGATATCCAACTCCTGGCCATTCAAATCCTGAGACCCTTCCTATAGCATGAGAAGGGGTATCCAACTCCTTCCCAATCCAATCCTGAGACCCTTCCGATAGCAGAGACGTGATATCTCAATGCTTCTACCAAACCTGAGACCCTTCCTTTAGCATGAGATGTGATATCCAAATCCTTCACATTCCAATCCTGAGACCCTTCCTATAGCATGAGATGTGATATCTCAATGCTTCTAATACCAAACCTGAGATCCTTCCTATAACATGAGATGTGATATCCAATTCCTTCCCATTCCAAACCTGAGACCCTTCCTATTGGATGAGTTGTGATATCCAACTCCTTCCCATTCCAACCCTGAGACCCTTCCTATAGCATGAGATGTGATGTCTCAATGCTTCTAATACCAAACCTGAGATCCTTCCTATAACATGAGATGTGATATCCAACTCCTTCCATTCCAATCCTGAGACCCGTCCTATAGCATGAGATGTGATATCTCAATGCTTATACCAAACCTGAGACCCTTCCTATAGCATGAGATGTGATATCCAACTACTTCCCATTCCAATCCTGAGACCCTTCCTATAGCATGAGATGTGATATCTCAATGCTTCTAATACCAAACCTGAGATCCTTCCTCTAACATGAAATGTGATATCCAACTCCTTCCCTTTCCAAACCTAAGAGCCTATATATAGCATGAGATGTGATAGCCAGGTCCTTCCCATTCCAATCCTTAGACCCTTCCTACAGCATGCAATATGATATCTCAATGATTCTAATAACAAACCTGAGACCCGTCCTATAGCATGAGATATGATATCCAAGTCCTTCCCATTCCAATCCTGCGACCCTTCCTATAACATGAAATGTGATATCCAACTCCTTCCCATTCCAACCTGAGACCCTTCCTATAGCATGAGATGGGATATCCAACTTCTTCCAAATCCAATACTGATACCCTTCCGATAGCATGAGATGTGATATCCCAATGCTTCTACCAAACCTGAGACCCATACTATGGCATGAGATGTGATATCAAACTCCTTCCCATTCCAATCCTGAGACCCTTCCTATAGCATGAGATGGGATATCCAACTTCTTCCAAATCCAATACTGATACCCTTCCGATAGCATGAGATGTGATATCCCAATGCTTCTACCAAACCTGAGACCCATACTATGGCATGAGATGTGATATCAAACTCCTTCCCATTCCAATCCTGAGACCCATCCTATAGCTTGAGGTGTGATATCCAACTCCTTCCCATTCCAATTCTGAGACCCTTCTTATACCATGAGACTTGATATCTCAATGCTTCTAATACCAAACCTGAGACCCGTCCTATAACATGAGATGTGATATCCAAATCCTTCCCCTTCCAAACCTTAGACCCTTCCTTTATCATGAGATGTGATATCCAACTCCTTCCCATTCCAATCCTGAGACCCTTCCGATATCATGAGATTTGTTATCTCAATGCTTCTAATATCAAACTTGAGACCCTCCCTATAGCATGAGATGTGACATCCAAGTCCTTCCCATTCCAATCCTGAGACCCTTCCTATAGCATGAGATGTGATATCTCTATGCTTCTAATACCAAACCTGAGACCCTTCCTATAACATGAGATGGGATATCCAACTCCTTCCCATTCCAATCCTGAGACCTTTCCGATAGCAGAGATGTGATATCTCAATGCTTATACCAAACCTGAGAACCTTCCTATGGCCTGAGATGTCATATACAACTCCTTCCCATTCCAATCCTGAGACCCTTCCTTTAGCATGAGATGTGATATCTCAATGCTTATACCAAATCTGAGACCCTTCCTATAGCATGAGATGTGATATCCAATTCCTTCCCATTCCAATCCTGAGACCCTTCCTATAGCATGAGATGTGATATCTCAATGCTTATACCAAACCTGAGAGCCTACCTATAGCATGAGATGTGATATCCAAGTCCATCCCATTCCAATCCTTAGACCCTTCCTACAGCATGCGATGTGATATCTCAATGATTCTAATACCAAACCAGAGACTCTTCCTATAACATTAGATGGGATATCCAACTCCTTCCCATTCCAATCCTGAACCGCTTCCGATAGCAGAGATGTGATATCTCAATGCTTATACCAAACCTGAGACCCTTCCTATAACATGAAATGTGATATCCAACTCCTTCCCGTTCCAAACCTGAGACCCTTCCTTTAGCATGAGATGTGATATCCAGCTCCTTCCCATTCCAATCCTGAGACACTTCCGATAGCATGAGATGTGATATCTCAATGCTTCTAATATCAAAACTGAGACCCTCCCTATAGCATGATATGTGATATCTAAGTCCTTCCCATTCCAATCCTGAGACACTCCATATAGCATGAGATGTGATATCCAACTCTTTCCCATTCCAATCCTGAGACCCTTCCTATAGCATGAGATATGATATCTCAATACTTCTAATACCAAACGTGAGATCCTTCCGATAACATGAGATGTGATATCCAAATCCTTCCCCTTCCAAACCTGAGACCCTCCCTTTAGCATGAGATGTGATATCCAACTCTTTCCCCTTCCAATCCTGAGACCCTTCTGATAGCATGAGATGTGATATCTCAATGCTTCGAATACCAAACCTGAGATCCTTCCTATAACATGAGATGTGATATCCAAATCCTTCCCCTTCCAAACCTGAGACCCTCCCTTTAGCATGAGATGTTATATCCAACTCCTTCCCATTCCATTCCTGAGACCCTTCTGATAGCATGAGATGTGATATTCAATGCCTCTAATACCAAACCTGAGATCCTACCTCTAACATGAAATGTGATATCCAACTCTTTCCCCTTCCAAACCTGAGAGCCTTCCTATAGCATGAGATGTGATATCCAAGTCCTTCCCATTCCAATCCTGAGACCCTTCCTATAGCTTGAGATGTGATATCCAACTCCTTCCCATTCCAATTCTGAGACCCTTCCTATACTCTGAGACTTGATATCTCAATGCTTCTAATACCAAACCTGAGACCCGTAATATAACATGAGATGTGATATCCAAATCCTTACCCTTCCAAACCTTAGACCCTTCCTTTATCATGAGATGTGATATCCAACTCCTTCCCATTCCAATCCTGAGACCCTTCCGATATCATGAGATGTGATATCTCAAAGCTTCTAATATGAAACTTGAGACCCTCCCTATAGCATGAGATGTGATATCCAAGTCCTTCCCATTCCAATCCTGAGACCCTTCCTATGGCATGAGATGTGATATCTCAATGCTTCTAATACCAAACCTGAGACCCTTCCTATAACATGATATGGGAATATCCAACTCCTTCCCATTCCAATCCTGAGACCCTTCCGATAGCAGAGATGTGATATCTCAATGCTTATACCAAACCTGAGACCCTTCCTATGGCATGAGATGTGATATCCAACTCCTTGCCATTCAAATCCTGAGACCCTTCCTATAGCATGAGAAGGGATATCCAACTCCTTCCCAATCCAATCCTGAGACCCTTCCGATACCAGAGACTTGATATCTCAATGCTTCTACCAAGCCTGAGACCCTTCCTTTAGCATGAGATGTGATATCCAAATCCTTCACATTCCAATCCTGAGACCCTTCCTATAGCATGAGATGTGATATCTCAATGCTTCTAATACCAAACCTGAGATCCTTCCTATAACATGAGATGTGATATCCAATTCCTTCCCATTCCAAACCTGAGACCCTTCCTATTGGATGAGATGTGATATCCAACTCCTTCCCATTCCAACCCTGAGACCCTTCCTATAGCATGAGATGTGATGTCTCAATGCTTCTAATACCAAACCTGAGATCCTTCCTATAACATGAGATGTGATATCCAACTCCTTCCATTCCAATCCTGAGACCCTTCCTATAGCATGAGATGTGATATCTCAATGCTTCTAATACCAAACCTGAGATCCTTCCTCTAACATGAAATGTGATATCCAACTCCTTCCCTTTCCAAACCTAAGAGCCTATCTATAGCATGAGATGTGATATCCAAGTCCTTCCCATTCCAATCCTTAGACCCTTCCTACAGCATGCAATATGATATCTCAATGATTCTAATAACAAACCTGAGACCCGTCCTATAGCATGAGATATGATATCTAAGTCCTTCCCATTCCAATCCTGAGAACCTTCCTATAACATGATATGTGATATCCAACTCCTTCCCATTCCAACCTGAGACCCTTCCTATAGCATGAGATGGGATATCCAACTTCTTCCAAATCCAATACTGATACCCTTCCGATAGCATGAGATGTGATATCCCAATGCTTCTACCAAACCTGAGACCCATACTATGGCATGAGATGTGATATCAAACTCCTTCCCATTCCAATCCTGAGACCCTTCCTATAGCTTGAGGTGTGATATCCAACTCCTTCCCATTCCAATTCTGAGACCCTTTTTATACCATGAGACTTGATATCTCAATGCTTCTAATACCAAACCTGAGACCCGTCCTATAACATGAGATGTGATATCCAAATCCTTCCCCTTCCAAACCTTAGACCCTTCCTTTATCATGAGATGTGATATCCAACTCCTTCCCATTCCAATCCTGAGACCCTTCCGATATCATGAGATTTGTTATCTCAATGCTTCTAATATCAAACTTGAGACCCTCCCTATAGCATGAGATGTGACATCCAAGTCCTTCCCATTCCAATCCTGAGACCCTTCCTATAGCATGAGATGTGATATCTCTATGCTTCTAATACCAAACCTGAGACCCTTCCTATAACATGAGATGGGATATCCAACTCCTTCCCATTCCAATCCTGAGACCCTTCCGATAGCAGAGATGTGATATCTCAATGCTTATACCAAACCTGAGAACCTTCCTATGGCCTGAGATGTCATATACAACTCCTTCCCATTCCAATCCTGAGACCCTTCCTTTAGCATGAGATGTGATATCTCAATGCTTATACCAAATCTGAGACCCTTCCTATAGCATGAGATGTGATATCCAATTCCTTCCCATTCCAAACCTGAGACCCTTCCTATAGCATGAGATGTGATATCTCAATGCTTATACCAAACCTGAGAGCCTACCTATAGCATGAGATGTGATATCCAAGTCCATCCCATTCCAATCCTTAGACCCTTCCTACAGCATGCGATGTGATATCTCAATGATTCTAATACCAAACCAGAGACTCTTCCTATAACAAGAGATAGGATATCCAACTCCTTCCCATTCCAATCCTGAGCCGCTTCCGATAGCAGAGATGTGATATCTCAATGCTTATACCAAACCTGAGACCCTTCCTATAACATGAGATGTGATATCCAACTCCTTCCCGTTCCAAACCTGAGACACTAACTATAGCATATGTGATATCCAACTCCTTCCCATTCCAAACATGAGACCCTTCCTATAGCAAGAAAGTAATATCCAACTCCTACCCATTCCAATCCTGAGACCCTTCCTATAGCAAGAGATGTGATATCCAAATCCTTCCCATTCCAATCCTGAGACCCTTCCTATAACATGAGATGTGATATCCAACTCCTTCCCATTCCAACCTGAGACACTTCCTATAGCATGAGAAGGGATATCCAACTCCTTCCCAATCCAATCCTGAGACCCTTCCGATAGCAGAGATGTGATATCTCAATGCTTATACCAAACCTGAGACCCTTCCTATGGCATGAGATGTGATATCCAACTCCTTGCCATTCAAATCCTGAGACCCTTCCTATAGCATGAGATGTGATATCTCTATGCTTCTAATACCAAACCTGAGACCCTTCCTATAACATGAGATGGGATATCCAACTCCTTCCCATTCCAATCCTGAGACCCTTCCGATAGCAGAGATGTGATATCTCAATGCTTATACCAAACCTGAGAACCTTCCTATGGCCTGAGATGTCATATACAACTCCTTCCCATTCCAATCCTGAGACCCTTCCTTTAGCATGAGATGTGATATCTCAATGCTTATACCAAATCTGAGACCCTTCCTATAGCATGAGATGTGATATCCAATTCCTTCCCATTCCAATCCTGAGACCCTTCCTATAGCATGAGATGTGATATCTCAATGCTTATACCAAACCTGAGAGCCTACCTATAGCATGAGATGTGATATCCAAGTCCATCCCATTCCAATCCTTAGACCCTTCCTACAGCATGCGATGTGATATCTCAATGATTCTAATACCAAACCTGAGACCCTTCCTATAACATGAGATGTGATATCCAACTCCTTCCCGTTCCAAACCTGAGACACTAACTATAGCATATGTGATATCCAACTCCTTCCCATTCCAAACATGAGACCCTTCCTATAGCAAGAAAGTAATATCCAACTCCTACCCATTCCAATCCTGAGACCCTTCCTATAGCAAGAGATGTGATATCCAAATCCTTCCCATTCCAATCCTGAGACCCTTCCTATAACATGAGATGTGATATCCAACTCCTTCCCATTCCAACCTGAGACACTTCCTATAGCATGAGAAGGGATATCCAACTCCTTCCCAATCCAATCCTGAGACCCTTCCGATAGCAGAGATGTGATATCTCAATGCTTATACCAAACCTGAGACCCTTCCTATGGCATGAGATGTGATATCCAACTCCTTCCCAATCCAATCCTGAGACCCTTCCGATAGCAGAGACGTGATATCTCAATGCTTCTACCAAACCTGAGACCCTTCCTTTAGCATGAGATGTGATATCCAAATCCTTCACATTCCAATCCTGAGACCCTTCCTATAGCATGAGATGTGATATCTCAATGCTTCTAATACCAAACCTGAGATCCTTCCTATAACATGAGATGTGATATCCAATTCCTTCCCATTCCAAACCTGAGACCCTTCCTATTGGATGAGATGTGATATCCAACTCCTTCCCATTCCAACCCTGAGACCCTTCCTATAGCATGAGATGTGATGTCTCAATGCTTCTAATACCAAACCTGAGATCCTTCCTATAACATGAGATGTGATATCCAACTCCTTCCATTCCAATCCTGAGACCCGTCCTATAGCATGAGATGTGATATCTCAATGCTTATACCAAACCTGAGACCCTTCCTATAGCATGAGATGTGATATCCAACTGCTTCCCATTCCAATCCTGAGACCCTTCCTATAGCATGAGATGTGATATCTCAATGCTTCTAATACCAAACCTGAGATCCTTCCTCTAACATGAAATGTGATATCCAACTCCTTCCCTTTCCAAACCTAAGAGCCTATCTATAGCATGAGATGTGATATCCAAGTCCTTCCCATTCCAACCCTTAGACCCTTCCAACAGCATGCAATATGATATCTCAATGATTCTAATAACAAACCTGAGACCCGTCCTATAACATGAGATGGGATATCCAACTCCTTCCCATTCCAATCCTGAGACACTTCCGATAGCAGAGATGTGACATCTCAATGCTTATACCAAACCTGAGACCCTTCCTATAACATGAGATGTGATATCCAAATCCTTCCCGTTCCAAACCTGAGACCCTTCCTTTAGCATGAGATGTGATATCCAGCACCTTCCCATTCCAATCCTGAGACACTTCCGATAGCATGAGATGTGATATCTCAATGCTTCTAATATCAAAACTGAGACCCTCCCTATAGCATGATATGTGATATCTAAGTCCTTCCCATTCCAATCCTGAGACCCTCCCTATAGCATGAGATGTGATATCCAACTCCTTCCCACTCCAATCCTGAGACCCTTCCTATAGCATGAGATATGATATCTCAATACTTCTAATACCAAACGTGAGATCCTTCCGATAACATGAGATGTGATATCCAAATCCTTCCCCTTCCAAACCTGAGACCCTCCCTTTAGCATGAGATGTGATATCCAACTCCTTCCTATTCCAATCCTGAAACTCTTCTGATAGCATGAGATGTGATATCTCAATGCTTCTAATACCAAACCTGAGATCCTTCCGATAGCATGAGATGTGATATCTCAATGCTTCTAATACCAAACCTGAGATCCTTCCTATAACATGAGATGTGATATCCAAATCCTTCCCCTTCCAAACCTGAGACCCTCCCTTTAGCATGAGATGTGATATACAACTCCTTCCCATTCCATTCCTGAGACCCTTCTGATAGCATGAGATGTGATATCTCAATGCCTCTAATACCAAACCTGAGATCCTACCTCTAACATGAAATGTGATATCCAACTCTTTCCCCTTCCAAACCTGAGAGCCTTCCTATAGCATGAGATGTGATATCCAAGTCCTTCCCATTCCAATCCTGAGACCCTTCCTATAGCTTGAGATGTGATATCCAACTCCTTCCCATTCCAATTCTGAGACCCTTCCTATACTATGAGACTTGATATCTCAATGCTTCTAATACCAAACGTGAGACCCGTAATATAACATGAGATGTGATATCCAAATCCTTCCCCTTCCAAACCTTAGACCCTTCCTTTATCATGAGATGTGATATCCAACTCCTTCCCATTCCAATCCTGAGACCCTTCCGATATCATGAGATGTGATATCTCAAAGCTTCTAATATCAAACTTGAGACCCTCCCTATAGCATGAGATGTGACATCCAAGTCCTTCCCATTCCAATCCTGAGACCCTTCCTATAGCATGAGATGCTATATCTCAATGCTTCTAATACCAAACCTGAGACCCTTCCTATAACATGAGATGGGAATATCCAACTCCTTCCCATTCCAATCCTGAGACCCTTCCGATAGCAGAGATGTGATATCTCAATGCTTATACCAAACCTGAGATCCTTCCTATAACATGAGATGTGATATCCAACTCCTTCCCATTCCAATCCTGAGACACTTCCTATAGCATGAGATGTGATATCTCACTGCTTATACCAAACCTGAGACCCTTCCCATAGCATGAGATGTGATATCCAACTCCTTCCCATTCCAATCCTCAGACCCTTCCTATAGCATGAGATGTGATATCTCAATGCTTCTAATATCAAACTTGAGACCCTACCTATAGCATGAGATGTGATATCCAAGTCCTTCCCATTCCAATCCTGAGACACTTCCTATAGCATGAGATGTGATATCCAACTCCTTCCCATTCCAATCCTGAGACCCTTCCTATAGCATGAGATATGATATCTCAATACTTCTAATACCAAACGTGAGATCCTTCCGATAACATGAGATGTGATATCCAAATCCTTCCCCTTCCAAACCTGAGACCCTCCCTTTAGCATGAGATGTGATATCCAACTCCTTCCCATTCCAATCCTGAGACCCTTCTGATAGCATGAGATGTGATATCTCAATGCTTCTAATACCAAACCTGAGATCCTTCCGATAGCATGAGATGTGATATCTCAATGCTTCTAATACCAAACCTGAGATCCTTCCTATAACATGAGATGTGATATCCAAATCCTTCCCCTTCCAAACCTGAGACCCTCCCTTTAGCATGAGATGTGATATCCAACTCCTTCCCATTCCATTCCTGAGACCCTTCTGATAGCATGAGATGTGATATCTCAATGCCTCTAATACCAAACCTGAGATCCTACCTCTAACATGAAATGTGATATCCAACTCTTTCCCCTTCCAAACCTGAGAGCCTTCCTATAGCATGAGATGTGCTATCCAAGTCCTTCCCATTCCAATCCTGAGACCCTTCCTATAGCTTGAGATGTGATATCCAACTCCTTCCCATTCCAATTCTGAGACCCTTCCTATACTCTGAGACTTGATATCTCAATGCTTCTAATACCAAACCTGAGACCCGTAATATAACATGAGATGTGATATCCAAATCCTTCCCCTTCCAAACCTTAGACCCTTCCTTTATCATGAGATGTGATATCCAACTCCTTCCCATTCCAATCCTGAGACCCTTCCGATATCATGAGATGTGATATCTCAAAGCTTCTAATATCAAACTTGAGACCCTCCCTATAGCATGAGATGTGATATCCAAGTCCTTCCCATTCCAATCCTGAGACCCTTCCTATAGCATGAGATGTGATATCTCAATGCTTCTAATACCAAACCTGAGACCCTTCCTATAGCATGAGATGTGATATCCAAGTCCTTCCCATTCCAATCCTGAGACCCTTCCTATAGCATGAGATGTGATATCTCAATGCTTCTAATACCAAACCTGAGACCCTTCCTATAACATGAGATGGGAATATCCAACTCCTTCCCATTCCAATCCTGAGACCCTTCCGATAGCAGAGATGTGATATCTCAATGCTTATACCAAACCTGAGACCCTTCCTATGGCATGAGATGTGATATCCAACTCCTTGCCATTCAAATCCTGAGACCCTTCCTATAGCATGAGAAGGGATATCCAACTCCTTCCCAATCCAATCCTGAGACCCTTCCGATAGCAGAGACGTGATATCTCAATGCTTCTACCAAACCTGAGACCCTTCCTTTAGCATGAGATGTGATATCCAAATCCTTCACATTCCAATCCTGAGACCCTTCCTATAGCATGAGATGTGATATCTCAATGCTTCTAATACCAAACCTGAGATCCTTCCTATAACATGAGATGTGATATCCAATTCCTTCCCATTCCAAACCTGAGACCCTTCCTATTGGATGAGTTGTGATATCCAACTCCTTCCCATTCCAACCCTGAGACCCTTCCTATAGCATGAGATGTGATGTCTCAATGCTTCTAATACCAAACCTGAGATCCTTCCTATAACATGAGATGTGATATCCAACTCCTTCCATTCCAATCCTGAGACCCGTCCTATAGCATGAGATGTGATATCTCAATGCTTATACCAAACCTGAGACCCTTCCTATAGCATGAGATGTGATATCCAACTACTTCCCATTCCAATCCTGAGACCCTTCCTATAGCATGAGATGTGATATCTCAATGCTTCTAATACCAAACCTGAGATCCTTCCTCTAACATGAAATGTGATATCCAACTCCTTCCCTTTCCAAACCTAAGAGCCTATCTATAGCATGAGATGTGATATCCAAGTCCTTCCCATTCCAATCCTTAGACCCTTCCTACAGCATGCAATATGATATCTCAATGATTCTAATAACAAACCTGAGACCCGTCCTATAGCATGAGATATGATATCCAAGTCCTTCCCATTCCAATCCTGAGACCCTTCCTATAACATGAGATGTGATATCCAACTCCTTCCCGTTCCAAACCTGAGACCCTTCCTTTAGCATGAGATGTGATATCCAGCTCCTTCCCATTCCAATCCTGAGACACTTCCGATAGCATGAGATGTGATATCTCAATGCTTCTAATATCAAAACTGAGACCCTCCCTATAGCATGATATGTGATATCTAAGTCCTTCCCATTCCAATCCTGAGACACTCCCTATAGCATGATATGTGATATCCAACTCTTTCCCATTCCAATCCTGAGACCCTTCCTATAGCATGAGATATGATAACTCAATACTTCTAATACCAAACGTGAGATCCTTCCGATAACATGAGATGTGATATCCAAATCCTTCCCCTTCCAAACCTGAGACCCTCCCTTTAGCATGAGATGTGATATCCAACTCCTTCCCATTCCAATCCTGAGACCCTTCTCATAGCATGAGATGTGATATCTCAATGCTTCTAATACCAAACCTGAGATCCTTCCGTTAGCATGAGATGTGATATCTCAATGCTTCTAATACCAAACCTGAGATCCTTCCTATAACATGAGATGTGATATCCAAATCCTTCCCCTTCCAAACCTGAGACCCTCCCTTTAGCATGAGATGTGATATCCAACTCCTTCCCATTCCATTCCTGAGACCCTTCTGATAGCATGAGATGTGATATCTCAATGCCTCTAATACCAAACCTGAGATCCAACCTCTAACATGAAATGTGATATCCAACTCTTTCCCCTTCCAAACCTGAGAGCCTTCCTATAGCATGAGATGTGATATCCAAGTCCTTCCCATTCCAATCCTGAGACCCTTCCTATAGCTTGAGATGTGATTTCCAAATCCTTCCCATTCCAATCCTGAGACCCTTCCGATATCATGAGATGTGATATCTCAAAGCTTCTAATATGAAACTTGAGACCCTCCCTATAGCATGAGATGTGATATCCAAGTCCTTCCCATTCCAATCCTGAGACCCTTCCTATAGCATGAGATGTGATATCTCAATGCTTCTAATACCAAACCTGAGACCCTTCCTATAACATGAGATGGGAATATCCAACTCCTTCCCAATCCAATCCTGAGACCCTTCCGATAGCAGAGACGTGATATCTCAATGCTTCTACCAAACCTGAGACCCTTTCTTTAGCATGAGATGTGATATCCAAATCCTTCACATTCCAATCCTGAGACCCTTCCTATAGCATGAGATGTGATATCTCAATGCTTCTAATACCAAACCTGAGATCCTTCCTATAACATGAGATGTGATATCCAATTCCTTCCCATTCCAAACCTGAGACCCTTCCTACTGGATGAGATGTGATATCAAACTCCTTCCCATTCCAACCCTGAGACCCTTCCTATAGCATGAGATGTGATGTCTCAATGCTTCTAATACCAAACCTGAGATCCTTCATATAACATGAGATGTGATATCCAACTCCTTCCATTCCAATCCTGAGACCCGTCCTATAGCATGAGATGTGATATCTCAATGCTTATACCAAACCTGAGACCCTTCCTATAGCATGAGATGTGATATCCAACTACTTCCCATTCCAATCCTGAGACCCTTCCTATAGCATGAGATGTGATATCTCAATGCTTCTAATACCAAACCTGAGATCCTTCCTCTAACATGAAATGTGATATCTAACTCCTTCCCTTTCCAAACCTAAGAGCCTTTCTATAGCATGAGATGTGATATCCAGGTCCTTCCCATTCCAATCCTTAGACCCTTCCTACAGCATGCAATATGATATCTCAATGATTCTAATAACAAACCTGAGACCCGTCCTATAGCATGAGATATGATATCCAAGTCCTTCCCATTCCAATCCTGCGACCCTTCCTATAACATGAAATGTGATATCCAACTCCTTCCCATTCCAACCTGAGACCCTTCCTATAGCATGAGATGGGATATCCAACTTCTTCCAAATCCAATACTGATACCCTTCCGATAGCATGAGACGTGATATCCCAATGCTTCTACCAAACCTGAGACCCATACTATGGCATGAGATGTGATATCAAACTCCTTCCCATTCCAATCCTGAGACCCTTCCTATAGCTTGAGGTGTGATATCCAACTCCTTCCCATTCCAATTCTGAGACCCTTCTTATACCATGAGACTTGATATCTCAATGCTTCTAATACCAAACCTGAGACCCGTCCTATAACATGAGATGTGATATCCAAATCCTTCCCCTTCCAAACCTTAGACCCTTCCTTTATCATGAGATGTGATATCCAACTCCTTCCCATTCCAATCCTGAGACCCTTCCGATATCATGAGATTTGTTATCTCAATGCTTCTAATATCAAACTTGAGACCCTCCCTATAGCATGAGATGTGACATCCAAGTCCTTCCCATTCCAATCCTGAGACCCTTCCTATAGCATGAGATGTGATATCTCTATTCTTCTAATACCAAACCTGAGACCCTTCCTATAACATGAGATGGGATATCCAACTCCTTCCCATTCCAATCCTGAGACCTTTCCGATAGCAGAGATGTGATATCTCAATGCTTATACCAAACCTGAGAACCTTCCTATGGCCTGAGATGTCATATACAACTCCTTCCCATTCCAATCCTGAGACCCTTCCTTTAGCATGAGATGTGATATCTCAATGCTTATACCAAATCTGAGACCCTTCCTATAGCATGAGATGTGATATCCAATTCCTTCCCATTCCAATCCTGAGACCCTTCCTATAGCATGAGATGTGATATCTCAATGCTTATACCAAACCTGAGAGCTTACCTATAGCATGAGATGTGATATCCAAGTCCATCCCATTCCAATCCTTAGACCCTTCCTACAGCATGCGATGTGATATCTCAATGATTCTAATACCAAACCAGAGACTCTTCCTATAACATTAGATGGGATATCCAACTCCTTCCCATTCCAATCCTGAGCCACTTCCGATAGCAGAGATGTGATATCTCAATGCTTATACCAAACCTGAGACCCTTCCTATAACATGAGATGTGATATCCAACTCCTTCCCGTTCCAAACCTGAGACACTAACTATAGCATATGTGATATCCAACTCCTTCCCATTCCAAACATGAGACCCTTCCTATAGCAAGAAAGTAATATCGAACTCCTACCCATTCCAATCCTGAGACCCTTCCTATAGCAAGAGATGTGATATCCAAATCCTTCCCATTCCATTCCTGAGACCCTTCCTATAACATGAGATGTGATATCCAACTCCTTCCCATTCCAACCTGAGACACTTCCTATAGCATGAGAAGGGATATCCAACTCCTTCCCAATCCAATCCTGAGACCCTTCCGATAGCAGAGATGTGATATCTCAATGCTTATACCAAACCTGAGACCCTTCCTATGGCATGAGATGTGATATCCAACTCCTTGCCATTCAAATCCTGAGACCCTTCCTATAGCATGAGATGTGATATCTCTATGCTTCTAATACCAAACCTGAGACCCTTCCTATAACATGAGATGGGATATCCAACTCCTTCCCATTCCAATCCTGAGACCCTTCCGATAGCAGAGATGTGATATCTCAATGCTTATACCAAACCTGGGAACCTTCCTATGGCCTGAGATGTCATATACAACTCCTTCCCATTCCAATCCTGAGACCCTTCCTTTAGCATGAGATGTGATATCTCAATGCTTATACCAAATCTGAGACCCTTCCTATAGCATGAGATGTGATATCCAATTCCTTCCCATTCCATTCCTGAGACCCTTCCTATAGCATGAGATGTGATATCTCAATGCTTATACCAAACCTGAGAGCCTACCTATAGCATGAGATGTGATATCCAAGTCCATCCCATTCCAATCCTTAGACCCTTCCTACAGCATGCGATGTGATATCTCAATGATTCTAATACCAAACCAGAGACTCTTCCTATAACATGAGATGGGATATCCAACTCCTTCCCATTCCAATCCTGAGCCGCTTCCGATAGCAGAGATGTGATATCTCAATGCTTATACCAAACCTGAGACCCTTCCTATAACATGAGATGTGATATCCAACTCCTTCCCGTTCCAAACCTAAGAGCCTATCTATAGCATGAGATGTGATATCCAAGTCCTTCCCATTCCAATCCTTAGACCCTTCCTACAGCATGCAATATGATATCTCAATGATTCTAATAACAAACCTGAGACCCGTCCTATAGCATGAGATATGATATCCAAGTCCTTCCCATTCCAATCCTGAGACCCTTCCTATAACATGAGATGTGATATCCAACTCCTTCCCGTTCCAAACCTGAGACCCTTCCTTTAGCATGAGATGTGATATCCAGCTCCTTCCCATTCCAATCCTGAGACCCTTCCGATAGCAGAGATGTGATATCTCAATGCTTATACCAAACCTGGGAACCTTCCTATGGCCTGAGATGTCATATACAACTCCTTCCCATTCCAATCCTGAGACCCTACCTTTAGCATGAGATGTGATATCTCAATGCTTATACCAAATCTGAGACCCTTCCTATAGCATGAGATGTGATATCCAATTCCTTCCCATTCCAAACCTGAGACCCTTCCTATAGCATGAGATGTGATATCTCAATGCTTATACCAAACCTGAGAGCCTACCTATAGCATGAGATGTGATATCCAAGTCCATCCCATTCCAATCCTTAGACCCTTCCTACAGCATGCGATGTGATATCTCAATGATTCTAATACCAAACCAGAGACTCTTCCTATAACAAGAGATAGGATATCCAACTCCTTCCCATTCCAATCCTGAGCCGCTTCCGATAGCAGAGATGTGATATCTCAATGCTTATACCAAACCTGAGACCCTTCCTATAACATGAGATGTGATATCCAACTCCTTCCCGTTCCAAACCTGAGACACTAACTATAGCATATGTGATATCCAACTCCTTCCCATTCCAAACATGAGACCCTTCCTATAGCAAGAAAGTAATATCCAACTCCTACCCATTCCAATCCTGAGACCCTTCCTATAGCAAGAGATGTGATATCCAAATCCTTCCCATTCCAATCCTGAGACCCTTCCTATAACATGAGATGTGATATCCAACTCCTTCCCATTCCAACCTGAGACACTTCCTATAGCATGAGAAGGGATATCCAACTCCTTCCCAATCCAATCCTGAGACCCTTCCGATAGCAGAGATGTGATATCTCAATGCTTATACCAAACCTGAGACCCTTCCTATGGCATGAGATGTGATATCCAACTCCTTGCCATTCAAATCCTGAGACCCTTCCTATAGCATGAGATGTGATATCTCTATGCTTCTAATACCAAACCTGAGACCCTTCCTATAACATGAGATGGGATATCCAACTCCTTCCCATTCCAATCCTGAGACCCTTCCGATAGCAGAGATGTGATATCTCAATGCTTATACCAAACCTGAGAACCTTCCTATGGCCTGAGATGTCATATACAACTCCTTCCCATTCCAATCCTGAGACCCTTCCTTTAGCATGAGATGTGATATCTCAATGCTTATACCAAATCTGAGACCCTTCCTATAGCATGAGATGTGATATCCAATTCCTTCCCATTCCAATCCTGAGACCCTTCCTATAGCATGAGATGTGATATCTCAATGCTTATACCAAACCTGAGAGCCTACCTATAGCATGAGATGTGATATCCAAGTCCATCCCATTCCAATCCTTAGACCCTTCCTACAGCATGCGATGTGATATCTCAATGATTCTAATACCAAACCTGAGACCCTTCCTATAACATGAGATGTGATATCCAACTCCTTCCCGTTCCAAACCTGAGACACTAACTATAGCATATGTGATATCCAACTCCTTCCCATTCCAAACATGAGACCCTTCCTATAGCAAGAAAGTAATATCCAACTCCTACCCATTCCAATCCTGAGACCCTTCCTATAGCAAGAGATGTGATATCCAAATCCTTCCCATTCCAATCCTGAGACCCTTCCTATAACATGAGATGTGATATCCAACTCCTTCCCATTCCAACCTGAGACACTTCCTATAGCATGAGAAGGGATATCCAACTCCTTCCCAATCCAATCCTGAGACCCTTCCGATAGCAGAGATGTGATATCTCAATGCTTATACCAAACCTGAGACCCTTCCTATGGCATGAGATGTGATATCCAACTCCTTCCCAATCCAATCCTGAGACCCTTCCGATAGCAGAGACGTGATATCTCAATGCTTCTACCAAACCTGAGACCCTTCCTTTAGCATGAGATGTGATATCCAAATCCTTCACATTCCAATCCTGAGACCCTTCCTATAGCATGAGATGTGATATCTCAATGCTTCTAATACCAAACCTGAGATCCTTCCTATAACATGAGATGTGATATCCAATTCCTTCCCATTCCAAACCTGAGACCCTTCCTATTGGATGAGATGTGATATCCAACTCCTTCCCATTCCAACCCTGAGACCCTTCCTATAGCATGAGATGTGATGTCTCAATGCTTCTAATACCAAACCTGAGATCCTTCCTATAACATGAGATGTGATATCCAACTCCTTCCATTCCAATCCTGAGACCCGTCCTATAGCATGAGATGTGATATCTCAATGCTTATACCAAACCTGAGACCCTTCCTATAGCATGAGATGTGATATCCAACTGCTTCCCATTCCAATCCTGAGACCCGTCCTATACCATGAGATATGATATATCAATGCTTCTAATACCAAACCTGAGACTGTCCTATAACATGAGATGCGATATCTCAATGCTTCTAATAACAAACCTGAGATCCTTCCTATAACATGAGATGTGATATCCAATTCCTTCCCATTCCAAACCTGAGACCCTTCCTATTGGATGAGATGTGATATCCAACTCCTTCCCATTCCAACCCTGAGACCCTTCCTATAGCATGAGATGTGATGTCTCAATGCTTCTAATACCAAACCTGAGATCCTTCCTATAACATGAGATGTGATATCCAACTCCTTCCATTCCAATCCTGAGACCCGTCCTATAGCATGAGATGTGATATCTCAATGCTTATACCAAACCTGAGACCCTTCCTATAGCATGAGATGTGATATCCAACTGCTTCCCATTCCAATCCTGAGACCCTTCCTATAGCATGAGATGTGATATCTCAATGCTTCTAATACCAAACCTGAGATCCTTCCTCTAACATGAAATGTGATATCCAACTCCTTCCCTTTCCAAACCTAAGAGCCTATCTATAGCATGAGATGTGATATCCAAGTCCTTCCCATTCCAACCCTTAGACCCTTCCAACAGCATGCAATATGATATCTCAATGATTCTAATAACAAACCTGAGACCCGTCCTATAACATGAGATGGGATATCCAACTCCTTCCCATTCCAATCCTGAGACACTTCCGATAGCAGAGATGTGACATCTCAATGCTTATACCAAACCTGAGACCCTTCCTTTAGCATGAGATGTGATATCCAGCACCTTCCCATTCCAATCCTGAGACACTTCCGATAGCATGAGATGTGATATCTCAATGCTTCTAATATCAAAACTGAGACCCTCCCTATAGCATGATATGTGATATCTATTTCCTTCCCATTCCAATCCTGAGACCCTCCCTATAGCATGAGATGTGATATCCAACTCCTTCCCACTCCAATCCTGAGACCCTTCCTATAGCATGAGATATGATATCTCAATACTTCTAATACCAAACGTGAGATCCTTCCGATAACATGAGATGTGATATCCAAATCCTTCCCCTTCCAAACCTGAGACCCTCCATTTAGCATGAGATGTGATATCCAACTCCTTCCTATTCCAATCCTGAAACTCTTCTGATAGCATGAGATGTGATATCTCAATGCTTCTAATACCAAACCTGAGATCCTTCCGATAGCATGAGATGTGATATCTCAATGCTTCTAATACCAAACCTGAGATCCTTCCTATAACATGAGATGTGATATCCAAATCCTTCCCCTTCCAAACCTGAGACCCTCCCTTTAGCATGAGATGTGATATACAACTCCTTCCAATTCCATTCCTGAGACCCTTCTGATAGCATGAGATGTGATATCTCAATGCCTCTAATACCAAACCTGAGATCCTACCTCTAACATGAAATGTGATATCCAACTCTTTCCCCTTCCAAACCTGAGAGCCTTCCTATAGCATGAGATGTGATATCCAAGTCCTTCCCATTCCAATCCTGAGACCCTTCCTATAGCTTGAGATGTGATATCCAACTCCTTCCCATTCCAATTCGGAGACCCTTCCTATACTATGAGACTTGATATCTCAATGCTTCTAATACCAAACGTGAGACCCGTAATATAACATGGGATGTGATATCCAAATCCTTCCCCTTCCAAACCTTAGACCCTTCCTTTATCATGAGATGTGATATCCAACTCCTTCCCATTCCAATCCTGAGACCCTTCCGATATCATGAGATGTGATATCTCAAAGCTTCTAATATCAAACTTGAGACCCTCCCTATAGCATGAGATGTGATATCCAAGTCCTTCCCATTCCAATCCTGAGACCCTTCCTATAGCATGAGATGCTATATCTCAATGCTTCTAATAGCAAACCTGAGACCCTTCCTATAACATGAGATGGGAATATCCAACTCCTTCCCATTCCAATCCTGAGACCCTTCCGATAGCAGAGATGTGATATCTCAATGCTTATACCAAACCTGAGATCCTTCCTATAACATGAGATGTGATATCCAACTCCTTCCCATTCCAATCCTGAGACACTTCCTATAGCATGAGATGTGATATCTCACTGCTTATACCAAACCTGAGACCCTTCCCATAGCATGAGATGTGATATCCAACTCCTTCCCATTCCAATCCTCAGACCCTTCCTATAGCATGAGATGTGATATCTCAATGCTTCTAATATCAAACTTGAGACCCTACCTATAGCATGAGATGTGATATCCAAGTCCTTCCCATTCCAATCCTGAGACACTTCCTATAGCATGAGATGTGATATCCAACTCCTTCCCATTCCAATCCTGAGACCCTTCCTATAGCATGAGATATGATATCTCAATACTTGTAATACCAAACGTGAGATCCTTCCGATAACATGAGATGTGATATCCAAATCCTTCCCCTTCCAAACCTGAGACCCTCCCTTTAGCATGAGATGTGATATCCAACTCCTTCCCATTCCAATCCTGAGACCCTTCTGATAGCATGAGATGTGATATCTCAATGCTTCTAATACCAAACCTGAGATCCTTCCGATAGCATGAGATGTGATATCTCAATGCTTCTAATACCAAACCTGAGATCCTTCCTATAACATGAGATGTGATATCCAAATCCTTCCCCTTCCAAACCTGAGACCCTCCCTTTAGCATGAGATGTGATATCCAACTCCTTCCCATTCCATTCCTGAGACCCTTCTGATAGCATGAGATGTGATATCTCAATGCCTCTAATACCAAACCTGAGATCCTACCTCTAACATGAAATGTGATATCCAACTCTTTCCCCTTCCAAACCTGAGAGCCTTCCTATAGCATGAGATGTGCTATCCAAGTCCTTCCCATTCCAATCCTGAGACCCTTCCTATGGCTTGAGATGTGATATCCAACTCCTTCCCATTCCAATTCTGAGACCCTTCCTATACTCTGAGACTTGATATCTCAATGCTTCTAATACCAAACCTGAGACCCGTAATATAACATGAGATGTGATATCCAAATCCTTCCCCTTCCAAACCTTAGACCCTTCCTTTATCATGAGATGTGATATCCAACTCCTTCCCATTCCAATCCTGAGACACTTCCGATATCATGAGATGTGATATCTCAAAGCTTCTAATATCAAACTTGAGACCCTCCCTATAGCATGAGATGTGATATCCAAGTCCTTCCCATTCCAATCCTGAGACCCTTCCTATAGCATGAGATGTGATATCTCAATGCTTCTAATACCAAACCTGAGACCCTTCCTATAGCATGAGATGTGATATCCAAGTCCTTCCCATTCCAATCCTGAGACCCTTCCTATAGCATGAGATGTGATATCTCAATGCTTCTAATACCAAACCTGAGACCCTTCCTATAACATGAGATGGGAATATCCAACTCCTTCCCATTCCAATCCTGAGACCCTTCCGATAGCAGAGATGTGATATCTCAATGCTTATACCAAACCTGAGACCCTTCCTATGGCATGAGATGTGATATCCAACTCCTTGCCATTCAAATCCTGAGACCCTTCCTATAGCATGAGAAGGGATATCCAACTCCTTCCCAATCCAATCCTGAGACCCTTCCGATAGCAGAGACGTGATATCTCAATGCTTCTACCAAACCTGAGACCCTTCCTTTAGCATGAGATGTGATATCCAAATCCTTCACATTCCAATCCTGAGACCCTTCCTATAGCATGAGATGTGATATCTCAGTGCTTCTAATACCAAACCTGAGATCCTTCCTATAACATGAGATGTGATATCCAATTCCTTCCCATTCCAAACCTGAGACCCTTCCTATTGGATGAGTTGTGATATCCAACTCCTTCCCATTCCAACCCTGAGACCCTTCCTATAGCATGAGATGTGATGTCTCAATGCTTCTAATACCAAACCTGAGATCCTTCCTATAACATGAGATGTGATATCCAACTCCTTCCATTCCAATCCTGAGACCCGTCCTATAGCATGAGATGTGATATCTCAATGCTTATACCAAACCTGAGACCCTTCCTATAGCATGAGATGTGATATCCAACTACTTCCCATTCCAATCCTGAGACCCTTCCTATAGCATGAGATGTGATATCTCAATGCTTCTAATACCAAACCTGAGATCCTTCCTCTAACATGAAATGTGATATCCAACTCCTTCCCTTTCCAAACCTAAGAGCCTATCTATAGCATGAGATGTGATATCCAAGTCCTTCCCATTCCAATCCTTAGACCCTTCCTACAGCATGCAATATGATATCTCAATGATTCTAATAACAAACCTGAGACCCGTCCTATAGCATGAGATATGATATCCAAGTCCTTCCCATTCCAATCCTGAGACCCTTCCTATAACATGAGATGTGATATCCAACTCCTTCCCGTTCCAAACCTGAGACCCTTCCTTTAGCATGAGATGTGATATCCAGCTCCTTCCCATTCCAATCCTGAGACACTTCCGATAGCATGAGATGTGATATCTCAATGCTTCTAATATCAAAACTGAGACCCTCCCTATAGCATGATATGTGATATCTAAGTCCTTCCCATTCCAATCCTGAGACACTCCCTATAGCATGAGATGTGATATCCAACTCTTTCCCATTCCAATCCTGAGACCCTTCCTATAGCATGAGATATGATAACTCAATACTTCTAATACCAAACGTGAGATCCTTCCGATAACATGAGATGTGATATCCAAATCCTTCCCCTTCCAAACCTAAGACCCTCCCTTTAGCATGAGATGTGATATCCAACTCCTTCCCATTCCAATCCTGAGACCCTTCTGATAGCATGAGATGTGATATCTCAATGCTTCTAATACCAAACCTGAGATCCTTCCGATAGCATGAGATGTGATATCTCAATGCTTCTAATACCAAACCTGAGATCCTTCCTATAACATGAGATGTGATATCCAAATCCTTCCCCTTCCAAACCTGAGACCCTCCCTTTAGCATGAGATGTGATATCCAACTCCTTCCCATTCCATTCCTGAGACCCTTCTGATAGCATGAGATGTGATATCTCAATGCCTCTAATACCAAACCTGAGATCCAACCTCTAACATGAAATGTGATATCCAACTCTTTCCCCTTCCAAACCTGAGAGCCTTCCTATAGCAGGAGATGTGATATCCAAGTCCTTCCCATTCCAATCCTGAGACCCTTCCTATAGCTTGAGATGTGATATCCAACTCCTTCCCATTCCAATTCTGAGACCCTTCCTATACTCTGAGACTTGATATCTCAATGCTTCTAATACCAAACCTGAGACCCGTAATATAACATGAGATGTGATTTCCAAATCCTTCCCATTCCAATCCTGAGACCCTTCCGATATCATGAGATGTGATATCTCAAAGCTTCTAATATGAAACTTGAGACCCTCCCTATAGCATGAGATGTGATATCCAAGTCCTTCCCATTCCAATCCTGAGACCCTTCCTATAGCATGAGATGTGATATCTCAATGCTTCTAATACCAAACCTGAGACCCTTCCTATAACATGAGATGGGAATATCCAACTCCTTCCCAATCCAATCCTGAGACCCTTCCGATAGCAGAGACGTGATATCTCAATGCTTCTACCAAACCTGAGACCCTTTCTTTAGCATGAGATGTGATATCCAAATCCTTCACATTCCAATCCTGAGACCCTTCCTATAGCATGAGATGTGATATCTCAATGCTTCTAATACCAAACCTGAGATCCTTCCTATAACATGAGATGTGATATCCAATTCCTTCCCATTCCAAACCTGAGACCCTTCCTACTGGATGAGATGTGATATCCAACTCCTTCCCATTCCAACCCTGAGACCCTTCCTATAGCATGAGATGTGATGTCTCAATGCTTCTAATACCAAACCTGAGATCCTTCCTATAACATGAGATGTGATATCCAACTCCTTCCATTCCAATCCTGAGACCCGTCCTATAGCATGAGATATGATATCTCAATGCTTATACCAAACCTGAGACCCTTCCTATAGCATGAGATGTGATATCCAACTACTTCCCATTCCAATCCTGAGACCCTTCCTATAGCATGAGATGTGATATCTCAATGCTTCTAATACCAAACCTGAGATCCTTCCTCTAACATGAAATGTGATATCCAACTCCTTCCCTTTCCAAACCTAAGAGCCTTTCTATAGCATGAGATGTGATATCCAGGTCCTTCCCATTCCAATCCTTAGACCCTTCCTACAGCATGCAATATGATATCTCAATGATTCTAATAACAAACCTGAGACCCGTCCTATAGCATGAGATATGATATCCAAGTCCTTCCCATTCCAATCCTGCGACCCTTCCTATAACATGAAATGTGATATCCAACTCCTTCCCATTCCAACCTGAGACCCTTCCTATAGCATGAGATGGGATATCCAACTTCTTCCAAATCCAATACTGATACCCTTCCGATAGCATGAGACGTGATATCCCAATGCTTCTACCAAACCTGAGACCCATACTATGGCATGAGATGTGATATCAAACTCCTTCCCATTCCAATCCTGAGACCCTTCCTATAGCTTGAGGTGTGATATCCAACTCCTTCCCATTCCAATTCTGAGACCCTTCTTATACCATGAGACTTGATATCTCAATGCTTCTAATACCAAACCTGAGACCCGTCCTATAACATGAGATGTGATATCCAAATCCTTCCCCTTCCAAACCTTAGACCCTTCCTTTATCATGAGATGTGATATCCAACTCCTTCCCATTCCAATCCTGAGACCCTTCCGATATCATGAGATTTGTTATCTCAATGCTTCTAATATCAAACTTGAGACCCTCCCTATAGCATGAGATGTGACATCCAAGTCCTTCCCATTCCAATCCTGAGACCCTTCCTATAGCATGAGATGTGATATCTCTATTCTTCTAATACCAAACCTGAGACCCTTCCTATAACATGAGATGGGATATCCAACTCCTTCCCATTCCAATCCTGAGACCTTTCCGATAGCAGAGATGTGATATCTCAATGCTTATACCAAACCTGAGAACCTTCCTATGGCCTGAGATGTCATATACAACTCCTTCCCATTCCAATCCTGAGACCCTTCCTTTAGCATGAGATGTGATATCTCAATGCTTATACCAAATCTGAGACCCTTCCTATAGCATGAGATGTGATATCCAATTCCTTCCCATTCCAATCCTGAGACCCTTCCTATAGCATGAGATGTGATATCTCAATGCTTATACCAAACCTGAGAGCCTACCTATAGCATGAGATGTGATATCCAAGTCCATCCCATTCCAATCCTTAGACCCTTCCTACAGCATGCGATGTGATATCTCAATGATTCTAATACCAAACCAGAGACTCTTCCTATAACATTAGAATGGATATCCAACTCCTTCCCATTCCAATCCTGAGCCGCTTCCGATAGCAGAGATGTGATATCTCAATGCTTATACCAAACCTGAGACCCTTCCTATAACATGAGATGTGATATCCAACTCCTTCCCGTTCCAAACCTGAGACACTAACTATAGCATATGTGATATCCAACTCCTTCCCATTCCAAACATGAGACCCTTCCTATAGCAAGAAAGTAATATCCAACTCCTACCCATTCCAATCCTGAGACCCTTCCTATAGCAAGAGATGTGATATCCAAATCCTTCCCATTCCAATCCTGAGACCCTTCCTATAACATGAGATGTGATATCCAACTCCTTCCCATTCCAACCTGAGACACTTCCTATAGCATGAGAAGGGATATCCAACTCCTTCCCAATCCAATCCTGAGACCCTTCCGATAGCAGAGATGTGATATCTCAATGCTTATACCAAACCTGAGACCCTTCCTATGGCATGAGATGTGATATCCAACTCCTTGCCATTCAAATCCTGAGACCCTTCCTATAGCATGAGATGTGATATCTCTATGCTTCTAATACCAAACCTGAGACCCTTCCTATAACATGAGATGGGATATCCAACTCCTTCCCATTCCAATCCTGAGACCCTTCCGATAGCAGAGATGTGATATCTCAATGCTTATACCAAACCTGGGAACCTTCCTATGGCCTGAGATGTCATATACAACTCCTTCCCATTCCAATCCTGAGACCCTTCCTTTAGCATGAGATGTGATATCTCAATGCTTATACCAAATCTGAGACCCTTCCTATAGCATGAGATGTGATATCCAATTCCTTCCCATTCCAATCCTGAGACCCTTCCTATAGCATGAGATGTGATATCTCAATGCTTATACCAAACCTGAGAGCCTACCTATAGCATGAGATGTGATATCCAAGTCCATCCCATTCCAATCCTTAGACCCTTCCTACAGCATGCGATGTGATATCTCAATGATTCTAATACCAAACCAGAGACTCTTCCTATAACATGAGATGGGATATCCAACTCCTTCCCATTCCAATCCTGAGCCGCTTCCGATAGCAGAGATGTGATATCTCAATGCTTATACCAAACCTGAGACCCTTCCTATAACATGAGATGTGATATCCAACTCCTTCCCGTTCCAAACCTAAGAGCCTATCTATAGCATGAGATGTGATATCCAAGTCCTTCCCATTCCAATCCTTAGACCCTTCCTACAGCATGCAATATGATATCTCAATGATTCTAATAACAAACCTGAGACCCGTCCTATAGCATGAGATATGATATCCAAGTCCTTCCCATTCCAATCCTGAGACCCTTCCTATAACATGAGATGTGATATCCAACTCCTTCCCGTTCCAAACCTGAGACCCTTCCTTTAGCATGAGATGTGATATCCAGCTCCTTCCCATTCCAATCCTGAGACACTTCCGATAGCATGAGATGTGATATCTCAATGCTTCTAATATCAAAACTGAGACCCTCCCTATAGCATGATATGTGATATCTAAGTCCTTCCCATTCCAATCCTGAGACACTCCCTATAGCATGAGATGTGATATCCAACTCTTTCCCATTCCAATCCTGAGACCCTTCCTATAGCATGAGATATGATAACTCAATACTTCTAATACCAAACGTGAGATCCTTCCGATAACATGAGATGTGATATCCAAATCCTTCCCCTTCCAAACCTGAGACCCTCCCTTTAGCATGAGATGTGATATCCAACTCCTTCCCATTCCAATCCTGAGACCCTTCTGATAGCATGAGATGTGATATCTCAATGCTTCTAATACCAAACCTGAGATCCTTCCGATAGCATGAGATGTGATATCTCAATGCTTCTAATACCAAACCTGAGATCCTTCCTATAACATGAGATGTGATATCCAAATCCTTCCCCTTCCAAACCTGAGACCCTCCCTTTAGCATGAGATGTGATATCCAACTCCTTCCCATTCCATTCCTGAGACCCTTCTGATAGCATGAGATGTGATATCTCAATGCCTCTAATACCAAACCTGAGATCCAACCTCTAACATGAAATGTGATATCCAACTCTTTCCCCTTCCAAACCTGAGAGCCTTCCTATAGCATGAGATGTGATATCCAAGTCCTTCCCATTCCAATCCTGAGACCCTTCCTATAGCTTGAGATGTGATATCCAACTCCTTCCCATTCCAATTCTGAGACCCTTCCTATACTCTGAGACTTGATATCTCAATGCTTCTAATACCAAACCTGAGACCCGTAATATAACATGAGATGTGATTTCCAAATCCTTCCCATTCCAATCCTGAGACCCTTCCGATATCATGAGATGTGATATCTCAAAGCTTCTAATATGAAACTTGAGACCCTCCCTATAGCATGAGATGTGATATCCAAATCCTTCCCCTTTCAAACCTGAGACCCTCCCTTTAGCATGAGATGTGATATCCAACTCCTTCCCATTCCAATCCTGAGACCCTTCTGATAGCATGAGATGTGATATCTCAATGCTTCTAATACCAAACCTGAGATCCTTCCGATAGCATGAGATGTGATATCTCAATGCTTCTAATACCAAACCTGAGATCCTTCCTATAACATGAGATGTGATATCCAAATCCTTCCCCTTCCAAACCTGAGACCCTCCCTTTAGCATGAGATGTGATATCCAACTCCTTCCCATTCCATTCCTGAGACCCTTCTGATAGCATGAGATGTGATATCTCAATGCCTCTAATACCAAACCTGAGATCCAACCTCTAACATGAAATGTGATATCCAACTCTTTCCCCTTCCAAACCTGAGAGCCTTCCTATAGCATGAGATGTGATATCCAAGTCCTTCCCATTCCAATCCTGAGACCCTTCCTATAGCTTGAGATGTGATATCCAACTCCTTCCCATTCCAATTCTGAGACCCTTCCTATACTCTGAGACTTGATATCTCAATGCTTCTAATACCAAACCTGAGACCCGTAATATAACATGAGATGTGATTTCCAAATCCTTCCCATTCCAATCCTGAGACCCTTCCGATATCATGAGATGTGATATCTCAAAGCTTCTAATATGAAACTTGAGACCCTCCCTATAGCATGAGATGTGATATCCAAGTCCTTCCCATTCCAATCCTGAGACCCTTCCTATAGCATGAGATGTGATATCTCAATGCTTCTAATACCAAACCTGAGACCCTTCCTATAACATGAGATGGGAATATCCAACTCCTTCCCAATCCAATCCTGAGACCCTTCCGATAGCAGAGACGTGATATCTCAATGCTTCTACCAAACCTGAGACCCTTTCTTTAGCATGAGATGTGATATCCAAATCCTTCACATTCCAATCCTGAGACCCTTCCTATAGCATGAGATGTGATATCTCAATGCTTCTAATACCAAACCTGAGATCCTTCCTATAACATGAGATGTGATATCCAATTCCTTCCCATTCCAAACCTGAGACCTTTCCTACTGGATGAGATGTGATATCCAACTCCTTCCCATTCCAACCCTGAGACCCTTCCTATAGCATGAGATGTGATGTCTCAATGCTTCTAATACCGAACCTGAGATCCTTCCTATAACATGAGATGTGATATCCAACTCCTTCCATTCCAATCCTGAGACCCGTCCTATAGCATGAGATGTGATATCTCAATGCTTATACCAAACCTGAGACCCTTCCTATAGCATGAGATGTGATATCCAACTACTTCCCATTCCAATCCTGAGACCCTTCCTATAGCTTGGGATGTGATATCTCAATGCTTCTAATACCAAACCTGAGATCCTTCCTATAACATGAGATGTGATATCCAAATCCTTCCCCTTCCAAACCTGAGACCCTCCCTTTAGCATGAGATGTGATATCCAACTCCTTCCCATTCCAATCCTGAGACCCTTCTGATAGCATGAGATGTGATATCTCAATGCTTCTAATACCAAACCTGAGATCCTTCCGATAGCATGAGATGTGATATCTCAATGCTTCTAATACCAAACCTGAGATCCTTCCTATAACATGAGATGTGATATCCAAATCCTTCCCCTTCCAAACCTGAGACCCTCCCTTTAGCATGAGATGTGATATCCAACTCCTTCCCATTCCATTCCTGAGACCCTTCTGATAGCATGAGATGTGATATCTCAATGCCTCTAATACCAAACCTGAGATCCTACCTCTAACATGAAATGTGATATCCAACTCTTTCCCCTTCCAAACCTGAGAGCCTTCCTATAGCATGAGATGTGCTATCCAAGTCCTTCCCATTCCAATCCTGAGACCCTTCCTATGGCTTGAGATGTGATATCCAACTCCTTCCCATTCCAATTCTGAGACCCTTCCTATACTCTGAGACTTGATATCTCAATGCTTCTAATACCAAACCTGAGACCCGTAATATAACATGAGATGTGATATCCAAATCCTTCCCCTTCCAAACCTTAGACCCTTCCTTTATCATGAGATGTGATATCCAGCTCCTTCCCATTCCAATCCTGAGACACTTCCGATATCATGAGATGTGATATCTCAAAGCTTCTAATATCAAACTTGAGACCCTCCCTATAGCATGAGATGTGATATCCAAGTCCTTCCCATTCCAATCCTGAGACCCTTCCTATAGCATGAGATGTGATATCTCAATGCTTCTAATACCAAACCTGAGACCCTTCCTATAGCATGAGATGTGATATCCAAGTCCTTCCCATTCCAATCCTGAGACCCTTCCTATAGCATGAGATGTGATATCTCAATGCTTCTAATACCAAACCTGAGACCCTTCCTATAACATGAGATGGGAATATCCAACTCCTTCCCATTCCAATCCTGAGACCCTTCCGATAGCAGAGATGTGATATCTCAATGCTTATACCAAACCTGAGACCCTTCCTATGGCATGAGATGTGATATCCAACTCCTTGCCATTCAAATCCTGAGACCCTTCCTATAGCATGAGAAGGGATATCCAACTCCTTCCCAATCCAATCCTGAGACCCTTCCGATAGCAGAGACGTGATATCTCAATGCTTCTACCAAACCTGAGACCCTTCCTTTAGCATGAGATGTGATATCCAAATCCTTCACATTCCAATCCTGAGACCCTTCCTATAGCATGAGATGTGATATCTCAGTGCTTCTAATACCAAACCTGAGATCCTTCCTATAACATGAGATGTGATATCCAATTCCTTCCCATTCCAAACCTGAGACCCTTCCTATTGGATGAGTTGTGATATCCAACTCCTTCCCATTCCAACCCTGAGACCCTTCCTATAGCATGAGATGTGATGTCTCAATGCTTCTAATACCAAACCTGAGATCCTTCCTATAACATGAGATGTGATATCCAACTCCTTCCATTCCAATCCTGAGACCCGTCCTATAGCATGAGATGTGATATCTCAATGCTTATACCAAACCTGAGACCCTTCCTATAGCATGAGATGTGATATCCAACTACTTCCCATTCCAATCCTGAGACCCTTCCTATAGCATGAGATGTGATATCTCAATGCTTCTAATACCAAACCTGAGATCCTTCCTCTAACATGAAATGTGATATCCAACTCCTTCCCTTTCCAAACCTAAGAGCCTATCTATAGCATGAGATGTGATATCCAAGTCCTTCCCATTCCAATCCTTAGACCCTTCCTACAGCATGCAATATGATATCTCAATGATTCTAATAACAAACCTGAGACCCGTCCTATAGCATGAGATATGATATCCAAGTCCTTCCCATTCCAATCCTGAGACCCTTCCTATAACATGAGATGTGATATCCAACTCCTTCCCGTTCCAAACCTGAGACCCTTCCTTTAGCATGAGATGTGATATCCAGCTCCTTCCCATTCCAATCCTGAGACACTTCCGATAGCATGAGATGTGATATCTCAATGCTTCTAATATCAAAACTGAGACCCTCCCTATAGCATGATATGTGATATCTAAGTCCTTCCCATTCCAATCCTGAGACACTCCCTATAGCATGAGATGTGATATCCAACTCTTTCCCATTCCAATCCTGAGACCCTTCCTATAGCATGAGATATGATAACTCAATACTTCTAATACCAAACGTGAGATCCTTCCGATAACATGAGATGTGATATCCAAATCCTTCCCCTTCCAAACCTAAGACCCTCCCTTTAGCATGAGATGTGATATCCAACTCCTTCCCATTCCAATCCTGAGACCCTTCTGATAGCATGAGATGTGATATCTCAATGCTTCTAATACCAAACCTGAGATCCTTCCGATAGCATGAGATGTGATATCTCAATGCTTCTAATACCAAACCTGAGATCCTTCCTATAACATGAGATGTGATATCCAAATCCTTCCCCTTCCAAACCTGAGACCCTCCCTTTAGCATGAGATGTGATATCCAACTCCTTCCCATTCCATTCCTGAGACCCTTCTGATAGCATGAGATGTGATATCTCAATGCCTCTAATACCAAACCTGAGATCCAACCTCTAACATGAAATGTGATATCCAACTCTTTCCCCTTCCAAACCTGAGAGCCTTCCTATAGCATGAGATGTGATATCCAAGTCCTTCCCATTCCAATCCTGAGACCCTTCCTATAGCTTGAGATGTGATATCCAACTCCTTCCCATTCCAATTCTGAGACCCTTCCTATACTCTGAGACTTGATATCTCAATGCTTCTAATACCAAACCTGAGACCCGTAATATAACATGAGATGTGATTTCCAAATCCTTCCCATTCCAATCCTGAGACCCTTCCGATATCATGAGATGTGATATCTCAAAGCTTCTAATATGAAACTTGAGACCCTCCCTATAGCATGAGATGTGATATCCAAGTCCTTCCCATTCCAATCCTGAGACCCTTCCCATAGCATGAGATGTGATATCTCAATGCTTCTAATACCAAACCTGAGACCCTTCCTATAACATGAGATGGGAATATCCAACTCCTTCCCAATCCAATCCTGAGACCCTTCCGATAGCAGAGACGTGATATCTCAATGCTTCTACCAAACCTGAGACCCTTTCTTTAGCATGAGATGTGATATCCAAATCCTTCACATTCCAATCCTGAGACCCTTCCTATAGCATGAGATGTGATATCTCAATGCTTCTAATACCAAACCTGAGATCCTTCCTATAACATGAGATGTGATATCCAATTCCTTCCCATTCCAAACCTGAGACCCTTCCTACTGGATGAGATGTGATATCCAACTCCTTCCCATTCCAACCCTGAGACCCTTCCTATAGCATGAGATGTGATGTCTCAATGCTTCTAATACCAAACCTGAGATCCTTCCTATAACATGAGATGTGATATCCAACTCCTTCCATTCCAATCCTGAGACCCGTCCTATAGCATGAGATATGATATCTCAATGCTTATACCAAACCTGAGACCCTTCCTATAGCATGAGATGTGATATCCAACTACTTCCCATTCCAATCCTGAGACCCTTCCTATAGCATGAGATGTGATATCTCAATGCTTCTAATACCAAACCTGAGATCCTTCCTCTAACATGAAATGTGATATCCAACTCCTTCCCTTTCCAAACCTAAGAGCCTTTCTATAGCATGAGATGTGATATCCAGGTCCTTCCCATTCCAATCCTTAGACCCTTCCTACAGCATGCAATATGATATCTCAATGATTCTAATAACAAACCTGAGACCCGTCCTATAGCATGAGATATGATATCCAAGTCCTTCCCATTCCAATCCTGCGACCCTTCCTATAACATGAAATGTGATATCCAACTCCTTCCCATTCCAACCTGAGACCCTTCCTATAGCATGAGATGGGATATCCAACTTCTTCCAAATCCAATACTGATACCCTTCCGATAGCATGAGACGTGATATCCCAATGCTTCTACCAAACCTGAGACCCATACTATGGCATGAGATGTGATATCAAACTCCTTCCCATTCCAATCCTGAGACCCTTCCTATAGCTTGAGGTGTGATATCCAACTCCTTCCCATTCCAATTCTGAGACCCTTCTTATACCATGAGACTTGATATCTCAATGCTTCTAATACCAAACCTGAGACCCGTCCTATAACATGAGATGTGATATCCAAATCCTTCCCCTTCCAAACCTTAGACCCTTCCTTTATCATGAGATGTGATATCCAACTCCTTCCCATTCCAATCCTGAGACCCTTCCGATATCATGAGATTTGTTATCTCAATGCTTCTAATATCAAACTTGAGACCCTCCCTATAGCATGAGATGTGACATCCAAGTCCTTCCCATTCCAATCCTGAGACCCTTCCTATAGCATGAGATGTGATATCTCTATTCTTCTAATACCAAACCTGAGACCCTTCCTATAACATGAGATGGGATATCCAACTCCTTCCCATTCCAATCCTGAGACCTTTCCGATAGCAGAGATGTGATATCTCAATGCTTATACCAAACCTGAGAACCTTCCTATGGCCTGAGATGTCATATACAACTCCTTCCCATTCCAATCCTGAGACCCTTCCTTTAGCATGAGATGTGATATCTCAATGCTTATACCAAATCTGAGACCCTTCCTATAGCATGAGATGTGATATCCAATTCCTTCCCATTCCAATCCTGAGACCCTTCCTATAGCATGAGATGTGATATCTCAATGCTTATACCAAACCTGAGAGCCTACCTATAGCATGAGATGTGATATCCAAGTCCATCCCATTCCAATCCTTAGACCCTTCCTACAGCATGCGATGTGATATCTCAATGATTCTAATACCAAACCAGAGACTCTTCCTATAACATTAGATGGGATATCCAACTCCTTCCCATTCCAATCCTGAGCCGCTTCCGATAGCAGAGATGTGATATCTCAATTCTTATACCAAACCTGAGACCCTTCCTATAACATGAGATGTGATATCCAACTCCTTCCCGTTCCAAACCTGAGACACTAACTATAGCATATGTGATATCCAACTCCTTCCCATTCCAAACATGAGACCCTTCCTATAGCAAGAAAGTAATATCCAACTCCTACCCATTCCAATCCTGAGACCCTTCCTATAGCAAGAGATGTGATATCCAAATCCTTCCCATTCCAATCCTGAGACCCTTCCTATAACATGAGATGTGATATCCAACTCCTTCCCATTCCAACCTGAGACACTTCCTATAGCATGAGAAGGGATATCCAACTCCTTCCCAATCCAATCCTGAGACCCTTCCGATAGCAGAGATGTGATATCTCAATGCTTATACCAAACCTGAGACCCTTCCTATGGCATGAGATGTGATATCCAACTCCTTGCCATTCAAATCCTGAGACCCTTCCTATAGCATGAGATGTGATATCTCTATGCTTCTAATACCAAACCTGAGACCCTTCCTATAACATGAGATGGGATATCCAACTCCTTCCCATTCCAATCCTGAGACCCTTCCGATAGCAGAGATGTGATATCTCAATGCTTATACCAAACCTGGGAACCTTCCTATGGCCTGAGATGTCATATACAACTCCTTCCCATTCCAATCCTGAGACCCTTCCTTTAGCATGAGATGTGATATCTCAATGCTTATACCAAATCTGAGACCCTTCCTATAGCATGAGATGTGATATCCAATTCCTTCCCATTCCAATCCTGAGACCCTTCCTATAGCATGAGATGTGATATCTCAATGCTTATACCAAACCTGAGAGCCTACCTATAGCATGAGATGTGATATCCAAGTCCATCCCATTCCAATCCTTAGACCCTTCCTACAGCATGCGATGTGATATCTCAATGATTCTAATACCAAACCAGAGACTCTTCCTATAACATGAGATGGGATATCCAACTCCTTCCCATTCCAATCCTGAGCCGCTTCCGATAGCAGAGATGTGATATCTCAATGCTTATACCAAACCTGAGACCCTTCCTATAACATGAGATGTGATATCCAACTCCTTCCCGTTCCAAACCTAAGAGCCTATCTATAGCATGAGATGTGATATCCAAGTCCTTCCCATTCCAATCCTTAGACCCTTCCTACAGCATGCAATATGATATCTCAATGATTCTAATAACAAACCTGAGACCCGTCCTATAGCATGAGATATGATATCCAAGTCCTTCCCATTCCAATCCTGAGACCCTTCCTATAACATGAGATGTGATATCCAACTCCTTCCCGTTCCAAACCTGAGACCCTTCCTTTAGCATGAGATGTGATATCCAGCTCCTTCCCATTCCAATCCTGAGACACTTCCGATAGCATGAGATGTGATATCTCAATGCTTCTAATATCAAAACTGAGACCCTCCCTATAGCATGATATGTGATATCTAAGTCCTTCCCATTCCAATCCTGAGACACTCCCTATAGCATGAGATGTGATATCCAACTCTTTCCCATTCCAATCCTGAGACCCTTCCTATAGCATGAGATATGATAACTCAATACTTCTAATACCAAACGTGAGATCCTTCCGATAACATGAGATGTGATATCCAAATCCTTCCCCTTCCAAACCTGAGACCCTCCCTTTAGCATGAGATGTGATATCCAACTCCTTCCCATTCCAATCCTGAGACCCTTCTGATAGCATGAGATGTGATATCTCAATGCTTCTAATACCAAACCTGAGATCCTTCCGATAGCATGAGATGTGATATCTCAATGCTTCTAATACCAAACCTGAGATCCTTCCTATAACATGAGATGTGATATCCAAATCCTTCCCCTTCCAAACCTGAGACCCTCCCTTTAGCATGAGATGTGATATCCAACTCCTTCCCATTCCATTCCTGAGACCCTTCTGATAGCATGAGATGTGATATCTCAATGCCTCTAATACCAAACCTGAGATCCAACCTCTAACATGAAATGTGATATCCAACTCTTTCCCCTTCCAAACCTGAGAGCCTTCCTATAGCATGAGATGTGATATCCAAGTCCTTCCCATTCCAATCCTGAGACCCTTCCTATAGCTTGAGATGTGATATCCAACTCCTTCCCATTCCAATTCTGAGACCCTTCCTATACTCTGAGACTTGATATCTCAATGCTTCTAATACCAAACCTGAGACCCGTAATATAACATGAGATGTGATTTCCAAATCCTTCCCATTCCAATCCTGAGACCCTTCCGATATCATGAGATGTGATATCTCAAAGCTTCTAATATGAAACTTGAGACCCTCCCTATAGCATGAGATGTGATATCCAAGTCCTTCCCATTCCAATCCTGAGACCCTTCCTATAGCATGAGATGTGATATCTCAATGCTTCTAATACCAAACCTGAGACCCTTCCTATAACATGAGATGGGAATATCCAACTCCTTCCCAATCCAATCCTGAGACCCTTCCGATAGCAGAGACGTGATATCTCAATGCTTCTACCAAACCTGAGACCCTTTCTTTAGCATGAGATGTGATATCCAAATCCTTCACATTCCAATCCTGAGACCCTTCCTATAGCATGAGATGTGATATCTCAATGCTTCTAATACCAAACCTGAGATCCTTCCTATAACATGAGATGTGATATCCAATTCCTTCCCATTCCAAACCTGAGACCTTTCCTACTGGATGAGATGTGATATCCAACTCCTTCCCTTTCCAACCCTGAGACCCTTCCTATAGCATGAGATGTGATGTCTCAATGCTTCTAATACCAAACCTGAGATCCTTCCTATAACATGAGATGTGATATCCAACTCCTTCCATTCCAATCCTGAGACCCGTCCTATAGCATGAGATGTGATATCTCAATGCTTATACCAAACCTGAGACCCTTCCTATAGCATGAGATGTGATATCCAACTACTTCCCATTCCAATCCTGAGACCCTTCCTATAGCATGGGATGTGATATCTCAATGCTTCTAATACCAAACCTGAGATCCTTCCTCTAACATGAAATGTGATATCCAACTCCTTCCCTTTCCAAACCTAAGAGCCTATCTATAGCATGAGATGTGATATCCAAGTCCTTCCCATTCCAATCCTTAGACCCTTCCTACAGCATGCAATATGATATCTCAATGATTCTAATAACAAACCTGAGACCCGTCCTATAGCATGAGATATGATATCCAAGTCCTTCCCATTCCAATCCTGAGACCCTTCCTATAACATGAGATGTGATATCCAACTCCTTCCCGTTCCAAACCTGAGACCCTTCCTTTAGCATGAGATGTGATATCCAGCTCCTTCCCATTCCAATCCTGAGACACTTCCGATAGCATGAGATGTGATATCTCAATGCTTCTAATATTAAAACTGAGACCCTCCCTATAGCATGATATGTGATATCTAAGTCCTTCCCATTCCAATCCTGAGACCCTTCCTATAGCTTGAGATGTGATATCCAACTCCTTCCCATTCCAATTCTGAGACCCTTCCTATACTCTGAGACTTGATATCTCAATGCTTCTAATACCAAACCTGAGACCCGTAATATAACATGAGATGTGATTTCCAAATCCTTCCCATTCCAATCCTGAGACCCTTCCGATATCATGAGATGTGATATCTCAAAGCTTCTAATATGAAACTTGAGACCCTCCCTATAGCATGAGATGTGATATCCAAGTCCTTCCCATTCCAATCCTGAGACCCTTCCTATAGCATGAGATGTGATATCTCAATGCTTCTAATACCAAACCTGAGACCCTTCCTATAACATGAGATGGGAATATCCAACTCCTTCCCAATCCAATCCTGAGACCCTTCCGATAGCAGAGACGTGATATCTCAATGCTTCTACCAAACCTGAGACCCTTTCTTTAGCATGAGATGTGATATCCAAATCCTTCACATTCCAATCCTGAGACCCTTCCTATAGCATGAGATGTGATATCTCAATGCTTCTAATACCAAACCTGAGATCCTTCCTATAACATGAGATGTGATATCCAATTCCTTCCCATTCCAAACCTGAGACCCTTCCTACTGGATGAGATGTGATATCCAACTCCTTCCCATTCCAACCCTGAGACCCTTCCTATAGCATGAGATGTGATGTCTCAATGCTTCTAATACCAAACCTGAGATCCTTCCTATAACATGAGATGTGATATCCAACTCCTTCCATTCCAATCCTGAGACCCGTCCTATAGCATGAGATGTGATATCTCAATGCTTATACCAAACCTGAGACCCTTCCTATAGCATGAGATGTGATATCCAACTACTTCCCATTCCAATCCTGAGACCCTTCCTATAGCATGAGATGTGATATCTCAATGCTTCTAATACCAAACCTGAGATCCTTCCTCTAACATGAAATGTGATATCCAACTCCTTCCCTTTCCAAACCTAAGAGCCTTTCTATAGCATGAGATGTGATATCCAGGTCCTTCCCATTCCAATCCTTAGACCCTTCCTACAGCATGCAATATGATATCTCAATGATTCTAATAACAAACCTGAGACCCGTCCTATAGCATGAGATATGATATCCAAGTCCTTCCCATTCCAATCCTGCGACCGTCCTATAACATGAAATGTGATATCCAACTCCTTCCCATTCCAACCTGAGACCCTTCCTATAGCATGAGATGGGATATCCAACTTCTTCCAAATCCAATACTGATACCCTTCCGATAGCATGAGACGTGATATCCCAATGCTTCTACCAAACCTGAGACCCATACTATGGCATGAGATGTGATATCAAACTCCTTCCCATTCCAATCCTGAGACCCTTCCTATAGCTTGAGGTGTGATATCCAACTCCTTCCCATTCCAATTCTGAGACCCTTCTTATACCATGAGACTTGATATCTCAATGCTTCTAATACCAAACCTGAGACCCGTCCTATAACATGAGATGTGATATCCAAATCCTTCCCCTTCCAAACCTTAGACCCTTCCTTTATCATGAGATGTGATATCCAACTCCTTCCCATTCCAATCCTGAGACCCTTCCGATATCATGAGATTTGTTATCTCAATGCTTCTAATATCAAACTTGAGACCCTCCCTATAGCATGAGATGTGACATCCAAGTCCTTCCCATTCCAATCCTGAGACCCTTCCTATAGCATGAGATGTGATATCTCTATTCTTCTAATACCAAACCTGAGACCCTTCCTATAGCATGAGATGGGATATCCAACTCCTTCCCATTCCAATCCTGAGACCTTTCCGATAGCAGAGATGTGATATCTCAATGCTTATACCAAACCTGAGAACCTTCCTATGGCCTGAGATGTCATATACAACTCCTTCCCATTCCAATCCTGAGACCCTTCCTTTAGCATGAGATGTGATATCTCAATGCTTATACCAAATCTGAGACCCTTCCTATAGCATGAGATGTGATATCCAATTCCTTCCCATTCCAATCCTGAGACCCTTCCTATAGCATGAGATGTGATATCTCAATGCTTATACCAAACCTGAGAGCCTACCTATAGCATGAGATGTGATATCCAAGTCCATCCCATTCCAATCCTTAGACCCTTCCTACAGCATGCGATGTGATATCTCAATGATTCTAATACCAAACCAGAGACTCTTCCTATAACATTAGATGGGATATCCAACTCCTTCCCATTCCAATCCTGAGCCGCTTCCGATAGCAGAGATGTGATATCTCAATGCTTATACCAAACCTGAGACCCTTCCTATAACATGAGATGTGATATCCAACTCCTTCCCGTTCCAAACCTGAGACACTAACTATAGCATATGTGATATCCAACTCCTTCCCATTCCAAACATGAGACCCTTCCTATAGCAAGAAAGTAATATCCAACTCCTACCCATTCCAATCCTGAGACCCTTCCTATAGCAAGAGATGTGATATCCAAATCCTTCCCATTCCAATCCTGAGACCCTTCCTATAACATGAGATGTGATATCCAACTCCTTCCCATTCCAACCTGAGACACTTCCTATAGCATGAGAAGGGATATCCAACTCCTTCCCAATCCAATCCTGAGACCCTTCCGATAGCAGAGATGTGATATCTCAATGCTTATACCAAACCTGAGACCCTTCCTATGGCATGAGATGTGATATCCAACTCCTTGCCATTCAAATCCTGAGACCCGTCCTATAGCATGAGATATGATATCCAAGTCCTTCCCATTCCAATCCTGCGACCGTCCTATAACATGAAATGTGATATCCAACTCCTTCCCATTCCAACCTGAGACCCTTCCTATAGCATGAGATGGGATATCCAACTTCTTCCAAATCCAATACTGATACCCTTCCGATAGCATGAGACGTGATATCCCAATGCTTCTACCAAACCTGAGACCCATACTATGGCATGAGATGTGATATCAAACTCCTTCCCATTCCAATCCTGAGACCCTTCCTATAGCTTGAGGTGTGATATCCAACTCCTTCCCATTCCAATTCTGAGACCCTTCTTATACCATGAGACTTGATATCTCAATGCTTCTAATACCAAACCTGAGACCCGTCCTATAACATGAGATGTGATATCCAAATCCTTCCCCTTCCAAACCTTAGACCCTTCCTTTATCATGAGATGTGATATCCAACTCCTTCCCATTCCAATCCTGAGACCCTTCCGATATCATGAGATTTGTTATCTCAATGCTTCTAATATCAAACTTGAGACCCTCCCTATAGCATGAGATGTGACATCCAAGTCCTTCCCATTCCAATCCTGAGACCCTTCCTATAGCATGAGATGTGATATCTCTATTCTTCTAATACCAAACCTGAGACCCTTCCTATAACATGAGATGGGATATCCAACTCCTTCCCATTCCAATCCTGAGACCTTTCGGATAGCAGAGATGTGATATCTCAATGCTTATACCAAACCTGAGAACCTTCCTATGGCCTGAGATGTCATATACAACTCCTTCCCATTCCAATCCTGAGACCCTTCCTTTAGCATGAGATGTGATATCTCAATGCTTATACCAAATCTGAGACCCTTCCTATAGCATGAGATGTGATATCCAATTCCTTCCCATTCCAATCCTGAGACCCTTCCTATAGCATGAGATGTGATATCTCAATGCTTATACCAAACCTGAGAGCCTACCTATAGCATGAGATGTGATATCCAAGTCCATCCCATTCCAATCCTTAGACCCTTCCTACAGCATGCGATGTGATATCTCAATGATTCTAATACCAAACCAGAGACTCTTCCTATAACATTAGATGGGATATCCAACTCCTTCCCATTCCAATCCTGAGCCGCTTCCGATAGCAGAGATGTGATATCTCAATGCTTATACCAAACCTGAGACCCTTCCTATAACATGAGATGTGATATCCAACTCCTTCCCGTTCCAAACCTGAGACACTAACTATAGCATATGTGATATCCAACTCCTTCCCATTCCAAACATGAGACCCTTCCTATAGCAAGAAAGTAATATCCAACTCCTACCCATTCCAATCCTGAGACCCTTCCTATAGCAAGAGATGTGATATCCAAATCCTTCCCATTCCAATCCTGAGACCCTTCCTATAACATGAGATGTGATATCCAACTCCTTCCCATTCCAACCTGAGACACTTCCTATAGCATGAGAAGGGATATCCAACTCCTTCCCAATCCAATCCTGAGACCCTTCCGATAGCAGAGATGTGATATCTCAATGCTTATACCAAACCTGAGACCCTTCCTATGGCATGAGATGTGATATCCAACTCCTTGCCATTCAAATCCTGAGACCCTTCCTATAGCATGAGATGTGATATCTCTATGCTTCTAATACCAAACCTGAGACCCTTCCTATAACATGAGATGGGATATCCAACTCCTTCCCATTCCAATCCTGAGACCCTTCCGATAGCAGAGATGTGATATCTCAATGCTTATACCAAACCTGAGAACCTTCCTATGGCCTGAGATGTCATATACAACTCCTTCCCATTCCAATCCTGAGACCCTTCCTTTAGCATGAGATGTGATATCTCAATGCTTATACCAAATCTGAGACCCTTCCTATAGCATGAGATGTGATATCCAATTCCTTCCCATTCCAATCCTGAGACCCTTCCTATAGCATGAGATGTGATATCTCAATGCTTATACCAAACCTGAGAGCCTACCTATAGCATGAGATGTGATATCCAAGTCCATCCCATTCCAATCCTTAGACCCTTCCTACAGCATGCGATGTGATATCTCAATGATTCTAATACCAAACCAGAGACTCTTCCTATAACATGAGATGGGATATCCAACTCCTTCCCATTCCAATCCTGAGCCGCTTCCGATAGCAGAGATGTGATATCTCAATGCTTATACCAAACCTGAGACCCTTCCTATAACATGAGATGTGATATCCAACTCCTTCCCGTTCCAAACCTGAGACACTAACTATAGCATATGTGATATCCAACTCCTTCCCATTCCAAACATGAGACCCTTCCTATAGCAAGAAAGTAATATCCAACTCCTACCCATTCCAATCCTGAGACCCTTCCTATAGCAAGAGATGTGATATCCAAATCCTTCCCATTCCAATCCTGAGACCCTTCCTATAACATGAGATGTGATATCCAACTCCTTCCTATTCCAACCTGAGATACTTCCTATAGCATGAGAAGGGATATCCAACTCCTTCCCAATCCAATCCTGAGACCCTTCCGATAGCAGAGATGTGATATCTCAATGCTTATACCAAACCTGAGACCCTTCCTATGGCATGAGATGTGATATCCAACTCCTTCCCAATCCAATCCTGAGACCCTTCCGATAGCAGAGACGTGATATCTCAATGCTTCTACCAAACCTGAGACCCTTCCTTTAGCATGAGATGTGATATCCAAATCCTTCACATTCCAATCCTGAGACCCTTCCTATAGCATGAGATATGATATCTCAATACTTCTAATACCAAACGTGAGATCCTTCCGATAACATGAGATGTGATTTCCAAATCCTTCCCCTTCCAAACCTGAGACCCTCCCTTTAGCATGAGATGTGATATCCAACTCCTTCCTATTCCAATCCTGAAACTCTTCTGATAGCATGAGATGTGATATCTCAATGCTTCTAATACCAAACCTGAGATCCTTCCGATAGCATGAGATGTGATATCTCAATGCTTCTAATACCAAACCTGAGATCCTTCCTATAACATGAGATGTGATATCCAAATCCTTCCCCTTCCAAACCTGAGACCCTCCCTTTAGCATGAGATGTGATATCCAACTCCTTCCCATTCCATTCCTGAGACCCTTCTGATAGCATGAGATGTGATATCTCAATGCCTCTAATACCAAACCTGAGATCCTACCTCTAACATGAAATGTGATATCCAACTCTTTCCCCTTCCAAACCTGAGAGCCTTCCTATAGCATGAGATGTGATATCCAAGTCCTTCCCATTCCAATCCTGAGACCCTTCCTATAGCTTGAGATGTGATATCCAACTCCTTCCCATTCCAATTCTGAGACCCTTCCTATACTATGAGACTTGATATCTCAATGCTTCTAATACCAAACGTGAGACCCGTAATATAACATGAGATGTGATATCGAAATCCTTCCCCTTCCAAACCTTAGACCCTTCCTTTATCATGAGATGTGATATCCAACTCCTTCCCATTCCAATCCTGAGACCCTTCCGATATCATGAGATGTGATATCTCAAAGCTTCTAATATCAAACTTGAGACCCTCCCTATAGCATGAGATGTGATATCCAAGTCCTTCCCATTCCAATCCTGATACCCTTCCTATAGCATGAGATGTGATATCTCAATGCTTCTAATACCAAACCTGAGACCCTTCCTATAACATGAGATGGGAATATCTAACTCCTTCCCATTCCAATCCTGAGACCCTTCCGATAGCAGAGATGTGATATCTCAATGCTTATACCAAACCTGAGATCCTTCCTATAACATGAGATGTGATATCCAACTCCTTCCCATTCCAATCCTGAGACCCTTCCCATAGCATGAGATGTGATATCCAACTCCTTCCCATTCCAATCCTCAGACCCTTCCTATAGCATGAGATGTGATATCTCAATGCTTCTAATATCAAACTTGAGACCCTACCTATAGCATGAGATGTGATATCCAAGTCCTTCCCATTCCAATCCTGAGACACTTCCTATAGCATGAGATGTGATATCCAACTCCTTCCCATTCCAATCCTGAGACCCTTCCTATAGCATGAGATATGATATCTCAATACTTCTAATACCAAACGTGAGATCCTTCCGATAACATGAGATGTGATATCCAAATCCTTCCCCTTCCAAACCTGAGACCCTCCCTTTAGCATGAGATGTGATATCCAACTCCTTCCCATTCCAATCCTGAGACCCTTCTGATAGCATGAGATGTGATATCTCAATGCTTCTAATACCAAACCTGAGATCCTTCCGATAGCATGAGATGTGATATCTCAATGCTTCTAATACCAAACCTCAGATCCTTCCTATAACATGAGATGTGATATCCAAATCCTTCCCCTTCCAAACCTGAGACCCTCCCTTTAGCATGAGATGTGATATCCAACTCCTTCCCATTCCATTCCTGAGACCCTTCTGATAGCATGAGATGTGATATCTCAATGCCTCTAATACCAAACCTGAGATCCTACCTCTAACATGAAATGTGATATCCAACTCTTTCCCCTTCCAAACCTGAGAGCCTTCCTATATCATGAGATGTGATATCCAAGTCCTTCCCATTCCAATCCTGAGACCCTTCCTATAGCTTGAGATGTGATATCCAACTCCTTCCCATTCCAATTCTGAGACCCTTCCTATACTCTGAGACTTGATATCTCAATGCTTCTAATACCAAACCTGAGACCCGTAGTATAACATGAGATATGATATCCAAATCCTTCCCCTTCCAAACCTTAGACCCTTCCTTTATCATGAGATGTGATATCCAACTCCTTCCCATTCCAATCCTGAGACCCTTCCGATATCATGAGATGTGATATCTCAAAGCTTCTAATATCAAACTTGAGACCCTCCCTATAGCATGAGATATGATATCCAAGTCCTTCCCATTCCAATCCTGAGACCCTTCCTATAGCATGAGATGTGATATCTCAATGCTTCTAATACCAAACCTGAGACCCTTCCTATAGCATGAGATGTGATATCCAAGTCCTTCCCATTCCAATCCTGAGACCCTTCCTATAGCATGAGATGTGATATCTCAATGCTTCTAATACCAAACCTGAGACCCTTCCTATAACATGAGATGGGAATATCCAACTCCTTCCCATTCCAATCCTGAGACCCTTCCGATAGCAGAGATGTGATATCTCAATGCTTATACCAAACCTGAGACCCTTCCTATGGCATGAGATGTGATATCCAACTCCTTGCCATTCAAATCCTGAGACCCTTCCTATAGCATGAGAAGGGATATCCAACTCCTTCCCAATCCAATCCTGAGACCCTTCCGATAGCAGAGACATGATATCTCAATGCTTCTACCAAACCTGAGACCCTTCCTTTAGCATGAGATGTGATATCCAAATCCTTCACATTCCAATCCTGAGACCCTTCCTATAGCATGAGATGTGATATCTCAATGCTTCTAATACCAAACCTGAGATCCTTCCTATAACATGAGATGTGATATCCAATTCCTTCCCATTCCAAACCTGAGACCCTTCCTATTGGATGAGTTGTGATATCCAACTCCTTCCCATTCCAACCCTGAGACCCTTCCTATAGCATGAGATGTGATGTCTCAATGCTTCTAATACCAAACCTGAGATCCTTCCTATAACATGAGATGTGATATCCAACTCCTTCCATTCCAATCCTAAGACCCGTCCTATAGCATGAGATGTGATATCTCAATGCTTATACCAAACCTGAGACCCTTCCTATAGCATGAGATGTGATATCCAACTACTTCCCATTCCAATCCTGAGACCCTTCCTATAGCATGGGATGTGATATCTCAATGCTTCTAATACCAAACCTGAGATCCTTCCTCTAACATGAAATGTGATATCCAACTCCTTCCCTTTCCAAACCTAAGAGCCTATCTATAGCATGAGATGTGATATCCAAGTCCTTCCCATTCCAATCCTTAGACCCTTCCTACAGCATGCAATATGATATCTCAATGATTCTAATAACAAACCTGAGACCCGTCCTATAGCATGAGATATGATATCCAAGTCCTTCCCATTCCAATCCTGAGACCCTTCCTATAACATGAGATGTGATATCCAACTCCTTCCCGTTCCAAACCTGAGACCCTTCCTTTAGCATGAGATGTGATATCCAGCTCCTTCCCATTCCAATCCTGAGACACTTCCGATAGCATGAGATGTGATATCTCAATGCTTCTAATATCAAAACTGAGACCCTCCCTATAGCATGATATGTGATATCTAAGTCCTTCCCATTCCAATCCTGAGACACTCCCTATAGCATGAGATGTGATATCCAACTCTTTCCCATTCCAATCCTGAGACCCTTCCTATAGCATGAGATATGATATCTCAATACTTCTAATACCAAACGTGAGATCCTTCCGATAACATGAGATGTGATATCCAAATCCTTCCCCTTCCAAACCTGAGACCCTTCTGATAGCATGAGATGTGATATCTCAATGCTTCTAATACCAAACCTGAGATCCTTCCGATAGCATGAGATGTGATATCTCAATGCTTCTAATACCAAACCTGAGATCCTTCCTATAACATGAGATGTGATATCCAAATCCTTCCCCTTCCAAACCTGAGACCCTCCCTTTAGCATGAGATGTGATATCCAACTCCTTCCCATTCCATTCCTGAGACCCTTCTGATAGCATGAGATGTGATATCTCAATGCCTCTAATACCAAACCTGAGATCCTACCTCTAACATGAAATGTGATATCCAACTCTTTCCCCTTCCAAACCTGAGAGCCTTCCTATAGCATGAGATGTGATATCCAAGTCCTTCCCATTCCAATCCTGAGACCCTTCCTATAGCTTGAGATGTGATATCCAACTCCTTCCCATTCCAATTCTGAGACCCTTCCTATACTCTGAGACTTGATATCTCAATGCTTCTAATACCAAACCTGAGACCCGTAATATAACATGAGATGTGATATCCAAATCCTTCCCATTCCAATCCTGAGACCCTTCCGATATCATGAGATGTGATATCTCAAAGCTTCTAATATGAAACTTGAGACCCTCCCTATAGCATGAGATGTGATATCCAAGTCCTTCCATTTCCAATCCTGAGACCCTTCCTATAGCATGAGATGTGATATCTCAATGCTTCTAATACCAAACCTGAGACCCTTCCTATAACATGAGATGGGAATATCCAACTCCTTCCCATTCCAATCCTGAGACCCTTCCGATAGCAGAGACGTGATATCTCAATGCTTCTACCAAACCTGAGACCCTTCCTTTAGCATGAGATGTGATATCCAAATCCTTCACATTCCAATCCTGAGACCCTTCCTATAGCATGAGATGTGATATCTCAATGCTTCTAATACCAAACCTGAGATCCTCCCTATAACATGAGATGTGATATCCAATTCCTTCCCATTCCAAACCTGAGACCCTTCCTACTGGATGAGATGTGATATCCAACTCCTTCCCATTCCAACCCTGAGACCCTTCCTATAGCATGAGATGTGATGTCTCAATGCTTCTAATACCAAACCTGAGATCCTTCCTATAACATTAGATGTGATATCCAACTCCTTCCATTCCAATCCTGAGACCCGTCCTATAGCATGAGATGTGATATCTCAATGCTTATACCAAACCTGAGACCCTTCCTATAGCATGAGATGTGATATCCAACTACTTCCCATTCCAATCCTGAGACCCTTCCTATAGCATGAGATGTGATATCTCAATGCTTCTAATACCAAACCTGAGATCCTTCCTCTAACATGAAATGTGATATCCAACTCCTACCCATTCCAATCCTGAGACCCTTCCTATAGCAAGAGATGTGATATCCAAATCCTTCCCATTCCAATCCTGAGACCCTTCCTATAACATGAGATGTGATATCCAACTCCTTCCCATTCCAACCTGAGACACTTCCTATAGCATGAGAAGGGATATCCAACTCCTTCCCAATCCAATCCTGAGACCCTTCCGATAGCAGAGATGTGATATCTCAATGCTTATACCAAACCTGAGACCCTTCCTATGGCATGAGATGTGATATCCAACTCCTTGCCATTCAAATCCTGAGACCCTTCCTATAGCATGAGATGTGATATCTCTATGCTTCTAATACCAAACCTGAGACCCTTCCTATAACATGAGATGGGATATCCAACTCCTTCCCATTCCAATCCTGAGACCCTTCCGATAGCAGAGATGTGATATCTCAATGCTTATACCAAACCTGAGAACCTTCCTATGGCCTGAGATGTCATATACAACTCCTTCCCATTCCAATCCTGAGACCCTTCCTTTAGCATGAGATGTGATATCTCAATGCTTATACCAAATCTGAGACCCTTCCTATAGCATGAGATGTGATATCCAATTCCTTCCCATTCCAATCCTGAGACCCTTCCTATAGCATGAGATGTGATATCTCAATGCTTATACCAAACCTGAGAGCCTACCTATAGCATGAGATGTGATATCCAAGTCCATCCCATTCCAATCCTTAGACCCTTCATACAGCATGCGATGTGATATCTCAATGATTCTAATACCAAACCAGAGACTCTTCCTATAACATGAGATGGGATATCCAACTCCTTCCCATTCCAATCCTGAGCCGCTTCCGATAGCAGAGATGTGATATCTCAATGCTTATACCAAACCTGAGACCCTTCCTATAACATGAGATGTGATATCCAACTCCTTCCCGTTCCAAACCTGAGACACTAACTATAGCATATGTGATATCCAACTCCTTCCCATTCCAAACATGAGACCCTTCCTATAGCAAGAAAGTAATATCCAACTCCTACCCATTCCAATCCTGAGACCCTTCCTATAGCAAGAGATGTGATATCCAAATCCTTCCCATTCCAATCCTGAGACCCTTCCTATAACATGAGATGTGATATCCAATTCCTTCCTATTCCAACCTGAGACACTTCCTATAGCATGAGAAGGGATATCCAACTCCTTCCCAATCCAATCCTGAGACCCTTCCGATAGCAGAGATGTGATATCTCAATGCTTATACCAAACCTGAGACCCTTCCTATGGCATGAGATGTGATATCCAACTCCTTGCCATTCAAATCCTGAGACCCTTCCTATAGCATGAGATGTGATATCTCTATGCTTCTAATACCAAACCTGAGACCCTTCCTATAACATGAGATGGGATATCCAACTCCTTACCATTCCAATCCTGAGACCCTTCCGATAGCAGAGATGTGATATCTCAATGCTTATACCAAACCTGAGAACCTTCCTATGGCCTGAGATGTCATGTACAACTCCTTCCCATTCCAATCCTGAGACCCTTCCTTTAGCATGAGATGTGATATCTCAATGCTTATACCAAATCTGAGACCCTTCCTATAGCATGAGATGTGATATCCAATTCCTTCCCATTCCAATCCTGAGACCCTTCCTATAGCATGAGATGTGATATCTCAATGCTTATACCAAACCACCTGAGAGCCTACCTATAGCATGAGATGTGATATCCAAGTCCATCCCATTCCAATCCTTAGACCCTTCCTACAGCATGCGATGTGATATCTCAATGATTCTAATACCAAACCAGAGACTCTTCCTATAACATGAGATGGGATATCCAACTCCTTCCCATTCCAATCCTGAGCCGCATCCGATAGCAGAGATGTGATATCTCAATGCTTATACCAAACCTGAGACCCTTCCTATAGCATGAGATATGATATCTCAATACTTCTAATACCAAACGTGAGATCCTTCCGATAACATGAGATGTGATATCCAAATCCTTCCCCTTCCAAACCTGAGACCCTCCCTTTAGCATGAGATGTGATATCCAACTCCTTCCCATTCCAATCCTGAGACCCTTCTGATAGCATGAGATGTGATATCTCAATGCTTCTAATACCAAACCTGAGATCCTTCCGATAGCATGAGATGTGATATCTCAATGCTTCTAATACCAAACCTCAGATCCTTCCTATAACATGAGATGTGATATCCAAATCCTTCCCCTTCCAAACCTGAGACCCTCCCTTTAGCATGAGATGTGATATCCAACTCCTTCCCATTCCATTCCTGAGACCCTTCTGATAGCATGAGATGTGATATCTCAATGCCTCTAATACCAAACCTGAGATCCTACCTCTAACATGAAATGTGATATCCAACTCTTTCCCCTTCCAAACCTGAGAGCCTTCCTATATCATGAGATGTGATATCCAAGTCCTTCCCATTCCAATCCTGAGACCCTTCCTATAGCTTGAGATGTGATATCCAACTCCTACCCATTCCAATTCTGAGACCCTTCCTATACTCTGAGACTTGATATCTCAATGCTTCTAATACCAAACCTGAGACCCGTAGTATAACATGAGATATGATATCCAAATCCTTCCCCTTCCAAACCTTAGACCCTTCCTTTATCATGAGATGTGATATCCAACTCCTTCCCATTCCAATCCTGAGACCCTTCCGATATCATGAGATGTGATATCTCAAAGCTTCTAATATCAAACTTGAGACCCTCCCTATAGCATGAGATGTGATATCCAAGTCCTTCCCATTCCAATCCTGAGACCCTTCCTATAGCATGAGATGTGATATCTCAATGCTTCTAATACCAAACCTGAGACCCTTCCTATAGCATGAGATGTGATATCCAAGTCCTTCCCATTCCAATCCTGAGACCCTTCCTATAGCATGAGATGTGATATCTCAATGCTTCTAATACCAAACCTGAGACCCTTCCTATAACATGAGATGGGAATATCCAACTCCTTCCCATTCCAATCCTGAGACCCTTCCGATAGCAGAGATGTGATATCTCAATGCTTATACCAAACCTGAGACCCTTCCTATGGCATGAGATGTGATATCCAACTCCTTGCCATTCAAATCCTGAGACCCTTCCTATAGCATGAGAAGGGATATCCAACTCCTTCCCAATCCAATCCTGAGACCCTTCCGATAGCAGAGACGTGATATCTCAATGCTTCTACCAAACCTGAGACCCTTCCTTTAGCATGAGATGTGATATCCAAATCCTTCACATTCCAATCCTGAGACCCTTCCTATAGCATGAGATGTGATATCTCAATGCTTCTAATACCAAACCTGAGATCCTTCCTATAACATGAGATGTGATATCCAATTCCTTCCCATTCCAAACCTGAGACCCTTCCTATTGGATGAGTTGTGATATCCAACTCCTTCCCATTCCAACCCTGAGACCCTTCCTATAGCATGAGATGTGATGTCTCAATGCTTCTAATACCAAACCTGAGATCCTTCCTATAACATGAGATGTGATATCCAACTCCTTCCATTCCAATCTTGAGACCCGTCCTATAGCATGAGATGTGATATCTCAATGCTTATACCAAACCTGAGACCCTTCCTATAGCATGAGATGTGATATCCAACTACTTCCCATTCCAATCCTGAGACCCTTCCTATAGCATGGGATGTGATATCTCAATGCTTCTAATACCAAACCTGAGATCCTTCCTCTAACATGAAATGTGATATCCAACTCCTTCCCTTTCCAAACCTAAGAGCCTATCTATAGCATGAGATGTGATATCCAAGTCCTTCCCATTCCAATCCTTAGACCCTTCCTACAGCATGCAATATGATATCTCAATGATTCTAATAACAAACCTGAGACCCGTCCTATAGCATGAGATATGATATCCAAGTCCTTCCCATTCCAATCCTGAGACCCTTCCTATAACATGAGATGTGATATCCAACTCCTTCCCGTTCCAAACCTGAGACCCTTCCTTTAGCATGAGATGTGATATCCAGCTCCTTCCCATTCCAATCCTGAGACACTTCCGATAGCATGAGATGTGATATCTCAATGCTTCTAATATCAAAACTGAGACCCTCCCTATAGCATGATATGTGATATCTAAGTCCTTCCCATTCCAATCCTGAGACACTCCCTATAGCATGAGATGTGATATCCAACTCTTTCCCATTCCAATCCTGAGACCCTTCCTATAGCATGAGATATGATATCTCAATACTTCTAATACCAAACGTGAGATCCTTCAGATAACATGAGATGTGATATCCAAATCCTTCCCCTTCCAAACCTGAGACCCTCCCTTTAGCATGAGATGTGATATCCAACTCCTTCCCATTCCAATCCTGAGACCCTTCTGATAGCATGAGATGTGATATCTCAATGCTTCTAATACCAAACCTGAGATCCTTCCGATAGCATGAGATGTGATATCTCAATGCTTCTAATACCAAACCTCAGATCCTTCCTATAACATGAGATGTGATATCCAAATCCTTCCCCTTCCAAACCTGAGACCCTCCCTTTAGCATGAGATGTGATATCCAACTCCTTCCCATTCCATTCCTGAGACCCTTCTGATAGCATGAGATGTGATATCTCAATGCCTCTAATACCAAACCTGAGATCCTACCTCTAACATGAAATGTGATATCCAACTCTTTCCCCTTCCAAACCTGAGAGCCTTCCTATATCATGAGATGTGATATCCAAGTCCTTCCCATTCCAATCCTGAGACCCTTCCTATAGCTTGAGATGTGATATCCAACTCCTTCCCATTCCAATTCTGAGACCCTTCCTATACTCTGAGACTTGATATCTCAATGCTTCTAATACCAAACCTGAGACCCGTAGTATAACATGAGATATGATATCCAAATCCTTCCCCTTCCAAACCTTAGACCCTTCCTTTATCATGAGATGTGATATCCAACTCCTTCCCATTCCAATCCTGAGACCCTTCCGATATCATGAGATGTGATATCTCAAAGCTTCTAATATCAAACTTGAGACCCTCCCTATAGCATGAGATATGATATCCAAGTCCTTCCCATTCCAATCCTGAGACCCTTCCTATAGCATGAGATGTGATATCTCAATGCTTCTAATACCAAACCTGAGACCCTTCCTATAGCATGAGATGTGATATCCAAGTCCTTCCCATTCCAATCCTGAGACCCTTCCTATAGCATGAGATGTGATATCTCAATGCTTCTAATACCAAACCTGAGACCCTTCCTCTAACATGAGATGGGAATATCCAACTCCTTCCCATTCCAATCCTGAGACCCTTCCGATAGCAGAGATGTGATATCTCAATGCTTATACCAAACCTGAGACCCTTCCTATGGCATGAGATGTGATATCCAACTCCTTGCCATTCAAATCCTGAGACCCTTCCTATAGCATGAGAAGGGATATCCAACTCCTTCCCAATCCAATCCTGAGACCCTTCCGTTAGCAGAGACATGATATCTCAATGCTTCTACCAAACCTGAGACCCTTCCTTTAGCATGAGATGTGATATCCAAATCCTTCACATTTCAATCCTGAGACCCTTCCTATAGCATGAGATGTGATATCTCAATGCTTCTAATACCAAACCTGAGATCCTTCCTATAACATGAGATGTGATATCCAATTCCTTCCCATTCCAAACCTGAGACCCTTCCTATTGGATGAGTTGTGATATCCAACTCCTTCCCATTCCAACCCTGAGACCCTTCCTATAGCATGAGATGTGATGTCTCAATGCTTCTAATACCAAACCTGAGATCCTTCCTATAACATGAGATGTGATATCCAACTCCTTCCATTCCAATCCTGAGACCCGTCCTATAGCATGAGATGTGATATCTCAATGCTTATACCAAACCTGAGACCCTTCCTATAGCATGAGATGTGATATCCAACTACTTCCCATTCCAATCCTGAGACCCTTCCTATAGCATGGGATGTGATATCTCAATGCTTCTAATACCAAACCTGAGATCCTTCCTCTAACATGAAATGTGATATCCAACTCCTTCCCTTTCCAAACCTAAGAGCCTATCTATAGCATGAGATGTGATATCCAAGTCCTTCCCATTCCAATCCTTAGACCCTTCCTACAGCATGCAATATGATATCTCAATGATTCTAATAACAAACCTGAGACCCGTCCTATAGCATGAGATATGATATCCAAGTCCTTCCCATTCCAATCCTGAGACCCTTCCTATAACATGAGATGTGATATCCAACTCCTTCCCGTTCCAAACCTGAGACCCTTCCTTTAGCATGAGATGTGATATCCAGCTCCTTCCCATTCCAATCCTGAGACACTTCCGATAGCATGAGATGTGATATCTCAATGCTTCTAATATCAAAACTGAGACCCTCCATATAGCATGATATGTGATATCTAAGTCCTTCCCATTCCAATCCTGAGACACTCCCTATAGCATGAGATGTGATATCCAACTCTTTCCCATTCCAATCCTGAGACCCTTCCTATAGCATGAGATATGATATCTCAATACTTCTAATACCAAACGTGAGATCCTTCCGATAACATGAGATGTGATATCCAAATCCTTCCCCTTCCAAACCTGAGACCCTCCCTTTAGCATGAGATGTGATATCCAACTCCTTCCCATTCCAATCCTGAGACCCTTCTGATAGCATGAGATGTGATATCTCAATGCTTCTAATACCAAACCTGAGATCCTTCCGATAGCATGAGATGTGATATCTCAATGCTTCTAATACCAAACCTGAGATCCTTCCTATAACATGAGATGTGATATCCAAATCCTTCCCCTTCCAAACCTGAGACCCTCCCTTTAGCATGAGATGTGATATCCAACTCCTTCCCATTCCATTCCTGAGACCCTTCTGATAGCATGAGATGTGATATCTCAATGCCTCTAATACCAAACCTGAGATCCTACCTCTAACATGAAATGTGATATCCAACTCTTTCCCCTTCCAAACCTGAGAGCCTTCCTATAGCATGAGATGTGATATCCAAGTCCTTCCCATTCCAATCCTGAGACCCTTCCTATAGCTTGAGATGTGATATCCAACTCCTTCCCATTCCAATTCTGAGACCCTTCCTATACTCTGAGACTTGATATCTCAATGCTTCTAATACCAAACATGAGACCCGTAATATAACATGAGATGTGATATCCAAATCCTTCCCATTCCAATCCTGAGACCCTTCCGATATCATGAGATGTGATATCTCAAAGCTTCTAATATGAAACTTGAGACCCTCCCTATAGCATGAGATGTGATATCCAAGTCCTTCCATTTCCAATCCTGAGACCCTTCCTATAGCATGAGATGTGATATCCAACTCCTTCCCATTCCAATTCTGAGACCCTTCCTATACTCTGAGACTTGATATCTCAATGCTTCTAATACCAAACCTGAGACCCTTCCTATAACATGAGATGTGATATCCAAATCCTTCCCATTCCAATCCTGAGACCCTTCCGATAGCAGAGATGTGATATCTCAATGCTTTTACCAAACCTGAGACCCTTCCTATGGCATGAGATGTGATATCCAACTCCTTGCCATTCAAATCCTGAGACCCTTCCTATAGCATGAGAAGGGATATCCAACTCCTTCCCAATCCAATCCTGAGACCCTTCCGATAGCAGAGACGTGATATCTCAATGCTTCTACCAAACCTGAGACCCTTCCTTTAGCATGAGATGTGATATCCAAATCCTTCACATTCCAATCCTGAGACCCTTCCTATAGCATGAGATGTGATATCTCAATGCTTCTAATACCAAACCTGAGATCCTTCCTATAACATGAGATGTGATATCCAATTCCTTCCCATTCTAAACCTGAGACCCTTCCTACTAGATGAGATGTGATATCCAACTCCTTCCCATTCCAACCCTGAGACCCTTCCTATAGCATGAGATGTGATGTCTCAATGCTTCTAATACCAAACCTGAGATCCTTCCTATAACATGAGATGTGATATCCAACTCCTTCCATTCCAATCCTGAGACCCGTCCTATAGCATGAGATGTGATATCTCAATGCTTATACCAAACCTGAGACCCTTCCTATAGCATGAGATGTGATATCCAACTACTTCCCATTCCAATCCTGAGACCCTTCCTATAGCATGAGATGTGATATCTCAATGCTTCTAATACCAAACCTGAGATCCTTCCTCTAACATGAAATGTGATATCCAACTCCTACCCATTCCAATCCTGAGACCCTTCCTATAGCAAGAGATGTGATATCCAAATCCTTCCCATTCCAATCCTGAGACCCTTCCTATAACATGAGATGTGATATCCAACTCCTTCCCATTCCAACCTGAGACACTTCCTATAGCATGAGAAGGGATATCCAACTCCTTCCCAATCCAATCCTGAGACCCTTCCGATAGCAGAGATGTGATATCTCAATGCTTATACCAAACCTGAGACCCTTCCTATAGCATGAGATGTGATATCCAATTCCTTCCCATTCCAATCCTGAGAACCTTCCTATAGCATGAGATGTGATATCTCAATGCTTATACCAAACCTGAGAGCCTACCTATAGCATGAGATGTGATATCCAAGTCCATCCCATTCCAATCCTTAGACCCTTCCTACAGCATGCGATGTGATATCTCAATGATTCTAATACCAAACCAGAGACTCTTCCTATAACATGAGATGGGATATCCAACTCCTTCCCATTCCAATCCTGAGCCGCTTCCGATAGCAGAGATGTGATATCTCAATGCTTATACCAAACCTGAGACCCTTCCTATAACATGAGATGTGATATCCAACTCCTTCCCGTTCCAAACCTGAGACACTAACTATAGCATATGTGATATCCAACTCCTTCCCATTCCAAACATGAGACCCTTCCTATAGCAAGAAAGTAATATCCAACTCCTACCCATTCCAATCCTGAGACCCTTCCTATAGCAAGAGATGTGATATCCAAATCCTTCCCATTCCAATCCTGAGACCCTTCCTATAACATGAGATGTGATATCCAATTCCTTCCTATTCCAACCTGAGACACTTCCTATAGCATGAGAAGGGATATCCAACTCCTTCCCAATCCAATCCTGAGACCCTTCCGATAGCAGAGATGTGATATCTCAATGCTTATACCAAACCTGAGACCCTTCCTATGGCATGAGATGTGATATCCAACTCCTTGCCATTCAAATCCTGAGACCCTTCCTATAGCATGAGATGTGATATCTCTATGCTTCTAATACCAAACCTGAGACCCTTCCTATAACATGAGATGGGATATCCAACTCCTTACCATTCCAATCCTGAGACCCTTCCGATAGCAGAGATGTGATATCTCAATGCTTATACCAAACCTGAGAACCTTCCTATGGCCTGAGATGTCATATACAACTCCTTCCCATTCCAATCCTGAGACCCTTCCTTTAGCATGAGATGTGATATCTCAATGCTTATACCAAATCTGAGACCCTTCCTATAGCATGAGATGTGATATCCAATTCCTTCCCATTCCAATCCTGAGACCCTTCCTATAGCATGAGATGTGATATCTCAATGCTTATACCAAACCACCTGAGAGCCTACCTATAGCATGAGATGTGATATCCAAGTCCATCCCATTCCAATCCTTAGACCCTTCCTACAGCATGCGATGTGATATCTCAATGATTCTAATACCAAACCAGAAACTCTTCCTATAACATGAGATGGGATATCCAACTCCTTCCCATTCCAATCCTGAGCCGCATCCGATAGCAGAGATGTGATATCTCAATGCTTATACCAAACCTGAGACCCTTCCTATAACATGAGATATGATATCCAACTCCTTCCCGTTCCAAACCTGAGACACTAACTATAGCATATGTGATATCCAACTCCTTCCCATTCCAAACATGAGACCCTTCCTATAGCAAGAAAGTAATATCCAACTCCTACCCATTCCAATCCTGAGACCCTTCCTATAGCAAGAGATGTGATATCCAAATCCTTCCCATTCCAATCCTGAGACCCTTCCTATAACATGAATGAGATGTGATATCCAACTCCTTCCCATTCCAACCTGAGACACTTCCTATAGCATGAGAAGGGATAACCAACTCCTTCCCAATCCAATCCTGAGACCCTTCCGATAGCAGAGATGTGATATCTCAATGCTTATACCAAACCTGAGACCCTTCCTATGGCATGAGATGTGATATCCAACTCCTTCCCAATCCAATCCTGAGACCCTTCCGATAGCAGAGACGTGATATCTCAATGCTTCTACCAAACCTGAGACCCTTCCTTTAGCATGAGATGTGATATCCAAATCCTTCACATTCCAATCCTGAGACCCTTCCTATAGCATGAGATATGATATCTCAATACTTCTAATACCAAACGTGAGATCCTTCCGATAACATGAGATGTGATATCCAAATCCTTCCCCTTCCAAACCTGAGACCCTCCCTTTAGCATGAGATGTGATATCCAACTCCTTCCTATTCCAATCCTGAAACTCTTCTGATAGCATGAGATGTGATATCTCAATGCTTCTAATACCAAACCTGAGATCGTTCCGATAGCATGAGATGTGATATCTCAATGCTTCTAATACCAAACCTGAGATCCTTCCTATAACATGAGATGTGATATCCAAATCCTTCCCCTTCCAAACCTGAGACCCTCCCTTTAGCATGAGATGTGATATCCAACTCCTTCCCATTCCATTCCTGAGACCCTTCTGATAGCATGAGATGTGATATCTCAATGCCTCTAATACCAAACCTGAGATCCTACCTCTAACATGAAATGTGATATCCAACTCTTTCCCCTTCCAAACCTGAGAGCCTTCCTATAGCATGAGATGTGATATCCAAGTCCTTCCCATTCCAATCCTGAGACCCTTCCTATAGCTTGAGATGTGATATCCAACTCCTTCCCATTCCAATTCTGAGACCCTTCCTATACTATGAGACTTGATATCTCAATGCTTCTAATACCAAACGTGAGACCCGTAATATAACATGAGATGTGATATCGAAATCCTTCCCCTTCCAAACCTTAGACCCTTCCTTTATCATGAGATGTGATATCCAACTCCTTCCCATTCCAATCCTGAGACCCTTCCGATATCATGAGATGTGATATCTCAAAGCTTCTAATATCAAACTTGAGACCCTCCCTATAGCATGAGATGTGATATCCAAGTCCTTCCCATTCCAATCCTGATACCCTTCCTATAGCATGAGATGTGATATCTCAATGCTTCTAATACCAAACCTGAGACCCTTCCTATAACATGAGATGGGAATATCCAACTCCTTCCCATTCCAATCCTGAGACCCTTCCGATAGCAGAGATGTGATATCTCAATGCTTATACCAAACCTGAGATCCTTCCTATAACATGAGATGTGATATCCAACTCCTTCCCATTCCAATCCTGAGACACTTCCTACAGCATGAGATGTGATATCTCACTGCTTATACCAAACCTGAGACCCTTCCCATAGCATGAGATGTGATATCCAACTCCTTCCCATTCCAATCCTCAGACCCTTCCTATAGCATGAGATGTTATATCTCAATGCTTCTAATATCAAACTTGAGACCCTACCTATAGCATGAGATGTGATATCCAAATCCTTCCCCTTCCAAACCTGAGACCCTCCCTTTAGCTTGAGATGTGATATCCAACTCCTTCCCATTCCAATCCTGAGACCCTTCCTATAGCATGAGATATGATATCTCAATACTTCTAATACCAAACGTGAGATCCTTCCGATAACATGAGATGTGATATCCAAATCCTTCCCCTTCCAAACCTGAGAACCTCCCTTTAGCTTGAGATGTGATATCCAACTCCTTCCCATTCCAATTCTGAGACCTTTCCTATACTATGAGACTTGATATCTCAATGCTTCTAATACCAAATGTGAGACCCGTAATATAACATGAGATGTGATATCGAAATCCTTCCCCTTCCAAACCTTAGACCCTTCCTTTATCATGAGATGTGATATCCAACTCCTTCCCATTCCAATCCTGAGACCCTTCCGATATCATGAGATGTGATATCTCAAAGCTTCTAATATCAAACTTGAGACCCTCCCTATAGCATGAGATGTGATATCCAAGTCCTTCCCATTCCAATCCTGATACCCTTCCTATAGCATGAGATGTGATATCTCAATGCTTCTAATACCAAACCTGAGACCCTTCCTATAACATGAGATGGGAATATCCAACTCCTTCCCATTCCAATCCTGAGACCCTTCCGATAGCAGAGATGTGATATCTCAATGCTTATACCAAACCTGAGATCCTTCCTATAACATGAGATGTGATATCCAAGTCCTTCCCATTCCAATCCTGAGACACTTCCTATAGCATGAGATGTGATATCCAACTCCTTCCCATTCCAATCCTGAGACCCTTCCTATAGCATGAGATATGATATCTCAATACTTCTAATACCAAACGTGAGATCCTTCCGATAACATGAGATGTGATATCCAAATCCTTCCCCTTCCAAACCTGAGACCCTCCCTTTAGCATGAGATGTGATATCCAACTCCTTCCCATTCCATTCCTGAGACCCTTCTGATAGCATGAGATGTGATATCTCAATGCCTCTAATACCAAACCTGAGATCCTACCTCTAACATGAAATGTGATATCCAACTCTTTCCCCTTCCAAACCTGAGAGCCTTCCTATATCATGAGATGTGATATCCAAGTCCTTCCCATTCCAATCCTGAGACCCTTCCTATAGCTTGAGATGTGATATCCAACTCCTTACCATTCCAATTCTGAGACCCTTCCTATACTCTGAGACTTGATATCTCAATGCTTCTAATACCAAACCTGAGACCCGTAGTATAACATGAGATATGATATCCAAATCCTTCCCCTTCCAAACCTTAGACCCTTCCTTTATCATGAGATGTGATATCCAACTCCTTCCCATTCCAATCCTGAGACCCTTCCGATATCATGAGATGTGATATCTCAAAGCTTCTAATATCAAACTTGAGACCCTCCCTATAGCATGAGATGTGATATCCAAGTCCTTCCCATTCCAATCCTGAGACCCTTCCTATAGCATGATATGTGATATCTCAATGCTTCTAATACCAAACCTGAGACCCTTCCTATAGCATGAGATGTGATATCCAAGTCCTTCCCATTCCAATCCTGAGACCCTTCCTATAGCATGAGATGTGATATCTCAATGCTTCTAATACCAAACCTGAGACCCTTCCTATAACATGAGATGGGAATATCCAACTCCTTCCCATTCCAATCCTGAGACCCTTCCGATAGCAGAGATGTGATATCTCAATGCTTATACCAAACCTGAGACCCTTCCTATGGCATGAGATGTGATATCCAACTCCTTGCCATTCAAATCCTGAGACCCTTCCTATAGCATGAGAAGGGATATCCAACTCCTTCCCAATCCAATCCTGAGACCCTTCCGATAGCAGAGACGTGATATCTCAATGCTTCTACCAAACCTGAGACCCTTCCTTTAGCATGAGATGTGATATCCAAATCCTTCACATTCCAATCCTGAGACCCTTCCTATAGCATGAGATGTGATATCTCAATGCTTCTAATACCAAACCTGAGATCCTTCCTATAACATGAGATGTGATATCCAATTCCTTCCCATTCCAAACCTGAGACCCTTCCTTTTGGATGAGTTGTGATATCCAACTCCTTCCCATTCCAACCCTGAGACCCTTCCTATAGCATGAGATGTGATGTCTCAATGTTTCTAATACCAAACCTGAGATCCTTCCTATAACATGAGATGTGATATCCAACTCCTTCCATTCCAATCTTGAGACCCGTCCTATAGCATGAGATTTGATATCTCAATGCTTATACCAAACCTGAGACCCTTCCTATAGCATGAGATGTGATATCCAACTACTTCCCATTCCAATCCTGAGACCCTTCCTATAGCATGGGATGTGATATCTCAATGCTTCTCATACCAAACCTGAGATCCTTCCTCTAACATGAAATGTGATATCCAACTCCTTCCCTTTCCAAACCTAAGAGCCTATCTATAGCATGAGATGTGATATCCAAGTCCTTCCCATTCCAATCCTTAGACCCTTCCGATAGCATGAGATGTGATATCTCAATAATTCTGATAACAAACCTGAGACCCGTCCTATAGCATGAGATATGATATCCAAGTCCTTCCCATTCCAATCCTGAGACCCTTCCTATAACATGAGATGTGATATCCAACTCCTTCCCGTTCCAAACCTGAGACCCTTCCTTTAGCATGAGATGTGATATCCAGCTCCTTCCCATTCCAATCCTGAGACACTTCCGATAGCATGAGATGTGATATCTCAATGCTTCTAATATCAAAACTGAGACCCTCCCTATAGCATGATATGTGATATCTAAGTCCTTCCCATTCCAATCCTGAGACACTCCCTATAGCATGAGATGTGATATCCAACTCTTTCCCATTCCAATCCTGAGACCCTTCCTATAGCATGAGATATGATATCTCAATACTTCTAATACCAAACGTGAGATCCTTCCGATAACATGAGATGTGATATCCAAATCCTTCCCCTTCCAAACCTGAGACCCTCCCTTTAGCATGAGATGTGATATCCAACTCCTTCCCATTCCAATCCTGAGACCCTTCTGATAGCATGAGATGTGATATCTCAATGCTTCTAATACCAAACCTGAGATCCTTCCGATAGCATGAGATGTGATATCTCAATGCTTCTAATACCAAACCTGAGATCCTTCCTATAACATGAGATGTGATATCCAAATCCTTCCCCTTCCAAACCTGAGACCCTCCCTTTAGCATGAGATGTGATATCCAAATCCTTCACATTCCAATCCTGAGACCCTTCCGATAGCATGAGATGTGATATCTCAATGCTTCTACCAAACCTGAGACCCTTCCTTTAGCATGAGATGTGATATCCAAATCCTTCACATTCCAATCCTGAGACCCTTCCTATAGCATGAGATGTGATATCTCAATGCTTCTAATACCAAACCTGAGATCCTTCCTATAACATGAGATGTGATATCCAATTCCTTCCCATTCCAAACCTGAGACCCTTCCTATTGGATGAGTTGTGATATCCAACTCCTTCCCATTCCAACCCTGAGACCCTTCCTATAGCATGAGATGTGATGTCTCAATGCTTCTAATACCAAACCTGAGATCCTTCCTATAACATGAGATGTGATATCCAACTCCTTCCATTCCAATCCTGAGACCCGTCCTATAGCATGAGATGTGATATCTCAATGCTTATACCAAACCTGAGACCCTTCCTATAGCATGAGATGTGATATCCAACTACTTCCCATTCCAATCCTGAGACCCTTCCTATAGCATGGGATGTGATATCTCAATGCTTCTAATACCAAACCTGAGATCCTTCCTCTAACATGAAATGTGATATCCAACTCCTTCCCTTTCCAAACCTAAGAGCCTATCTATAGCATGAGATGTGATATCCAAGTCCTTCCCATTCCAATCCTTAGACCCTTCCTACAGCATGCAATATGATATCTCAATGATTCTAATAACAAACCTGAGACCCGTCCTATAGCATGAGATATGATATCCAAGTCCTTCCCATTCCAATCCTGAGACCCTTCCTATAACATGAGATGTGATATCCAACTCCTTCCCGTTCCAAACCTGAGACCCTTCCTTTAGCATGAGATGTGATATCCAGCTCCTTCCCATTCCAATCCTGAGACACTTCCGATAGCATGAGATGTGATATCTCAATGCTTCTAATATCAAAACTGAGACCCTCCCTATAGCATGATATGTGATATCTAAGTCCTTCCCATTCCAATTCTGAGACACTCCCTATAGCATGAGATGTGATATCCAACTCTTTCCCATTCCAATCCTGAGACCCTTCCTATAGCATGAGATATGATATCTCAATACTTCTAATACCAAACGTGAGATCCTTCCGATAACATGAGATGTGATATCCAAATCCTTCCCCTTCCAAACCTGAGACCCTCCCTTTAGCATGAGATGTGATATCCAACTCCTTCCCATTCCAATCCTGAGACCCTTCTGATAGCATGAGATGTGATATCTCAATGCTTCTAATACCAAACCTGAGATCCTTCCGATAGCATGAGATGTGATATCTCAATGCTTCTAATACCAAACCTGAGATCCTTCCTATAACATGAGATGTGATATCCAAATCCTTCCCCTTCCAAACCTGAGACCCTCCCTTTAGCATGAGATGTGATATCCAACTCCTTCCCATTCCAATTCTGAGACCCTTCCTATACTCTGAGACTTGATATCTCAATGCTTCTAATACCAAACCTGAGATCCTACCTCTAACATGAAATGTGATATCCAACTCTTTCCCCTTCCAAACCCGAGAGCCTTCCTATAGCATGAGATGTGATATCCAAGTCCTTCCCATTCCAATCCTGAGACCCTTCCTATAGCTTGAGATGTGATATCCAACTCCTTCCCATTCCAATTCTGAGACCCTTCCTATACTCTGAGACTTGATATCTCAATGCTTCTAATACCAAACCTGAGACCCGTAATATAACATGAGATGTGATATCCAAATCCTTCCCATTCCAATCCTGAGACCCTTCCGATATCATGAGATGTGATATCTCAAAGCTTCTAATATGAAACTTGAGACCCTCCCTATAGCATGAGATGTGATATCCAAGTCCTTCCCATTCCAATCCTGAGACCCTTCCTATAGCATGAGATGTGATATCTCAATGCTTCTAATACCAAACCTGAGACCCTTCCTATAACATGAGATGGGAATATCCAACTCCTTCCCATTCCAATCCTGAGACCCTTCCGATAGCAGAGATGTGATATCTCAATGCTTATACCAAACCTGAGACCCTTCCTATGGCATGAGATGTGATATCCAACTCCTTGCCATTCAAATCCTGAGACCCTTCCTATAGCATGAGAAGGGATATCCAACTCCTTCCCAATCCAATCCTGAGACCCTTCCGATAGCAGAGACGTGATATCTCAATGCTTCTACCAAACCTGAGACCCTTCCTTTAGCATGAGATGTGATATCCAAATCCTTCACATTCCAATCCTGAGACCCTTCCTATAGCATGAGATGTGATATCTCAATGCTTCTAATACCAAACCTGAGATCCTTCCTATAACATGAGATGTGATATCCAATTCCTTCCCATTCCAAACCTGAGACCCTTCCTACTGGATGAGATGTGATATCCAACTCCTTCCCATTCCAACCCTGAGACCCTTCCTATAGCATGAGATGTGATATCTCAATGCTTCTAATACCAAACCTGAGATCCTTCCTATAACATGAGATGTGATATCCAACTCCTTCCATTCCAATCCTGAGACCCGTCCTATAGCATGAGATGTGATATCTCAATGCTTATACCAAACCTGAGACCCTTCCTATAGCATGAGATGTGATATCCAACTACTTCCCATTCCAATCCTGAGACCCTTCCTATAGCATGAGATGTGATATCTCAATGCTTCTAATACCAAACCTGAGATCCTTCCTCTAGCATGAAATGTGATATCCAACTCCTTCCCTTTCCAAACCTAAGAGCCTATCTATAGCATGAGATGTGATATCCAGGTCCTTCCCATTCCAATCCTTAGACCCTTCCTACAGCATGCAATATGATATCTCAATGATTCTAATAACAAACCTGAGACCCGTCCTATAGCATGAGATATGATATCCAAGTCCTTCCCATTCCAATCCTGCGACCCTTCCTATAACATGAAATGTGATATCCAACTTCTTCCAAATCCAATACTGATACCCTTCCGATAGCATGAGACGTGATATCCCAATGCTTCTACCAAACCTGAGACCCATACTATGGCATGAGATGTGATATCAAACTCCTTCCCATTCCAATCCTGAGACCCTTCCTATAGCTTGAGGTGTGATATCCAACTCCTTCCCATTCCAATTCTGAGACCCATCTTATACCATGAGACTTGATATCTCAATGCTTCTAATAGCAAACCTGAGACCCGTCCTATAACTTGAGATGTGATATCCAAATCCTTCCCCTTCCAAACCTTAGACCCTTCCTTTATCATGAGATGTGATATCCAACTCCTTCCCATTCCAATCCTGAGACCCTTCCGATATCATGAGATTTGTTATCTCAATGCTTCTAATATCAAACTTGAGACCCTCCCTATAGCATGAGATGTGACATCCAAGTCCTTCCCATTCCAATCCTGAGACCCTTCCTATAGCATGAGATGTGATATCTCTATGCTTCTAATACCAAACCTGAGGCCCTTCCTATAACATGAGATGGGATATCCAACTCCTTCCCATTCCAATCCTGAGACCTTTCCGATAGCAGAGATGTGATATCTCAATGCTTATACCAAACCTGAGAACCTTGCTATGGCCTGAGATGTCATATACAACTCCTTCCCATTCCAATCCTGAGACCCTTCCTTTAGCATGAGATGTGATATCTCAATGCTTATACCAAACCTGAGAGCCTACCTATAGCATGAGATGTGATATCCAAGTCCATCCCATTCCAATCCCTAGACCCTTCCTACAGCATGCGATGTGATATCTCAATGATTCTAATACCAAACCAGAGACTCTTCCTATAACATTAGATGGGATATCCAACTCCTTCCCATTGCAATCCTGAGCCGCTTCCGATAGCAGAGATGTGATATCTCAATGCTTATACCAAACCTGAGACCCTTCCTATAACATGAGATGTGATATCCAACTCCTTCCCGTTCCAAACCTGAGACACTAACTATAGCATATGTGATATCCAACTCCTTCCCATTCCAAACATGAGACCCTTCCTATAGCAAGAAAGTAATATCCAACTCCTACCCATTTAAATCCTGAGACCCTTCCTATAGCAAGAGATGTGATATCCAAATCCTTCCCATTCCAATCCTGAGACCCTTCCTATAACATGAGATGTGATATCCAACTCCTTCCCATTCCAACCTGAGACACTTCCTATAGCATGAGATATGATATCTCAATACTTCTAATACCAAACGTGATATCCTTCCGATAACATGAGATGTGATATCCAAATCCTTCCCCTTCCAAACCTGAGACCCTCCCTTTAGCATGAGATGTGATATCCAACTCCTTCCTATTCCAATCCTGAAACTCTTCTGATAGCATGAGATGTGATATCTCAATGCTTCCAATACCAAACCTGAGATCCTTCCGATAGCATGAGATGTGATATCTCAATGCTTCTAATACCAAACCTGAGATCCTTCCTATAACATGAGATGTGATATCCAAATCCTTCCCCTTCCAAACCTGAGACCCTCCCTTTAGCATGAGATGTGATATCCAACTCCTTCCTATTCCAATCCTGAAACTCTTCTGATAGCATGAGATGTGATATCTCAATGCTTCTAATACCAAACCTGAGATCCTTCCGATAGCATGCGATGTGATATCTCAATGCTTCTAATACCAAACCTGAGATCCTTCCTATAACATGAGATGTGATATCCAAATCCTTCCCCTTCCAAACCTGAGACCCTCCCTTTAGCATGAGATGTGATATCCAACTCCTTCCCATTCCATTCCTGAGACCCTTCTGATAGCATGAGATGTGATATCTCAATGCCTCTAATACCAAACCTGAGATCCTACCTCTAACATGAAATGTGATATCCAACTCTTTCCCCTTCCAAACCTGAGAGCCTTCCTATAGCATGAGATGTGATATCCAAGTCCTTCCCATTCCAATCCTGAGACCCTTCCTATAGCTTGAGATGTGATATCCAACTCCTTCCCATTCCAATTCTGAGACCCTTCCTATACTATGAGACTTGATATCTCAATGCTTCTAATACCAAACGTGAGACCCGTAATATAACATGAGATGTGATATCGAAATCCTTCCCCTTCCAAACCTTAGACCCTTCCTTTATCATGAGATGTGATATCCAACTCCTTCCCATTTCAATCCTGAGACCCTTCCGATATCATGAGATGTGATATCTCAAAGCTTCTAATATCAAACTTGAGACCCTCCCTATAGCATGAGATGTGATATCCAAGTCCTTCCCATTCCAATCCTGATACCCTTCCTATAGCATGAGATGTGATATCTCAATGCTTCTAATACCAAACCTGAGACCCTTCCTATAACATGAGATGGGAATATCCAACTCCTTCCCATTCCAATCCTGAGACCCTTCTGATAGCAGAGATGTGATATCTCAATGCTTATACCAAACCTGAGATCCTTCCTATAACATGAGATGTGATATCCAACTCCTTCCCATTCCAATCCTGAGACACTTCCTATAGCATGAGATGTGATATCTCACTGCTTATACCAAACCTGAGACCCTTCCCAAAGCATGAGATGTGATATCCAACTCCTTCCCATTCCAATCCTCAGACCCTTCCTATAGCATGAGATGTGATATCTCAATGCTTCTAATATCAAACTTGAGACCCTACCTATAGCATGAGATGTGAAATCAAATTCCTTCCCATTCCAATCCTGAGGCACTTCCTATAGCATGAGATGTGATATCCAACTCCTTCCCATTCCAATCCTGAGACCCTTCCTATAGCATGAGATATGATATCTCAATACTTCTAATACCAAATGTGAGATCCTTCCGATAACATGAGATGTGATATCCAAATCCTTCCCCTTCCAAACCTGAGACCCTCCCTTTAGCATGAGATGTGATATCCAACTCCTTCCCATTCCAATCCTGAGACCCTTCTGATAGCATGAGATGTGATATCTCAATGCTTCTAATACCAAACCTGAGATCCTTCCGATAGCATGAGATGTGATATCTCAATGCTTCTAATACCAAACCTCAGATCCTTCCTATAACATGAGATGTGATATCCAAATCCTTCCCCTTCCAAACCTGAGACCCTCCCTTTAGCATGAGATGTGATATCCAACTCCTTCCCATTCCATTCCTGAGACCCTTCTGATAGCATGAGATGTGATATCTCAATGCCTCTAATACCAAACCTGAGATCCTACCTCTAACATGAAATGTGATATCCAACTCTTTCCCCTTCCAAACCTGAGAGCCTTCCTATATCATGAGATGTGATATCCAAGTCCTTCCCATTCCAATCCTGAGACCCTTCCTATGGCTTGAGATGTGATATCCAACTCCTTCCCATTCCAATTCTGAGACCCTTCCTATACTCTGAGACTTGATATCTCAATGCTTCTAATACCAAACCTGAGACCCGTAGTATAACATGAGATATGATATCCAAATCCTTCCCCTTCCAAACCTTAGACCCTTCCTTTATCATGAGATGTGATATCCAACTCCTTCCCATTCCAATCCTGAGACCCTTCCGATAGCATGAGATGTGATATCTCAATGCTTCTAATACCAAACCTGAGACCCTTCCTATAGCATGAGATGTGATATCCAAGTCCTTCCCATTCCAATCCTGAGACCCTTCCTATAGCATGAGATGTGATATCTCAATGCTTCTAATACCAAACCTGAGACCCTTCCTATAGCATGAGATGTGATATCCAAGTCCTTCCCATTCCAATCCTGAGACCCTTCCTATAGCATGAGATGTGATATCTCAATGCTTCTAATACCAAACCTGAGACCCTTCCTATAACATGAGATGGGAATATCCAACTCCTTCCCATTCCAATCCTGAGACCCTTCCGATAGCAGAGATGTGATATCTCAATGCTTATACCAAACCTGAGACCCTTCCTATGGCATGAGATGTGATATCCAACTCCTTGCCATTCAAATCCTGAGACCCTTCCTATAGCATGAGAAGGGATATCCAACTCCTTCCCAATCCAATCCTGAGACCCTTCCGATAGCAGAGACATGATACCTCAATGCTTCTACCAAACCTGAGACCCTTCCTTTAGCATGAGATGTGATATCCAAATCCTTCACATTCCAATCCTGAGACCCTTCCTATAGCATGAGATGTGATATCTCAATGCTTCTAATACCAAACCTGAGATCCTTCCTATAACATGAGATGTGATATCCAATTCCTTCCCATTCCAAACCTGAGACCCTTCCTATTGGATGAGTTGTGATATCCAACTCCTTCCCATTCCAACCCTGAGACCCTTCCTATAGCATGAGATGTGATGTTTCAATGCTTCTAATACCAAACCTGTGATCCTTCCTATAACATGAGATGTGATATCCAACTCCTTCCATTCCAATCCTGAGACCCGTCCTATAGCATGAGATGTGATATCTCAATGCTTATACCAAACCTGAGATCCTTCCTATGGCCTGAGATGTCATATACAACTCCTTCCCATTCCAATCCTGAGACCCTTCCTTTAGCATGAGATGTGATATCTCAATGCTTATACCAAATCTGAGACCCTTCCTATAGCATGAGATGTGATATCCAATTCCTTCCCATTCCAATCCTGAGACCCTTCCTATAGCATGAGATGTGATATCTCAATGCTTATACCAAACCTGAGAGCCTACCTATAGCATGAGATGTGATATCCAAGTCCATCCCATTCCAATCCTTAGACCCTTCCTACAGCATGCAATGTGATATCTCAATGATTCTAATACCAAACCAGAGACTCTTCCTATAACATGAGATGGGATATCCAACTCCTTCCCATTCCAATCCTGAGCCGCTTCCGATAGCAGAGATGTGATATCTCAATGCTTATACCAAACCTGAGACCCTTCCTATAACATGAGATGTGATATCCAACTCCTTCCCGTTCCAAACCTGAGACACTAACTATAGCATATGTGATATCCAACTCCTTCCCATTCCAAACATGAGACCCTTCCTATAGCAAGAAAGTAATATCCAACTCCTACCCATTCCAATCCTGAGACCCTTCCTATAGCAAGAGATGTGATATCCAAATCCTTCCCATTCCAATCCTGAGACCCTTCCTATAACATGAGATGTGATATCCAACTCCTTCCTATTCCAACCTGAGACACTTCCTATAGCATGAGAAGGGATATCCAACTCCTTCCCAATCCAATCCTGAGACCCTTCCGATAGCAGAGATGTGATATCTCAATGCTTATACCAAACCTGAGACCCTTCCTATGGCATGAGATGTGATATCCAACTCCTTGCCATTCAAATCCTGAGACCCTTCCTATAGCATGAGATGTGATATCTCTATGCTTCTAATACCAAACCTGAGACCCTTCCTATAACATGAGATGGGATATCCAACTCCTTCCCATTCCAATCCTGAGACCCTTCCGATAGCAGAGATGTGATATCTCAATGCTTATACCAAACCTGAGAACCTTCCTATGGCCTGAGATGTCATATACAACTCCTTCCCGATCCAATCCTGAGACCCTTCCTTTAGCATGAGATGTGATATCTCAATGCTTATACCAAATCTGAGACCCTTCCTATAGCATGAGATGTGATATCCAATTCCTTCCCATTCCAATCCTGAGACCCTTCCTATAGCATGAGATGTGATATCTCAATGCTTATACCAAACCACCTGAGAGCCTACCTATAGCATGAGATGTGATATCCAAGTCCATCCCATTCCAATCCTTAGACCCTTCCTACAGCATGCGATGTGATATCTCAATGATTCTAATACCAAACCAGAGACTCTTCCTATAACATGAGATGGGATATCCAACTCCTTCCCATTCCAATCCTGAGCCGCTTCCGATAGCAGAGATGTGATATCTCAATGCTTATACCAAACCTGAGACCCTTCCTATGGCATGAGATGTGATATCCAACTCCTTGCCATTCAAATCCTGAGACCCTTCCTATAGCATGAGAAGGGATATCCAACTCCTTCCCAATCCAATCCTGAGACCCTTCCGATAGCAGAGACGTGATATCTCAATGCTTCTACCAAACCTGAGACCCTTCCTTTAGCATGAGATGTGATATCCAAATCCTTCACATTCCAATCCTGAGACCCTTCCTATAGCATGAGATGTGATATCTCAATGCTTCTAATACCAAACCTGAGATCCTTCCTATAACATGAGATGTGATATCCAATTCCTTCCCATTCCAAACCTGAGACCCTTCCTACTGGATGAAATGTGATATCCAACTCCTTCCCATTCCAACCCTGAGACCCTTCCTATAGCATGAGATGTGATGTCTCAATGCTTCTAATACCAAACCTGAGATCCTTCCTATAACATGAGATGTGATATCCAACTCCTTCCATTCCAATCCTGAGACCCGTCCTATAGCATGAGATGTGATATCTCAATGCTTATACCAAACCTGAGACCCTTCCTATAGCATGAGATGTGATATCCAACTACTTCCCATTCCAATCCTGAGACCCTTCCTATAGCATGAGATGTGATATCTCAATGCTTCTAATACCAAACCTGAGATCCTTCCTCTAGCATGAAATGTGATATCCAACTCCTTCCCTTTCCAAACCTAAGAGCCTATCTATAGCATGAGATGTGATATCCAGGTCCTTCCCATTCCAATCCTTAGACCCTTCCTACAGCATGCAATATGATATCTCAATGATTCTAATAACAAACCTGAGACCCGTCCTATAGCATGAGATATGATATCCAAGTCCTTCCCATTCCAATCCTGCGACCCTTCCTATAACATGAAATGTGATATCCAACTTCTTCCAAATCCAATACTGATACCCTTCCGATAGCATGAGACGTGATATCCCAATGCTTCTACCAAACCTGAGACCCATACTATGGCATGAGATGTGATATCAAACTCCTTCCCATTCCAATCCTGAGACCCTTCCTATAGCTTGAGGTGTGATATCCAACTCCTTCCCATTCCAATTCTGAGACCCGTCTTATACCATGAGACTTGATATCTCAATGCTTCTAATAGCAAACCTGAGACCCGTCCTATAACATGAGATGTGATATCCAAATCCTTCCCCTTCCAAACCTTAGACCCTTCCTTTATCATGAGATGTGATATCCAACTCCTTCCCATTCCAATCCTGAGACCCTTCCGATATCATGAGATTTGTTATCTCAATGCTTCTAATATCAAACTTGAGACCCTCCCTATAGCATGAGATGTGACATCCAAGTCCTTCCCATTCCAATCCTGAGACCCTTCCTATAGCATGAGATGTGATATCTCTATGCTTCTAATACCAAACCTGAGGCCCTTCCTATAACATGAGATGGGATATCCAACTCCTTCCCATTCCAATCCTGAGACCTTTCCGATAGCAGAGATGTGATATCTCAATGCTTATACCAAACCTGAGAACCTTGCTATGGCCTGAGATGTCATATACAACTCCTTCCCATTCCAATCCTGAGACCCTTCCTTTAGCATGAGATGTGATATCTCAATGCTTATACCAAACCTGAGAGCCTACCTATAGCATGAGATTTGATATCCAAGTCCATCCCATTCCAATCCCTAGACCCTTCCTACAGCATGCGATGTGATATCTCAATGATTCTAATACCAAACCAGAGACTCTTCCTATAACATTAGATGGGATATCCAACTCCTTCCCATTCCAATCCTGAGCCGCTTCCGATAGCAGAGATGTGATATCTCAATGCTTATACCAAACCTGAGACCCTTCCTATAACATGAGATGTGATATCCAACTCCTTCCCGTTCCAAACCTGAGACACTAACTATAGCATATGTGATATCCAACTCCTTCCCATTCCAAACATGAGACCCTTCCTATAGCAAGAAAGTAATATCCAACTCCTACCCATTTAAATCCTGAGACCCTTCCTATAGCAAGAGATGTGATATCCAAATCCTTCCCATTCCAATCCTGAGACCCTTCCTATAACATGAGATGTGATATCCAACTCCTTCCCATTCCAACCTGAGACACTTCCTATAGCATGAGATATGATATCTCAATACTTCTAATACCAAACGTGAGATCCTTCCGATAACATGAGATGTGATATCCAAATCCTTCCCCTTCCAAACCTGAGACCCTCCCTTTAGCATGAGATGTGATATCCAACTCCTTCCTATTCCAATCCTGAAACTCTTCTGATAGCATGAGATGTGATATCTCAATGCTTCTAATACCAAACCTGAGATCCTTCCGATAGCATGAGATGTGATATCTCAATGCTTCTAATACCAAACCTGAGATCCTTCCTATAACATGAGATGTGATATCCAAATCCTTCCCCTTCCAAACCTGAGACCCTCCCTTTAGCATGAGATGTGATATCCAACTCCTTCCTATTCTAATCCTGAAACTCTTCTGATAGCATGAGATGTGATATCTCAATGCTTCTAATACCAAACCTGAGATCCTTCCGATAGCATGAGATGTGATATCTCAATGCTTCTAATACCAAACCTGAGATCCTTCCTATAACATGAGATGTGATATCCAAATCCTTCCCCTTCCAAACCTGAGACCCTCCCTTTAGCATGAGATGTGATATCCAACTCCTTCCCATTCCATTCCTGAGACCCTTCTGATAGCATGAGATGTGATATCTCAATGCCTCTAATACCAAACCTGAGATCCTACCTCTAACATGAGATGTGATATCCAACTCTTTCCCCTTCCAAACCTGAGAGCCTTCCTATAGCATGAGATGTGATATCCAAGTCCTTCCCATTCCAATCCTGAGACCCTTCCTATAGCTTGAGATGTGATATCCAACTCCTTCCCATTCCAATTCTGAGACCCTTCCTATACTATGAGACTTGATATCTCAATGCTTCTAATACCAAACGTGAGACCCGTAATATAACATGAGATGTGATATCGAAATCCTTCCCCTTCCAAACCTTAGACCCTTCCTTTATCATGAGATGTGATATCCAACTCCTTCCCATTCCAATCCTGAGACCCTTCCGATATCATGAGATGTGATATCTCAAAGCTTCTAATATCAAACTTGAGACCCTCCCTATAGCATGAGATGTGATATCCAAGTCCTTCCCATTCCAATCCTGATACCCTTCCTATAGCATGAGATGTGATATCTCAATGCTTCTAATACCAAACCTGAGACCCTTCCTATAACATGAGATGGGAATATCCAACTCCTTCCCATTCCAATCCTGAGACCCTTCCGATAGCAGAGATGTGATATCTCAATGCTTATACCAAACCTGAGATCCTTCCTATAACATGAGATGTGATATCCAACTCCTTCCCATTCCAATCCTGAGACACTTCCTATAGCATGAGATGTGATATCTCACTGCTTATACCAAACCTGAGACCCTTCCCAAAGCATGAGATGTGATATCCAACTCCTTCCCATTCCAATCCTCAGACCCTTCCTATAGCATGAGATGTGATATCTCAATGCTTCTAATATCAAACTTGAGACCCTACCTATAGCATGAGATGTGAAATCAAATTCCTTCCCATTCCAATCCTGAGGCACTTCCTATAGCATGAGATGTGATATCCAACTCCTTCCCATTCCAATCCTGAGACCCTTCCTATAGCATGAGATATGATATCTCAATACTTCTAATACCAAACGTGAGATCCTTCTGATAACATGAGATGTGATATCCAAATCCTTCCCCTTCCAAACCTGAGACCCTCCCTTTAGCATGAGATGTGATATCCAACTCCTTCCCATTCCAATCCTGAGACCCTTCTGATAGCATGAGATGTGATATCTCAATGCTTCTAATACCAAACCTGAGATCCTTCCGATAGCATGAGATGTGATATCTCAATGCTTCTAATACCAAACCTCAGATCCTTCCTATAACATGAGATGTGATATCCAAATCCTTCCCCTTCCAAACCTGAGACCCTCCCTTTAGCATGAGATGTGATATCCAACTCCTTCCCATTCCATTCCTGAGACCCTTCTGATAGCATGAGATGTGATATCTCAATGCCTCTAATACCAAACCGGAGATCCTACCTCTAACATGAAATGTGATATCCAACTCTTTCCCCTTCCAAACCTGAGAGCCTTCCTATATCATGAGATGTGATATCCAAGTCCTTCCCATTCCAATCCTGAGACCCTTCCTATGGCTTGAGATGTGATATCCAACTCCTTCCCATTCCAATTCTGAGACCCTTCCTATACTCTGAGACTTGATATCTCAATGCTTCTAATACCAAACCTGAGACCTGTAGTATAACATGAGATATGATATCCAAATCCTTCCCCTTCCAAACCTTAGACCCTTCCTTTATCATGAGATGTGATATCCAACTCCTTCCCATTCCAATCCTGAGACCCTTCCGATAGCATGAGATGTGATATCTCAATTCTTCTAATACCAAACCTGAGACCCTTCCTATAGCATGAGATGTGATATCCAAGTCCTTCCCATTCCAATCCTGAGACCCTTCCTATAGCATGAGATGTGATATCTCAATGCTTCTAATACCAAACCTGAGACCCTTCCTATAGCATGAGATGTGATATCCAAGTCCTTCCCATTCCAATCCTGAGACCCTTCCTATAGCATGAGATGTGATATCTCAATGCTTCTAATACCAAACCTGAGACCCTTCCTATAACATGAGATGGGAATATCCAACTCCTTCCCATTCCAATCCTGAGACCCTTCCGATAGCAGAGATGTGATATCTCAATGCTTATACCAAACCTGAGACCCTTCCTATGGCATGAGATGTGATATCCAACTCCTTGCCATTCAAATCCTGAGACCCTTCCTATAGCATGAGAAGGGATATCCAACTCCTTCCCATTCCAAACCTGAGACCCTTCCTATTGGATGAGTTGTGATATCCAACTCCTTCCCATTCCAACCCTGAGACCCTTCCTATAGCATGAGATGTGATGTCTCAATGCTTCTAATACCAAACCTGAGATCCTTCCTATAACATGAGATGTGATATCCAACTCCTTCCATTCCAATCCTGAGACCCGTCCTATAGCATGAGATGTGATATCTCAATGCTTATACCAAACCTGAGAACCTTCCTATGGCCTGAGATGTCATATACAACTCCTTCCCATTCCAATCCTGAGACCCTTCCTTTAGCATGAGATGTGATATCTCAATGCTTATACCAAATCTGAGACCCTTCCTATAGCATGAGATGTGATATCCAATTCCTTCCCATTCCAATCCTGAGACCCTTCCTATAGCATGAGATGTGATATCTCAATGCTTATACCAAACCTGAGAGCCTACCTATAGCATGAGATGTGATATCCAAGTCCATCCCATTCCAATCCTTAGACCCTTCCTACAGCATGCGATGTGATATCTCAATGATTCTAATACCAAACCAGAGACTCTTCCTATAACATGAGATGGGATATCCAACTCCTTCCCATTCCAATCCTGAGCCGCTTCCGATAGCAGAGATGTGATATCTCAATGCTTATACCAAACCTGAGTCCCTTCCTATAACATGAGATGTGATATCCAACTCCTTCCCGTTCCAAACCTGAGACACTAACTATAGCATATGTGATATCCAACTCCTTCCCATTCCAAACATGAGACCCTTCCTATAGCAAGAAAGTAATATCCAACTCCTACCCATTCCAATCCTGAGACCCTTCCTATAGCAAGAGATGTGATATCCAAATCCTTCCCATTCCAATCCTGAGACCCTTCCTATAACATGAGATGTGATATCCAACTCCTTCCTATTCCAACCTGAGACACTTCCTATAGCATGAGAAGGGATATCCAACTCCTTCCCAATCCAATCCTGAGACCCTTCCGATAGCAGAGATGTGATATCTCAATGCTTATACCAAACCTGAGACCCTTCCTATGGCATGAGATGTGATATCCAACTCCTTGCCATTCAAATCCTGAGACCCTTCCTATAGCATGAGATGTGATATCTCTATGCTTCTAATACCAAACCTGAGACCCTTCCTATAACATGAGATGGGATATCCAACTCCTTCCCATTCCAATCCTGAGACCCTTCCGATAGCAGAGATGTGATATCTCAATGCTTATACCAAACCTGAGAACCTTCCTATGGCCTGAGATGTCATATACAACTCCTTCCCGATCCAATCCTGAGACCCTTCCTTTAGCATGAGATGTGATATCTCAATGCTTATACCAAATCTGAGACCCTTCCTATAGCATGAGATGTGATATCCAATTCCTTCCCATTCCAATCCTGAGACCCTTCCTATAGCATGAGATGTGATATCTCAATGCTTATACCAAACCACCTGAGAGCCTACCTATAGCATGAGATGTGATATCCAAGTCCATCCCATTCCAATCCTTAGACCCTTCCTACAGCATGCGATGTGATATCTCAATGATTCTAATACCAAACCAGAGACTCTTCCTATAACATGAGATGGGATATCCAACTCCTTCCCATTCCAATCCTGAGCCGCTTCCGATAGCAGAGATGTGATATCTCAATGCTTATACCAAACCTGAGACCCTTCCTATGGCATGAGATGTGATATCCAACTCCTTGCCATTCAAATCCTGAGACCCTTCCTATAGCATGAGAAGGGATATCCAACTCCTTCCCAATCCAATCCTGAGACCCTTCCGATAGCAGAGACGTGATATCTCAATGCTTCTACCAAACCTGAGACCCTTCCTTTAGCATGAGATGTGATATCCAAATCCTTCACATTCCAATCCTGAGACCCTTCCTATAGCATGAGATGTGATATCTCAATGCTTCTAATACCAAACCTGAGATCCTTCCTATAACATGAGATGTGATATCCAATTCCTTCCCATTCCAAACCTGAGACCCTTCCTACTGGATGAGATGTGATATCCAACTCCTTCCCATTCCAACCCTGAGACCCTTCCTATAGCATGAGATGTGATGTCTCAATGCTTCTAATACCAAACCTGAGATCCTTCCTATAACATGAGATGTGATATCCAACTCCTTCCATTCCAATCCTGAGACCCGTCCTATAGCATGAGATGTGATATCTCAATGCTTATACCAAACCTGAGACCCTTCCTATAGCATGAGATGTGATATCCAACTACTTCCCATTCCAATCCTGAGACCCTTCCTATAGCATGAGATGTGATATCTCAATGCTTCTAATACCAAACCTGAGATCCTTCCTCTAACATGAAATGTGATATCCAACTCCTTCCCTTTCCAAACCTAAGAGCCTATCTATAGCATGAGATGTGATATCCAGGTCCTTCCCATTCCAATCCTTAGACCCTTCCTACAGCATGCAATATGATATCTCAATGATTCTAATAACAAACCTGAGACCCGTCCTATAGCATGAGATATGATATCCAAGTCCTTCCCATTCCAATCCTGCGACCCTTCCTATAACATGAAATGTGATATCCAACTTCTTCCAAATCCAATACTGATACCCTTCCGATAGCATGAGACGTGATATCCCAATGCTTCTACCAAACCTGAGACCCATACTATGGCATGAGATGTGATATCAAACTCCTTCCCATTCCAATCCTGAGACCCTTCCTATAGCTTGAGGTGTGATATCCAACTCCTTCCCATTCCAATTCTGAGACCCTTCTTATACCATGAGACTTGATATCTCAATGCTTCTAATACCAAACCTGAGACCCGTCCTATAACATGAGATGTGATATCCAAATCCTTCCCCTTCCAAACCTTAGACCCTTCCTTTATCATGAGATGTGATATCCAACTCCTTCCCATTCCAATCCTGAGACCCTTCCGATATCATGAGATTTGTTATCTCAATGCTTCTAATATCAAACTTGAGACCCTCCCTATAGCATGAGATGTGACATCCAAGTCCTTCCCATTCCAATCCTGAGACCCTTCCTATAGCATGAGATGTGATATCTCTATGCTTCTAATACCAAACCTGAGGCCCTTCCTATAACATGAGATGGGATATCCAACTCCTTCCCATTCCAATCCTGAGACCTTTCCGATAGCAGAGATGTGATATCTCAATGCTTATACCAAACCTGAGAACCTTCCTATGGCCTGAGATGTCATATACAACTCCTTCCCATTCCAATCCTGAGACCCTTCCTTTAGCATGAGATGTGATATCTCAATGCTTATACCAAATCAGAGACCCTTCCTATAGCATGAGATGTGATATCCAATTCCTTCCCATTCCAATCCTGAGACCCTTCCTATAGCATGAGATGTGATATCTCAATGCTTATACCAAACCTGAGAGCCTACCTATAGCATGAGATGTGATATCCAAGTCCATCCCATTCCAATCCCTAGACCCTTCCTACAGCATGCGATGTGATATCTCAATGATTCTAATACCAAACCAGAGACTCTTCCTATAACATTAGATGGGATATCCAACTCCTTCCCATTCCAATCCTGAGCCGCTTCCGATAGCAGAGATGTGATATCTCAATGCTTATACCAAACCTGAGACCCTTCCTATAACATGAGATGTGATATCCAACTCCTTCCCGTTCCAAACCTGAGACACTAACTATAGCATATGTGATATCCAACTCCTTCCCATTCCAAACATGAGACCCTTCCTATAGCAAGAAAGTAATATCCAACTCCTACCCATTTAAATCCTGAGACCCTTCCTATAGCAAGAGATGTGATATCCAAATCCTTCCCATTCCAATCCTGAGACCCTTCCTATAACATGAGATGTGATATCCAACTCCTTCCCATTCCAACCTGAGACACTTCCTATAGCATGAGATATGATATCTCAATACTTCTAATACCAAACGTGAGATCCTTCCGATAACATGAGATGTGATATCCAAATCCTTCCCCTTCCAAACCTGAGACCCTCCCTTTAGCATGAGATGTGATATCCAACTCCTTCCTATTCCAATCCTGAAACTCTTCTGATAGCATGAGATGTGATATCTCAATGCTTCTAATACCAAACCTGAGATCCTTCCGATAGCATGAGATGTGATATCTCAATGCTTCTAATACCAAACCTGAGATCCTTCCTATAACATGAGATGTGATATCCAAATCCTTCCCCTTCCAAACCTGAGACCCTCCCTTTAGCATGAGATGTGATATCCAACTCCTTCCTATTCCAATCCTGAAACTCTTCTGATAGCATGAGATGTGATATCTCAATGCTTCTAATACCAAACCTGAGATCCTTCCGATAGCATGAGATGTGATATCTCAATGCTTCTAATACCAAACCTGAGATCCTTCCTATAACATGAGATGTGATATCCAAATCCTTCCCCTTCCAAACCTGAGACCCTCCCTTTAGCATGAGATGTGATATCCAACTCCTTCCCATTCCATTCCTGAGACCCTTCTGATAGCATGAGATGTGATATCTCAATGCCTCTAATACCAAACCTGAGATCCTACCTCTAACATGAAATGTGATATCCAACTCTTTCCCCTTCCAAACCTGAGAGCCTTCCTATAGCATGAGATGTGATATCCAAGTACTTCCCATTCCAATCCTGAGACCCTTCCTATAGCTTGAGATGTGATATCCAACTCCTTCCCATTCCAATTCTGAGACCCTTCCTATACTATGAGACTTGATATCTCAATGCTTCTAATACCAAACCTGAGATCCTTCCTATAACATGAGATGTGATATCGAAATCCTTCCCCTTCCAAACCTTAGACCCTTCCTTTATCATGAGATGTGATATCCAACTCCTTCCCATTCCAATCCTGAGACCCTTCCGATATCATGAGATGTGATATCTCAAAGCTTCTAATATCAAACTTGAGACCCTCCCTATAGCATGAGATGTGATATCCAAGTCCTTCCCATTCCAATCCTGATACCCTTCCTATAGCATGAGATGTGATATCTCAATGCTTCTAATACCAAACCTGAGACCCTTCCTATAACATGAGATGGGAATATCCAACTCCTTCCCATTCCAATCCTGAGACCCTTCCGATAGCAGAGATGTGATATCTCAATGCTTATACCAAACCTGAGATCCTTCCTATAACATGAGATGTGATATCCAACTCCTTCCCATTCCAATCCTGAGACACTTCCTATAGCATGAGATGTGATATCTCACTGCTTATACCAAACCTGAGACCCTTCCCATAGCATGAGATGTGATATCCAACTCCTTCCCATTCCAATCCTCAGACCCTTCCTATAGCATGAGATGTGATATCTCAATGCTTCTAATATCAAACTTGAGACCCTACCTATAGCATGAGATGTGAAATCAAATTCCTTCCCATTCCAATCCTGAGGCACTTCCTATAGCATGAGATGTGATATCCAACTCCTTCCCATTCCAATCCTGAGACCCTTCCTATAGCATGAGATATGATATCTCAATACTTCTAATACCAAACGTGAGATCCTTCCGATAACATGAGATGTGATATCCAAATCCTTCCCCTTCCAAACCTGAGACCGTCCCTTTAGCATGAGATGTGATATCCAACTCCTTCCCATTCCAATCCTGAGACCCTTCTGATAGCATGAGATGTGATATCTCAATGCTTCTAATACCAAACCTGAGATCCTTCCGATAGCATGAGATGTGATATCTCAATGCTTCTAATACCAAACCTGAGATCCTTCCTATAACATGAGATGTGATATCCAAATCCTTCCCCTTCCAAACCTGAGACCCTCCCTTTAGCATGAGATGTGATATCCAACTCCTTCCCATTCCATTCCTGAGACCCTTCTGATAGCATGAGATGTGATATCTCAATGCCTCTAATACCAAACCTGAGATCCTACCTCTAACATGAAATGTGATATCCAACTCTTTCCCCTTCCAAACCTGAGAGCCTTCCTATATCATGAGATGTGATATCCAATTCCTTCCCATTCCAATCCTGAGACCCTTCCTATGGCTTGAGATGTGATATCCAACTCCTTCCCATTCCAATTCTGAGACCCTTCCTATACTCTGAGACTTGATATCTCAATGCTTCTAATACCAAACCTGAGACCCGTAGTATAACATGAGATATGATATCCAAATCCTTCCCCTTCCAAACCTTAGACCCTTCCTTTATCATGAGATGTGATATCCAAATCCTTCCCATTCCAATCCTGAGACCCTTCCGATAGCATGAGATGTGATATCTCAATGCTTCTAATACCAAACCTGAGACCCTTCCTATAGCATGAGATGTGATATCCAAGTCCTTCCCATTCCAATCCTGAGACCCTTCCTATAGCATGAGATGTGATATCTCAATGCTTCTAATACCAAACCTGAGACCCTTCCTATAGCATGAGATGTGATATCCAAGTCCTTCCCATTCCAATCCTGAGACCCTTCCTATAGCATGAGATGTGATATCTCAATGCTTCTAATACCAAACCTGAGACCCTTCCTATAACATGAGATGGGAATATCCAACTCCTTCCCATTCCAATCCTGAGACCCTTCCGATAGCAGAGATGTGATATCTCAATGCTTATACCAAACCTGAGACCCTTCCTATGGCATGAGATGTGATATCCAACTCCTTGCCATTCAAATCCTGAGACCCTTCCTATAGCATGAGAAGGGATATCCAACTCCTTCCCAATCCAATCCTGAGACCCTTCCGATAGCAGAGACATGATACCTCAATGCTTCTACCTAACCTGAGACCCTTCCTTTAGCATGAGATGTGATATCCAAATCCTTCACATTCCAATCCTGAGACCCTTCCTATAGCATGAGATGTGATATCTCAATGCTTCTAATACCAAACCTGAGATCCTTCCTATAACATGAGATGTGATATCCAATTCCTTCCCATTCCAAACCTGAGACCCTTCCTATTGGATGAGTTGTGATATCCAACTCCTTCCCATTCCAACCCTGAGACCCTTCCTATAGCATGAGATGTGATGTCTCAATGCTTCTAATACCAAACCTGAGATCCTTCCTATAACATGAGATGTGATATCCAACTCCTTCCATTCCAATCCTGAGACCCGTCCTATAGCATGAGATGTGATATCTCAATGCTTATACCAAACCTGAGAACCTTCCTATGGCCTGAGATGTCATATACAACTCCTTCCCATTCCAATCCTGAGACCCTTCCTTTAGCATGAGATGTGATACCTCAATGCTTATACCAAATCTGAGACCCTTCCTATAGCATGAGATGTGATATCCAATTCCTTCCCATTCCAATCCTGAGACCCTTCCTATAGCATGAGATGTGATATCTCAATGCTTATACCAAACCTGAGAGCCTACCTATAGCATGAGATGTGATATCCAAGTCCATCCCATTCCAATCCTTAGACCCTTCCTACAGCATGCGATGTGATATCTCAATGATTCTAATACCAAACCAGAGACTCTTCCTATAACATGAGATGGGATATCCAACTCCTTCCCATTCCAATCCTGAGCCGCTTCCGATAGCAGAGATGTGATATCTCAATTCTTATACCAAACCTGAGACCCTTCCTATAACATGAGATGTGATATCCAACTCCTTCCCGTTCCAAACCTGAGACACTAACTATAGCATATGTGATATCCAACTCCTTCCCATTCCAAACATGAGACCCTTCCTATAGCAAGAAAGTAATATCCAACTCCTACCCATTCCAATCCTGAGACCCTTCCTATAGCAAGAGATGTGATATCCAAATCCTTCCCATTCCAATCCTGAGACCCTTCCTATAACATGAGATGTGATATCCAACTCCTTCCTATTCCAACCTGAGACACTTCCTATAGCATGAGAAGGGATATCCAACTCCTTCCCAATCCAATCCTGAGACCCTTCCGATAGCAGAGATGTGATATCTCAATGCTTATACCAAACCTGAGACCCTTCCTATGGCATGAGATGTGATATCCAACTCCTTGCCATTCAAATCCTGAGACCCTTCCTATAGCATGAGATGTGATATCTCTATGCTTCTAATACCAAACCTGAGACCCTTCCTATAACATGAGATGGGATATCCAACTCCTTCCCATTCCAATCCTGAGACCCTTCCGATAGCAGAGATGTGATATCTCAATGCTTATACCAAACCTGAGAACCTTCCTATGGCCTGAGATGTCATATACAACTCCTTCCCGATCCAATCCTGAGACCCTTCCTTTAGCATGAGATGTGATATCTCAATGCTTATACCAAATCTGAGACCCTTCCTATAGCATGAGATGTGATATCCAATTCCTTCCCATTCCAATCCTGAGACCCTTCCTATAGCATGAGATGTGATATCTCAATGCTTATACCAAACCACCTGAGAGCCTACCTATAGCATGAGATGTGATATCCAAGTCCATCCCATTCCAATCCTTAGACCCTTCCTACAGCATGCGATGTGATATCTCAATGATTCTAATACCAAACCAGAGACTCTTCCTATAACATGAGATGGGATATCCAACTCCTTCCCATTCCAATCCTGAGCCGCTTCCGATAGCAGAGATGTGATATCTCAATGCTTATACCAAACCTGAGACCCTTCCTATGGCATGAGATGTGATATCCAACTCCTTGCCATTCAAATCCTGAGACCCTTCCTATAGCATGAGAAGGGATATCCAACTCCTTCCCAATCCAATCCTGAGACCCTTCCGATAGCAGAGACGTGATATCTCAATGCTTCTACCAAACCTGAGACCCTTCCTTTAGCATGAGATGTGATATCCAAATCCTTCACATTCCAATCCTGAGACCCTTCCTATAGCATGAGATGTGATATCTCAATGCTTCTAATACCAAACCTGAGATCCTTCCTATAACATGAGATGTGATATCCAATTCCTTCCCATTCCAAACCTGAGACCCTTCCTACTGGATGAGATGTGATATCCAACTCCTTCCCATTCCAACCCTGAGACCCTTCCTATAGCATGAGATTTGATGTCTCAATGCTTCTAATACCAAACCTGAGATCCTTCCTATAACATGAGATGTGATATCCAACTCCTTCCATTCCAATCCTGAGACCCGTCCTATAGCATGAGATGTGATATCTCAATGCTTATACCAAACCTGAGACCCTTCCTATAGCATGAGATGTGATATCCAACTACTTCCCATTCCAATCCTGAGACCCTTCCTATAGCATGAGATGTGATATCTCAATGCTTCTAATACCAAACCTGAGATCCTTCCTCTAACATGAAATGTGATATCCAACTCCTTCCCTTTCCAAACCTAAGAGCCTATCTATAGCATGAGATGTGATATCCAGGTCCTTCCCATTCCAATCCTTAGACCCTTCCTACAGCATGCAATATGATATCTCAATGATTCTAATAACAAACCTGAGACCCGTCCTATAGCATGAGATATGATATCCAAGTCCTTCCCATTCCAATCCTGCGACCCTTCCTATAACATGAAATGTGATATCCAACTTCTTCCAAATCCAATACTGATACCCTTCCGATAGCATGAGACGTGATATCCCAATGCTTCTACCAAACCTGAGACCCATACTATGGCATGAGATGTGATATCAAACTCCTTCCCATTCCAATCCTGAGACCCTTCCTATAGCTTGAGGTGTGATATCCAACTCCTTCCCATTCCAATTCTGAGACCCTTCTTATACCATGAGACTTGATATCTCAATGCTTCTAATACCAAACCTGAGACCCGTCCTATAACATGAGATGTGATATCCAAATCCTTCCCCTTCCAAACCTTAGACCCTTCCTTTATCATGAGATGTGATATCCAACTCCTTCCCATTCCAATCCTGAGACCCTTCCGATATCATGAGATTTGTTATCTCAATGCTTCTAATATCAAACTTGAGACCCTCCCTATAGCATGAGATGTGACATCCAAGTCCTTCCCATTCCAATCCTGAGACCCTTCCTATAGCATGAGATGTGATATCTCTATGCTTCTAATACCAAACCTGAGGCCCTTCCTATAACATGAGATGGGATATCCAACTCCTTCCCATTCCAATCCTGAGACCTTTCCGATAGCAGAGATGTGATATCTCAATGCTTATACCAAACCTGAGAACCTTCCTATGGCCTGAGATGTCATATACAACTCCTTCCCATTCCAATCCTGAGACCCTTCCTTTAGCATGAGATGTGATATCTCAATGCTTATACCAAATCAGAGACCCTTCCTATAGCATGAGATGTGATATCCAATTCCTTCCCATTCCAATCCTGAGACCCTTCCTATAGCATGAGATGTGATATCTCAATGCTTATACCAAACCTGAGAGCCTACCTATAGCATGAGATGTGATATCCAAGTCCATCCCATTCCAATCCCTAGACCCTTCCTACAGCATGCGATGTGATATCTCAATGATTCTAATACCAAACCAGAGACTCTTCCTATAACATTAGATGGGATATCCAACTCCTTCCCATTCCAATCCTGAGCCGCTTCCGATAGCAGAGATGTGATATCTCAATGCTTATACCAAACCTGAGACCCTTCCTATAACATGAGATGTGATATCCAACTCCTTCCCGTTCCAAACCTGAGACACTAACTATAGCATATGTGATATCCAACTCCTTCCCATTCCAAACATGAGACCCTTCCTATAGCAAGAAAGTAATATCCAACTCCTACCCATTTAAATCCTGAGACCCTTCCTATAGCAAGAGATGTGATATCCAAATCCTTCCCATTCCAATCCTGAGACCCTTCCTATAACATGAGATGTGATATCCAACTCCTTCCCATTCCAACCTGAGACACTTCCTATAGCATGAGATATGATATCTCAATACTTCTAATACCAAACGTGAGATCCTTCCGATAACATGAGATGTGATATCCAAATCCTTCCCCTTCCAAACCTGAGACCCTCCCTTTAGCATGAGATGTGATATCCAACTCCTTCCTATTCCAATCCTGAAACTCTTCTGATAGCATGAGATGTGATATCTCAATGCTTCTAATACCAAACCTGAGATCCTTCCGATAGCATGAGATGTGATATCTCAATGCTTCTAATACCAAACCTGAGATCCTTCCTATAACATGAGATGTGATATCCAAATCCTTCCCCTTCCAAACCTGAGACCCTCCCTTTAGCATGAGATGTGATATCCAACTCCTTCCTATTCCAATCCTGAAACTCTTCTGATAGCATGAGATGTGATATCTCAATGCTTCTAATACCAAACCTGAGATCCTTCCGATAGCATGAGATGTGATATCTCAATGCTTCTAATACCAAACCTGAGATCCTTCCTATAACATGAGATGTGATATCCAAATCCTTCCCCTTCCAAACCTGAGACCCTCCCTTTAGCATGAGATGTGATATCCAACTCCTTCCCATTCCATTCCTGAGACCCTTCTGATAGCATGAGATGTGATATCTCAATGCCTCTAATACCAAACCTGAGATCCTACCTCTAACATGAAATGTGATATCCAACTCTTTCCCCTTCCAAACCTGAGAGCCTTCCTATAGCATGAGATGTGATATCCAAGTCCTTCCCATTCCAATCCTGAGACCCTTCCTATAGCTTGAGATGTGATATCCAACTCCTTCCCATTCCAATTCTGAGACCCTTCCTATACTATGAGACTTGATATCTCAATGCTTCTAATACCAAACGTGAGACCCGTAATATAACATGAGATGTGATATCGAAATCCTTCCCCTTCCAAACCTTAGACCCTTCCTTTATCATGAGATGTGATATCCAACTCCTTCCCATTCCAATCCTGAGACCCTTCCGATATCATGAGATGTGATATCTCAAAGCTTCTAATATCAAACTTGAGACCCTCCCTATAGCATGAGATGTGATATCCAAGTCCTTCCCATTCCAATCCTGATACCCTTCCTATAGCATGAGATGTGATATCTCAATGCTTCTAATACCAAACCTGAGACCCTTCCTATAACATGAGATGGGAATATCCAACTCCTTCCCATTCCAATCCTGAGACCCTTCCGATAGCAGAGATGTGATATCTCAATGCTTATACCAAACCTGAGATCCTTCCTATAACATGAGATGTGATATCCAACTCCTTCCCATTCCAATCCTGAGACACTTCCTATAGCATGAGATGTGATATCTCACTGCTTATACCAAACCTGAGACCCTTCCCATAGCATGAGATGTGATATCCAACTCCTTCCCATTCCAATCCTCAGACCCTTTCTATAGCATGAGATGTGATATCTCAATGCTTCTAATATCAAACTTGAGACCCTACCTATAGCATGAGATGTGAAATCAAATTCCTTCCCATTCCAATCCTGAGGCACTTCCTATAGCATGAGATGTGATATCCAACTCCTTCCCATTCCAATCCTGAGACCCTTCCTATAGCATGAGATATGATATCTCAATACTTCTAATACCAAACGTGAGATCCTTCCGATAACATGAGATGTGATATCCAAATCCTTCCCCTTCCAAACCTGAGACCGTCCCTTTAGCATGAGATGTGATATCCAACTCCTTCCCATTCCAATCCTGAGACCCTTCTGATAGCATGAGATGTGATATCTCAATGCTTCTAATACCAAACCTGAGATCCTTCCGATAGCATGAGATGTGATATCTCAATGCTTCTAATACCAAACCTCAGATCCTTCCTATAACATGAGATGTGATATCCAAATCCTTCCCCTTCCAAACCTGAGACCCTCCCTTTAGCATGAGATGTGATATCCAACTCCTTCCCATTCCATTCCTGAGACCCTTCTGATAGCATGAGATGTGATATCTCAATGCCTCTAATACCAAACCTGAGATCCTACCTCTAACATGAAATGTGATATCCAACTCTTTCCCCTTCCAAACCTGAGAGCCTTCCTATATCATGAGATGTGATATCCAAGTCCTTCCCATTCCAATCCTGAGACCCTTCCTATGGCTTGAGATGTGATATCCAACTCCTTCCCATTCCAATTCTGAGACCCTTCCTATACTCTGAGACTTGATATCTCAATGCTTCTAATACCAAACCTGAGACCCGTAGTATAACATGAGATATGATATCCAAATCCTTCCCCTTCCAAACCTTAGACCCTTCCTTTATCATGAGATGTGATATCCAACTCCTTCCCATTCCAATCCTGAGACCCTTCCGATAGCATGAGATGTGATATCTCAATGCTTCTAATACCAAACCTGAGACCCTTCCTATAGCATGAGATGTGATATCCAAGTCCTTCCCATTCCAATCCTGAGACCCTTCCTATAGCATGAGATGTGATATCTCAATGCTTCTAATACCAAACCTGAGACCCTTCATATAGCATGAGATGTGATATCCAAGTCCTTCCCATTCCAATCCTGAGACCCTTCCTATAGCATGAGATGTGATATCTCAATGCTTCTAATACCAAACCTGAGACCCTTCCTATAACATGAGATGGGAATATCCAACTCCTTCCCATTCCAATCCTGAGACCCTTCCGATAGCAGAGATGTGATATCTCAATGCTTATACCAAACCTGAGACCCTTCCTATGGCATGAGATGTGATATCCAACTCCTTGCCATTCAAATCCTGAGACCCTTCCTATAGCATGAGAAGGGATATCCAACTCCTTCCCAATCCAATCCTGAGACCCTTCCGATAGCAGAGACGTGATATCTCAATGCTTCTACCAAACCTGAGACCCTTCCTTTAGCATGAGATGTGATATCCAAATCCTTCACATTCCAATCCTGAGACCCTTCCTATAGCATGAGATGTGATATCTCAATGCTTCTAATACCAAACCTGAGATCCTTCCTATAACATGAGATGTGATATCCAATTCCTTCCCATTCCAAACCTGAGACCCTTCCTATTGGATGAGTTGTGATATCCAAATCCTTCCCATTCCAACCCTGAGACCCTTCCTATAGCATGAGATGTGATGTCTCAATGCTTCTAATACCAAACCTGAGATCCTTCCTATAACATGAGATGTGATATCCAACTCCTTCCATTCCAATCCGGAGACCCGTCCTATAGCATGAGATGTGATATCTCAATGCTTATACCAAACCTGAGACCCTTCCTATAGCATGAGATGTGATATCCAACTACTTCCCATTCCAATCCTGAGACCCTTCCTATAGCATGGGATGTGATATCTCAATGCTTCTAATACCAAACCTGAGATCCTTCCTCTAACATGAAATGTGATATCCAACTCCTTCCCTTTCCAAACCTAAGAGCCTATCTATAGCATGAGATGTGATATCCAAGTCCTTCCCATTCCAATCCTTAGACCCTTCCTACAGCATGCAATATGATATCTCAATGATTCTAATAACAAACCTGAGACCCGTCCTATAGCATGAGATATGATATCCAAGTCCTTCCCATTCCAATCCTGAGACCCTTCCTATAACATGAGATGTGATATCCAACTCCTTCCCGTTCCAAACCTGAGACCCTTCCTTTAGCATGAGATGTGATATCCAGCTCCTTCCCATTCCAATCCTGAGACACTTCCGATAGCATGAGATGTGATATCTCAATGCTTCTAATATCAAAACTGAGACCCTCCCTATAGCATGATATGTGACATCTAAGTCCTTCCCATTCCAATCCTGAGACACTCCCTATAGCATGAGATGTGATATCCAACTCTTTCCCATTCCAATCCTGAGACCCTTCCTATAGCATGAGATATGATATCTCAATACTTCTAATACCAAACGTGAGATCCTTCCGATAACATGAGATGTGATATCCAAATCCTTCCCCTTCCAAACCTGAGACCCTCCCTTTAGCATGAGATGTGATATCCAACTCCTTCCCATTCCAATCCTGAGACCCTTCTGATAGCATGACATGTGATATCTCAATGCTTCTAATACCAAACCTGAGATCCTTCCGATAGCATGAGATGTGATATCTCAATGCTTCTAATACCAAACCTGAGATCCTTCCTATAACATGAGATGTGATATCCAAATCCTTCCCCTTCCAAACCTGAGACCCTCCCTTTAGCATGAGATGTGATATCCAACTCCTTCCCATTCCATTCCTGAGACCCTTCTGATAGCATGAGATGTGATATCTCAATGCCTCTAATACCAAACCTGAGATCCTACCTCTAACATGAAATGTGATATCCAACTCTTTCCCCTTCCAAACCTGAGAGCCTTCCTATAGCATGAGATGTGATATCCAAGTCCTTCCCATTCCAATCCTGAGACCCTTCCTATAGCTTGAGATGTGATATCCAACTCTTTCCCATTCCAATTCTGAGACCCTTCCTATACTCTGAGACTTGATATCTCAATGCTTCTAATACCAAACCTGAGACCCGTAATATAACATGAGATGTGATATCCAAATCCTTCCCATTCCAATCCTGAGACCCTTCCGATATCATGAGATGTGATATCTCAAAGCTTCTAATATGAAACTTGAGACCCTCCCTATAGCATGAGATGTGATATCCAAGTCCTTCCCATTCCAATCCTGAGACCCTTCCTATAGCATGAGATGTGATATCTCAATGCTTCTAATACCAAACCTGAGACCCTTCCTATAACATGAGATGGGAATATCCAACTCCTTCCCATTCCAATCCTGAGACCCTTCCGATAGCAGAGATGTGATATCTCAATGCTTATACCAAACCTGAGACCCTTCCTATGGCATGAGATGTGATATCCAACTCCTTGCCATTCAAATCCTGAGACCCTTCCTATAGCATGAGAAGGGATATCCAACTCCTTCCCAATCCAATCCTGAGACCCTTCCGATAGCAGAGACGTGATATCTCAATGCTTCTACCAAACCTGAGACCCTTCCTTTAGCATGAGATGTGATATCCAAATCCTTCACATTCCAATCCTGAGACCCTTCCTATAGCATGAGATGTGATATCTCAATGCTTCTAATACCAAACCTGAGATCCTTCCTATAACATGAGATGTGATATCCAATTCCTTCCAATTCCAAACCTGAGACCCTTCCTACTGGATGAGATGTGATATCCAACTCCTTCCCATTCCAACCCTGAGACCCTTCCTATAGCATGAGATGTGATGTCTCAATGCTTCTAATACCAAACCTGAGATCCTTCCTATAACATGAGATGTGATATCCAATTCCTTCCATTCCAATCCTGAGACCCGTCCTATAGCATGAGATGTGATATCTCAATGCTTATACCAAACCTGAGACCCTTCCTATAGCATGAGATGTGATATCCAACTACTTCCCATTCCAATCCTGAGACCCTTCCTATAGCATGAGATGTGATATCTCAATGCTTCTAATACCAAACCTGAGATCCTTCCTCTAACATGAAATGTGATATCCAACTCCTTCCCTTTCCAAACCTAAGAGCCTATCTATAGCATGAGATGTGATATCCAGGTCCTTCCCATTCCAATCCTTAGACCCTTCCTACAGCATGCAATATGATATCTCAATGATTCTAATAACAAACCTGAGACCCGTCCTATAGCATGAGATATGATATCCAAGTCCTTCCCATTCCAATCCTGCGACCCTTCCTATAACATGAAATGTGATATCCAACTTCTTCCAAATCCAATACTGATACCCTTCCGATAGCATGAGACGTGATATCCCAATGCTTCTACCAAACCTGAGACCCATACTATGGCATGAGATGTGATATCAAACTCCTTCCCATTCCAATCCTGAGACCCTTCCTATAGCTTGAGGTGTGATATCCAACTCCTTCCCATTCCAATTCTGAGACCCTTCTTATACCATGAGACTTGATATCTCAATGCTTCTAATACCAAACCTGAGACCCGTCCTATAACATGAGATGTGATATCCAAATCCTTCCCCTTCCAAACCTTAGACCCTTCCTTTATCATGAGATGTGATATCCAACTCCTTCCCATTCCAATCCTGAGACCCTTCCGATATCATGAGATTTGTTATCTCAATGCTTCTAATATCAAACTTGAGACCCTCCCTATAGCATGAGATGTGACATCCAAGTCCTTCCCATTCCAATCCTGAGAACCTTCCTATAGCATGAGATGTGATATCTCTATGCTTCTAATACCAAACCTGAGGCCCTTCCTATAACATGAGATGGGATATCCAACTCCTTCCCATTCCAATCCTGAGACCTTTCCGATAGCAGAGATGTGATATCTCAATGCTTATACCAAACCTGAGAACCTTCCTATGGCCTGAGATGTCATATACAACTCCTTCCCATTCCAATCCTGAGACCCTTCCTTTAGCATGAGATGTGATATCTCAATGCTTATACCAAATCTGAGACCCTTCCTATAGCATGAGATGTGATATCCAATTCCTTCCCATTCCAATCCTGAGACCCTTCCTATAGCATGAGATGTGATATCTCAATGCTTATACCAAACCTGAGAGCCTACCTATAGCATGAGATGTGATATCCAAGTCCATCCCATTCCAATCCTTAGACCCTTCCTACAGCATGCGATGTGATATCTCAATGATTCTAATACCAAACCAGAGACTCTTCCTATAACATTAGATGGGATATCCAACTCCTTCCCATTCCAATCCTGAGCCGCTTCCGATAGCAGAGATGTGATATCTCAATGCTTATACCAAACCTGAGACCCTTCCTATAACATGAGATGTGATATCCAACTCCTTCCCGTTCCAAACCTGAGACACTAACTATAACATATGTGATATCCAACTCCTTCCCATTCCAAACATGAGACCCTTCCTATAGCAAGAAAGTAATATCCAACTCCTACCCATTCCAATCCTGAGACCCTTCCTATAGCAAGAGATGTGATATCCAAATCCTTCCCATTCCAATCCTGAGACCCTTCCTATAACATGAGATGTGATATCCAACTCCTTCCCATTCCAACCTGAGACACTTCCTATAGCATGAGATATGATATCTCAATACTTCTAATACCAAACGTGAGATCCTTCCGATAACATGAGATGTGATATCCAAATCCTTCCCCTTCCAAACCTGAGACCCTCCCTTTAGCATGAGATGTGATATCCAACTCCTTCCTATTCCAATCCTGAAACTCTTCTGATAGCATGAGATGTGATATCTCAATGCTTCTAATACCAAACCTGAGATCCTTCCGATAGCATGAGATGTGATATCTCAATGCTTCTAATACCAAACCTGAGATCCTTCCTATAACATGAGATGTGATATCCAAATCCTTCCCCTTCCAAACCTGAGACCCTCCCTTTAGCATGAGATGTGATATCCAACTCCTTCCCATTCCATTCCTGAGACCCTTCTGATAGCATGAGATGTGATATCTCAATGCCTCTAATACCAAACCTGAGATCCTACCTCTAACATGAAATGTGATATCCAACTCTTTCCCCTTCCAAACCTGAGAGCCTTCCTATAGCATGAGATGTGATATCCAAGTCCTTCCCATTCCAATCCTGAGACCCTTCCTATAGCTTGAGATGTGATATCCAACTCCTTCCCATTCCAATTCTGAGACCCTTCCTATACTATGAGACTTGATATCTCAATGCTTCTAATACCAAACGTGAGACCCGTAATATAACATGAGATGTGATATCGAAATCCTTCCCCTTCCAAACCTTAGACCCTTCCTTTATCATGAGATGTGATATCCAACTCCTTCCCATTCCTATCCTGAGACCCTTCCGATATCATGAGATGTGATATCTCAAAGCTTCTAATATCAAACTTGAGACCCTCCCTATAGCATGAGATGTGATATCCAAGTCCTTCCCATTCCAATCCTGATACCCTTTCTATAGCATGAGATGTGATATCTCAATGCTTCTAATACCAAACCTGAGACCCTTCCTATAACATGAGATGGGAATATCCAACTCCTTCCCATTCCAATACTGAGACCCTTCCGATAGCAGAGATGTGATATCTCAATGCTTATACCAAACCTGAGATCCTTCCTATAACATGAGATGTGATATCCAACTCCTTCCCATTCCAATCCTGAGACACTTCCTATAGCATGAGATGTGATATCTCACTGCTTATACCAAACCTGAGACCCTTCCCATAGCATGAGATGTGATATCCAACTCCTTCCCATTCCAATCCTCAGACCCTTCCTATAGCATGAGATGTGATATCCAACTCCTTCCCATTCCAATCCTGAGACCCTTCCTATAGCATGAGATATGATATCTCAATACTTCTAATACCAAACGTGAGATCCTTCCGATAACATGAGATGTGATATCCAAATCCTTCCCCTTCCAAACCTGAGACCCTCCCTTTAGCATGAGATGTGATATCCAACTCCTTCCCATTCCAATCCTGAGACCCTTCTGATAGCATGAGATGTGATATCTCAATGCTTCTAATACCAAACCTGAGATCCTTCCGATAGCATGAGATGTGATATCTCAATGCTTCTAATACCAAACCTCAGATCCTTCCTATAACATGAGATGTGATATCCAAATCCTTCCCCTTCCAAACCTGAGACCCTCCCTTTAGCATGAGATGCGATATCCAACTCCTTCCCATTCCATTCCTGAGACCCTTCTGATAGCATGAGATGTGATATCTCCATGCCTCTAATACCAAACCTGAGATCCTACCTCTAACATGAAATGTGATATCCAACTCTTTCCCCTTCCAAACCTGAGAGCCTTCCTATATCATGAGATGTGATATCCAAGTCCTTCCCATTCCAATCCTGAGACCCTTCCTATGGCTTGAGATGTGATATCCAACTCCTTCCCATTCCAATTCTGAGACCCTTCCTATACTCTGAGACTTGATATCTCAATGCTTCTAATACCAAACCTGAGACCCATAGTATAACATGAGATATGATATCCAAATCCTTCCCCTTCCAAACCTTAGACCCTTCCTTTATCATGAGATGTGATATCCAACTCCTTCCCATTCCAATCCTGAGACCCTTCCTATAGCATGAGATGTGATATCTCAATGCTTCTAATACCAAACCTGAGACCCTTCCTATAGCATGAGATGTGATATCCAAGTCCTTCCCATTCCAATCCTGAGACCCTTCCTATAGCATGAGATGTGATATCTCAATGCTTCTAATACCAAACCTGAGACCCTTCCTATAGCATGAGATGTGATATCCAAGTCCTTCCCATTCCAATCCTGAGACCCTTCCTATAGCATGAGATGTGATATCTCAATGCTTCTAATACCAAACCTGAGACCCTTCCTATAACATGAGATGGGAATATCCAACTCCTTCCCATTCCAATGCTGAGACCCTTCCGATAGCAGAGATGTGATATCTCAATGCTTATACCAAACCTGAGACCCTTCCTATGGCATGAGATGTGATATCCAACTCCTTGCCATTCAAATCCTGAGACCCTTCCTATAGCATGAGAAGGGATATCCAACTCCTTCCCAATCCAATCCTGAGACCCTTCCGATAGCAGAGACGTGATATCTCAATGCTTCTACCAAACCTGAGACCCTTCCTTTAGCATGAGATGTGATATCCAAATCCTTCACATTCCAATCCTGAGACCCTTCCTATAGCATGAGATGTGATATCTCAATGCTTCTAATACCAAACCTGAGATCCTTCCTATAACATGAGATGTGATATCCAATTCCTTCCCATTCCAAACCTGAGACCCTTCCTATTGGATGAGTTGTGATATCCAACACCTTCCCATTCCAACCCTGAGACCCTTCCTATAGCATGAGATGTGATGTCTCAATGCTTCTAATATCAAACCTGAGATCCTTCCTATAACATGAGATGTGATATCCAACTCCTTCCATTCCAATCCTGAGACCCGTCCTATAGCATGAGATGTGATATCTCAATGCTTATACCAAACCTGAGACCCTTCCTATAGCATGATATGTGATATCCAACTACTTCCCATTCCAATCCTGAGACCCTTCCTATAGCATGGGATGTGATATCTTAATGCTTCTAATACCAAACCTGAGATCCTTCCTCTAACTTGAAATGTGATATCGAACTCCTTCCCTTTCCAAACCTAAGAGCCTATCTATAGCATGAGATGTGATATCCAAGTCCTTCCCATTCCAATCCTTAGACCCTTCCTACAGCATGCAATATGATATCTCAATGATTCTAATAACAAACCTGAGACCCGTCCTATAGCATGAGATATGATATCCAAGTCCTTCCCATTCCAATCCTGAGACCCTTCCTATAACATGAGATGTGATATCCAACTCCTTCCCGTTCCAAACCTGAGACCCTTCCTTTAGCATGAGATGTGATATCCAGCTCCTTCCCATTCCAATCCTGAGACACTTCCGATAGCATGAGATGTGATATCTCAATGCTTCTAATATCAAAACTGAGACCCTCCCTATAGCATGATATGTGATATCTAAGTCCTTCCCATTCCAATCCTGAGACACTCCCTATAGCATGAGATGTGATATCCAACTCTTTCCCATTCCAATCCTGAGACCCTTCCTATAGCATGAGATATGATATCTCAATACTTCTAATACCAAACGTGAGATCCTTCCGATAACATGAGATGTGATGTCCAAATCCTTCCCCTTCCAAACCTGAGACCCTCCCTTTAGCATGAGATGTGATATCCATCTCCTTCCCATTCCAATCCAGAGACCCTTCTGATAGCATGAGATGTGATATCTCAATGCTTCTAATACCAAACCTGAGATCCTTCCGATAGCATGAGATGTGATATCTCAATGCTTCTAATACCAAACCTGAGATCCTTCCTATAACATGAGATGTGATATCCAAATCCTTCCCCTTCCAAACCTGAGACCCTCCCTTTAGCATGAGATGTGATATCCAACTCCTTCCCATTCCATTCCTGAGACCCTTCTGATAGCATGAGATGTGATATCTCAATGCCTCTAATACCAAACCTGAGATCCTACCTCTAACATGAAATGTGATATCCAACTCTTTCCCCTTCCAAACCTGAGAGCCTTCCTATAGCATGAGATGTGATATCCAAGTCCTTCCCATTCCAATCCTGAGACCCTTCCTATAGCTTGAGATGTGATATCCAACTCCTTCCCATTCCAATTCTGAGACCCTTCCTATACTCTGAGACTTGATATCTCAATGCTTCTAATACCAAACCTGAGACCCGTAATATAACATGAGATGTGATATCCAAATCCTTCCCATTCCAATCCTGAGACCCTTCCGATATCATGAGATGTGATATCTCAAAGCTTCTAATATGAAACTTGAGACCCTCCCTATAGCATGAGATGTGATATCCAAGTCCTTCCCATTCCAATCCTGAGACTCTTCCTGTAGCATGAGATGTGATATCTCAATGCTTCTAATACCAAACCTGAGACCCTTCCTATAACATGAGATGGGAATATCCAACTCCTTCCCATTCCAATCCTGAGACCCTTCCGATAGCAGAGATGTGATATCTCAATGCTTATACCAAACCTGAGACCCTTCCTATGGCATGAGATGTGATATCCAACTCCTTGCCATTCAAATCCTGAGACCCTTCCTATAGCATGAGAAGGGATATCCAACTCCTTCCCAATCCAATCCTGAGACCCTTCCGATAGCAGAGACGTGATATCTCAATGCTTCTACCAAACCTGAGACCCTTCCTTTAGCATGAGATGTGATATCCAAATCCTTCACATTCCAATCCTGAGACCCTTCCTATAGCATGAGATGTGATATCTCAATGCTTCTAATACCAAACCTGAGATCCTTCCTATAACATGAGATGTGATATCCAATTCCTTCCCATTCCAAACCTGAGACCCTTCCTACTGGATGAGATGTGATATCCAACTCCTTCCCATTCCAACCCTGAGACCCTTCCTATAGCATGAGATGTGATGTCTCAATGCTTCTAATACCAAACCTGAGATCCTTCCTATAACATGAGATGTGATATCCAACTCCTTCCATTCCAATCCTGAGACCCGTCCTATAGCATGAGATGTGATATCTCAATGCTTATACCAAACCTGAGACCCTTCCTATAGCATGAGATGTGATATCCAACTACTTCCCATTCCAATCCTGAGACCCTTCCTATAGCATGAGATGTGATATCTCAATGCTTCTAATACCAAACCTGAGATCCTTCCTCTAACATGAAATGTGATATCCAACTCCTTCCCTTTCCAAACCTAAGAGCCTATCTATAGCATGAGATGTGATATCCAGGTCCTTCCCATTCCAATCCTTAGACCCTTCCTACAGCATGCAATATGATATCTCAATGATTCTAATAACAAACCTGAGACCCGTCCTATAGCATGAGATATGATATCCAAGTCCTTCCCATTCCAATCCTGCGACCCTTCCTATAACATGAAATGTGATATCCAACTTCTTCCAAATCCAATACTGATACCCTTCCGATAGCATGAGACGTGATATCCCAATGCTTCTACCAAACCTGAGACCCATACTATGGCATGAGATGTGATATCAAACTCCTTCCCATTCCAATCCTGAGACCCTTCCTATAGCTTGAGGTGTGATATCCAACTCCTTCCCATTCCAATTCTGAGACCCTTCTTATACCATGAGACTTGATATCTCAATGCTTCTAATACCAAACCTGAGACCCGTCCTATAACATGAGATGTGATATCCAAATCCTTCCCCTTCCAAACCTTAGACCCTTCCTTTATCATGAGATGTGATATCCAACTCCTTCCCATTCCAATCCTGAGACCCTTCCGATATCATGAGATTTGTTATCTCAATGCTTCTAATATCAAACTTGAGACCCTCCCTATAGCATGAGATGTGACATCCAAGTCCTTCCAATTCCAATCCTGAGACCCTTCCTATAGCATGAGATGTGATATCTCTATGCTTCTAATACCAAACCTGAGGCCCTTCCTATAACATGAGATGGGATATCCAACTCCTTCCCATTCCAATCCTGAGACCTTTCCGATAGCAGAGATGTGATATCTCAATGCTTATACCAAACCTGAGAACCTTCCTATGGCCTGAGATGTCATATACAACTCCTTCCCATTCCAATCCTGAGACCCTTCCTTTAGCATGAGATGTGATATCTCAATGCTTATACCAAATCTGAGACCCTTCCTATAGCATGAGATGTGATATCCAATTCCTTCCCATTCCAATCCTGAGACCCTTCCTATAGCATGAGATGTGATATCTCAATGCTTATACCAAACCTGAGAGCCTACCTATAGCATGAGATGTGATATCCAAGTCCATCCCATTCCAATCCTTAGACCCTTCCTACAGCATGCGATGTGATATCTCAATGATTCTAATACCAAACCAGAGACTCTTCCTATAACATTAGATGGGATATCCAACTTCTTCCCATTCCAATCCTGAGCCGCTTCCGATAGCAGAGATGTGATATCTCAATGCTTATACCAAACCTGAGACCCTTCCTATAACATGAGATGTGATATCCAACTCCTTCCCGTTCCAAACCTGAGACACTAACTATAGCATATGTGATATCCAACTCCTTCCCATTCCAAACATGAGACCCTTCCTATAGCAAGAAAGTAATATCCAACTCCTACCCATTCCAATCCTGAGACCCTTCCTATAGCAAGAGATGTGATATCCAAATCCTTCCCATTCCAATCCTGAGACCCTTCCTATAACATGAGATGTGATATCCAACTCCTTCCCATTCCAACCTGAGACACTTCCTATAGCATGAGAAGGGATATCCAACTCCTTCCCAATCCAATCCTGAGACCCTTCCGATAGCAGAGATGTGATATCTCAATGCTTATACCAAACCTGAGACCCTTCCTATGGCATGAGATGTGATATCCAACTCCTTGCCATTCAAATCCTGAGACCCTTCCTATAGCATGAGATGTGATATCTCTATGCTTCTAATACCAAACCTGAGACCCTTCCTATAACATGAGATGGGATATCCAACTCCTTCCCATTCCAATCCTGAGACCCTTCCGATAGCAGAGATGTGATATCTCAATGCTTATACCAAACCTGAGAACCTTCCTATGGCCTGAGATGTCATATACAACTCCTTCCCATTCCAATCCTGAGACCCTTCCTTTAGCATGAGATGTGATATCTCAATGCTTATACCAAATCTGAGACCCTTCCTATAGCATGAGATGTGATATCCAATTCGTTCCCATTCCAATCCTGAGACCCTTCCTATAGCATGAGATGTGATATCTCAATGCTTATACCAAACCTGAGAGCCTACCTATAGCATGAGATGTGATATCCAAGTCCATCCCATTCCAATCCTTAGACCCTTCCTACAGCATGCAATGTGATATCTCAATGATTCTAATACCAAACCAGAGACTCTTCCTATAACATGAGATGGGATATCCAACTCCTTCTCATTCCAATCCTGAGCCGCTTCCGATAGCAGAGATGTGATATCTCAATGCTTATACCAAACCTGAGACCCTTCCTATAACATGAGATGTGATATCCAACTCCTTCCCGTTCCAAACCTGAGACACTAACTATAGCATATGTGATATCCAACTCCTTCCCATTCCAAACATGAGACCCTTCCTATAGCAAGAAAGTAATATCCAAATCCTACCCATTCCAATCCTGAGACCCTTCCTATAGCAAGAGATGTGATATCCAAATCCTTCCCATTCCAATCCTGAGACCCTTCCTATAACATGAGATGTGATATCCAACTCCTTCCCATTCCAACCTGAGACACTTCCTATAGCATGAGAAGGGATATCCAACTCCTTCCCAATCCAATCCTGAGACCCTTCCGATAGCAGAGATGTGATATCTCAATGCTTATACCAAACCTGAGACCCTTCCTATGGCATGAGATGTGATATCCAACTCCTTGCCATTCAAATCCTGAGACCCTTCCTATAGCATGAGATGTGATATCTCTATGCTTCTAATACCAAACCTGAGACCCTTCCTATAACATGAGATGGGATATCCAACTCCTTCCCATTCCAATCCTGAGACCCTTCCTTTAGCATGAGATGTGATATCTCAATGCTTATACCAAATCTGAGACCCTTCCTATAGCATGAGATGTGATCTCCAATTCCTTCCCATTCCAATCCTGAGACCCTTCCTATAGCATGGGATGTGATATCTTAATGCTTCTAATACCAAACCTGAGATCCTTCCTCTAACTTGAAATGTGATATCGAACTCCTTCCCTTTCCAAACCTAAGAGCCTATCTATAGCATGAGATGTGATATCCAAGTCCTTCCCATTCCAATCCTTAGACCCTTCCTACAGCATGCAATATGATATCTCAATGATTCTAATAACAAACCTGAGACCCGTCCTATAGCATGAGATATGATATCCAAGTCCTTCCCATTCCAATCCTGAGACCCTTCCTATAACATGAGATGTGATATCCAACTCCTTCCCGTTCCAAACCTGAGACCCTTCCTTTAGCATGAGATGTGATATCCAGCTCCTTCCCATTCCAATCCTGAGACACTTCCGATAGCATGAGATGTGATATCTCAATGCTTCTAATATCAAAACTGAGACCCTCCCTATAGCATGATATGTGATATCTAAGTCCTTCCCATTCCAATCCTGAGACACTCCCTATAGCATGAGATGTGATATCCAACTCTTTCCCATTCCAATCCTGAGACCCTTCCTATAGCATGAGATATGATATCTCAATACTTCTAATACCAAACGTGAGATCCTTCCGATAACATGAGATGTGATGTCCAAATCCTTCCCCTTCCAAACCTGAGACCCTCCCTTTAGCATGAGATGTGATATCCAACTCCTTCCCATTCCAATCCAGAGACCCTTCTGATAGCATGAGATGTGATATCTCAATGCTTCTAATACCAAACCTGAGATCCTTCCGATAGCATGAGATGTGATATCTCAATGCTTCTAATACCAAACCTGAGATCCTTCCTATAACATGAGATGTCATATCCAAATCCTTCCCCTTCCAAACCTGAGACCCTCCCTTTAGCATGAGATGTGATATCCAACTCCTTCCCATTCCATTCCTGAGACCCTTCTGATAGCATGAGATGTGATATCTCAATGCCTCTAATACCAAACCTGAGATCCTACCTCTAACATGAAATGTGATATCCAACTCTTTCCCCTTCCAAACCTGAGAGCCTTCCTATAGCATGAGATGTGATATCCAAGTCCTTCCCATTCCAATCCTGAGACCCTTCCTATAGCTTGAGATGTGATATCCAACTCCTTCCCATTCCAATTCTGAGACCCTTCCTATACTCTGAGACTTGATATCTCAATGCTTCTAATACCAAACCTGAGACCCGTAATATAACATGAGATGTGATATCCAACTCCTTCCCATTCCAATCCAGAGACCCTTCTGATAGCATGAGATGTGATATCTCAATGCTTCTAATACCAAACCTGAGATCCTTCCGATAGCATGAGATGTGATATCTCAATGCTTCTAATACCAAACCTGAGATCCTTCCTATAACATGAGATGTGATATCCAAATCCTTCCCCTTCCAAACCTGAGACCCTCCCTTTAGCATGAGATGTGATATCCAACTCCTTCCCATTCCATTCCTGAGACCCTTCTGATAGCATGAGATGTGATATCTCAATGCCTCTAATACCAAACCTGAGATCCTACCTCTAACATGAAATGTGATATCCAACTCTTTCCCCTTCCAAACCTGAGAGCCTTCCTATAGCATGAGATGTGATATCCAAGTCCTTCCCATTCCAATCCTGAGACCCTTCCTATAGCTTGAGATGTGATATCCAACTCCTTCCCATTCCAATTCTGAGACCCTTCCTATACTCTGAGACTTGATATCTCAATGCTTCTAATACCAAACCTGAGACCCGTAATATAACATGAGATGTGATATCCAAATCCTTCCCATTCCAATCCTGAGACCCTTCCGATATCATGAGATGTGATATCTCAAAGCTTCTAATATGAAACTTGAGACCCTCCCTATAGCATGAGATGTGATATCCAAGTCCTTCCCATTCCAATCCTGAGACCCTTCCTGTAGCATGAGATGTGATATCTCAATGCTTCTAATACCAAACCTGAGACCCTTCCTATAACATGAGATGGGAATATCCAACTCCTTCCCATTCCAATCCTGAGACCCTTCCGATAGCAGAGATGTGATATCTCAATGCTTATACCAAACCTGAGACCCTTCCTATGGCATGAGATGTGATATCCAACTCCTTGCCATTCAAATCCTGAGACCCTTCCTATAGCATGAGAAGGGATATCCAACTCCTTCCCAATCCAATCCTGAGACCCTTCCGATAGCAGAGACGTGATATCTCAATGCTTCTACCAAACCTGAGACCCTTCCTTTAGCATGAGATGTGATATCCAAATCCTTCACATTCCAATCCTGAGACCCTTCCTATAGCATGAGATGTGATATCTCAATGCTTCTAATACCAAACCTGAGATCCTTCCTATAACATGAGATGTGATATCCAATTCCTTCCCATTCCAAACCTGAGACCCTTCCTACTGGATGAGATGTGATATCCAACTCCTTCCCATTCCAACCCTGAGACCCTTCCTATAGCATGAGATGTGATGTCTCAATGCTTCTAATACCAAACCTGAGATCCTTCCTATAACATGAGATGTGATATCCAACTCCTTCCATTCCAATCCTGAGACCCGTCCTATAGCATGAGATGTGATATCTCAATGCTTATACCAAACCTGAGACCCTTCCTATAGCATGAGATGTGATATCCAACTACTTCCCATTCCAATCCTGAGACCCTTCCTATAGCATGAGATGTGATATCTCAATGCTTCTAATACCAAACCTGAGATCCTTCCTCTAACATGAAATGTGATATCCAACTCCTTCCCTTTCCAAACCTAAGAGCCTATCTATAGCATGAGATGTGATATCCAGGTCCTTCCCATTCCAATCCTTAGACCCTTCCTACAGCATGCAATATGATATCTCAATGATTCTAATAACAAACCTGAGACCCGTCCTATAGCATGAGATATGATATCCAAGTCCTTCCCATTCCAATCCTGCGACCCTTCCTATAACATGAAATGTGATATCCAACTTCTTCCAAATCCAATACTGATACCCTTCCGATAGCATGAGACGTGATATCCCAATGCTTCTACCAAACCTGAGACCCATACTATGGCATGAGATGTGATATCAAACTCCTTCCCATTCCAATCCTGAGACCCTTCCTATAGCTTGAGGTGTGATATCCAACTCCTTCCCATTCCAATTCTGAGACCCTTCTTATACCATGAGACTTGATATCTCAATGCTTCTAATACCAAACCTGAGACCCGTCCTATAACATGAGATGTGATATCCAAATCCTTCCCCTTCCAAACCTTAGACCCTTCCTTTATCATGAGATGTGATATCCAACTCCTTCCCATTCCAATCCTGAGACCCTTCCGATATCATGAGATTTGTTATCTCAATGCTTCTAATATCAAACTTGAGACCCTCCCTATAGCATGAGATGTGACATCCAAGTCCTTCCAATTCCAATCCTGAGACCCTTCCTATAGCATGAGAAGGGATATCCAACTCCTTCCCATTCCAACCTGAGACACTTCCTATAGCATGAGAAGGGATATCCAACTCCTTCCCAATCCAATCCTGAGACCCTTCCGATAGCAGAGATGTGATATCTCAATGCTTATACCAAACCTGAGACCATTCCTATGGCATGAGATGTGATATCCAACTCCTTGCCATTCAAATCCTGAGACCCTTCCTATAGCATGAGATGTGATATCTCTATGCTTCTAATACCAAACCTGAGACCCTTCCTATAACATGAGATGGGATATCCAACTCCTTCCCATTCCAATCCTGAGACCCTTCCGATAGCAGAGATGTGATATCTCAATGCTTATACCAAACCTGAGAACCTTCCTATGGCCTGAGATGTCATATACAACTCCTTCCCATTCCAATCCTGAGACCCTTCCTTTAGCATGAGATGTGATATCTCAATGCTTATACCAAATCTGAGACCCTTCCTATAGCATGAGATGTGATATCCAATTCCTTCCCATTCCAATCCTGAGACCCTTCCTATAGCATGAGATGTGATATCTCAATGCTTATACCAAACCTGAGAGCCTACCTATAGCATGAGATGTGATATCCAAGTCCATCCCATTCCAATCCTTAGACCCTTCCTACAGCATGCAATGTGATATCTCAATGATTCTAATACCAAACCAGAGACTCTTCCTATAACATGAGATGGGATATCCAACTCCTTCTCATTCCAATCCTGAGCCACTTCCGATAGCAGAGATGTGATATCTCAATGCTTATACCAAACCTGAGACCCTTCCTATAACATGAGATGTGATATCCAACTCCTTCCCGTTCCAAACCTGAGACACTAACTATAGCATATGTGATATCCAACTCCTTCCCATTCCAAACATGAGACCCTTCCTATAGCAAGAAAGTAATATCCAAATCCTACCCATTCCAATCCTGAGACCCTTCCTATAGCAAGAGATGTGATATCCAAATCCTTCCCATTCCAATCCTGAGACCCTTCCTATAACATGAGATGTGATATCCAACTCCTTCCCATTCCAACCTGAGACACTTCCTATAGCATGAGAAGGGATATCCAACTCCTTCCCAATCCAATCCTGAGACCCTTCCGATAGCAGAGATGTGATATCTCAATGCTTATACCAAACCTGAGACCCTTCCTATGGCATGAGATGTGATATCCAACTCCTTGCCATTCAAATCCTGAGACCCTTCCTATAGCATGAGATGTGATATCTCTATGCTTCTAATACCAAACCTGAGACCCTTCCTATAACATGAGATGGGATATCCAACTCCTTCCCATTCCAATCCTGAGACCCTTCCTTTAGCATGAGATGTGATATCTCAATGCTTATACCAAATCTGAGACCCTTCCTATAGCATGAGATGTGATCTCCAATTCCTTCCCATTCCAATCCTGAGACCCTTCCTATAGCATGAGATGTGATATCTCAATGCTTATACCAAACCACCTGAGAGCCTACCTATAGCATGAGATGTGATATCCAAGTCCATCCCATTCCAATCCTTAGACCCTTCCTACAGCATGCGATGTGATATCTCAATGATTCTAATACCAAACCAGAGACTCTTCCTATAACATGAGATGGGATATCCAACTCCTTCCCATTCCAATCCTGAGCCGCTTCCGATAGCAGAGATGTGATATCTCAATGCTTATACCAAACCTGAGACCCTTCCTATAACATGAGATGTGATATCCAACTCCTTCCCGTTCCAAACCTGAGACACTAACTATAGCATATGTGATATCCAACTCCTTCCCATTCCAAAAATGAGACCCTTCCTATAGCAGAGACGTGATATATCAATGCTTCTACCAAACCTGAGACCCTTCCTTTAGCATGAGATGTGATATCCAAATCCTTCACATTCCAATCCTGAGACCCTTCCTATAGCATGAGATGTGATATCTCAATGCTTCTAATACCAAACCTGAGATCCTTCCTATGGCATGAGATGTGATATCCAACTCCTTCCCAATCCAATCCTGAGACCCTTCCGATAGCAGAGAAGTGATATTTCAATGCTTCTACCAAACCTGAGACCCTTCCTTTAGCATGAGATGTGATATCCAAATCCTTCACATTCCAATCCTGAGACCCTTCCTATAGCATGAGATGTGATATCTCAATGCTTCTAATACCAAACCTGAGATCCTTCCTATAACATGAGATGTGATATCCAATTCCTTCCCATTCCAAACCTGAGACCCTTCCTATTGGATGAGATGTGATATCCAACTCCTTCCCATTCCAACCCTGAGACCCTTCCTATAGCATGAGATGTGATGTCTCAATGCTTCTAATACCAAACCTGAGATCCTTCCTATAACATGAGATGTGATATCCAACTCCTTCCATTCCAATCCTGAGACCCGTCCTATAGCATGAGATGTGATATCTCTATGCTTCTCATACGAAACCTGAGACCCTTCCTATAACATGAGATGGGATATCCAACTCCTTCCCATTCCAATCCTGAGACCCTTCCGATAGCAGAGATGTGATATCTCAATGCTTATACCAAACCTGAGAACCTTCCTATGGCCTGAGATGTCATATAAAACTCCTTCCCATTCCAATCCTGAGACCCTTCCTTTAGCATGAGATGTGATATCTCAATGCTTATACCAAATCTGAGACCCTTCCTATAGCATGAGATGTGATATCCAATTCCTTCCCATTCCAATCCTGAGACCCTTCCTATAGCATGAGATGTGATATCTCAATGCTTATACCAAACCACCTGAGAGCCTACCTATAGCATGAGATGTGATATCCAAGTCCATCCCATTCCAATCCTTAGACCCTTCCTACAGCATGCGATGTGATATCTCAATGATTCTAATACCAAACCAGAGACTCTTCCTATAACATGAGATGGGATATCCAACTCCTTCCCATTCCAATCCTGAGCCGCTTCCGATAGCAGAGATGTGATATCTCAATGCTTATACCAAACCTGAGACCCTTCCTATAACATGAGATGTGATATCCAACTCCTTCCCGTTCCAAACCTGAGACACTAACTATAGCATATGTGATATCCAACTCCTTCCCATTCCAAACATGAGACCCTTCCTATAGCAAGAAAGTAATATCCAACTCCTACCCATTCCAATCCTGAGACCCTTCTATAGCAAGAGATGTGATATCCAAATCCTTCCCATTCCAATCCTGAGACCCTTCCTATAACATGAATGAGATGTGATATCCAACTCCTTCCCATTCCAACCTGAGACACTTCCTATAGCATGAGAAGGGATATCCAACTCCTTCCCAATCCAATCCTGAGACCAATCCGATAGCAGAGATGTGATATCTCAATGCTTATACCAAACCTGAGACCCTTCCTATTGGATGAGATGTGATATCCAACTCCTTCCCATTCCAACCCTGAGACCCTTCCTATAGCATGAGATGTGATGTCTCAATGCTTCTAATACCAAACCTGAGATCCTTCCTATAACATGAGATGTGATATCCAACTCCTTCCATTCCAATCCTGAGACCCGTCCTATAGCATGAGATGTGATATCTCAATGCTTATACCAAACCTGAGACCCTTCCTATAGCATGAGATGTGATATCCAACTGCTTCCCATTCCAATCCTGAGACCCTTCCTATAGCATGAGATGTGATATCTCAATGCTTCTAATACCAAACCTGAGATCCTTCCTCTAACATGAAATGTGATATCCAACTCCTTCCCTTTCCAAACCTAAGAGCCTATCTATAGCATGAGATGTGATATCCAAGTCCTTCCCATTCCAACCCTTAGACCCTTCCAACAGCATGCAATATGATATCTCAATGATTCTAATAACAAACCTGAGACCCGTCCTATAACATGAGATGGGATATCCAACTCCTTCCCATTCCAATCCTGAGACACTTCCGATAGCAGAGATGTGATATCCAGCACCTTCCCATTCCAATCCTGAGACACTTCCGATAGCATGAGATGTGATATCTCAATGCTTCTAATATCAAAACTGAGACCCTCCCTATAGCATGATATGTGATATCTAAGTCCTTCCCATTCCAATCTGAGACCCTCCCTATAGCATGAGATGTGATATCCAACTCCTTCCCATTCCAATCCTGAGACCCTTCCTATAGCATGAGATATGATATCCCAATACTTCTAATACCAAACGTGAGATCCTTCCGATAACATGAGATTTGATATCCAAATCCTTCCCCTTCCAAACCTGAGACCCTCCCTTTAGCATGAGATGTGATATCCAACTCCTTCCTATTCCAATCCTGAAACTCTTCTGATAGCATGAGATGTGATATCTCAATGCTTCTAATACCAAACCTGAGATCCTTCCGATAGCATGAGATGTGATATCTCAATGCTTCTAATACCAAACCTGAGATCCTTCCTATAACATGAGATGTGATATCCAAATCCTTCCCCTTCCAAACCTGAGACCCTCCCTTTAGCATGAGATGTGATATCCAACTCCTTCCCATTCCATTCCTGAGACCCTTCTGATAGCATGAGATGTGATATCTCAATGCCTCTAATACCAAACCTGAGATCCTACCTCTAACATGAAATGTGATATCCAACTCTTTCCCCTTCCAAACCTGAGAGCCTTCCTATAGCATGAGATGTGATATCCAAGTCCTTCCCATTCCAATCCTGAGACCCTTCCTATAGCTTGAGATGTGATATCCAACTCCTTCCCATTCCAATTCTGAGACCCTTCCTATACTATGAGACTTGATATCTCAATGATTCTAATACCAAACGTGAGACCCGTAATATAACATGAGATGTGATATCCAAATCCTTCCCCTTCCAAACCTTAGACCCTTCCTTTATCATGAGATGTGATATCCAACTCCTTCCCATTCCAATCCTGAGACCCTTCCGATATCATGAGATGTGATATCTCAAAGCTTCTAATATCAAACTTGAGACCCTCCCTATAGCATGAGATGTGATATCCAAGTCCTTCCCATTCCAATCCTGAGACCCTTCCTATAGCATGAGATGTGATATCTCAATGCTTCTAATACCAAACCTGAGACCCTTCCTATACCATGAGATGGGAATATCCAACTCCTTCCCTTTCCAAACCTGAGACCCTTCCGATAGCAGAGATGTGATATCTCAATGCTTATACCAAACCTGAGACCCTTCGTATGGCACGAGATGTGATATCCAACTCCTTGCCATTCAAATCCTGAGACCCTTCCTATAGCATGAGAAGGGGTATCCAACTCCTTCACAATCCAATCCTGAGACCCTTCCGATAGCAGAGACGTGATATCTCAATGCTTCTAATACCAAACCTGAGATCCTTCCTATAACATGAGATGTGATATCCAATTCCTTCCCATTCCAAACCTGAGACCCTTCCTAGTGGATGAGTTGTGATATCCAACTCCTTCCCATTCCAACCCTGAGACCCTTCCTATAGCATGAGATGTGATGGCTGAATGCTTCTAATACCAAACCTGAGATCCTTCCTATAACATGAGATGTGATATCCAACTCCTTCCATTCCAATCCTGAGACCCATCCTATAGCATGAGATGTGATATCTCAATGCTTATACCAAACCTGAGACCCTTCCTATAGCATGAGATGTGATATCCAACTACTTCCCATTCCAATCCTGAGACCCTTCCTATAGCATGAGATGTGATATCTCAATGCTTCTAATACCAAACCTGAGATCCTTCCTCTAACATGAAATGTGATATCCAACTCCTTCCCTTTCCAAACCTAAGAGCCTATCTATAGCATGAGATGTGATATCCAGGTCCTTCCCATTCCAATCCTTAGACCCTTCCTACAGCATGCAATATGATATCTCAATGATTCTAATAACAAACCTGAGACCCGTCCTATAGCATGAGATATGATATCCAAGTCCTTCCCATTCCAATCCTGCGACCCTTCCTATAACATGAAATGTGATATCCAACTCCTTCCCATTCCAACCTGAGACCCTTCCTATAGCATGAGATGGGATATCCAACTTCTTCCAAATCCAATACTGATACCCTTCCGATAGCATGAGATGTGATATCCCAATGCTTCTACCAAACCTGAGACCCATACTATGGCATGAGATGTGATATCAAACTCCTTCCCATTCCAATCCTGAGACCCTTCCTATAGCTTGAGGTGTGATATCCAACTCCTTCCCATTCCAATTCTGAGACCCTTCTTATACCATGAGACTTGATATCTCAATGCTTCTAATACCAAACCTGAGACCCGTCCTATAACATGAGATGTGATATCCAAATCCTTCCCCTTCCAAACCTTAGACCCTTCCTTTATCATGAGATGTGATATCCAACTCCTTCCCATTCCAATCCTGAGACCCTTCCGATATCATGAGATTTGTTATCTCAATGCTTCTAATATCAAACTTGAGACCCTCCCTATAGCATGAGATGTGACATCCAAGTCATTCCCATTCCAATCCTGAGACCCTTCCTATAGCATGAGATGTGATATCTCTATGCTTCTAATACCAAACCTGAGACCCTTCCTATAACATGAGATGGGATATCCAACTCCTTCCCATTCCAATCCTGAGACCTTTCCGATAGCAGAGATGTGATATCTCAATGCTTATACCAAACCTGAGAACCTTCCTATGGCCTGAGATGTCATATACAACTCCTTCCCATTCCAATCCTGAGACCCTTCCTTTAGCATGAGATGTGATATCTCAATGCTTATACCAAATCTGAGACCCTTCCTATAGCATGATGTGATATCCAATTCCTTCCCATTCCAATCCTGAGACCCTTCCTATAGCATGAGATGTGATATCTCAATGCTTATACCAAACCTGAGAGCCTACCTATAGCATGAGATGTGATATCCAAGTCCATCCCATTCCAATCCTTAGACCCTTCCTACAGCATGTGATGTGATATCTCAATGATTCTAATACCAAACCAGAGACTCTTCCTATAACATTAGATGGGATATCCAACTCCTTCCCATTCCAATCCTGAGCCGCTTCCGATAGCAGAGATGTGATATCTCAATGCTTATACCAAACCTGAGACCCTTCCTATAACATGAGATGTGATATCCAACTCCTTCCCGTTCCAAACCTGAGACACTAACTATAGCATATGTGATATCCAACTCCTTCCCATTCCAAACATGAGACCCTTCCTATAGCAAGAAAGTAATATCCAACTCCTACCCATTCCAATCTTGAGACCCTTCCTATAGCAAGAGATGTGATATCCAAATCCTTCCCATTCCAATCCTGAGACCCTTCCTATAACATGAGATGTGATATCCAACTCCTTCCCATTCCAACCTGAGACACTTCCTATAGCATGAGAAGGGATATCCAACTCCTTCCCAATCCAATCCTGAGACCCTTCCGATAGCAGAGATGTGATATCTCAATGCTTATACCAAACCTGAGACCCTTCCTATGGCATGAGATGTGATATCCAACTCCTTGCCATTCAAATCCTGAGACCCTTCCTATAGCATGAGAAGGGATATCCAACTCCTTCCCAATCCAATCCTGAGACCCTTCCGATAGCAGAGACGTGATATCTCAATGCTTCTACCAAACCTGAGACCCTTCCTTTAGCATGAGATGTGATATCCAAATCCTTCACATTCCAATCCTGAGACCCTTCCTATAGCATGAGATGTGATATCTCAATGCTTCTAATACCAAACCTGAGATCCTTCCTATAACATGAGATGTGATATCCAATTCCTTCCCATTCCAAACCTGAGACCCTTCCTATTGGATGAGATGTGATATCCAACTCCTTCCCATTCCAACCCTGAGACCCTTCCTATAGCATGAGATGTGATGTCTCAATGCTTCTAATACCAAACCTGAGATCCTTCCTATAACATGAGATGTGATATCCAACTCCTTCCATTCCAATCCTGAGACCCGTCCTATAGCATGAGATGTGATATCTCAATGCTTATACCAAACCTGAGACCCTTCCTATAGCATGAGATGTGATATCCAACTGCTTCCCATTCCAATCCTGAGACCCTTCCTATAGCATGAGATGTGATATCTCAATGCTTCTAATAACAAACCTGAGATCCTTCCTCTAACATGAAATGTGATATCCAACTCCTTCCCTTTCAAAACCTAAGAGCCTATCAATAGCATGAGATGTGATATCCAAGTCCTTCACATTCCAACCCTTAGACCCTTCCTACAGCATGCAATATGATATCTCAATGATTCTAATAACAAACCTGAGACCCGTCCTATAACATGAGATGGGATATCCAACTCCTTCCCATTCCAATCCTGAGACATTTCCGATAGCATGTGATATCTCAATGCTTATACCAAACCTGAGACCCTTCCTATAACATGAGGTGATATCCAACTCCTTCCATTCCAATCCTGAGACCCGTCCTATAGCATGAGATGTGATATCTCAATGCTTATACCAAACCTGAGACCCTTCCTATAGCATGAGATGTGATATCCAACTACTTCCCATTCCAATCCTGAGACCCTTCCTATAGCATGAGATGTGATATCTCAATGCTTCTAATACCAAACCTGAGATCCTTCCTCTAACATGAAATGTGATATCCAACTCCTTCCCTTTCCAAACCTAAGAGCCTATCTATAGCATGAGATGTGATATCCAGGTCCTTCCCATTCCAATCCTTAGACCCTTCCTACAGCATGCAATATGATATCTCAATGATTCTAATAACAAACCTGAGACCCGTCCTATAGCATGAGATATGATATCCAAGTCCTTCCCATTCCAATCCTGCGACCCTTCCTATAACATGAAATGTGATATCCAACTCCTTCCCATTCCAACCTGAGACCCTTCCTATAGCATGAGATGGGATATCCAACTTCTTCCAAATCCAATACTGATACCCTTCCGATAGCATGAGATGTGATATCCCAATGCTTCTACCAAACCTGAGACCCATACTATGGCATGAGATGTGATATCAAACTCCTTCCCATTCCAATCCTGAGACCCTTCCTATAGCTTGAGGTGTGATATCCAACTCCTTCCCATTCCAATTCTGAGACCCTTCTTATACCATGAGACTTGATATCTCAATGCTTCTAATACCAAACCTGAGACCCGTCCTATAACATGAGATGTGATATCCAAATCCTTCCCCTTCCAAACCTTAGACCCTTCCTTTATCATGAGATGTGATATCCAACTCCTTCCCATTCCAATCCTGCGACCCTTCCGATATCATGAGATTTGTTATCTCAATGCTTCTAATATCAAACTTGAGACCCTCCCTATAGCATGAGATGTGACATCCAAGTCATTCCCATTCCAATCCTGAGACCCTTCCTATAGCATGAGATGTGATATCTCTATGCTTCTAATACCAAACCTGAGACCCTTCCTATAACATGAGATGGGATATCCAACTCCTTCCCATTCCAATCCTGAGACCTTTCCGATAGCAGAGATGTGATATCTCAATGCTTATACCAAACCTGAGAACCTTCCTATGGCCTGAGATGTCATATACAACTCCTTCCCATTCCAATCCTGAGACCCTTCCTTTAGCATGAGATGTGATATCTCAATGCTTATACCAAATCTGAGACCCTTCCTATAGCATGATGTGATATCCAATTCCTTCCCATTCCAATCCTGAGACCCTTCCTATAGCATGAGATGTGATATCTCAATGCTTATACCAAACCTGAGAGCCTACCTATAGCATGAGATGTGATATCCAAGTCCATCCCATTCCAATCCTTAGACCCTTCCTACAGCATGCGATGTGATATCTCAATGATTCTAATACCAAACCAGAGACTCTTCCTATAACATTAGATGGGATATCCAACTCCTTCCCATTCCAATCCTGAGCCGCTTCCGATAGCAGAGATGTGATATCTCAATGCTTATATCAAACCTGAGACCCTTCCTATAACATGAGATGTGATATCCAACTCCTTCCCGTTCCAAACCTGAGACACTAACTATAGCATATGTGATATCCAACTCCTTCCCATTCCAAACATGAGACCCTTCCTATAGCAAGAAAGTAATATCCAACTCCTACCCATTCCAATCCTGAGACCCTTCCTATAGCAAGAGATGTGATATCCAAATCCTTCCCATTCCAATCCTGAGACCCTTCCTATAACATGAGATGTGATATCCAACTCCTTCCCATTCCAACCTGAGACACTTCCTATAGCATGAGAAGGGATATCCAACTCCTTCCCAATCCAATCCTGAGACCCTTCCGATAGCAGAGATGTGATATCTCAATGCTTATACCAAACCTGAGACCCTTCCTATGGCATGAGATGTGATATCCAACTCCTTGCCATTCAAATCCTGAGACCCTTCCTATAGCATGAGAAAGGATATCCAACTCCTTCCCAATCCAATCCTGAGACCCTTCCGATAGCAGAGACGTGATATCTCAATGCTTCTACCAAACCTGAGACCCTTCCTTTAGCATGAGATGTGATATCCAAATCCTTCACATTCCAATCCTGAGACCCTTCCTATAGCATGAGATGTGATATCTCAATGCTGCTAATACCAAACCTGAGATCCTTCCTATAACATGAGATGTGATATCCAATTCCTTCCCATTCCAAACCTGAGACCCTTCCTATTGGATGAGATGTGATATCCAACTCCTTCCCATTCCAACCCTGAGACCCTTCCTATAGCATGAGATGTGATGTCTCAATGCTTCTAATACCAAACCTGAGATCCTTCCTATAACATGAGATGTGATATCCAACTCCTTCCATTCCAATCCTGAGACCCGTCCTATAGCATGAGATGTGATATCTCAATGCTTATACCAAACTTGAGACCCTTCCTATAGCATGAGATGTGATATCGAACTGCTTCCCATTCCAATCCTGAGACCCTTCCTATAGCATGAGATGTGATATCTCAATGCTTCTAATACCAAACCTGAGATCCTTCCTCTAACATGAAATGTGATATCCAACTTCTTCCCTTTCAAAACCTAAGAGCCTATCTATAGCATGAGATGTGATATCCAAGTCCTTCACATTCCAACCCTTAGACCCTTCCTACAGCATGCAATATGATATCTCAATGATTCTAATAACAAACCTGAGACCCGTCCTATAACATGAGATGGGATATCCAACTCCTTCCCATTCCAATCCTGAGACACTTCAGATAGCATGTGATATCTCAATGCTTATACCAAACCTGAGACCCTTCCTATAACATGAGATGTGATATCCAAATCCTTCCCGTTCCAAACCTGAGACCCTTCCTTTAGCATGAGATGTGATATCCAGCTCCTTCCCATTCCAATCCTGAGACACTTCCGATAGCATGAGATGTGATATCTCAATGCTTCTAATATCAAAACTGAGACCCTCCCTATAGCATGATATGTGATATCTAAGTCCTTCCCATTCCAATCCTGAGACCCTCCCTATAGCATGAGATGTGATATCCAACTCCTTCCCATTCCAATCCTGAGACCCTTCCTATAGCATGAGATATATCTCAATACTTCTAATACCAAACGTGAGATCCTTCCGATAACATGAGATGTGATATCCAAATCCTTCCCCTTCCAAACCTGAGACCCTCCCTTTAGCATGAGATGTGATATCCAACTCCTTCCTATTCCAATCCTGAGACTCTTCTGATAGCATGAGATGTGATATCTCAATGCTTCTAATACCAAACCTGAGATCCTTCCGATAGCATGAGATGTGATATCTCAATGCTTCTAATACCAAACCTGAGATCCTTCCTATAACATGAGATGTGATATCCAAATCCTTCCCCTTCCAAACCTGAGACCCTCCCTTTAGCATGAGATGTGATATCCAACTCCTTCCCATTCCATTCCTGAGACCCTTCTGATAGCATGAGATGTGATATCTCAATGCCTCTAATACCAAACCTGAGATCCTACCTCTAACATGAAATGTGGTATGCAACTCTTTCCCCTTCCAAACCTGAGAGCCTTCCTATAGCATGAGATGTGATATCCAAGTCCTTCCCATTCCAATCCTGAGACCCTTCCTAGATCTTGAGATGTGATATCCAACTCCTTCCCATTCCAATTCTGAGACCCTTCCTATACTATGAGACTTGATATCTCAATGCTTCTAATACCAAACCTGAGACCCATAATATAACATGAGACGTGATATCCAAATCCTTCCCCTTCCAAACCTTAGACCCTTCCTTTATCATGAGATGTGATATCCAACTCCTTCCCATTCCAATCCTGAGACCCTTCCGATATCATGAGATGTGATATCTCAAAGCTTCTAATATCAAACTTGAGACCCTCCCTATAGCATGAGATGTGATATCCAAGTCCTTCCCATTCCAATCCTGAGACCCTTCCTATAGCATGAGATGTGATATCTCAATGCTTCTAATACCAAACCTGAGACCCTTCCTATGACATGAGATGGGAATATCCAACTCCTTCCCATTCCAATCCTGAGACCCTTCCGATAGCAGAGATGTGATATCTCAATGCTTATACCAAACCTGAGATCCTTCCTATAACATGAGATGTGATATCCAACTCCTTCCCATTCCAATCCTGAGACACTTCCTATAGCATGAGATGTGATATCTCACTGCTTATACCAAACCTGAGACCCTTCCCATAGCATGAGATGTGATATCTAAGTCCTTACCATTCCAATCCTGAGACACTTCCTATAGCATGAGATGTGATATCTCAATGCTTCTAATACCAAACCTGAGATCCTTCCTCTAACATGAAATGTGATATCCAACTTCTTCCCTTTCAAAACCTAAGAGCCTATCTATAGCATGAGATGTGATATCCAAGTCCTTCACATTCCAACCCTTAGACCCTTCCTACAGCATGCAATATGATATCTCAATGATTCTAATAACAAACCTGAGACCCGTCCTATAACATGAGATGGGATATCCAACTCCTTCCCATTCCAATCCTGAGACACTTCAGATAGCATGTGATATCTCAATGCTTATACCAAACCTGAGACCCTTCCTATAACATGAGATGTGATATCCAAATCCTTCCCGTTCCAAACCTGAGACCCTTCCTTTAGCATGAGATGTGATATCCAGCTCCTTCCCATTCCAATCCTGAGACACTTCCGATAGCATGAGATGTGATATCTCAATGCTTCTAATATCAAAACTGAGACCCTCCCTATAGCATGATATGTGATATCTAAGTCCTTCCCATTCCAATCCTGAGACCCTCCCTATAGCATGAGATGTGATATCCAACTCCTTCCCATTCCAATCCTGAGACCCTTCCTATAGCATGAGATATATCTCAATACTTCTAATACCAAACGTGAGATCCTTCCGATAACATGAGATGTGATATCCAAATCCTTCCCCTTCCAAACCTGAGACCCTCCCTTTAGCATGAGATGTGATATCCAACTCCTTCCTATTCCAATCCTGAGACTCTTCTGATAGCATGAGATGTGATATCTCAATGCTTCTAATACCAAACCTGAGATCCTTCCGATAGCATGAGATGTGATATCTCAATGCTTCTAATACCAAACCTGAGATCCTTCCTATAACATGAGATGTGATATCCAAATCCTTCCCCTTCCAAACCTGAGACCCTCCCTTTAGCATGAGATGTGATATCCAACTCCTTCCCATTCCATTCCTGAGACCCTTCTGATAGCATGAGATGTGATATCTCAATGCCTCTAATACCAAACCTGAGATCCTACCTCTAACATGAAATGTGGTATGCAACTCTTTCCCCTTCCAAACCTGAGAGCCTTCCTATAGCATGAGATGTGATATCCAAGTCCTTCCCATTCCAATCCTGAGACCCTTCCTAGATCTTGAGATGTGATATCCAACTCCTTCCCATTCCAATTCTGAGACCCTTCCTATACTATGAGACTTGATATCTCAATGCTTCTAATACCAAACCTGAGACCCATAATATAACATGAGACGTGATATCCAAATCCTTCCCCTTCCAAACCTTAGACCCTTCCTTTATCATGAGATGTGATATCCAACTCCTTCCCATTCCAATCCTGAGACCCTTCCGATATCATGAGATGTGATATCTCAAAGCTTCTAATATCAAACTTGAGACCCTCCCTATAGCATGAGATGTGATATCCAAGTCCTTCCCATTCCAATCCTGAGACCCTTCCTATAGCATGAGATGTGATATCTCAATGCTTCTAATACCAAACCTGAGACCCTTCCTATGACATGAGATGGGAATATCCAACTCCTTCCCATTCCAATCCTGAGACCCTTCCGATAGCAGAGATGTGATATCTCAATGCTTATACCAAACCTGAGATCCTTCCTATAACATGAGATGTGATATCCAACTCCTTCCCATTCCAATCCTGAGACACTTCCTATAGCATGAGATGTGATATCTCACTGCTTATACCAAACCTGAGACCCTTCCCATAGCATGAGATGTGATATCTAAGTCCTTCCCATTCCAATCCTGAGACACTTCCTATAGCATGAGATGTGATATCTCAATGCTTCTAATACCAAACCTGAGACTCTTCCTATAACATGAGATGGGAAATCCAACTCCTTCCCATTCCAATCCTGAGACCCTTTTGATAGCAGAGATGTGATATCTCAATGTTTATACCAAACCTGAGACCCTTCCTACGGCATGAGATGTCATATTCAACTCCTTCCCATTCCAATCCTGAGACCCTTCCTATAGCATGATATGTGATATCCAACTCCTTCCCATTCCAATCCTGAGACCCTTCCTATAGCATGAGATGTGATGTCTCAATGCTTCTAATACCAAACCTGATATCCTTCCTATAACATGAGATGTGATATCCAACTCCTTCCATTCCAATCCTGAGACCCTTCCTATAGCATGAGATGTGATATCTCAATGCTTCTACCAAACCTGAGACCCTTCCTATAGCATGAGATGTGATATCCAACTCCTTCCCATTCCAATCCTGAGACCCTTCCTATAGCCTGAGATGTGATATCTCAATGCCCCTAATACCAAACCTGAGATCCTTCCTCTAACATGAAATGTGATATCCAACTCCTTCACTTTCCAAACCTGAGAGCCTATCTATAGCATGAGATGTGATATCTAAGTCCTTCCCATTCCAATCCTTAGACCCTTCCTACAGCATGCAATATGATATCTCAATGATTCTAATAAAAAAACCTGAGACCCGTCCTATAACATGAGATGGGATATTCAACTCCTTCCCATTCCAATCCTGAGACACTTCCGATAGCAGAGCTGTGATATCTCAATGTTTATACCAAACCTGAGACCCTTCCTATAACATGAGATGTGATATCCAACTCCTTCCCGTTCCAAACCTGAGACCCTTCCTTTAGCATGAGATGTGATATCCAGCTCCTTCCCATTCCAATCCTGAGACACTTCCGATAGCATGAGATGTGATATCCAGCTCCTTCCCATTCCAATCCTGAGACACTTCCGATAGCAGAGATGTGATATCTCAATGTTTATACCAAACCTGAGACCCTTCCTATAACATGAGATGTGATATCCAACTCCTTCCCATTCCAATCCTGAGACCCTTCCTATAGCATGAGATGTGATATCTCAATACTTCTAATACCAAACCTGAGATCCTTCCGATAACATGAGATGTGATATCTCAATACTTCTAATACCAAACCTGAGATCCATCCTATAACATGAGATGTGATATCCAAATCCTTCCCCTTCCAAACCTGAGACCCTCCCTTTAGCATGAGATGTGATATCCAACTCCTTCCCATTCCAATCCTGAGACCCTTCTGATAGCATAAGATATATCTCAATGCTTCTATACCAAACCTGAGATCCTTCCGATAGCATGAGATGTGATATCTCAATACTTCTAATACCAAACCTGAGATCCTTCCTATAACATGAGATGTGATATCCAAATCCTTATCTTCCAAACCTGAGACCCTTCCTTCCTTTATCCAACTCCTTCCCATTCCAATCCTGAGACTCTTCTGATAGCATAAGATTTGATATCTCAATGCTTCTATACCAAACCTGAGATCCTTCTGATAGCATGAGATGTGATATCTCAATACTTCTAATACCAAACCTGAGATCCTACCTCTAACATGAAATGTGATATCCAACTCTTTCCCCTTGCAAACCTGAGAGCCTTCCTATAGCATGAGATGTGATATCCAAGTCCTTCCCATTCCAATCCTGAGACCCTTCCTATAGCATGAGATGGGATATCCAACTCCTTCCAAATCCAATCCCGATACCCTTCCGATAGCATGAGATGTGATATCCCAATGCTTCTACCAAACCTGAGACCCATACTATGGCATGAGATGTGATATCAAACTCCTTCCCATTCTAATCCTGAGACCCTTCCTATAGCTTGAGATGTGATATCCAACTCCTTCCCATTCCAATTCTGAGACCCTTCCTATACCATGAGACTTGATATCTCAATGCTTCTAATACCAAACCTGAGACCCGTCCTATAACATGAGATGTGATATCCAAATCCTTCCCCTTCCAAACCTTAGACCCTTCCTTTATCATGAGATGTGATATCCAATTCCTTCCCATTCCAATCTTGAGACCCTTCCGATATCATGAAATGTGATATCTCAATGCTTCTAATATCAAACTTGAGACCCTCCTTATAGCATGAGATGTGATATCCAAGTCCTTCCCATTCCAAACCTGAGACCCTTCCTACGGCATGAGATGTCATATTCAACTCCTTCCCATTCCAATCCTGAGACCCTTCCTATAGCATGAGATGTGATATCCAACTCCTTCCCATTCCAATCCTGAGACCCTTCCTATAGCATGAGATGTGATGTCTCAATGCTTCTAATACCAAACCTGATATCCTTCCTATAACATGAGATGTGATATCCAACTCCTTCCATTCCAATCCCGAGACCCTTCCTATAGCATGAGATGTGATATCTCAATGCTTCTACCAAACCTGAGACCCTTCCTATAGCATGAGATGTGATATCCAACTCCTTCCCATTCCAATCCTGAGACCCTTCCTATAGCCTGAGATGTGATATCTCAATGCCCCTAATACCAAACCTGAGATCCTTCCTCTAACATGAAATGTGATATCCAACTCCTTCACTTTCCAAACCTGAGAGCCTATATATAGCATGAGATGTGATATCTAAGTCCTTCCCATTCCAATCCTTAGACCCTTCCTACAGCATGCAATATGATATCTCAATGATTCTAATAAAAAAACCTGAGACCCGTCCTATAACATGAGATGGGATATCCAACTCCTTCCCATTCCAATCCTGAGACCCTTCCTTTAGCATGAGATGTGATATCCAGCTCCTTCCCATTCCAATCCTGAGACACTTCCGATAGCAGAGATGTGATATCTCAATGTTTATACCAAACCTGAAACCCTTCCTATAACATGAGATGTGATATCCAACTCCTTCCCGTTCCAAACCTGAGACCCTTCCTTTAGCATGAGATGTGATATCCAGCTCCTTCCCATTCCAATCCTGAGACACTTCCGATAGCATGAGATGTGATATCTCAATGCTTCTAATATCAAAACTGAGACCCTCCCTATAGCATGATATGTGATATCTAAGTCCTTCCCATTCCAATCCTGAGACCCTTCCTATAGCATGAGATGTGATATCTCAATGCTTCTACCAAACCTGAGACCCTTCCTTTAGCATGAGATGTGATATCCAACTCCTTCCCATTCCAATCCTGAGACCCTTCCTATAGCATGAGATGTGATATCTCAATACTTCTAACACCAAACCTGAGATCCTTCCGATAACATGAGATGTGATATCTCAATACTTCTAATACCAAACCTGAGATCCATCCTATAACATGAGATGTGATATCCAAATCCTTCCCCTTCCAAACCTGAGAACCTCCCTTTAGCATGAGATGTGATATCCAACTCCTTCCCATTCCAATCCTGAGACCCTTCTGATAGCATAAGATATATCTCAATGCTTCTATACCAAACCTGAGATCCTTCCGATAGCATGAGATGTGATATCTCAATACTTCTAATACCAAACCTGAGATCCTTCCTATAACATGAGATGGGATATCCAACTCCTTCCCATTCCAATCCTGAGACACTTCCGATAGCAGAGATGTGATATCTCAATGTTTATACCAAACCTGAGACCCTTCCTATAACATGAGATGTGATATCCAACTCCTTCCCATTCCAAACCTGAGACCCTTCCTTTAGCATGAGATGTGATATCCAGCTCCTTCCCATTCCAATCCTGAGACACTTCCGATAGCATGAGATGTGATATCTCAATGCTTCTAATATCAAAACTGAGACCCTCCCTATAGCATGATATGTGATATTCAATACTTCTAACACCAAACCTGAGATCCTTCCGATAACATGAGATGTGATATCTCAATACTTCTAATACCAAACCTGAGATGAATCCTAGAACATGAGATGTGATATCCAAATCCTTCCCCTTCCAAACCCGAGACCCTCCCTTTAGCATGAGATGTGATATCCAACTCCTTCCCATTCCAATCCTGAGACCCTACTGATAGCATAAGATATATCTCAAAGCTTCTATACCAAACCTGAGATCCTTCTGATAGCATGAGATGTGATATCTAAATACTTCTAATACCAAACCTGAGATCCTACCTCTAACATAAAATGTGATATCCAACTCTTTCCCCTTGCAAACCTGAGAGCCTTCCTATAGCATGAGATGTGATATCCAAGTCCTTCCCATTCCAATCCTGAGACCCTTCCTATAACATGAGATGTGATATCCAACTCCTTCCCATTCCAACCTGAGACCCTTCCTATAGCATGAGATGGGATATCCAACTCCTTCCAAATCCAATCCCGATACCCTTCCGATAGCATGAGATGTGATATCCCAATGCTTCTACGAAACCTGAGACCCATACTATGGCATGAGATGTGATATCAAACTCCTTCCCATTCTAATCCTGAGACCCTTCCTATAGCTTGAGATGTGATATCCAACTCCTTCCCATTCCAATTCTGAGACCCTTCCTATAGCATGAGATGTGATATCCAACTCCTTCCCATTCCAATCCTGAGACCCTTCCTATAGCATGAGATGTGATGTCTCAATGCTTCTAATACCAAACCTGATATCCTTCCTATAACATGAGATGTGATATCCAACTCCTTCCATTCCAATCCTGAGACCCTTCCTATAGCATGAGATGTGATATCTCAATGCTTCTACCAAACCTGAGACCCTTCCTATAGCATGAGATGTGATATCCAACTCCTTCCCATTCCAATCCTGAGACCCTTCCTATAAACTGAGATGTGATATCTCAATGCCCCTAATACCAAACCTGAGATCCTTCCTCTAACATGAAATGTGATATCCAACTCCTTCACTTTCCAAACCTGAGAGCCTATCTATAGCATGAGATGTGATATCTAAGTCCTTCCCATTCCAATCCTTAGACCCTTCCTACAGCATGCAATATGATATCTCAATGATTCTAATAAAAAAACCTGAGACCCGTCCTATAACATGAGATGGGATATTCAACTCCTTCCCATTCCAACCTGAGACCCTTCCTATAGCATGAGATGGGATATCCAACTCCTTCCAAATCCAATCCCGATACCCTTCCGATAGCATGAGATGTGATATCCCAATGCTTCTACCAAACCTGAGACCCATACTATGGCATGAGATGTGATATCAAACTCCTTCCCATTCTAATCCTGAGACCCTTCCTATAGCTTGAGATGTGATATCCAACTCCTTCCCATTACAATTCTGAGACCCTTCCTATAGCATGAGATGTGATATCCAACTCCTTCCCATTCCAATCCTGAGACCCTTCCTATAGCATGAGATGTGATGTCTCAATGCTTCTAATACCAAACCTGATATCCTTCCTATAACATGAGATGTGATATCCAACTCCTTCCATTCCAATCCTGAGACCCTTCCTATAGCATGAGATGTGATATCTCAATGCTTCTACCAAACCTGAGACCCTTCCTATAGCATGAGATGTGATATCCAACTCCTTCCCATTCCAATCCTGAGACCCTTCCTATAGACTGAGATGTGATATCTCAATGCCCCTAATACCGAACCTGAGATCCTTCCTCTAACATGAAATGTGATATCCAACTCCTTCACTTTCCAAACCTGAGAGCCTATCTATAGCATGAGATGTGATATCTAAGTCCTTCCCATTCCAATCCTTAGACCCTTCCTACAGCATGCAATATGATATCTCAATGATTCTAATAAAAAAACCTGAGACCCTTCCTATAACATGAGATGTCATATCCAACTCCTTCCCGTTCCAAACCTGAGACCCTTCCTTTAGCATGAGATGTGATATCCAGCTCCTTCCCATTCCAATCCTGAGACACTTCCGATAGCATGAGATGTGATATCCAGCTCCTTCCCATTCCAATCCTGAGACACTTCCGATAGCAGAGATGTGATATCTCAATGTTTATACCAAACCTGAGACCCTTCCTATAACATGAGATGTGATATCCAACTCCTTCCCATTCCAATCCTGAGACCCTTCCTATAGCATGAGATGTGATATCTCAATACTTCTAATACCAAACCTGAGATCCTTCCGATAACATGAGATGTGATATCTCAATACTTCTAATACCAAACCTGAGATCCATCCTATAACATGAGATGTGATATCCAAATCCTTCCCCTTCCAAACCTGAGACCCTCCCTTTAGCATGAGATGTGATATCCAACTCCTTCCCATTCCAATCCTGAGACCCTTCTGATAGCATAAGATATATCTCAATGCTTCTATACCAAACCTGAGATCCTTCCGATAGCATGAGATGTGATATCTCAATACTTCTAATACCAAACCTGAGATCCTTCCTATAACATGAGATGTGATATCCAAATCCTTCCCCTTCCAAACCTGAGACCCTCCCTTTAGCATGAGATGTGATATCCAACTCCTTCCCATTCCAATCCTGAGACTCTTCTGATAGCATAAGATTTGATATCTCAATGCTTCTATACCAAACCTGAGATCCTTCTGATAGCATGAGATGTGATATCTCAATACTTCTACCAAACCTGAGATCCTACCTCTAACATGAAATGTGATATCCAACTCTTTCCCCTTGCAAACCTGAGAGCCTTCCTATAGCATGAGATGTGATATCCAAGTCCTTCCCATTCCAATCCTGAGACCCTTCCTATAACATGAGATGTGATATCCAACTCCTTCCCATTCCAACCTGAGACCCTTCCTATAGCATGAGATGGGATATCCAACTCCTTCCAAATCCAATCCCGATACCCTTCCGATAGCATGAGATGTGATATCCCAATGCTTCTACCAAACCTGAGACCCATACTATGGCATGAGATGTGATATCAAACTCCTTCCCATTCTAATCCTGAGACCCTTCCTATAGCTTGAGATGTGATATCCAACTCCTTCCCATTCCAATTCTGAGACCCTTCCTATACCATGAGACTTGATATCTCAATGCTTCTAATACCAAACCTGAGACCCGTCCTATAACATGAGATGTGATATCCAAATCCTTCCCCTTCCAAACCTTAGACCCTTCCTTTATCATGAGATGTGATATCCAATTCCTTCCCATTCCAATCTTGAGACCCTTCCGATATCATGAAATGTGATATCTCAATGCTTCTAATATCAAACTTGAGACCCTCCTTATAGCATGAGATGTGATATCCAAGTCCTTCCCATTCCAAACCTGAGACCCTTCCTACGGCATGAGATGTCATATTCAACTCCTTCCCATTCCAATCCTGAGACCCTTCCTATAGCATGAGATGTGATATCCAACTCCTTCCCATTCCAATCCTGAGAACCTTCCTATAGCATGAGATGTGATGTCTCAATGCTTCTAATACCAAACCTGATATCCTTCCTATAACATGAGATGTGATATCCAACTCCTTCCATTCCAATCCTGAGACCCTTCCTATAGCATGAGATGTGATATCTCAATGCTTCTACCAAACCTGAGACCCTTCCTATAGCATGAGATGTGATATCCAACTCCTTCCCATTCCAATCCTGAGACCCTTCCTATAGCCTGAGATGTGATATCTCAATGCCCCTAATGCCAAACCTGAGATCCTTCCTCTAACATGAAATGTGATATCCAACTCCTTCACTTTCCAAACCTGAGAGCCTATCTATAGCATGAGATGTGATATCTAAGTCCTTCCCATTCCAATCCTTAGACCCTTCCTACAGCATGCAATATGATATCTCAATGATTCTAATAAAAAAACCTGAGACCCGTCCTATAACATGAGATGGGATATCCAACTCCTTCCCATTCCAATCCTGAGACACTTCCGATAGCAGAGATGTGATATCTCAATGTTTATACCAAACCTGAGACCCTTCCTATAACATGAGATGTGATATCCAACTCCTTCACGTTCCAAACCCGAGACCCTTCCTTTAGCATGAGATGTGATATCCAGCTCCTTCCCATTCCAATCCTGAGACACTTCCGATAGCATGAGATGTGATATCTCAATGCTTCTAATATCAAAACTGAGAACCTCCCTATAGCATGATATGTGATATCTAAGTCCTTCACAAATAATCCTGAGACCCTTCCTATAGCATGAGATGTGATATCTCAATGCTTCTACCAAACCTGAGACCCTTCCTTTAGCATGAGATGTGATATCCAACTCCTTCCCATTCCAATCCTGAGACCCTTCCTATAACATGAGATGTGATATCCAACTCCTTCCCATTCCAACCTGAGACACTTCCTATAGCATGAGAAGGGATATCCAACTCCTTCCCAATCCAATCCTGAGACCCTTCCGATAGCAGAGATGTGATATCTCAATGCTTATACCAAACCTGAGACCCTTCCTATGGCATGAGATGTGATATCCAACTCCTTGCCATTCAAATCCTGAGACCCTTCCTATAGCATGAGAAGGGATAGCCAACTCCTTCCCAATCCAATCCTGAGACCCTTCCGATAGCAGAGACGTGATATCTCAATGCTTCTACCAAACCTGAGACCCTTCCTTTAGCATGAGATGTGATATCCAAATCCTTCACATTCCAATCCTGAGACCCTTCCTATAGCATGAGATGTGATATCTCAATGCTTCTAATACCAAACCTGAGATCCTTCCTATAACATGAGATGTGATATCCAATTCCTTCCCATTCCAAACCTGAGACCCTTCCTATTGGATGAGATGTGATATCCAACTCCTTCCCATTCCAACCCTGAGACCCTTCCTATAGCATGAGATGTGATGTCTCAATGCTTCTAATACCAAACCTGAGATCCTTCCTATAACATGAGATGTGATATCCAACTCCTTCCATTCCAATCCTGAGACCCGTCCTATAGCATGAGATGTGATATCTCAATGCTTATACCAAACCTGAGACCCTTCCTATAGCATGAGATGTGATATCCAACTGCTTCCCATTCCAATCCTGAGACCCTTCCTATAGCATGAGATGTGATATCTCAATGCTTCTAATACCAAACCTGAGATCCTTCCTCTAACATGAAATGTGATATCCAACTCCTTCCCTTTCAAAACCTAAGAGCCTATCTATAGCATGAGATGTGATATCCAAGTCCTTCACATTCCAACCCTTAGACCCTTCCTACAGCATGCAATATGATATCTCAATGATTCTAATAACAAACCTGAGACCCGTCCTATAACATGAGATGGGATATCCAACTCCTTCCCATTCCAATCCTGAGACACTTCCGATAGCATGTGATATCTCAATGCTTATACCAAACCTGAGACCCTTCCTATAACATGAGATGTGATATCCAAATCCTTCCCGTTCCAAACCTGAGACCCTTCCTTTAGCATGAGATGTGATATCCAGCTCCTTCCCATTCCAATCCTGAGACACTTCCGATAGCATGAGATGTGATATCTCAATGCTTCTAATATCAAAACTGAGACCCTCCCTATAGCATGATATGTGATATCTAAGTCCTTCCCATTCCAATCCTGAGACCCTCCCTATAGCATGAGATGTGATATCCAACTCCTTCCCATTCCAATCCTGAGACCCTTCCTATAGCATGAGATATATCTCAATACTTCTAATACCAAACGTGAGATCCTTCCGATAACATGAGATGTGATATCCAAATCCTTCCCCTTCCAAACCTGAGACCCTCCCTTTAGCATGAGATGTGATATCCAACTCCTTCCTATTCCAATCCTGAGACTCTTCTGATAGCATGAGATGTGATATCTCAATGCTTCTAATACCAAACCTGAGATCCTTCCGATAGCATGAGATGTGATATCTCAATGCTTCTAATACCAAACCTGAGATCCTTCCTAGAAAACATGAGATGTGATATCCAAATCCTTCCCCTTCCAAACCTGAGACCCTCCCTTTAGCATGAGATGTGATATCCAACTCCTTCCCATTCCATTCCTGAGACCCTTCTGATAGCATGAGATGTGATATCTCAATGCCTCTAATACCAAACCTGAGATCCTACCTCTAACATGAAATGTGATATCCAACTCTTTCCCCTTCCAAACCTGAGAGCCTTCCTATAGCATGAGATGTGATATCCAAGTCCTTCCCATTCCAATCCTGAGACCCTTCCTAGATCTTGAGATGTGATATCCAACTCCTTCCCATTCCAATTCTGAGACCCTTCCTATACTATGAGACTTGATATCTCAATGCTTCTAATACCAAACCTGAGACCCATAATATAACATGAGACGTGATATCCAAATCCTTCCCCTTCCAAACCTTAGACCCTTCCTTTATCATGAGATGTGATATCCAACTCCTTCCCATTCCAATCCTGAGACCCTTCCGATATCATGAGATGTGATATCTCAAAGCTTCTAATATCAAACTTGAGACCCTCCCTATAGCATGAGATGTGATATCCAAGTCCTTCCCATTCCAATCCTGAGACCCTTCCTATAGCATGAGATGTGATATCTCAATGCTTCTAATACCAAACCTGAGACCCTTCCTATGACATGAGATGGGAATATCCAACTCCTTCCCATTCCAATCCTGAGACCCTTCCGATAGCAGAGTTGTGATATCTCAATGCTTATACCAAACCTGAGATCCTTCCTATAACATGAGATGTGATATCCAACTCCTTCCCATTCCAATCCTGAGACACTTCCTATAGCATGAGATGTGATATCTCACTGCTTATACCAAACCTGAGACCCTTCCCATAGCATGAGATGTGATATCTAAGTCCTTCCCATTCCAATCCTGAGACACTTCCTATAGCATGAGATGTGATATCTCAATGCTTCTAATACCAAACCTGAGACTCTTCCTATAACATGAGATGGGAAATCCAACTCCTTCCCATTCCAATCCTGAGACCCTTTTGATAGCAGAGATGTGATATCTCAATGTTTATACCAAACCTGAGACCCTTCCTACGGCATGAGATGTCATATTCAACTCCTTCCCATTCCAATCCTGAGACCCTTCCTATAGCATGAGATGTGATATCCAACTCCTTCCCATTCCAATCCTGAGACCCTTCCTATAGCATGAGATGTGATGTCTCAATGCTTCTAATACCAAACCTGATATCCTTCCTATAACATGAGATGTGATATCCAACTCCTTCCATTCCAATCCTGAGACCCTTCCTATAGCATGAGATGTGATATCTCAATGCTTCTACCAAACCTGAGACCCTTCCTATAGCATGAGATGTGATATCCAACTTCTTCCCATTCCAATCCTGAGACCCTTCCTATAGCCTGAGATGTGATATCTCAATGCCCCTAATACCAAACCTGAGATCCTTCCTCTAACATGAAATGTGATATCCAACTCCTTCACTTTCCAAACCTGAGAGCCTATCTATAGCATGAGATGTGATATCTAAGTCCTTCCCATTCCAATCCTTAGACCCTTCCTACAGCTTGCAATATGATATCTCAATGATTCTAATAAAAAAACCTGAGACCCGTACTATAACATGAGATGGGATATTCAACTCCTTCCCATTCCAATCCTGAGACACTTCCGATAGCAGAGCTGTGATATCTCAATGTTTATACCAAACCTGAGACCCTTCCTATAACATGAGATGTGATATCCAACTCCTTCCCGTTCCAAACCTGAGACCCTTCCTTTAGCATGAGATGTGATATCCAGCTCCTTCCCATTCCAATCCTGAGACACTTCCGATAGCATGAGATGTGATATCCAGCTCCTTCCCATTCCAATCCTGAGACACTTCCAATAGCAGAGATGTGATATCTCAATGTTTATACCAAACCTGAGACCCTTCCTATAACATGAGATGTGATATCCAACTCCTTCCCATTCCAATCCTGAGACCCTTCCTATAGCATGAGATGTGATATCTCAATACTTCTAATACCAAACCTGAGATCCTTCCGATAACATGAGATGTGATATCTCAATACTTCTAATACCAAACCTGAGATCCATCCTATAACATGAGATGTGATATCCAAATCCTTCCCCTTCCAAACCTGAGACCCTCCCTTTAGCATGAGATGTGATATCCAGCTCCTTCCCATTCCAATCCTGAGACCCTTCTGATAGCATAAGATATATCTCAATGCTTCTATACCAAACCTGAGATCCTTCCGATAGCATGAGATGTGATATCTCAATACTTCTAATACCAAACCTGAGATCCTTCCTATAACATGAGATGTGATATCCAAATCCTTATCTTCCAAACCTGAGACCCTTCCTTCCTTTATCCAACTCCTTCCCATTCCAATCCTGAGACTCTTCTGATAGCATAAGATTTGATATCTCAATGCTTCTATACCAAACCTGAGATCCTTCTGATAGCATGAGATGTGATATCTCAATACTTATAATACCAAACCTGAGATCCTACCTCTAACATGAAATGTGATATCCAACTCTTTCCCCTTGCAAACCTGAGAGCCTTCCTATAGCATGAGATGTGATATCCAAGTCCTTCCCATTCCAATCCTGAGACCCTTCCTATAACATGAGATGTGATATCCAACTCCTTCCCATTCCAACCTGAGACCCTTCCTATAGCATGAGATGGGATATCCAACTCATTCCAAATCCAATCCCGATACCCTTCCGATAGCATGAGATGTGATATCCCAATGCTTCTACCAAACCTGAGGCCCATACTATGGCATGAGATGTGATATCAAACTCCTTCCCATTCCAATCCTGAGACCCTTCCTATAGCTTGAGATGTGATATCCAACTCCTTCCCATTCCAATTCTGAGACCCTTCCTATACCATGAGACTTGATATCTCAATGCTTCTAATACCAAACCTGAGACCCGTCCTATAACATGAGATGTGATATCCAAATCCTTCCCCTTCCAAACCTTAGACCCTTCCTTTATCATGAGATGTGATATCCAATTCCTTCCCATTCCAATCTTGAGACCCTTCCGATATCATGAAATGTGATATCTCAATGCTTCTAATATCAAACTTGAGACCCTCCTTATAGCATGAGATGTGATATCCAAGTCCTTCCCATTCCAAACCTGAGACCCTTCCTACGGCATGAGATGTCATATTCAACTCCTTCCCATTCCAATCCTGAGACCCTTCCTATAGCATGAGATGTGATATCCAACTCCTTCCCATTCCAATCCTGAGACCCTTCCTATAGCATGAGATGTGATGTCTCAATGCTTCTAATACCAAACCTGATATCCTTCCTATAACATGAGATGTGATATCCAACTCCTTCCATTCCAATCCCGAGACCCTTCCTATAGCATGAGATGTGATATCTCAATGCTTCTACCAAACCTGAGACCCTTCCGATAGCATGAGATGTGATATCCAACTCCTTCCCATTCCAATCCTGAGACCCTTCCTATAGCCTGAGATGTGATATCTCAATGCCCCTAATACCAAACCTGAGATCCTTCCTCTAACATGAAATGTGATATCCAACTCCTTCACTTTCCAAACCTGAGAGCCTATCTATAGCATGAGATGTGATATCTAAGTCCTTCCCATTCCAATCCTTAGACCCTTCCTACAGCATGCAATATGATATCTCAATGATTCTAATAAAAAAACCTGAGACCCGTCCTATAACATGAGATGGGATATCCAACTCCTTCCCATTCCAATCCTGAGACACTTCCGATAGCAGAGATGTGATATCTCAATGTTTATACCAAACCTGAGACCCTTCCTATAACATGAGATGTGATATCCAACTCCTTCCCGTTCCAAACCTGAGACCCTTCCTTTAGCATGAGATGTGATATCCAGCTCCTTCCCATTCCAATCCTGAGACACTTCCGATAGCATGAGATGTGATATCTCAATGCTTCTAATATCAAAACTGAGACCCTCCCTATAGCATGATATGTGATATCTAAGTCCTTCCCATTCCAATCCTGAGACCCTTCCTAAAGCATGAGATGTGATATCTCAATGCTTCTACCAAACCTGAGACCCTTCCTTTAGCATGAGATGTGATATCCAAATCCTTCACATTCCAATCCTGAGACCCTTCCTATAGCATGAGATGTGATATCTCAATGCTTCTAATACCAAACCTGAGATCCTTCCTATAACATGAGATGTGATATCCAATTCCTTCCCATTCCAAACCTGAGACCCTTCCTATTGGATGAGATGTGATATCCAACTCCTTCCCATTCCAACCCTGAGACCCTTCCTATAGCATGAGATGTGATGTCTCAATGCTTCTAATACCAAACCTGAGATCCTTCCTATAACATGAGATGTGATATCCAACTCCTTCCATTCCAATCCTGAGACCCGTCCTATAGCATGAGATGTGATATCTCAATGCTTATACCAAACCTGAGACCCTTCCTATAGCATGAGATGTGATATCCAACTGCTTCCCATTCCAATCCTGAGACCCTTCCTGTAGCATGAGATGTGATATCTCAATGCTTCTAATACCAAACCTGAGATCCTTCCTCTAACATGAAATGTGATATCCAACTCCTTCCCTTTCAAAACCTAAGAGCCTATCTATAGCATGAGATGTGATATCCAAGTCCTTCACATTCCAACCCTTAGACCCTTCCTACAGCATGCAATATGATATCTCAATGATTCTAATAACAAACCTGAGACCCGTCCTATAACATGAGATGGGATATCCAACTCCTTCCCATTCCAATCCTGAGACACTTCCGATAGCATGTGATATCTCAATGCTTATACCAAACCTGAGACCCTTCCTATAACATGAGATGTGATATCCAAATCCTTCCCGTTCCAAACCTGAGACCCTTCCTTTAGCATGAGATGTGATATCCAGCTCCTTCCCATTCCAATCCTGAGACACTTCCGATAGCATGAGATGTGATATCTCAATGCTTCTAATATCAAAACTGAGACCCTCCCTATAGCATGATATGTGATATCTAAGTCCTTCCCATTCCAATCCTGAGACCCTCCCTATAGCATGAGATGTGATATCCAACTCCTTCCCATTCCAATCCTGAGACCCTTCCTATAGCATGAGATATATCTCAATACTTATAATACCAAACCTGAGATCCTACCTCTAACATGAAATGTGATATCCAACTCTTTCCCCTTGCAAACCTGAGAGCCTTCCTATAGCATGAGATTTGATATCCAAGTCCTTCCCATTCCAATCCTGAGACCCTTCCTATAACATGAGATGTGATATCCAACTCCTTCCCATTCCAACCTGAGACCCTTCCTATAGCATGAGATGGGATATCCAACTCCTTCCAAATCCAATCCCGATACCCTTCCGATAGCATGAGATGTGATATCCCAATGCTTCTACCAAACCTGAGACCCATACTATGGCATGAGATGTGATATCAAACTCCTTCCCATTCTAATCCTGAGACCCTTCCTATAGCTTGAGATGTGATATCCAACTCCTTCCCATTCCAATTCTGAGACCCTTCCTATACCATGAGACTTGATATCTCAATGCTTCTAATACCAAACCTGAGACCCGTCCTATAACATGAGATGTGATATCCAAATCCTTCCCCTTCCAAACCTTAGACCCTTCCTTTATCATGAGATGTGATATCCAATTCCTTCCCATTCCAATCTTGAGACCCTTCCGATATCATGAAATGTGATATCTCAATGCTTCTAATATCAAACTTGAGACCCTCCTTATAGCATGAGATGTGAAATCCAAGTCCTTCCCATTCCAAACCTGAGACCCTTCCTACGGCATGAGATGTCATATTCAACTCCTTCCCATTCCAATCCTGAGACCCTTCCTATAGCATGAGATGTGATATCCAACTCCTTCCCATTCCAATCCTGAGACCCTTCCTATAGCATGAGATTTGATGTCTCAATGCTTCTAATACCAAACCTGATATCCTTCCTATAACATGAGATGTGATATCCAACTCCTTCCATTCCAATCCCGAGACCCTTCCTATAGCATGAGATGTGATATCTCAATGCTTCTACCAAACCTGAGACCCTTCCTATAGCATGAGATGTGATATCCAACTCCTTCCCATTCCAATCCTGAGACCCTTCCTATAGCCTGAGATGTGATATCTCAATGCCCCTAATACCAAACCTGAGATCCTTCCTCTAACATGAAATGTGATATCCAACTCCTTCACTTTCCAAACCTGAGAGCCTATCTATAGCATGAGATGTGATATCTAAGTCCTTCCCATTCCAATCCTTAGACCCTTCCTACAGCATGCAATATGATATCTCAATGATTCTAATAAAAAAACCTGAGACCCGTCCTATAACATGAGATGGGATATCCAACTCCTTCCCATTCCAATCCTGAGACACTTCCGATAGCAGAGATGTGATATCTCAATGTTTATACCAATCCTGAGACCCTTCCTATAACATGAGATGTGATATCCAACTCCTTCCCGTTCCAAACCTGAGACCCTTCCTTTAGCATGAGATGTGATATCCAGCTCCTTCCCATTCCAATCCTGAGACACTTCCGATAGCATGAGATGTGATATCTCAATGCTTCTAATATCAAAACTGAGACCCTCCCTATAGCATGATATGTGATATCTAAGTCCTTCCCATTCCAATCCTGAGACCCTTCCTATAGCATGAGATGTGATATCTCAATGCTTCTACCAAACCTGAGACCCTTCCTTTAGCATGAGATGTGATATCCAACTCCTTCCCATTCCAATCCTGAGACCCTTCCTATAGCATGAGATGTGATATCTCAATACTTCTAACACCAAACCTGAGATCCTTCCGATAACATGAGATGTGATATCTCAATACTTCTAATACCAAACCTGAGATCCATCCTATAACATGAGATGTGATATCCAAATCCTTCCCCTTCCAAACCTGAGACCCTCCCTTTAGCATGAGATGTGATATCCAACTCCTTCCCATTCCAATCCTGAGACCCTTCTGATAGCATAAAATATATCTCAATGCTTCTATACCAAACCTGAGATCCTTCCGATAGAATGAGATGTGATATCTCAATACTTCTAATACCAAACCTGAGATCCTTCCTATAACATGAGATGTGATATCCAAATCCTTATCTTCCAAACCTGAGACCCTTCCTTTACCATGAGATGTGATATCCAACTCCTTCCCATTCCAATCCTGAGACTCTTCTGATAGCATAAGATTTGATATCTCAATGCTTCTATACCAAACCTGAGATCCTTCTGATAGCATGAGATGTGATATCTCAATACTTCTAATACCAAACCTGAGATCCTACCTCTAACATAAAATGTGATATCCAACTCTTTCCCCTTGCAAACCTGAGAGCCTTCCTATAGCATGAGATGTGATATCCAAGTCCTTCCCATTCCAATCCTGAGACCCTTCCTATAACATGAGATGTGATATCCAACTCCTTCCCATTCCAACCTGAGACCCTTCCTATAGCATGAGATGGGATATCCAACTCCTTCCAAATCCAATCCCGATACCCTTCCGATAGCATGAGATGTGATATCCCAATGCTTCTACCAAACCTGAGACCCATACTATGGCATGAGATGTGATATCAAACTCCTTCCCATTCTAATCCTGAGACCCTTCCTATAGCTTGAGATGTGATATCCAACTCCTTCTCATTCCAATTCTGAGACCCTTCCTATAACATGAGATGTGATATCCAACTCCTTCCCATTCCAATCCTGAGACCCTTCCTATAGCATGAGATGTGATGTCTCAATGCTTCTAATACCAAACCTGATATCCTTCCTATAACATGAGATGTGATATCCAACTCCTTCCATTCCAATCCTGAGACCCTTCCTATAGCATGAGATGTGATATCTCAATGCTTCTACCAAACCTGAGACCCTTCCTAGAGCATGAGATGTGATATCCAACTCCTTCCCATTCCAATCCTGAGACCCTTCCTATAGCCTGAGATGTGATATCTCAATGCCCCTAATACCAAACCTGAGATCCTTCCTCTAACATGAAATGTGATATCGAACTCCTTCACTTTCCAAACCTGAGAGCCTATCTATAGCATGAGATGTGATATCTAAGTCCTTCCCATTCCAATCCTTAGACCCTTCCAACAGCATGCAATATGATATCTCAATGATTCTAATAAAAAAACCTGAGACCCTTCCTATAACATGAGATGGGATATCCAACTCCTTCCCATTCCAATCCTGAGACACTTCCGATAGCAGAGATGTGATATCTCAATGTTTATACCAAACCTGAGACCCTTCCTATAACATGAGATGTGATATCCAACTCCTTCCCATTCCAAACCTGAGACCCTTCCTTTAGCATGAGATGTGATATCCAGCTCCTTCCCATTCCAATCCTGAGACACTTCCGATAGCATGAGATGTGATATCTCAATGCTTCTAATATCAAAACTGAGACCCTCCCTATAGCATGATATGTGATATCTCAATACTTCTAACACCAAACCTGAGATCCTTCCGATAACATGAGATGTGATATCTCAATACTTCTAATACCAAACCTGAGATCCATCCTAGAACATGAGATGTGATATCCAAATCCTTCCCCTTCCAAACCCGAGACACTCCCTTTAGCATGAGATGTGATATCCAACTCCTTCCCATTCCAATCCTGAGACCCTACTGATAGCATAAGATATATCTCAAAGCTTCTATACCAAACCTGAGATCCTTCTGATAGCATGAGATGTGATATCTCAATACTTCTAATACCAAACCTGAGATCCTACCTCTAACATAAAATGTGATATCCAACTCTTTCCCCTTGCAAACCTGAGAGCCTTCCTATAGCATAAGATGTGATATCCAAGTCCTTCCCATTCCAATCCTGAGACCCTTCCTATAACATGAGATGTGATATCCAACTCCTTCCCATTCCAACCTGAGACCCTTCCTATAGCATGAGATGGGATATCCAACTCCTTCCAAATCCAATCCCGATACCCTTCCGATAGCATGAGATGTGATATCCCAATGCTTCTACCAAACCTGAGACCCATACTATGGCATGAGATGTGATATCAAACTCCTTCCCATTCTAATCCTGAGACCCTTCCTATAGCTTGAGATGTGATATCCAACTCCTTCCCATTCCAATTCTGAGACCCTTCCTATAGCATGAGATGTGATATCCAACTCCTTCCCATTCCAATCCTGAGACCCTTCGTATAGCATGAGATGTGATGTCTCAATGCTTCTAATACCAAACCTGATATCCTTCCTATAACATGAGATGCGATATCCAACTCCTTCCATTCCAATCCTGAGACCCTTCCTATAGCATGAGATGTGATATCTCAATGCTTCTACCAAACCTGAGACCCTTCCTATAGCATGAGATGTGATATCCAACTCCTTCCCATTCCAATCCTGAGACCCTTCCTATAGACTGAGATGTGATATCTCAATGCCCCTAATACCAAACCTGAGATCCTTCCTCTAACATGAAATGTGATATCCAACTCCTTCACTTTCCAAACCTGAGAGCCTATCTATAGCATGAGATGTGATATCTAAGTCCTTCCCATTCCAATCCTTAGACCCTTCCTACAGCATGCAATATGATATCTCAAGGATTCTAATAAAAAAACCTGAGACCCGTCCTATAACATGAGATGGGATATTCAACTCCTTCCCATTCCAATCCTGAGACACTTCCGATAGCAGAGCTGTGATATCTCAATGTTTATACCAAACCTGAGATCCTTCCTATAACATGAGATGTGATATCCAACTCCTTCCCGTTCCAAACCTGAGACCCTTCCTTTAGCATGAGATGTGATATCCAGCTCCTTCCCATTCCAATCCTGAGACACTTCCGATAGCATGAGATGTGATATCCAGCTCCTTCCCATTCCAATCCTGAGACACTTCCGATAGCAGAGATGTGATATCTCAATGTTTATACCAAACCTGAGACCCTTCCTATAACATGAGATGTGATATCCAACTCCTTCCCATTCCAATCCTGAGACCCTTCCTATAGCATGAGATGTGATATCTCAATACTTCTAATACCAAACCTGAGATCCTTCCTGTTAGGAAAGATTTCGTTATTGTAGGGAACTTTCCTTCCATGTGGCAACCCCTAACCTTTTTGCTATTGTTTTCAACCTGTTTTCTTGACTTTGCCAGAGAAGTGCAGCCTTCTGCCGTACTCCTCTGGGCTTTCGCTCCTTTCTTACGGGGAAACTGACATGCCCTTAAGACAGTCAGTACCGGGGAACGCTGTTTCCCGTAGTTTCTTTTATCGTGTCGCCATTTTAGTGCAACACGACACAAGAGGGCACTGTAAGCTAAGTTACAGCTCTCTTGGGTCTCTAGCCTTCTACAGACCCTAGACACTCTTGTAGGATGGTTTTTGGATCGGTGCAAGTCATTCAGGGACTGGGCTGGTGGCAGCGATCATTTGGTTTATTTTGAGCTCCTTTTGCCGTTCTGAGCACGTTTTTGCCGCGAACACAAAAGGGTGGCCCGGCTACACAAAATGGCCGGACCACGAGGCTCCTTTGTCTAGTCCACTGTCCGTCTTGCTCCCTTTACCTTCCCCCAGGTCAGGCGACCCGGGGCCTTCCTTATTTGGGCATGTAGTTTCCCGCGAAACACGGTTGCTTTCGCGGGCTTCTACATGTCGTTTGAGTGCCCCCAGGATGTGGGCTGGGCTGTCTGGTCCCAATACACATCCTGGGTGCCAGAGAGTCTAGGGTGGTGTGAATGCCTGGGACCACCGTGGTCCGTGATTGGTCCACGTATGGTATGTGTGTTGATGAGCGGATCTCCCATTGGCTCCCCTCCGTTTTGGCGCGAAGGGAACCGTGGATAAGAGGGAGCTGGAAACACCACTGCCATGTCGATCTCCTGAGTTCTTACGAACCCAGGGATACAGGAGCCAAGTATCCTGCGAACACGAGGCTGGACCGAGGAATCACTGGTGACCCCCTGAAGAACTTCTGCTCCTCATTGCTGTCGTCCGGTGAAGCCCTTTCCACCTAAGATCGAACAAGAAGGCCTGTACTGGCGCTTCGACCTATTGGAATAGCAGGACCAGCTATTCCCGGCACCTTCATCAACTCCTGCTGTAAGCCTTCGGAAGTGTCTCTGGGCCATCCAGTTGACTGACCAGCTTACTAAGGAGGCCTGCTCTGTAATCGCCGACAGGTTGGGTGGTGTTCTGAGTCCGGGGCATGCTCACACGCTTCGTTTGCTTAGCAGTCCTAAGCTAGAGGTGAGCGGTGCTCGTTTGGCTTGAATACACCCGGCCGTTCCGTTGCCCTGCTGTGGCGACAAAACTGTGCTTGTTTCTTCGATCGGGACGTCTTTTTACTCTGCACGACGACGAGACGTTCCCTGCTCTTCAGAACCTGCCAGAAGCTGCATCTATCGAGGAGGAGCTCGGGCCTGCTTGCTTCGGGGACCGGTGAGTAGATTAGCTAGGATCTGGTCGCCCTCCTGCAGTGCCTCTTGCTTTTCCCCGCTGTAAATACAGCACCCCTTGTCCGTACTCGCGCCCTGCTTCTGCCTCACAGTGGAGGCTGCGCTAGAGTCGCGGACCGTGTTCTCCTTCATTAGAGCTCCCTACAGAGCTGTTCAACGTCCTCCGAAGAGCTTCACCTTCTGCCCATTGGCACCGGCGTGTGCAGGTACTTTTGAGCGCTAGGCTCCACTCTTCGTAGGGATTGGACTACCATCCAGTTAGGGGCCTCAGAAGGCGGACATATCACTCGCATTGGTTCGCACTGCCTGTTTTCCTTCCCCTGCAGGTGGATAACATATTTCGTGCTGCTAATGCTGTGAAACTGTGTATTCTGTATATATATTGGGTGGATAGTGTATGTGTTGGTTTAATATCGTTGTATATTGCTGCTTTTACTGTGGTTATTAGTTTCAAGGCCTTATAATAAATGTGTATCTATTTTTGATATAAACAACTGTTTGGAGTAGTTTGTAAGCGCTCTTGCTTTGTGTGCTCATTGCGGGCTTTCAGTCACCCTCACCCCTCTTGAGACCTAGTCTTGACCGCCGCGATCGCTACCTTGATTGGTCTGGCTTGTCCAGAGGTTACCCTGTTCCAAGTAATTAGGTTGGCCTTCTGAACTTCTGCGCCACCAGGACAGAGTTCAGAAATCCGTCTTAACACTTCCGATAACATGAGATGTGATATCTCAATACTTCTAATACCAAACCTGAGATCCATCCTATAACATGAGATGTGATATCCAAATCCTTCCCCTTCCAAACCTGAGACCCTCCCTTTAGCATGAGATGTGATATCCAACTCCTTCCCATTCCAATCCTGAGACCCTTCTGATAGCATAAGATATATCTCAATGCTTCTATACCAAACCTGAGATCCTTCCGATAGCATGAGATGTGATATCTCAATACTTCTAATACCAAACCTGAGATCCTTCCTATAACATGAGATGTGATATCCAAATCCTTATCTTCCAAACCTGAGACCCTTCCTTCCTTTATCCAACTCCTTCCCATTCCAATCCTGAGACTCTTCTGATAGCATAAGATTTGATATCTCAATGCTTCTATTCCAAACCTGAGATCCTTCTGATAGCATGAGATGTGATATCTCAATACTTCTACCAAACCTGAGATCCTACCTCTAACATGAAATGTGATATCCAACTCTTTCCCCTTGCAAACCTGAGAGCCTTCCTATAGCATGAGATGTGATATCCAAGTCCTTCCCATTCCAATCCTGAGACCCTTCCTATAACATGAGATGTGATATCCAACTCCTTCCCATTCCAACCTGAGACCCTTCCTATAGCATGAGATGGGATATCCAACTCCTTCCAAATCCAATCCCGATACCCTTCCGATAGCATGAGATGTGATATCCCAATGCTTCTACCAAACCTGAGACCCATACTATGGCATGAGATGTGATATCAAACTCCTTCCCATTCTAATCCTGAGACCCTTCCTATAGCTTGAGATGTGATATCCAACTCCTTCCCATTCCAATTCTGAGACCCTTCCTATACCATGAGACTTGATATCTCAATGCTTCTAATACCAAACCTGAGACCCGTCCTATAACATGAGATGTGATATCCAAATCCTTCCCCTTCCAAACCTTAGACCCTTCCTTTATCATGAGATGTGATATCCAATTCCTTCCCATTCCAATCTTGAGACCCTTCCGATATCATGAAATGTGATATCTCAATGCTTCTAATATCAAACTTGAGACCCTCCTTATAGCATGAGATGTGATATCCAAGTCCTTCCCATTCCAAACCTGAGACCCTTCCTACGGCATGAGATGTCATATTCAACTCCTTCCCATTCCAATCCTGAGACCCTTCCTATAGCATGAGATGTGATATCCAACTCCTTCCCATTCCAATCCTGAGACCCTTCCTATAGCATGAGATGTGATGTCTCAATGCTTCTAATACCAAACCTGATATCCTTCCTATAACATGAGATGTGATATCCAACTCCTTCCATTCCAATCCTGAGACCCTTCCTATAGCATGAGATGTGATATCTCAATGCTTCTACCAAACCTGAGACCCTTCCTATAGCATGAGATGTGATATCCAACTCCTTCCCATTCCAATCCTGAGACCCTTCCTATAGCCTGAGATGTGATATCTCAATGCCCCTAATACCAAACCTGAGATCCTTCCTCTAACATGAAATGTGATATCCAACTCCTTCACTTTCCAAACCTGAGAGCCTATCTATAGCATGAGATGTGATATCTAAGTCCTTCCCATTCCAATCCTTAGACCCTTCCTACAGCATGCAATATGATATCTCAATGATTCTAATAAAAAAACCTGAGACCCGTCCTATAACATGAGATGGGATATCCAACTCCTTCCCATTCCAATCCTGAGACACTTCCGATAGCAGAGATGTGATATCTCAATGTTTATACCAAACCTGAGACCCTTCCTATAACATGAGATGTGATATCCAACTCCTTCCCGTTCCAAATCTGAGACCCTTCCTTTAGCATGAGATGTGATATCCAGCTCCTTCCCATTCCAATCCTGAGACACTTCCGATAGCATGAGATGTGATATCTCAATGCTTCTAATATCAAAACTGAGACCCTCCCTATAGCATGATATGTGATATCTAAGTCCTTCCCATTCCAATCCTGAGACCCTTCCTAAAGCATGAGATGTGATATCTCAATGCTTCTACCAAACCTGAGACCCTTCCTTTAGCATGAGATGTGATATCCAAATCCTTCACATTCCAATCCTGAGACCCTTCCTATAGCATGAGATGTGATATCTCAATGCTTCTAATACCAAACCTGAGATCCTTCCTATAACATGAGATGTGATATCCAATTCCTTCCCATTCCAAACCTGAGACCCTTCCTATTGGATGAGATGTGATATCCAACTCCTTCCCATTCCAACCCTGAGACCCTTCCTATAGCATGAGATGTGATGTCTCAATGCTTCTAATACCAAACCTGAGATCCTTCCTATAACATGAGATGTGATATCCAACTCCTTCCATTCCAATCCTGAGACCCGTCCTATAGCATGAGATGTGATATCTCAATGCTTATACCAAACCTGAGACCCTTCCTATAACATGAGATGTGATATCCAACTCCTTCCCGTTCCAAACCTGAGACACTAACTATAGCATATGTGATATCCAACTCCTTCCTATTCCAAACATGAGACCCTTCCTATAGCAAGAAAGTAATATCCAACTCCTACCCATTCCAATCCTGAGACCCTTCCTATAGCAAGAGATGTAATATCCAAATCCTTCCCATTCCAATCCTGAGACCCTTCCTATAACATGAGATGTGATATCCAACTCCTTCCCATTCCAACCTGAGACACTTCCTATAGCATGAGAAGGGATATCCAACTCCTTCCCAATCCAATCCTGAGACCCTTCCGATAGCAGAGATGTGATATCTCAATGCTTATACCAAACCTGAGACCCTTCCTATGGCATGAGATGTGATATCCAACTCCTTGCCATTCAAATCCTGAGACCCTTCCTATAGCATGAGATGTGATATCTCTATGCTTCTAATACCAAACCTGAGACCCTTCCTATAACATGAGATGGGATATCCAACTCCTTCCCATTCCAATCCTGAGACCCTTCCAATAGCAGAGATATGATATCTCAATGCTTATACCAAACCTGAGAACCTTCCTATGGCCTGAGATGTCATATACAACTCCTTCCCATTCCAATCCTGAGACCCTTCCTTTAGCATGAGATGTGATATCTCAATGCTTATACCAAATCTGAGACCCTTCCTATAGCATGAGATGTGATATCCAATTCCTTCCCATTCCAATCCTGAGACCCTTCCTATAGCATGAGATGTGATATCTCAATGCTTATACCAAACCTGAGAGCCTACCTATAGCATGAGATGTGATATCCAAGTCCATCCCATTCCAATCCTTAGACTCTTCCTACAGCATGCAATGTGATATCTCAATGATTCTAATACCAAACCAGAGACTCTTCCTATAACATGAGATGGGATATCCAACTCCTTCTCATTCCAATCCTGAGCCGCTTCCGATAGCAGAGATGTGATATCTCAATGCTTATACCAAACCTGAGACCCTTCCTATAACATGAGATGTGATATCCAACTCCTTCCCGTTCCAAACCTGAGACACTAACTATAGCATATGTGATATCCAACTCCTTCCCATTCCAAACATGAGACCCTTCCTATAGCAAGAAAGTAATATCCAAATCCTACCCATTCCAATCCTGAGACCCTTCCTATAGCAAGAGATGTGATATCCAAATCCTTCCCATTCCAATCCTGAGACCCTTCCTATAACATGAGATGTGATATCCAACTCCTTCCCATTCCAACCTGAGACACTTCCTATAGCATGAGAAGGGATATCCAACTCCTTCCCAATCCAATCCTGAGACCCTTCCGATAGCAGAGATGTGATATCTCAATGCTTATACCAAACCTGAGACCCTTCCTATGGCATGAGATGTGATATCCAACTCCTTGCCATTCAAATCCTGAGACCCTTCCTATAGCATGAGATGTGATATCTCTATGCTTCTAATACCAAACCTGAGACCCTTCCTATAACATGAGATGGGATATCCAACTCCTTCCCATTCCAATCCTGAGACCCTTCCTTTAGCATGAGATGTGATATCTCAATGCTTATACCAAATCTGAGACCCTTCCTATAGCATGAGATGTGATCTCCAATTCCTTCCCATTCCAATCCTGAGACCCTTCCTATAGCATGAGATGTGATATCTCAATGCTTATACCAAACCACCTGAGAGCCTACCTATAGCATGAGATGTGATATCCAAGTCCATCCCATTCCAATCCTTAGACCCTTCCTACAGCATGCGATGTGATATCTCAATGATTCTAATACCAAACCAGAGACTCTTCCTATAACATGAGATGGGATATCCAACTCCTTCCCATTCCAATCCTGAGCCGCTTCCGATAGCAGAGATGTGATATCTCAATGCTTATACCAAACCTGAGACCCTTCCTATAACATGAGATGTGATATCCAACTCCTTCCCGTTCCAAACCTGAGACACTAACTATAGCATATGTGATATCCAACTCCTTCCCATTCCAAAAATGAGACCCTTCCTATAGCAGAGACGTGATATATCAATGCTTCTACCAAACCTGAGACCCTTCCTTTAGCATGAGATGTGATATCCAAATCCTTCACATTCCAATCCTGAGACCCTTCCTATAGCATGAGATGTGATATCTCAATGCTTCTAATACCAAACCTGAGATCCTTCCTATGGCATGAGATGTGATATCCAACTCCTTCCCAATCCAATCCTGAGACCCTTCCGATAGCAGAGAAGTGATATTTCAATGCTTCTACCAAACCTGAGACCCTTCCTTTAGCATGAGATGTGATATCCAAATCCTTCACATTCCAATCCTGAGACCCTTCCTATAGCATGAGATGTGATATCTCAATGCTTCTAATACCAAACCTGAGATCCTTCCTATAACATGAGATGTGATATCCAATTCCTTCCCATTCCAAACCTGAGACCCTTCCTATTGGATGAGATGTGATATCCAACTCCTTCCCATTCCAACCCTGAGACCCTTCCTATAGCATGAGATGTGATGTCTCAATGCTTCTAATACCAAACCTGAGATCCTTCCTATAACATGAGATGTGATATCCAACTCCTTCCATTCCAATCCTGAGACCCGTCCTATAGCATGAGATGTGATATCTCTATGCTTCTCATACGAAACCTGAGACCCTTCCTATAACATGAGATGGGATATCCAACTCCTTCCCATTCCAATCCTGAGACCCTTCCGATAGCAAAGATGTGATATCTCAATGCTTATACCAAACCTGAGAACCTTCCTATGGCCTGAGATGTCATATAAAACTCCTTCCCATTCCAATCCTGAGACCCTTCCTTTAGCATGAGATGTGATATCTCAATGCTTATACCAAATCTGAGACCCTTCCTATAGCATGAGATGTGATATCCAATTCCTTCCCATTCCAATCCTGAGACCCTTCCTATAGCATGAGATGTGATATCTCAATGCTTATACCAAACCACCTGAGAGCCTACCTATAGCATGAGATGTGATATCCAAGTCCATCCCATTCCAATCCTTAGACCCTTCCTACAGCATGCGATGTGATATCTCAATGATTCTAATACCAAACCAGAGACTCTTCCTATAACATGAGATGGGATATCCAACTCCTTCCCATTCCAATCCTGAGCCGCTTCCGATAGCAGAGATGTGATATCTCAATGCTTATACCAAACCTGAGACCCTTCCTATAACATGAGATGTGATATCCAACTCCTTCCCGTTCCAAACCTGAGACACTAACTATAGCATATGTGATATCCAACTCCTTCCCATTCCAAACATGAGACCCTTACTATAGCAAGAAAGTAATATCCAACTCCTACCCATTCCAATCCTGAGACCCTTCTATAGCAAGAGATGTGATATCCAAATCCTTCCCATTCCAATCCTGAGACCCTTCCTATAACATGAATGAGATGTGATATCCAACTCCTTCCCATTCCAACCTGAGACACTTCCTATAGCATGAGAAGGGATATCCAACTCCTTCCCAATCCAATCCTGAGACCCTTCCGATAGCAGAGATGTGATATCTCAATGCTTATACCAAACCTGAGACCCTTCCTATTGGATGAGATGTGATATCCAACTCCTTCCCATTCCAACCCTGAGACCCTTCCTATAGCATGAGATGTGATTTCTCAATGCTTCTAATACCAAACCTGAGATCCTTCCTATAACATGAGATGTGATATCCAACTCCTTCCATTCCAATCCTGAGACCCGTCCTATAGCATGAGATGTGATATCTCAATGCTTATACCAAACCTGAGACCCTTCCTATAGCATGAGATGTGATATCCACTGCTTCCCATTCCAATCCTGAGACCCTTCCTATAGCATGAGATGTGATATCTCAATGCTTCTAATACCAAACCTGAGATCCTTCCTCTAACATGAAATGTGATATCCAACTCCTTCCCTTTCCAAACCTAAGAGCCTATCTATAGCATGAGATGTGATATCCGAGTCCTTCCCATTCCAACCCTTAGACCCTTCCAACAGCATGCAATATGATATCTCAATGATTCTAATAACAAACCTGAGACCCGTCCTATAACATGAGATGGGATATCCAACTCCTTCCCATTCCAATCCTGAGACACTTCCGATAGCAGAGATGTGATATCCAGCACCTTCCCATTCCAATCCTGAGACACTTCCGATAGCATGAGATGTGATATCTCAATGCTTCTAATATCAAAACTGAGACCCTCCCTATAGCATGATATGTGATAACTAAGTCCTTCCCATTCCAATCTGAGACCCTCCCTATAGCATGAGATGTGATATCCAACTCCTTCCCATTCCAATCCTGAGACCCTTCCTATAGCATGAGATATGATATCCCAATACTTCTAATACCAAACGTGAGATCCTTCCGATAACATGAGATTTGATATCCAAATCCTTCCCCTTCCAAACCTGAGACCCTCCCTTTAGCATGAGATGTGATATCCAACTCCTTCCTATTCCAATCCTGAAACTCTTCTGATAGCATGAGATGTGATATCTCAATGCTTCTAATACCAAACCTGAGATCCTTCCGATAGCATGAGATGTGATATCTCAATGCTTCTAATACCAAACCTGAGATCCTTCCTATAACATGAGATGTGATATCCAAATCCTTCCCCTTCCAAACCTGAGACCCTCCCTTTAGCATGAGATGTGATATCCAACTCCTTCCCATTCCATTCCTGAGACCCTTCTGATAGCATGAGATGTGATATCTCAATGCCTCTAATACCAAACCTGAGATCCTACCTCTAACATGAAATGTGATATCCAACTCTTTCCCCTTCCAAACCTGAGAGCCTTCCTATAGCATGAGATGTGATATCCAAGTCCTTCCCATTCCAATCCTGAGACCCTTCCTATAGCTTGAGATGTGATATCCAACTCCTTCCCATTCCAATTCTGAGACCCTTCCTATACTATGAGACTTGATATCTCAATGATTCTAATACCAAACGTGAGACCCGTAATATAACATGAGATGTGATATCCAAATCCTTCCCCTTCCAAACCTTAGACCCTTCCTTTATCATGAGATGTGATATCCAACTCCTTCCCATTCCAATCCTGAGACCCTTCCGATATCATGAGATGTGATATCTCAAAGCTTCTAATATCAAACTTGAGACCCTTCCTATAGCATGAGATGTGATATCCAAGTCCTTCCCATTCCAATCCTGAGACCCTTCCTATAGCATGAGATGTGATATCTCAATGCTTCTAATACCAAACCTGAGACCCTTCCTATACCATGAGATGGGAATATCCAACTCCTTCCCATTCCAAACCTGAGACCCTTCCGATAGCAGAGATGTGATATCTCAATGCTTATACCAAACCTGAGACCCTTCGTATGGCATGAGATGTGATATCCAACTCCTTGCCATTCAAATCCTGAGACCCTTCCTATAGCATGAGAAGGGGTATCCAACTCCTTCACAATCCAATCCTGAGACCCTTCCGATAGCAGAGACGTGATATCTCAATGCTTCTAATACCAAACCTGAGATCCTTCCTATAACATGAGATGTGATATCCAACTCCTTCCATTCCAATCCTGAGACCCGTCCTATAGCATGAGATGTGATATCTCAATGCTTATACCAAACCTGAGACCCTTCCTATAGCATGAGATGTGATATCCAACTACTTCCCATTCCAATCCTGAGACCCTTCCTATAGCATGAGATGTGATATCTCAATGCTTCTAATACCAAACCTGAGATCCTTCCTCTAACATGAAATGTGATATCCAACTCCTTCCCTTTCCAAACCTAAGAGCCTATCTATAGCATGAGATGTGATATCCAGGTCCTTCCCATTCCAATCCTTAGACCCTTCCTACAGCATGCAATATGATATCTCAATGATTCTAATAACAAACCTGAGACCCGTCCTATAGCAAGAGATATGATATCCAAGTCCTTCCCATTCCAATCCTGCGACCCTTCCTATAACATGAAATGTGATATCCAACTCCTTCCCATTCCAACCTGAGACCCTTCCTATAGCATGAGATGGGATATCCAACTTCTTCCAAATCCAATACTGATACCCTTCCGATAGCATGAGATGTGATATCCCAATGCTTCTACCAAACCTGAGACCCATACTATGGCATGAGATGTGATATCAAACTCCTTCCCATTCCAATCCTGAGACCCTTCCTATAGCTTGAGGTGTGATATCCAACTCCTTCCCATTCCAATTCTGAGACCCTTCTTATACCATGAGACTTGATATCTCAATGCTTCTAATACCAAACCTGAGACCCGTCCTATAACATGAGATGTGATATCCAAATCCTTCCCCTTCCAAACCTTAGACCCTTCCTTTATCATGAGATGTGATATCCAACTCCTTCCCATTCCAATCCTGAGACCCTTCCGATATCATGAGATTTGTTATCTCAATGCTTCTAATATCAAACTTGAGATCCTCCCTATAGCATGAGATGTGACATCCAAGTCATTCCCATTCCAATCCTGAGACCCTTCCTATAGCATGAGATGTGATATCTCTATGCTTCTAATACCAAACCTGAGACCCTTCCTATAACATGAGATGGGATATCCAACTCCTTCCCATTCCAATCCTGAGACCTTTCCGATAGCAGAGATGTGATATCTCAATGCTTATACCAAACCTGAGAACCTTCCTATGGCCTGAGATGTCATATACAACTCCTTCCCATTCCAATCCTGAGACCCTTCCTTTAGCATGAGATGTGATATCTCAATGCTTATACCAAATCTGAGACCCTTCCTATAGCATGATGTGATATCCAATTCCTTCCCATTCCAATCCTGAGACCCTTCCTATAGCATGAGATGTGATATCTCAATGCTTATACCAAACCTGAGAGCCTACCTATAGCATGAGATGTGATATCCAAGTCCATCCCATTCCAATCCTTAGACCCTTCCTACAGCATGCGATGTGATATCTCAATGATTCTAATACCAAACCAGAGACTCTTCCTATAACATTAGATGGGATATCCAACTCCTTCCCATTCCAATCCTGAGCCGCTTCCGATAGCAGAGATGTGATATCTCAATGCTTATACCAAACCTGAGACCCTTCCTATAACATGAGATGTGATATCCAACTCCTTCCCGTTCCAAACCTGAGACACTAACTATAGCATATGTGATATCCAACTCCTTCCCATTCCAAACATGAGACCCTTCCTATAGCAAGAAAGTAATATCAAACTCCTACCCATTCCAATCTTGAGACCCTTCCTATAGCAAGAGATGTGATATCCAAATCCTTCCCATTCCAATCCTGAGACCCTTCCTATAACATGAGATGTGATATCCAACTCCTTCCCATTCCAACCTGAGACACTTCCTATAGCATGAGAAGGGATATCCAACTCCTTCCCAATCCAATCCTGAGACCCTTCCGATAGCAGAGATGTGATATCTCAATGCTTATACCAAACCTGAGACCCTTCCTATGGCATGAGATGTGATATCCAACTCCTTGCCATTCAAATCCTGAGACCCTTCCTATAGCATGAGAAGGGATATCCAACTCCTTCCCAATCCAATCCTGAGACCCTTCCGATAGCAGAGACGTGATATCTCAATGCTTCTACCAAACCTGAGACCCTTCCTTTAGCATGAGATGTGATATCCAAATCCTTCACATTCCAATCCTGAGACCCTTCCTATAGCATGAGATGTGATATCTCAATGCTTCTAATACCAAACCTGAGATCCTTCCTATAACATGAGATGTGATATCCAATTCCTTCCCATTCCAAACCTGAGACCCTTCCTATTGGATGAGATGTGATATCCAACTCCTTCCCATTCCAACCCTGAGACCCTTCCTATAGCATGAGATGTGATGTCTCAATGCTTCTAATACCAAACCTGAGATCCTTCCGATAACATGAGATGTGATATCCAACTCCTTCCATTCCAATCCTGAGACCCGTCCTATAGCATGAGATGTGATATCTCAATGCTTATACCAAACCTGAGACCCTTCCTATAGCATGAGATGTGATATCCAACTGCTTCCCATTCCAATCCTGAGACCCTTCCTATAGCATGAGATGTGATATCTCAATGCTTCTAATAACAAACCTGAGATCCTTCCTCTAACATGAAATGTGATATCCAACTCCTTTCCTTTCAAAACCTAAGAGCCTATCTATAGCATGAGATGTGATATCCAAGTCCTTCACATTCCAACCCTTAGACCCTTCCTACAGCATGCAATATGATATCTCAATGATTCTAATAACAAACCTGAGACCCGTCCTATAACATGAGATGGGATATCCAACTCCTTCCCATTCCAATCCTGAGACACTTCCGATAGCATGTGATATCTCAATGCTTATACCAAACCTGAGACCCTTCCTATAACATGAGGTGATATCCAACTCCTTCCATTCCAATCCTGAGACCCGTCCTATAGCATGAGATGTGATATCTCAATGCTTATACCAAACCTGAGACCCTTCCTATAGATTGAGATGTGATATCCAACTACTTCCCATTCCAATCCTGAGACCCTTCCTATAGCATGAGATGTGATATCTCAATGCTTCTAATACCAAACCTGAGATCCTTCCTCTAACATGAAATGTGATATCCAACTCCTTCCCTTTCTAAACCTAAGAGCCTATCTATAGCATGAGATGTGATATCCAGGTCCTTCCCATTCCAATCCTTAGACCCTTCCTACAGCATGCAATATGATATCTCAATGATTCTAATAACAAACCTGAGACCCGTCCTATAGCATGAGATATGATATCCAAGTCCTTCCCATTCCAATCCTGCGACCCTTCCTATAACATGAAATGTGATATCCAACTCCTTCCCATTCCAACCTGAGACCCTTCCTATAGCATGAGATGGGATATCCAACTTCTTCCAAATCCAATACTGATACCCTTCCGATAGCATGAGATGTGATATCCCAATGCTTCTACCAAACCTGAGACCCATACTATGGCATGAGATGTGATATCAAACTCCTTCCCATTCCAATCCTGAGACCCTTCCTATAGCTTGAGGTGTGATATCCAACTCCTTCCCATTCCAATTCTGAGACCCTTCCTATAACATGAGATGTGATATCCAACTCCTTCCCATTCCAAACATGAGACCCTTCCTATAGCAAGAAAGTAATATCCAACTCCTACCCATTCCAATCTTGAGACCCTTCCTATAGCAAGAGATGTGATATCCAAATCCTTCCCATTCCAATCCTGAGACCCTTCCTATAACATGAGATGTGATATCCAACTCCTTCCCATTCCAACCTGAGACACTTCCTATAGCATGAGAAGGGATATCCAACTCCTTCCCAATCCAATCCTGAGACCCTTCCGATAGCAGAGATGTGATATCTCAATGCTTATACCAAACCTGAGACCCTTCCTATGGCATGAGATATGATATCCAACTCCTTGCCATTCAAATCCTGAGACCCTTCCTATAGCATGAGAAGGGATATCCAACTCCTTCCCAATCCAATCCTGAGACCCTTCCGATAGCAGAGACGTGATATCTCAATGCTTCTACCAAACCTGAGACCCTTCCTTTAGCATGAGATGTGATATCCAAATCCTTCACATTCCAATCCTGAGACCCTTCCTATAGCATGAGATGTGATATCTCAATGCTTCTAATACCAAACCTGAGATCCTTCCTATAACATGAGATGTGATATCCAATTCCTTCCCATTCCAAACCTGAGACCCTTCCTATTGGATGAGATGTGATATCCAACTCCTTCCCATTCCAACCCTGAGACCCTTCCTATAGCATGAGATGTGATGTCTCAATGCTTCTAATACCAAACCTGAGATCCTTCCTATAACATGAGATGTGATATCCAACTCCTTCCATTCCAATCCTGAGACCCGTCCTATAGCATGAGATGTGATATCTCAATGCTTATACCAAACCTGAGACCCTTCCTATAGCATGAGATGTGATATCCAACTGCTTCCCATTCCAATCCTGAGACCCTTCCTATAGCATGAGATGTGATATCTCAATGCTTCTAATAACAAACCTGAGACCCTTCCTATAGCATGAGATGTGATATCCAACTCCTTCCCATTCCAATCCTGAGACCTTTCCGATAGCAGAGATGTGATATCTCAATGCTTATACCAAACCTGAGAACCTTCCTATGGCCTGAGATGTCATATACAACTCCTTCCCATTCCAATCCTGAGACCCTTCCTTTAGCATGAGATGTGATATCTCAATGCTTATACCAAATCTGAGACCCTTCCTATAGCATGATGTGATATCCAATTCCTTCCCATTCCAATCCTGAGACCCTTCCTATAGCATGAGATGTGATATCTCAATGCTTATACCAAACCTGAGAGCCTACCTATAGCATGAGATGTGATATCCAAGTCCATCCCATTCCAATCCTTAGACCCTTCCTACAGCATGCGATGTGATATCTCAATGATTCTAATACCAAACCAGAGACTCTTCCTATAACATTAGATGGGATATCCAACTCCTTCCCATTCCAATCCTGAGCCGCTTCCGATAGCAGAGATGTGATATCTCAATGCTTATACCAAACCTGAGACCCTTCCTATAACATGAGATGTGATATCCAACTCCTTCCCGTTCCAAACCTGAGACACTAACTATAGCATATGTGATATCCAACTCCTTCCCATTCCAAACATGAGACCCTTCCTATAGCAAGAAAGTAATATCAAACTCCTACCCATTCCAATCTTGAGACCCTTCCTATAGCAAGAGATGTGATATCCAAATCCTTCCCATTCCAATCCTGAGACCCTTCCTATAACATGAGATGTGATATCCAACTCCTTCCCATTCCAACCTGAGACACTTCCTATAGCATGAGAAGGGATATCCAACTCCTTCCCAATCCAATCCTGAGACCCTTCCGATAGCAGAGATGTGATATCTCAATGCTTATACCAAACCTGAGACCCTTCCTATGGCATGAGATGTGATATCCAACTCCTTGCCATTCAAATCCTGAGACCCTTCCTATAGCATGAGAAGGGATATCCAACTCCTTCCCAATCCAATCCTGAGACCCTTCCGATAGCAGAGACGTGATATCTCAATGCTTCTACCAAACCTGAGACCCTTCCTTTAGCATGAGATGTGATATCCAAATCCTTCACATTCCAATCCTGAGACCCTTCCTATAGCATGAGATGTGATATCTCAATGCTTCTAATACCAAACCTGAGATCCTTCCTATAACATGAGATGTGATATCCAATTCCTTCCCATTCCAAACCTGAGACCCTTCCTATTGGATGAGATGTGATATCCAACTCCTTCCCATTCCAACCCTGAGACCCTTCCTATAGCATGAGATGTGATGTCTCAATGCTTCTAATACCAAACCTGAGATCCTTCCGATAACATGAGATGTGATATCCAACTCCTTCCATTCCAATCCTGAGACCCGTCCTATAGCATGAGATGTGATATCTCAATGCTTATACCAAACCTGAGACCCTTCCTATAGCATGAGATGTGATATCCAACTGCTTCCCATTCCAATCCTGAGACCCTTCCTATAGCATGAGATGTGATATCTCAATGCTTCTAATAACAAACCTGAGATCCTTCCTCTAACATGAAATGTGATATCCAACTCCTTCCCTTTCAAAACCTAAGAGCCTATCTATAGCATGAGATGTGATATCCAAGTCCTTCACATTCCAACCCTTAGACCCTTCCTACAGCATGCAATATGATATCTCAATGATTCTAATAACAAACCTGAGACCCGTCCTATAACATGAGATGGGATATCCAACTCCTTCCCATTCCAATCCTGAGACACTTCCGATAGCATGTGATATCTCAATGCTTATACCAAACCTGAGACCCTTCCTATAACATGAGGTGATATCCAACTCCTTCCATTCCAATCCTGAGACGCGTCCTATAGCATGAGATGTGATATCTCAATGCTTATACCAAACCTGAGACCCTTCCTATAGATTGAGATGTGATATCCAACTACTTCCCATTCCAATCCTGAGACCCTTCCTATAGCATGAGATGTGATATCTCAATGCTTCTAATACCAAACCTGAGATCCTTCCTCTAACATGAAATGTGATATCCAACTCCTTCCCTTTCCAAACCTAAGAGCCTATCTATAGCATGAGATGTGATATCCAGGTCCTTCCCATTCCAATCCTTAGACCCTTCCTACAGCATGCAATATGATATCTCAATGATTCTAATAACAAACCTGAGACCCGTCCTATAGCATGAGATATGATATCCAAGTCCTTCCCATTCCAATCCTGCGACCCTTCCTATAACATGAAATGTGATATCCAACTCCTTCCCATTCCAACCTGAGACCCTTCCTATAGCATGAGATGGGATATCCAACTTCTTCCAAATCCAATACTGATACCCTTCCGATAGCATGAGATGTGATATCCCAATGCTTCTACCAAACCTGAGACCCATACTATGGCATGAGATGTGATATCAAACTCCTTCCCATTCCAATCCTGAGACCCTTCCTATAGCTTAAGGTGTGATATCCAACTCCTTCCCATTCCAATTCTGAGACCCTTCTTATACCATGAGACTTGATATCTCAATGCTTCTAATACCAAACCTGAGACCATTCCTATAACATGAGATGTGATATCCAAATCCTTCCCCTTCCAAACCTTAGACCCTTCCTTTATCATGAGATGTGATATCCAACTCCTTCCCATTCCAATCCTGAGACCCTTCCGATATCATGAGATTTGTTATCTCAATGCTTCTAATATCAAACTTGAGACCCTCCCTATAGCATGAGATGTGACATCCAAGTCATTCCCATTCCAATCCTGAGACCCTTCCTATAGCATGAGATGTGATATCTCTATGCTTCTAATACCAAACCTGAGACCCTTCCTATAACATGAGATGGGATATCCAACTCCTTCCCATTCCAATCCTGAGACCCTTCCGATAGCAGAGATGTGATATCTCAATGCTTATACCAAACCTGAGAACCTTCCTATGGCCTGAGATGTCATATAAAACTCCTTCCCATTCCAATCCTGAGACCCTTCCTTTAGCATGAGATGTGATATCTCAATGCTTATACCAAATCTGAGACCCTTCCTATAGCATGAGATGTGATATCCAATTCCTTCCCATTCCAATCCTGAGACCCTTCCTATAGCATGAGATGTGATATCTCAATGCTTATACCAAACCACCTGAGAGCCTACCTATAGCATGAGATGTGATATCCAAGTCCATCCCATTCCAATCCTTAGACCCTTCCTACAGCATGCGATGTGATATCTCAATGATTCTAATACCAAACCAGAGACTCTTCCTATAACATGAGATGGGATATCCAACTCCTTCCCATTCCAATCCTGAGCCGCTTCCGATAGCAGAGATGTGATATCTCAATGTTTATACCAAACCTGAGACCCTTCCTATAACATGAGATGTGATATCCAACTCCTTCCCGTTCCAAACCTGAGACACGAACTATAGCATATGTGATATCCAACTCCTTCCCATTCCAAACATGAGACCCTTACTATAGCAAGAAAGTAATATCCAACTCCTACCCATTCCAATCCTGAGACCCTTCTATAGCAAGAGATGTGATATCCAAATCCTTCCCATTCCAATCCTGAGACCCTTCCTATAACATGAATGAGATGTGATATCCAACTCCTTCCCATTCCAACCTGAGACACTTCCTATAGCATGAGAAGGGATATCCAACTCCTTCCCAATCCAATCCTGAGACCCTTCCGATAGCAGAGATGTGATATCTCAATTCTTATACCAAACCTGAGACCCTTCCTATTGGATGAGATGTGATATCCAACTCCTTCCCATTCCAACCCTGAGACCCTTCCTATAGCATGAGATGTGATGTCTCAATGCTTCTAATACCAAACCTGAGATCCTTCCTATAACATGAGATGTGATATCCAACTCCTTCCATTCCAATCCTGAGACCCGTCCTATAGCATGAGATGTGATATCTCAATGCTTATACCAAACCTGAGACCCTTCCTATAGCATGAGATGTGATATCCACTGCTTCCCATTCCAATCCTGAGACCCTTCCTATAGCATGAGATGTGATATCTCAATGCTTCTAATACCAAACCTGAGATCCTTCCTCTAACATGAAATGTGATATCCAACTCCTTCCCTTTCCAAACCTAAGAGCCTATCTATAGCATGAGATGTGATATCCAAGTCCTTCCCATTCCAACCCTTAGACCCTTCCAACAGCATGCAATATGATATCTCAATGATTCTAATAACAAACCTGAGACCCGTCCTATAAGATGAGATGGGATATCCAACTCCTTCCCATTCCAATCCTGAGACACTTCCGATAGCAGAGATGTGATATCCAGCACCTTCCCATTCCAATCCTGAGACACTTCCGATAGCATGAGATGTGATATCTCAATGCTTCTAATATCAAAACTGAGACCCTCCCTATAGCATGATATGTGATATCTAAGTCCGTCCCATTCCAATCTGAGACCCTCCCTATAGCATGAGATGTGATATCCAACTCCTTCCCATTCCAATCCTGAGACCCTTCCTATAGCATGAGATATGATATCCCAATACTTCTAATACCAAACGTGAGATCCTTCCGATAACATGAGATTTGATATCCAAATCCTTCCCCTTCCAAACCTGAGACCCTCCCTTTAGCATGAGATGTGATATCCAACTCCTTCCTATTCCAATCCTGAAACTCTTCTGATAGCATGAGATGTGATATCTCAATGCTTCTAATACCAAACCTGAGATCCTTCCGATAGCATGAGATGTGATATCTCAATGCTTCTAATACCAAACCTGAGATCCTTCCTATAACATGAGATGTGATATCCAAATCCTTCCCCTTCCAAACCTGAGACCCTCCCTTTAGCATGAGATGTGATATCCAACTCCTTCCCATTCCATTCCTGAGACCCTTCTGATAGCATGAGATGTGATATCTCAATGCCTCTAATACCAAACCTGAGATCCTACCTCTAACATGAAATGTGATATCCAACTCTTTCCCCTTCCAAACCTGAGAGCCTTCCTATAGCATGAGATGTGATATCCAAGTCCTTCCCATTCCAATCCTGAGACCCTTCCTATAGCTTGAGATGTGATATCCAACTCCTTCCCATTCCAATTCTGAGACCCTTCCTATACTATGAGACTTGATATCTCAATGATTCTAATACCAAACGTGAGACCCGTAATATAACATGAGATGTGATATCCAAATCCTTCCCCTTCCAAACCTTAGACCCTTCCTTTATCATGAGATGTGATATCCAACTCCTTCCCATTCCAATCCTGAGACCCTTCCGATATCATGAGATGTGATATCTCAAAGCTTCTAATATCAAACTTGAGACCCTCCCTATAGCATGAGATGTGATATCCAAGTCCTTCCCATTCCAATCCTGAGACCCTTCCTATAGCATGAGATGTGATATCTCAATGCTTCTAATACCAAACCTGAGACCCTTCCTATACCATGAGATGGGAATATCCAACTCCTTCCCATTCCAAACCTGAGACCCTTCCGATAGCAGAGATGTGATATCTCAATGCTTATACCAAACCTGAGACCCTTCGTATGGCATGAGATGTGATATCCAACTCCTTGCCATTCAAATCCTGAGACCCTTCCTATAGCATGAGAAGGGGTATCCAACTCCTTCACAATCCAATCCTGAGACCCTTCCGATAGCAGAGACGTGATATCTCAATGCTTCTAATACCAAACCTGAGATCCTTCCTATAACATGAGATGTGATATCCAATTCCTTCCCATTTCAAACCTGAGACCCTTCCTAGTGGGTGAGTTGTGATATCCAACTCCTTCCCATTCCAACCCTGAGACCCTTCCTATATCATGAGATGTGATGGCTGAATGCTTCTAATACCAAACCTGAGATCCTTCCTATAACATGAGATGTGATATCCAACTCCTTCCATTCCAATCCTGAGACGCGTCCTATAGCATGAGATGTGATATCTCAATGCTTATACCAAACCTGAGACCCTTCCTATAGCATGAGATGTGATATCCAACTACTTCCCATTCCAATCCTGAGACCCTTCCTATAGCATGAGATGTGATATCTCAATGCTTCTAATACCAAACCTGAGATCCTTCCTCTAACATGAAATGTGATATCCAACTCCTTCCCTTTCCAAACCTAAGAGCCTATCTATAGCATGAGATGTGATATCCAGGTCCTTCCCATTCCAATCCTTAGACCCTTCCTACAGCATGCAATATGATATCTCAATGATTCTAATAACAAACCTGAGACCCGTCCTATAGCAAGAGATATGATATCCAAGTCCTTCCCATTCCAATCCTGCGACCCTTCCTATAACATGAAATGTGATATCCAACTCCTTCCCATTCCAACCTGAGACCCTTCCTATAGCATGAGATGGGATATCCAACTTCTTCCAAATCCAATACTGATACCCTTCCGATAGCATGAGATGTGATATCCCAATGCTTCTACCAAACCTGAGACCCATACTATGGCATGAGATGTGATATCAAACTCCTTCCCATTCCAATCCTGAGACCCTTCCTATAGCTTGAGGTGTGATATCCAACTCCTTCCCATTCCAATTCTGAGACCCTTCTTATACCATGAGACTTGATATCTCAATGCTTCTAATACCAAACCTGAGACCCGTCCTATAACATGAGATGTGATATCCAAATCCTTCCCCTTCCAAACCTTAGACCCTTCCTTTATCATGAGATGTGATATCCAACTCCTTCCCATTCCAATCCTGAGACCCTTCCGATATCATGAGATTTGTTATCTCAATGCTTCTAATATCAAACTTGAGACCCTCCCTATAGCATGAGATGTGACATCCAAGTCATTCCCATTCCAATCCTGAGACCCTTCCTATAGCATGAGATGTGATATCTCTATGCTTCTAATACCAAACCTGAGACCCTTCCTATAACATGAGATGGGATATCCAACTCCTTCCCATTCCAATCCTGAGACCTTTCCGATAGCAGAGATGTGATATCTCAATGCTTATACCAAACCTGAGAACCTTCCTATGGCCTGAGATGTCATATACAACTCCTTCCCATTCCAATCCTGAGACCCTTCCTTTAGCATGAGATGTGATATCTCAATGCTTATACCAAATCTGAGACCCTTCCTATAGCATGAGATGTGATATCCAATTCCTTCCCATTCCAATCCTGAGACCCTTCCTATAGCATGAGATGTGATATCTCAATGCTTATACCAAACCTGAGAGCCTACCTATAGCATGAGATGTGATATCCAAGTCCATCCCATTCCAATCCTTAGACCCTTCCTACAGCATGCGATGTGATATCTCAATGATTCTAATACCAAACCAGAGACTCTTCCTATAACATTAGATGGGATATCCAACTCCTTCCCATTCCAATCCTGAGCCGCTTCCGATAGCAGAGATGTGATATCTCAATGCTTATACCAAACCTGAGACCCTTCCTATAACATGAGATGTGATATCCAACTCCTTCCCGTTCCAAACCTGAGACACTAACTATAGCATATGTGATATCCAACTCCTTCCCATTCCAAACATGAGACCCTTCCTATAGCAAGAAAGTAATATCCAACTCCTACCCATTCCAATCTTGAGACCCTTCCTATAGCAAGAGATGTGATATCCAAATCCTTCCCATTCCAATCCTGAGACCCTTCCTATAACATGAGATGTGATATCCAACTCCTTCCCATTCCAACCTGAGACACTTCCTATAGCATGAGAAGGGATATCCAACTCCTTCCCAATCCAATCCTGAGACCCTTCCTATAGCATGAGATGTGATATCTCAATGCTTCTAATACCAAACCTGAGATCCTTCCTATAACATGAGATGTGATATCCAATTCCTTCCCATTCCAAACCTGAGACCCTTCCTATTGGATGAGATGTGATATCCAACTCCTTCCCATTCCAACCCTGAGACCCTTCCTATAGCATGAGATGTGATGTCTCAATGCTTCTAATACCAAACCTGAGATCCTTCCTATAACATGAGATGTGATATCCAACTCCTTCCATTCCAATCCTGAGACCCGTCCTATAGCATGAGATGTGATATCTCAATGCTTATACCAAACCTGAGACCCTTCCTATAGCATGAGATGTGATATCCAACTGCTTCCCATTCCAATCCTGAGACCCTTCCTATAGCATGAGATGTGATATCTCAATGCTTCTAATAACAAACCTGAGATCCTTCCTCTAACATGAAATGTGATATCCAACTCCTTCCCTTTCAAAACCTAAGAGCCTATCTATAGCATGAGATGTGATATCCAAGTCCTTCACATTCCAACCCTTAGACCCTTCCTACAGCATGCAATATGATATCTCAATGATTCTAATAACAAACCTGAGACCCGTCCTATAACATGAGATGGGATATCCAACTCCTTCCCATTCCAATCCTGAGACACTTCCGATAGCATGTGATATCTCAATGCTTATACCAAACCTGAGACCCTTCCTATAACATGAGGTGATATCCAACTCCTTCCATTCCAATCCTGAGACCCGTCCTATAGCATGAGATGTGATATCTCAATGCTTATACCAAACCTGAGACCCTTCCTATAGCATGAGATGTGATATCCAACTACTTCCCATTCCAATCCTGAGACCCTTCCTATAGCATGAGATGTGATATCTCAATGCTTCTAATACCAAACCTGAGATCCTTCCTCTAACATGAAATGTGATATCCAACTCCTTCCCTTTCCAAACCTAAGAGCCTATCTATAGCATGAGATGTGATATCCAGGTCCTTCCCATTCCAATCCTTAGACCCTTCCTACAGCATGCAATATGATATCTCAATGATTCTAATAACAAACCTGAGACCCGTCCTATAGCATGAGATATGATATCCAAGTCCTTCCCATTCCAATCCTGCGACCCGTCCTATAACATGAAATGTGATATCCAACTCCTTCCCATTCCAACCTGAGACCCTTCCTATAGCATGAGATGGGATATCCAACTTCTTCCAAATCCAATACTGATACCCTTCCGATAGCATGAGATGTGATATCCCAATGCTTCTACCAAACCTGAGACCCATACTATGGCATGAGATGTGATATCAAACTCCTTCCCATTCCAATCCTGAGACCCTTCCTATAGCTTGAGGTGTGATATCCAACTCCTTCCCATTCCAATTCTGAGACCCTTCTTATACCATGAGACTTGATATCTCAATGCTTCTAATACCAAACCTGAGACCATTCCTATAACATGAGATGTGATATCCAAATCCTTCCCCTTCCAAACCTTAGACCCTTCCTTTATCATGAGATGTGATATCCAACTCCTTCCCATTCCAATCCTGAGACCCTTCCGATATCATGAGATTTGTTATCTCAATGCTTCTAATATCAAACTTGAGACCCTCCCTATAGCATGGGATGTGACATCCAAGTCATTCCCATTCCAATCCTGAGACCCTTCCTATAGCATGAGATGTGATATCTCTATGTTTCTAATACCAAACCTGAGACCCTTCCTATAACATGAGATGGGATATCCAACTCCTTCCCATTCCAATCCTGAGACCTTTCCGATAGCAGAGATGTGATATCTCAATGCTTATACCAAACCTGAGAACCTTCCTATGGCCTGAGATGTCATATACAACTCCTTCCCATTCCAATCCTGAGACCCTTCCTTTAGCATGAGATGTGATATCTCAATGCTTATACCAAATCTGAGACCCTTCCTATAGCATGATGTGATATCCAATTCCTTCCCATTCCAATCCTGAGACCCTTCCTATAGCATGAGATGTGATATCTCAATGCTTATACCAAACCTGAGAGCCTACCTATAGCATGAGATGTGATATCCAAGTCCATCCCATTCCAATCCTTAGACCCTTCCTACAGCATGCGATGTGATATCTCAATGATTCTAATACCAAACCAGAGACTCTTCCTATAACATTAGATGGGATATCCAACTCCTTCCCATTCCAATCCTGAGCCGCTTCCGATAGCAGAGATGTGATATCTCAATGCTTATATCAAACCTGAGACCCTTCCTATAACATGAGATGTGATATCCAACTCCTTCCCGTTCCAAACCTGAGACACTAACTATAGCATATGTGATATCCAACTCCTTCCCATTCCAAACATGAGACCCTTCCTATAGCAAGAAAGTAATATCCAACTCCTACCCATTCCAATCCTGAGACCCTTCCTATAGCAAGAGATGTGATATCCAAATCCTTCCCATTCCAATCCTGAGACCCTTCCTATAACATGAGATGTGATATCCAACTCCTTCCCATTCCAACCTGAGACACTTCCTATAGCATGAGAAGGGATATCCAACTCCTTCCCAATCCAATCCTGAGACCCTTCCGATAGCAGAGATGTGATATCTCAATGCTTATACCAAACCTGAGACCCTTCCTATGGCATGAGATGTGATATCCAACTCCTTGCCATTCAAATCCTGAGACCCTTCCTATAGCATGAGAAGGGATAGCCAACTCCTTCCCAATCCAATCCTGAGACCCTTCCGATAGCAGAGACGTGATATCTCAATGCTTCTACCAAACCTGAGACCCTTCCTTTAGCATGAGATGTGATATCCAAATCCTTCACATTCCAATCCTGAGACCCTTCCTATAGCATGAGATGTGATATCTCAATGCTGCTAATACCAAACCTGAGATCCTTCCTATAACATGAGATGTGATATCCAATTCCTTCCCATTCCAAACCTGAGACCCTTCCTATTGGATGAGATGTGATATCCAACTCCTTCCCATTCCAACCCTGAGACCCTTCCTATAGCATGAGATGTGATGTCTCAATGCTTCTAATACCAAACCTGAGATCCTTCCTATAACATGAGATGTGATATCCAACTCCTTCCATTCCAATCCTGAGACCCGTCCTATAGCATGAGATGTGATATCTCAATGCTTATACCAAACCTGAGACCCTTCCTATAGCATGAGATGTGATATCCAACTGCTTCCCATTCCAATCCTGAGACCCTTCCTATAGCATGAGATGTGATATCTCAATGCTTCTAATACCAAACCTGAGATCCTTCCTCTAACATGAAATGTGATATCCAACTCCTTCCCTTTCAAAACCTAAGAGCCTATCTATAGCATGAGATGTGATATCCAAGTCCTTCACATTCCAACCCTTAGACCCTTCCTACAGCATGCAATATGATATCTCAATGATTCTAATAACAAACCTGAGACCCGTCCTATAACATGAGATGGGATATCCAACTCCTTCCCATTCCAATCCTGAGACACTTCCGATAGCATGTGATATCTCAATGCTTATACCAAACCTGAGACCCTTCCTATAACATGAGATGTGATATCCAAATCCTTCCCGTTCCAAACCTGAGACCCTTCCTTTAGCATGAGATGTGATATCCAGCTCCTTCCCATTCCAATCCTGAGACACTTCCGATAGCATGAGATGTGATATCTCAATGCTTCTAATATCAAAACTGAGACCCTCCCTATAGCATGATATGTGATATCTAAGTCCTTCCCATTCCAATCCTGAGACCCTCCCTATAGCATGAGATGTGATATCCAACTCCTTCCCATTCCAATCCTGAGACCCTTCCTATAGCATGAGATATATCTCAATACTTCTAATACCAAACGTGAGATCCTTCCGATAACATGAGATGTGATATCCAAATCCTTCCCCTTCCAAACCTGAGACCCTCCCTTTAGCATGAGATGTGATATCCAACTCCTTCCTATTCCAATCCTGAGACTCTTCTGATAGCATGAGATGTGATATCTCAATGCTTCTAATACCAAACCTGAGATCCTTCCGATAGCATGAGATGTGATATCTCAATGCTTCTAATACCAAACCTGAGATCCTTCCTATAACATGAGATGTGATATCCAAATCCTTCCCCTTCCAAACCTGAGACCCTCCCTTTAGCATGAGATGTGATATCCAACTCCTTCCCATTCCATTCCTGAGACCCTTCTGATAGCATGAGATGTGATATCTCAATGCCTCTAATACCAAACCTGAGATCCTACCTCTAACATGAAATGTGGTATGCAACTCTTTCCCCTTCCAAACCTGAGAGCCTTCCTATAGCATGAGATGTGATATCCAAGTCCTTCCCATTCCAATCCTGAGACCCTTCCTAGATCTTGAGATGTGATATCCAACTCCTTCCCATTCCAATTCTGAGACCCTTCCTATACTATGAGACTTGATATCTCAATGCTTCTAATACCAAACCTGAGACCCATAATATAACATGAGACGTGATATCCAAATCCTTCCCCTTCCAAACCTTAGACCCTTCCTTTATCATGAGATGTGATATCCAACTCCTTCCCATTCCAATCCTGAGACCCTTCCGATATCATGAGATGTGATATCTCAAAGCTTCTAATATCAAACTTGAGACCCTCCCTATAGCATGAGATGTGATATCCAAGTCCTTCCCATTCCAATCCTGAGACCCTTCCTATAGCATGAGATGTGATATCTCAATGCTTCTAATACCAAACCTGAGACCCTTCCTATGACATGAGATGGGAATATCCAACTCCTTCCCATTCCAATCCTGAGACCCTTCCGATAGCAGAGATGTGATATCTCAATGCTTATACCAAACCTGAGATCCTTCCTATAACATGAGATGTGATATCCAACTCCTTCCCATTCCAATCCTGAGACACTTCCTATAGCATGAGATGTGATATCTCACTGCTTATACCAAACCTGAGACCCTTCCCATAGCATGAGATGTGATATCTAAGTCCTTCCCATTCCAATCCTGAGACACTTCCTATAGCATGAGATGTGATATCTCAATGCTTCTAATACCAAACCTGAGACTCTTCCTATAACATGAGATGGGAAATCCAACTCCTTCCCATTCCAATCCTGAGACCCTTTTGATAGCAGAGATGTGATATCTCAATGTTTATACCAAACCTGAGACCCTTCCTACGGCATGAGATGTCATATTCAACTCCTTCCCATTCCAATCCTGAGACCCTTCCTATAGCATGAGATGTGATATCCAACTCCTTCCCATTCCAATCCTGAGACCCTTCCTATAGCATGAGATGTGATGTCTCAATGCTTCTAATACCAAACCTGATATCCTTCCTATAACATGAGATGTGATATCCAACTCCTTCCATTCCAATCCTGAGACCCTTCCTATAGCATGAGATGTGATATCTCAATGCTTCTACCAAACCTGAGACCCTTCCTATAGCATGAGATGTGATATCCAACTCCTTCCCATTCCAATCCTGAGACCCTTCCTATAGCCTGAGATGTGATATCTCAATGCCCCTAATACCAAACCTGAGATCCTTCCTCTAACATGAAATGTGATATCCAACTCCTTCACTTTCCAAACCTGAGAGCCTATCTATAGCATGAGATGTGATATCTAAGTCCTTCCCATTCCAATCCTTAGACCCTTCCTACAGCATGCAATATGATATCTCAATGATTCTAATAAAAAAACCTGAGACCCGTCCTATAACATGAGATGGGATATTCAACTCCTTCCCATTCCAATCCTGAGACACTTCCGATAGCAGAGCTGTGATATCTCAATGTTTATACCAAACCTGAGACCCTTCCTATAACATGAGATGTGATATCCAACTCCTTCCCGTTCCAAACCTGAGACCCTTCCTTTAGCATGAGATGTGATATCCAGCTCCTTCCCATTCCAATCCTGAGACACTTCCGATAGCATGAGATGTGATATCCAGCTCCTTCCCATTCCAATCCTGAGACACTTCCGATAGCAGAGATGTGATATCTCAATGTTTATACCAAACCTGAGACCCTTCCTATAACATGAGATGTGATATCCAACTCCTTCCCATTCCAATCCTGAGACCCTTCCTATAGCATGAGATGTGATATCTCAATACTTCTAATACCAAACCTGAGATCCTTCCGATAACATGAGATGTGATATCTCAATACTTCTAATACCAAACCTGAGATCCATCCTATAACATGAGATGTGATATCCAAATCCTTCCCCTTCCAAACCTGAGACCCTCCCTTTAGCATGAGATGTGATATCCAGCTCCTTCCCATTCCAATCCTGAGACCCTTCTGATAGCATAAGATATATCTCAATGCTTCTATACCAAACCTGAGATCCTTCCGATAGCATGAGATGTGATATCTCAATACTTCTAATACCAAACCTGAGATCCTTCCTATAACATGAGATGTGATATCCAAATCCTTATCTTCCAAACCTGAGACCCTTCCTTCCTTTATCCAACTCCTTCCCATTCCAATCCTGAGACTCTTCTGATAGCATAAGATTTGATATCTCAATGCTTCTATACCAAACCTGAGATCCTTCTGATAGCATGAGATGTGATATCTCAATACTTCTAATACCAAACCTGAGATCCTACCTCTAACATGAAATGTGATATCCAACTCTTTCCCCTTGCAAACATGAGAGCCTTCCTATAGCATGAGATGTGATATCCAAGTCCTTCCCATTCCAATCCTGAGACCCTTCCTATAACATGAGATGTGATATCCAACTCCTTCCCATTCCAACCTGAGACCCTTCCTATAGCATGAGATGGGATATCCAACTCATTCCAAATCCAATCCCGATACCCTTCCGATAGCATGAGATGTGATATCCCAATGCTTCTACCAAACCTGAGACCCATACTATGGCATGAGATGTGATATCAAACTCCTTCCCATTCCAATCCTGAGACCCTTCCTATAGCTTGAGATGTGATATCCAACTCCTTCCCATTCCAATTCTGAGACCCTTCCTATACCATGAGACTTGATATCTCAATGCTTCTAATACCAAACCTGAGACCCGTCCTATAACATGAGATGTGATATCCAAATCCTTCCCCTTCCAAACCTTAGACCCTTCCTTTATCATGAGATGTGATATCCAATTCCTTCCCATTCCAATCTTGAGACCCTTCCGATATCATGAAATGTGATATCTCAATGCTTCTAATATCAAACTTGAGACCCTCCTTATAGCATGAGATGTGATATCCAAGTCCTTCCCATTCCAAACCTGAGACCCTTCCTACGGCATGAGATGTCATATTCAACTCCTTCCCATTCCAATCCTGAGACCCTTCCTATAGCATGAGATGTGATATCCAACTCCTTCCCATTCCAATCCTGAGACCCTTCCTATAGCATGAGATGTGATGTCTCAATGCTTCTAATACCAAACCTGATATCCTTCCTATAACATGAGATGTGATATCCAACTCCTTCCATTCCAATCCCGAGACCCTTCCTATAGCATGAGATGTGATATCTCAATGCTTCTACCAAACCTGAGACCCTTCCTATAGCATGAGATGTGATATCCAACTCCTTCCCATTCCAATCCTGAGACCCTTCCTATAGCCTGAGATGTGATATCTCAATGCCCCTAATACCAAACCTGAGATCCTTCCTCTAACATGAAATGTGATATCCAACTCCTTCACTTTCCAAACCTGAGAGCCTATCTATAGCATGAGATGTGATATCTAAGTCCTTCCCATTCCAATCCTTAGACCCTTCCTACAGCATGCAATATGATATCTCAATGATTCTAATAAAAAAACCTGAGACCCGTCCTATAACATGAGATGGGATATCCAACTCCTTCCCATTCCAATCCTGAGACACTTCCGATAGCAGAGATGTGATATCTCAATGTTTATACCAAACCTGAGACCCTCCCTTTAGCATGAGATGTGATATCCAACTCCTTCCTATTCCAATCCTGAAACTCTTCTGATAGCATGAGATGTGATATCTCAATGCTTCTAATACCAAACATGAGATCCTTCCGATAGCATGAGATGTGATATCTCAATGCTTCTAATACCAAACCTGAGATCCTTCCTATAACATGAGATGTGATATCCAAATCCTTCCCCTTCCAAACCTGAGACCCTCCCTTTAGCATGAGATGTGATATCCAACTCCTTCCCATTCCATTCCTGAGACCCTTCTGATAGCATGAGATGTGATATCTCAATGCCTCTAATACCAAACCTGAGATCCTACCTCTAACATGAAATGTGATATCCAACTCTTTCCCCTTCCAAACCTGAGAGCCTTCCTATAGCATGAGATGTGATATCCAAGTCCTTCCCATTCCAATCCTGAGACCCTTCCTATAGCTTGAGATGTGATATCCAACTCCTTCCCATTCCAATTCTGAGACCCTTCCTATACTATGAGACTTGATATCTCAATGCTTCTAATACCAAATGTGAGACCCGTAATATAACATGAGATGTGATATCGAAATCCTTCCCCTTCCAAACCTTAGACCCTTCCTTTAGCATGAGATGTGATATCCAGCTCCTTCCCATTCCAATCCTGAGACACTTCCGATAGCATGAGATGTGATATCTCAATGCTTCTAATATCAAAACTGAGACCCTCCCTATAGCATGATATGTGATATCTAAGTCCTTCCCATTCCAATCCTGAGACCCTTCCTAAAGCATGAGATGTGATATCTCAATGCTTCTACCGAACCTGAGACCCTTCCTTTAGCATGAGATGTGATATCCAAATCCTTCACATTCCAATCCTGAGACCCTTCCTATAGCATGAGATGTGATATCGCAATGCTTCTAATACCAAACCTGAGATCCTTCCTATAACATGAGATGTGATATCCAATTCCTTCCCATTCCAAACCTGAGACCCTTCCTATTGGATGAGATGTGATATCCAACTCCTTCCCATTCCAACCCTGAGACCCTTCCTATAGCATGAGATGTGATGTCTCAATGCTTCTAATACCAAACCTGAGATCCTTCCTATAACATGAGATGTGATATCCAACTCCTTCCATTCCAATCCTGAGACCCGTCCTATAGCATGAGATGTGATATCTCAATGCTTATACCCAACCTGAGACCCTTCCTATAGCATGAGATGTGATATCCAACTGCTTCCCATTCCAATCCTGAGACCCTTCCTATAGCATGAGATGTGATATCTCAATGCTTCTAATACCAAACCTGAGATCCTTCCTCTAACATGAAATGTGATATCCAACTCCTTCCCTTTCAAAACCTAAGAGCCTATCTATAGCATGAGATGTGATATCCAAGTCCTTCACATTCCAACCCTTAGACCCTTCCTACAGCATGCAATATGATATCTCAATGATTCTAATAACAAACCTGAGACCCGTCCTATAACATGAGATGGGATATCCAACTCCTTCCCATTCCAATCCTGAGACACTTCCGATAGCATGTGATATCTCAATGCTTATACCAAACCTGAGACCCTTCCTATAACATGAGATGTGATATCCAAATCCTTCCCGTTCCAAACCTGAGACCCTTCCTTTAGCATGAGATGTGATATCCAGCTCCTTCCCATTCCAATCCTGAGACACTTCCGATAGCATGAGATGTGATATCTCAATGCTTCTAATATCAAAACTGAGACCCTCCCTATAGCATGATATGTGATATCTAAGTCCTTCCCATTCCAATCCTGAGACCCTTCCTATAACATGAGATGTGATATCCAACTCCTTCCCATTCCAACCTGAGACCCTTCCTATAGCATGAGATGGGATATCCAACTCCTTCCAAATCCAATCCCGATACCCTTCCGATAGCATGAGATGTGATATCCCAATGCTTCTACCAAACCTGAGACCCATACTATGGCATGAGATGTGATATCAAACTCCTTCCCATTCTAATCCTGAGACCCTTCCTATAGCTTGAGATGTGATATCCAACTCCTTCCCATTCCAATTCTGAGACCCTTCCTATACTATGAGACTTGATATCTCAATGCTTCTAATACCAAACCTGAGACCCGTCCTATAACATGAGATGTGATATCCAAATCCTTCCCCTTCCAAACCTTAGACCCTTCCTTTATCATGAGATGTGATATCCAATTCCTTCCCATTCCAATCTTGAGACCCTTCCGATATCATGAAATGTGATATCTCAATGCTTCTAATATCAAACTTGAGACCCTCCTTATAGCATGAGATGTGAAATCCAAGTCCTTCCCATTCCAAACCTGAGACCCTTCCTACGGCATGAGATGTCATATTCAACTCCTTCCCATTCCAATCCTGAGACCCTTCCTATAGCATGAGATGTGATATCCAACTCCTTCCCATTCCAATCCTGAGACCCTTCCTATAGCATGAGATGTGATGTCTCAATGCTTCTAATACCAAACCTGATATCCTTCCTATAACATGAGATGTGATATCCAACTCCTTCCATTCCAATCCCGAGACCCTTCCTATAGCATGAGATGTGATATCTCAATGCTTCTACCAAACCTAAGACCCTTCCTATAGCATGAGATGTGATATCCAACTCCTTCCCATTCCAATCCTGAGACCCTTCCTATAGCCTGAGATGTGATATCTCAATGCCCCTAATACCAAACCTGAGATCCTTCCTCTAACATGAAATGTGATATCCAACTCCTTCACTTTCCAAACCTGAGAGCCTATCTATAGCATGAGATGTGATATCTAAGTCCTTCCCATTCCAATCCTTAGACCCTTCCTACAGCATGCAATATGATATCTCAATGATTCTAATAAAAAAACCTGAGACCCGTCCTATAACATGAGATGGGATATCCAACTCCTTCCCATTCCAATCCTGAGACACTTCCGATAGCAGAGATGTGATATCTCAATGTTTATACCAAACCTGAGACCCTTCCTATAACATGAGATGTGATATCCAACTCCTTCCCGTTCCAAACCTGAGACCCTTCCTTTAGCATGAGATGTGATATCCAGCTCCTTCCCATTCCAATCCTGAGACACTTCCGATAGCATGAGATGTGATATCTCAATGCTTCTAATATCAAAACTGAGACCCTCCCTATAGCATGATATGTGATATCTAAGTCCTTCCCATTCCAATCCTGAGACCCTTCCTATAGCATGAGATGTGATATCTCAATGCTTCTACCAAACCTGAGACCCTTCCTTTAGCATGAGATGTGATATCCAACTCCTTCCCATTCCAATCCTGAGACCCTTCCTATAGCATGAGATGTGATATCTCAATACTTCTAACACCAAACCTGAGATCCTTCCGATAACATGAGATGTGATATCTCAATACTTCTAATACCAAACCTGAGATCCATCCTATAACATGAGATGTGATATCCAAATCCTTCCCCTTCCAAACCTGAGACCCTCCCTTTAGCATGAGATGTGATATCCAACTCCTTCCCATTCCAATCCTGAGACCCTTCTGATAGCATAAAATATATCTCAATGCTTCTATACCAAACCTGAGATCCTTCCGATAGAATGAGATGTGATATCTCAATACTTCTAATACCAAACCTGAGATCCTTCCTATAACATGAGATGTGATATCCAAATCCTTATCTTCCAAACCTGAGACCCTTCCTTTACCATGAGATGTGATATCCAACTCCTTCCCATTCCAAACCTGAGACCCTTCCTTTAGCATGAGATGTGATATCCAGCTCCTTCCCATTCCAATCCTGAGACACTTCCGATAGCATGAGATGTGATATCTCAATGCTTCTAATATCAAAACTGAGACCCTCCCTATAGCATGATATGTGATATCTCAATACTTCTAACACCAAACCTGAGATCCTTCCGATAACATGAGATGTGATATCTCAATACTTCTAATACCAAACCTGAGATCCATCCTAGAACATGAGATGTGATATCCAAATCCTTCCCCTTCCAAACCCGAGACACTCCCTTTAGCATGAGATGTGATATCCAACTCCTTCCCATTCCAATCCTGAGACCCTACTGATAGCATAAGATATATCTCAGAGCTTCTATACCAAACCTGAGATCCTTCTGATAGCATGAGATGTGATATCTCAATACTTCTAATACCAAACCTGAGATCCTACCTCTAACATAAAATGTGATATCCAACTCTTTCCCCTTGCAAACCTGAGAGCCTTCCTATAGCATAAGATGTGATATCCAAGTCCTTCCCATTCCAATCCTGAGACCCTTCCTATAACATGAGATGTGATATCCAACTCCTTCCCATTCCAACCTGAGACCCTTCCTATAGCATGAGATGGGATATCCAACTCCTTCCAAATCCAATCCCGATACCCTTCCGATAGCATGAGATGTGATATCCCAATGCTTCTACCAAACCTGAGACCCATACTATGGCATGAGATGTGATATCAAACTCCTTCCCATTCTAATCCTGAGACCCTTCCTATAGCTTGAGATGTGATATCCAACTCCTTCCCATTCCAATTCTGAGACCCTTCCTATAGCATGAGATGTGATATCCAACTCCTTCCCATTCCAATCCTGAGACCCTTCCTATAGCATGAGATGTGATGTCTCAATGCTTCTAATACCAAACCTGATATCCTTCCTATAACATGAGATGTGATATCCAACTCCTTCCATTCCAATCCTGAGACCCTTCCTATAGCATGAGATGTGATATCTCAATGCTTCTACCAAACCTGAGACCCTTCCTATAGCATGAGATGTGATATCCAACTCCTTCCCATTCCAATCCTGAGACCCTTCCTATAGACTGAGATGTGATATCTCAATGCCCCTAATACCAAACCTGAGATCCTTCCTCTAACATGAAATGTGATATCCAACTCCTTCACTTTCCAAACCTGAGAGCCTATCTATAGCATGAGATGTGATATCTAAGTCCTTCCCATTCCAATCCTTAGACCCTTCCTACAGCATGCAATATGATATCTCAATGATTCTAATAAAAAAACCTGAGACCCGTCCTATAACATGAGATGGGATATTCAACTCCTTCCCATTCCAATCCTGAGACACTTCCGATAGCAGAGCTGTGATATCTCAATGTTTATACCAAACCTGAGATCCTTCCTATAACATGAGATGTGATATCCAACTCCTTCCCGTTCCAAACCTGAGACCCTTCCTTTAGCATGAGATGTGATATCCAGCTCCTTTCCATTCCAATCCTGAGACACTTCCGATAGCATGAGATGTGATATCCAGCTCCTTCCCATTCCAATCCTGAGACACTTCCGATAGCAGAGATGTGATATCTCAATGTTTATACCAAACCTGAGACCCTTCCTATAACATGAGATGTGATATCCAACTCCTTCCCATTCCAATCCTGAGACCCTTCCTATAGCATGAGATGTGATATCTCAATACTTCTAATACCAAACCTGAGATCCTTCCGATAACATGAGATGTGATATCTCAATACTTCTAATACCAAACCTGAGATCCATCCTATAACATGAGATGTGATATCCAAATCCTTCCCCTTCCAAACCTGAGACCCTCCCTTTAGCATGAGATGTGATATCCAACTCCTTCCCATTCCAATCCTGAGACCCTTCTGATAGCATAAGATATATCTCAATGCTTCTATACCAAACCTGAGATCCTTCCGATAGCATGAGATGTGATATCTCAATACTTCTAATACCAAACCTGAGATCCTTCCTATAACATGAGATGTGATATCCAAATCCTTATCTTCCAAACCTGAGACCCTTCCTTCCTTTATCCAACTCCTTCCCATTCCAATCCTGAGACTCTTCTGATAGCATAAGATTTGATATCTCAATGCTTCTATTCCAAACCTGAGATCCTTCTGATAGCATGAGATGTGATATCTCAATACTTCTACCAAACCTGAGATCCTACCTCTAACATGAAATGTGATATCCAACTCTTTCCCCTTGCAAACCTGAGAGCCTTCCTATAGCATGAGATGTGATATCCAAGTCCTTCCCATTCCAATCCTGAGACCCTTCCTATAACATGAGATGTGATATCCAACTCCTTCCCATTCCAACCTGAGACCCTTCCTATAGCATGAGATGGGATATCCAACTCCTTCCAAATCCAATCCCGATACCCTTCCGATAGCATGAGATGTGATATCCCAATGCTTCTACCAAACCTGAGACCCATACTATGGCATGAGATGTGATATCAAACTCCTTCCCATTCTAATCCTGAGACCCTTCCTATAGCTTGAGATGTGATATCCAACTCCTTCCCATTCCAATTCTGAGACCCTTCCTATACCATGAGACTTGATATCTCAATGCTTCTAATACCAAACCTGAGACCCGTCCTATAACATGAGATGTGATATCCAAATCCTTCCCCTTCCAAACCTTAGACCCTTCCTTTATCATGAGATGTGATATCCAATTCCTTCCCATTCCAATCTTGAGACCCTTCCGATATCATGAAATGTGATATCTCAATGCTTCTAATATCAAACTTGAGACCCTCCTTATAGCATGAGATGTGATATCCAAGTCCTTCCCATTCCAAACCTGAGACCCTTCCTACGGCATGAGATGTCATATTCAACTCCTTCCCATTCCAATCCTGAGACCCTTCCTATAGCATGAGATGTGATATCCAACTCCTTCCCATTCCAATCCTGAGACCCTTCCTATAGCATGAGATGTGATGTCTCAATGCTTCTAATACCAAACCTGATATCCTTCCTATAACATGAGATGTGATATCCAACTCCTTCCATTCCAATCCCGAGACCCTTCCTATAGCATGAGATGTGATATCTCAATGCTTCTACCAAACCTGAGACCCTTCCTATAGCATGAGATGTGATATCCAACTCCTTCCCATTCCAATCCTGAGACCCTTCCTATAGCCTGAGATGTGATATCTCAATGCCCCTAATACCAAACCTGAGATCCTTCCTCTAACATGAAATGTGATATCCAACTCCTTCACTTTCCAAACCTGAGAGCCTATCTATAGCATGAGATGTGATATCTAAGTCCTTCCCATTCCAATCCTTAGACCCTTCCTACAGCATGCAATATGATATCTCAATGATTCTAATAAAAAAACCTGAGACCCGTCCTATAACATGAGATGGGATATCCAACTCCTTCCCATTCCAATCCTGAGACACTTCCGATAGCAGAGATGTGATATCTCAATGTTTATACCAAACCTGAGACCCTTCCTATAACATGAGATGTGATATCCAACTCCTTCCCGTTCCAAACCTGAGACCCTTCCTTTAGCATGAGATGTGATATCCAGCTCCTTCCCATTCCAATCCTGAGACACTTCCGATAGCATGAGATGTGATATCTCAATGCTTCTAATATCAAAACTGAGACCCTCCCTATAGCATGATATGTGATATCTAAGTCCTTCCCATTCCAATCCTGAGACCCTTCCTAAAGCATGAGATGTGATATCTCAATGCTTCTACCAAACCTGAGACCCTTCCTTTAGCATGAGATGTGATATCCAAATCCTTCACATTCCAATCCTGAGACCCTTCCTATAGCATGAGATGTGATATCTCAATGCTTCTAATACCAAACCTGAGATCCTTCCTATAACATGAGATGTGATATCCAATTCCTTCCCATTCCAAACCTGAGACCCTTCCTATTGGATGAGATGTGATATCCAACTCCTTCCCATTCCAACCCTGAGACCCTTCCTATAGCATGAGATGTGATGTCTCAATGCTTCTAATACCAAACCTGAGATCCTTCCTATAACATGAGATGTGATATCCAACTCCTTCCATTCCAATCCTGAGACCCGTCCTATAGCATGAGATGTGATATCTCAATGCTTATACCAAACCTGAGACCCTTCCTATAGCATGAGATGTGATATCCAACTGCTTCCCATTCCAATCCTGAGACCCTTCCTATAGCATGAGATGTGATATCTCAATGCTTCTAATACCAAACCTGAGATCCTTCCTCTAACATGAAATGTGATATCCAACTCCTTCCCTTTCAAAACCTAAGAGCCTATCTATAGCATGAGATGTGATATCCAAGTCCTTCACATTCCAACCCTTAGACCCTTCCTACAGCATGCAATATGATATCTCAATGATTCTAATAACAAACCTGAGACCCGTCCTATAACATGAGATGGGATATCCAACTCCTTCCCATTCCAATCCTGAGACACTTCCGATAGCATGTGATATCTCAATGCTTATACCAAACCTGAGACCCTTCCTATAACATGAGATGTGATATCCAAATCCTTCCCGTTCCAAACCTGAGACCCTTCCTTTAGCATGAGATGTGATATCCAGCTCCTTCCCATTCCAATCCTGAGACACTTCCGATAGCATGAGATGTGATATCTCAATGCTTCTAATATCAAAACTGAGACCCTCCCTATAGCATGATATGTGATATCTAAGTCCTTCCCATTCCAATCCTGAGACCCTCCCTATAGCATGAGATGTGATATCCAACTCCTTCCCATTCCAATCCTGAGACCCTTCCTATAGCATGAGATATATCTCAATACTTATAATACCAAACCTGAGATCCTACCTCTAACATGAAATGTGATATCCAACTCTTTCCCCTTGCAAACCTGAGAGCCTTCCTATAGCATGAGATTTGATATCCAAGTCCTTCCCATTCCAATCCTGAGACCCTTCCTATAACATGAGATGTGATATCCAACTCCTTCCCATTCCAACCTGAGACCCTTCCTATAGCATGAGATGGGATATCCAACTCCTTCCAAATCCAATCCCGATACCCTTCCGATAGCATGAGATGTGATATCCCAATGCTTCTACCAAACCTGAGACCCATACTATGGCATGAGATGTGATATCAAACTCCTTCCCATTCTAATCCTGAGACCCTTCCTATAGCTTGAGATGTGATATCCAACTCCTTCCCATTCCAATTCTGAGACCCTTCCTATACCATGAGACTTGATATCTCAATGCTTCTAATACCAGACCTGAGACCCGTCCTATAACATGAGATGTGATATCCAAATCCTTCCCCTTCCAAACCTTAGACCCTTCCTTTATCATGAGATGTGATATCCAATTCCTTCCCATTCCAATCTTGAGACCCTTCCGATATCATGAAATGTGATATCTCAATGCTTCTAATATCAAACTTGAGACCCTCCTTATAGCATGAGATGTGAAATCCAAGTCCTTCCCATTCCAAACCTGAGACCCTTCCTACGGCATGAGATGTCATATTCAACTCCTTCCCATTCCAATCCTGAGACCCTTCCTATAGCATGAGATGTGATATCCAACTCCTTCCCATTCCAATCCTGAGACCCTTCCTATAGCATGAGATGTGATGTCTCAATGCTTCTAATACCAAACCTGATATCCTTCCTATAACATGAGATGTGATATCCAACTCCTTCCATTCCAATCCCGAGACCCTTCCTATAGCATGAGATGTGATATCTCAATGCTTCTACCAAACCTGAGACCCTTCCTATAGCATGAGATGTGATATCCAACTCCTTCCCATTCCAATCCTGAGACCCTTCCTATAGCCTGAGATGTGATATCTCAATGCCCCTAATACCAAACCTGAGATCCTTCCTCTAACATGAAATGTGATATCCAACTCCTTCACTTTCCAAACCTGAGAGCCTATCTATAGCATGAGATGTGATATCTAAGTCCTTCCCATTCCAATCCTTAGACCCTTCCTAAAGCATGCAATATGATATCTCAATGATTCTAATAAAAAAACCTGAGACCCGTCCTATAACATGAGATGGGATATCCAACTCCTTCCCATTCCAATCCTGAGACACTTCCGATAGCAGAGATGTGATATCTCAATGTTTATACCAAACCTGAGACCCTTCCTATAACATGAGATGTGATATCCAACTCCTTCCCGTTCCAAACCTGAGACCCTTCCTTTAGCATGAGATGTGATATCCAGCTCCTTCCCATTCCAATCCTGAGACACTTCCGATAGCATGAGATGTGATATCTCAATGCTTCTAATATCAAAACTGAGACCCTCCCTATAGCATGATATGTGATATCTAAGTCCTTCCCATTCCAATCCTGAGACCCTTCCTATAGCATGAGATGTGATATCTCAATGCTTCTACCAAACCTGAGACCCTTCCTTTAGCATGAGATGTGATATCCAACTCCTTCCCATTCCAATCCTGAGACCCTTCCTATAGCATGAGATGTGATATCTCAATACTTCTAACACCAAACCTGAGATCCTTCCGATAACATGAGATGTGATATCTCAATACTTCTAATACCAAACCTGAGATCCATCCTATAACATGAGATGTGATATCCAAATCCTTCCCCTTCCAAACCTGAGACCCTCCCTTTAGCATGAGATGTGATATCCAACTCCTTCCCATTCCAATCCTGAGACCCTTCTGATAGCATAAAATATATCTCAATGCTTCTATACCAAACCTGAGATCCTTCCGATAGAATGAGATGTGATATCTCAATACTTCTAATACCAAACCTGAGATCCTTCCTATAACATGAGATGTGATATCCAAATCCTTATCTTCCAAACCTGAGACCCTTCCTTTACCATGAGATGTGATATCCAACTCCTTCCCATTCCAATCCTGAGACTCTTCTGATAGCATAAGATTTGATATCTCAATGCTTCTATACCAAACCTGAGATCCTTCTGATAGCATGAGATGTGATATCTCAATACTTCTAATACCAAACCTGAGATCCTACCTCTAACATAAAATGTGATATCCAACTCTTTCCCCTTGCAAACCTGAGAGCCTTCCTATAGCATGAGATGTGATATCCAAGTCCTTCCCATTCCAATCCTGAGACCCTTCCTATAACATGAGATGTGATATCCAACTCCTTCCCATTCCAACCTGAGACCCTTCCTATAGCATGAGATGGGATATCCAACTCCTTCCAAATCCAATCCCGATACCCTTCCGATAGCATGAGATGTGATATCCCAATGCTTCTACCAAACCTGAGACCCATACTATGGCATGAGATGTGATATCAAACTCCTTCCCATTCTAATCCTGAGACCCTTCCTATAGCTTGAGATGTGATATCCAACTCCTTCTCATTCCAATTCTGAGACCCTTCCTATAGCATGAGATGTGATATCCAACTCCTTCCCATTCCAATCCTGAGACCCTTCCTATAGCATGAGATGTGATGTCTCAATGCTTCTAATACCAAACCTGATATCCTTCCTATAACATGAGATGTGATATCCAACTCCTTCCATTCCAATCCTGAGACCCTTCCTATAGCATGAGATGTGATATCTCAATGCTTCTACCAAACCTGAGACCCTTCCTAGAGCATGAGATGTGATATCCAACTCCTTCCCATTCCAATCCTGAGACCCTTCCTATAGCCTGAGATGTGATATCTCAATGCCCCTAATACCAAACCTGAGATCCTTCCTCTAACATAAAATGTGATATCGAACTCCTTCACTTTCCAAACCTGAGAGCCTATCTATAGCATGAGATGTGATATCTAAGTCCTTCCCATTCCAATCCTTAGACCCTTCCTACAGCATGCAATATGATATCTCAATGATTCTAATAAAAAAACCTGAGACCCTTCCTATAACATGAGATGGGATATCCAACTCCTTCCCATTCCAATCCTGAGACACTTCCGATAGCAGAGATGTGATATCTCAATGTTTATACCAAACCTGAGACCCTTCCTATAACATGAGATGTGATATCCAACTCCTTCCCATTCCAAACCTGAGACCCTTCCTTTAGCATGAGATGTGATATCCAGCTCCTTCCCATTCCAATCCTGAGACACTTCCGATAGCATGAGATGTGATATCTCAATGCTTCTAATATCAAAACTGAGACCCTCCCTATAGCATGATATGTGATATCTCAATACTTCTAACACCAAACCTGAGATCCTTCCGATAACATGAGATGTGATATCTCAATACTTCTAATACCAAACCTGAGATCCATCCTAGAACATGAGATGTGATATCCAAATCCTTCCCCTTCCAAACCCGAGACACTCCCTTTAGCATGAGATGTGATATCCAACTCCTTCCCATTCCAATCCTGAGACCCTACTGATAGCATAAGATATATCTCAAAGCTTCTATACCAAACCTGAGATCCTTCTGATAGCATGAGATGTGATATCTCAATACTTCTAATACCAAACCTGAGATCCTACCTCTAACATAAAATGTGATATCCAACTCTTTCCCCTTGCAAACCTGAGAGCCTTCCTATAGCATAAGATGTGATATCCAAGTCCTTCCCATTCCAATCCTGAGACCCTTCCTATAACATGAGATGTGATATCCAACTCCTTCCCATTCCAACCTGAGACCCTTCCTATAGCATGAGATGGGATATCCAACTCCTTCCAAATCCAATCCCGATACCCTTCCGATAGCATGAGATGTGATATCCCAATGCTTCTACCAAACCTGAGACCCATACTATGGCATGAGATGTGATATCAAACTCCTTCCCATTCTAATCCTGAGACCCTTCCTATAGCTTGAGATGTGATATCCAACTCCTTCCCATTCCAATTCTGAGACCCTTCCTATAGCATGAGATGTGATATCCAACTCCTTCCCATTCCAATCCTGAGACCCTTCCTATAGCATGAGATATGATGTCTCAATGCTTCTAATACCAAACCTGATATCCTTCCTATAACATGAGATGTGATATCCAACTCCTTCCATTCCAATCCTGAGACCCTTCCTATAGCATGAGATGTGATATCTCAATGCTTCTACCAAACCTGAGACCCTTCCTATAGCATGAGATGTGATATCCAACTCCTTCCCATTCCAATCCTGAGACCCTTCCTATAGACTGAGATGTGATATCTCAATGCCCCTAATACCAAACCTGAGATCCTTCCTCTAACATGAAATGTGATATCCAACTCCTTCACTTTCCAAACCTGAGAGCCTATCTATAGCATGAGATGTGATATCTAAGTCCTTCCCATTCCAATCCTTAGACCCTTCCTACAGCATGCAATATGATATCTCAATGATTCTAATAAAAAAACCTGAGACCCGTCCTATAACATGAGATGGGATATTCAACTCCTTCCCATTCCAATCCTGAGACACTTCCGATAGCAGAGCTGTGATATCTCAATGTTTATACCAAACCTGAGATCCTTCCTATAACATGAGATGTGATATCCAACTCCTTCCCGTTCCAAACCTGAGACCCTTCCTTTAGCATGAGATGTGATATCCAGCTCCTTCCCATTCCAATCCTGAGACACTTCCGATAGCATGAGATGTGATATCCAGCTCCTTCCCATTCCAATCCTGAGACACTTCCGATAGCAGAGATGTGATATCTCAATGTTTATACCAAACCTGAGACCCTTCCTATAACATGAGATGTGATATCCAACTCCTTCCCATTCCAATCCTGAGACCCTTCCTATAGCATGAGATGTGATATCTCAATACTTCTAATACCAAACCTGAGATCCTTCCGATAACATGAGATGTGATATCTCAATACTTCTAATACCAAACCTGAGATCCATCCTATAACATGAGATGTGATATCCAAATCCTTCCCCTTCCAAACCTGAGACCCTCCCTTTAGCATGAGATGTGATATCCAACTCCTTCCCATTCCATTCCTGAGACCCTTCTGATAGCATAAGATATATCTCAATGCTTCTATACCAAACCTGAGATCCTTCCGATAGCATGAGATGTGATATCTCAATACTTCTAATACCAAACCTGAGATCCTTCCTATAACATGAGATGTGATATCCAAATCCTTAACTTCCAAACCTGAGACCCTTCCTTCCTTTATCCAACTCCTTCCCATTCCAATCCTGAGACTCTTCTGATAGCATAAGATTTGATATCTCAATGCTTCTATTCCAAACCTGAGATCCTTCTGATAGCATGAGATGTGATATCTCAATACTTCTACCAAACCTGAGATCCTACCTCTAACATGAAATGTGATATCCAACTCTTTCCCCTTGCAAACCTGAGAGCCTTCCTATAGCATGAGATGTGATATCCAAGTCCTTCCCATTCCAATCCTGAGACCCTTCCTATAACATGAGATGTGATATCCAACTCCTTCCCATTCCAACCTGAGACCCTTCCTATAGCATGAGATGGGATATCCAACTCCTTCCAAATCCAATCCCGATACCCTTCCGATAGCATGAGATGTGATATCCCAATGCTTCTACCAAACCTGAGACCCATACTATGGCATGAGATGTGATATCAAACTCCTTCCCATTCTAATCCTGAGACCCTTCCTATAGCTTGAGATGTGATATCCAACTCCTTCCCATTCCAATTCTGAGACCCTTCCTATACCATGAGACTTGATATCTCAATGCTTCTAATACCAGACCTGAGACCCGTCCTATAACATGAGATGTGATATCCAAATCCTTCCCCTTCCAAACCTTAGACCCTTCCTTTATCATGAGATGTGATATCCAATTCCTTCCCATTCCAATCTTGAGACCCTTCCGATATCATGAAATGTGATATCTCAATGCTTCTAATATCAAACTTGAGACCCTCCTTATAGCATGAGATGTGAAATCCAAGTCCTTCCCATTCCAAACCTGAGACCCTTCCTACGGCATGAGATGTCATATTCAACTCCTTCCCATTCCAATCCTGAGACCCTTCCTATAGCATGAGATGTGATATCCAACTCCTTCCCATTCCAATCCTGAGACCCTTCCTATAGCATGAGATGTGATGTCTCAATGCTTCTAATACCAAACCTGATATCCTTCCTATAACATGAGATGTGATATCCAACTCCTTCCATTCCAATCCCGAGACCCTTCCTATAGCATGAGATGTGATATCTCAATGCTTCTACCAAACCTGAGACCCTTCCTATAGCATGAGATGTGATATCCAACTCCTTCCCATTCCAATCCTGAGACCCTTCCTATAGCCTGAGATGTGATATCTCAATGCCCCTAATACCAAACCTGAGATCCTTCCTCTAACATGAAATGTGATATCCAACTCCTTCACTTTCCAAACCTGAGAGCCTATCTATAGCATGAGATGTGATATCTAAGTCCTTCCCATTCCAATCCTTAGACCCTTCCTAAAGCATGCAATATGATATCTCAATGATTCTAATAAAAAAACCTGAGACCCGTCCTATAACATGAGATGGGATATCCAACTCCTTCCCATTCCAATCCTGAGACACTTCCGATAGCAGAGATGTGATATCTCAATGTTTATACCAAACCTGAGACCCTTCCTATAACATGAGATGTGATATCCAACTCCTTCCCGTTCCAAACCTGAGACCCTTCCTTTAGCATGAGATGTGATATCCAGCTCCTTCCCATTCCAATCCTGAGACACTTCCGATAGCATGAGATGTGATATCTCAATGCTTCTAATATCAAAACTGAGACCCTCCCTATAGCATGATATGTGATATCTAAGTCCTTCCCATTCCAATCCTGAGACCCTTCCTATAGCATGAGATGTGATATCTCAATGCTTCTACCAAACCTGAGACCCTTCCTTTAGCATGAGATGTGATATCCAACTCCTTCCCATTCCAATCCTGAGACCCTTCCTATAGCATGAGATGTGATATCTCAATACTTCTAACACCAAACCTGAGATCCTTCCGATAACATGAGATGTGATATCTCAATACTTCTAATACCAAACCTGAGATCCATCCTATAACATGAGATGTGATATCCAAATCCTTCCCCTTCCAAACCTGAGACCCTCCCTTTAGCATGAGATGTGATATCCAACTCCTTCCCATTCCAATCCTGAGACCCTTCTGATAGCATAAAATATATCTCAATGCTTCTATACCAAACCTGAGATCCTTCCGATAGAATGAGATGTGATATCTCAATACTTCTAATACCAAACCTGAGATCCTTCCTATAACATGAGATGTGATATCCAAATCCTTATCTTCCAAACCTGAGACCCTTCCTTTACCATGAGATGTGATATCCAACTCCTTCCCATTCCAATCCTGAGACTCTTCTGATAGCATAAGATTTGATATCTCAATGCTTCTATACCAAACCTGAGATCCTTCTGATAGCATGAGATGTGATATCTCAATACTTCTAATACCAAACCTGAGATCCTACCTCTAACATAAAATGTGATATCCAACTCTTTCCCCTTGCAAACCTGAGAGCCTTCCTATAGCATGAGATGTGATATCCAAGTCCTTCCCATTCCAATCCTGAGACCCTTCCTATAACATGAGATGTGATATCCAACTCCTTCCCATTCCAACCTGAGACCCTTCCTATAGCATGAGATGGGATATCCAACTCCTTCCAAATCCAATCCCGATACCCTTCCGATAGCATGAGATGTGATATCCCAATGCTTCTACCAAACCTGAGACCCATACTATGGCATGAGATGTGATATCAAACTCCTTCCCATTCTAATCCTGAGACCCTTCCTATAGCTTGAGATGTGATATCCAACTCCTTCTCATTCCAATTCTGAGACCCTTCCTATAGCATGAGATGTGATATCCAACTCCTTCCCATTCCAATCCTGAGACCCTTCCTATAGCATGAGATGTGATGTCTCAATGCTTCTAATACCAAACCTGATATCCTTCCTATAACATGAGATGTGATATCCAACTCCTTCCATTCCAATCCTGAGACCCTTCCTATAGCATGAGATGTGATATCTCAATGCTTCTACCAAACCTGAGACCCTTCCTAGAGCATGAGATGTGATATCCAACTCCTTCCCATTCCAATCCTGAGACCCTTCCTATAGCCTGAGATGTGATATCTCAATGCCCCTAATACCAAACCTGAGATCCTTCCTCTAACATAAAATGTGATATCGAACTCCTTCACTTTCCAAACCTGAGAGCCTATCTATAGCATGAGATGTGATATCTAAGTCCTTCCCATTCCAATCCTTAGACCCTTCCTACAGCATGCAATATGATATCTCAATGATTCTAATAAAAAAACCTGAGACCCTTCCTATAACATGAGATGGGATATCCAACTCCTTCCCATTCCAATCCTGAGACACTTCCGATAGCAGAGATGTGATATCTCAATGTTTATACCAAACCTGAGACCCTTCCTATAACATGAGATGTGATATCCAACTCCTTCCCATTCCAAACCTGAGACCCTTCCTTTAGCATGAGATGTGATATCCAGCTCCTTCCCATTCCAATCCTGAGACACTTCCGATAGCATGAGATGTGATATCTCAATGCTTCTAATATCAAAACTGAGACCCTCCCTATAGCATGATATGTGATATCTCAATACTTCTAACACCAAACCTGAGATCCTTCCGATAACATGAGATGTGATATCTCAATACTTCTAATACCAAACCTGAGATCCATCCTAGAACATGAGATGTGATATCCAAATCCTTCCCCTTCCAAACCCGAGACACTCCCTTTAGCATGAGATGTGATATCCAACTCCTTCCCATTCCAATCCTGAGACCCTACTGATAGCATAAGATATATCTCAAAGCTTCTATACCAAACCTGAGATCCTTCTGATAGCATGAGATGTGATATCTCAATACTTCTAATACCAAACCTGAGATCCTACCTCTAACATAAAATGTGATATCCAACTCTTTCCCCTTGCAAACCTGAGAGCCTTCCTATAGCATAAGATGTGATATCCAAGTCCTTCCCATTCCAATCCTGAGACCCTTCCTATAACATGAGATGTGATATCCAACTCCTTCCCATTCCAACCTGAGACCCTTCCTATAGCATGAGATGGGATATCCAACTCCTTCCAAATCCAATCCCGATACCCTTCCGATAGCATGAGATGTGATATCCCAATGCTTCTACCAAACCTGAGACCCATACTATGGCATGAGATGTGATATCAAACTCCTTCCCATTCTAATCCTGAGACCCTTCCTATAGCTTGAGATGTGATATCCAACTCCTTCCCATTCCAATTCTGAGACCCTTCCTATAGCATGAGATGTGATATCCAACTCCTTCCCATTCCAATCCTGAGACCCTTCCTATAGCATGAGATATGATGTCTCAATGCTTCTAATACCAAACCTGATATCCTTCCTATAACATGAGATGTGATATCCAACTCCTTCCATTCCAATCCTGAGACCCTTCCTATAGCATGAGATGTGATATCTCAATGCTTCTACCAAACCTGAGACCCTTCCTATAGCATGAGATGTGATATCCAACTCCTTCCCATTCCAATCCTGAGACCCTTCCTATAGACTGAGATGTGATATCTCAATGCCCCTAATACCAAACCTGAGATCCTTCCTCTAACATGAAATGTGATATCCAACTCCTTCACTTTCCAAACCTGAGAGCCTATCTATAGCATGAGATGTGATATCTAAGTCCTTCCCATTCCAATCCTTAGACCCTTCCTACAGCATGCAATATGATATCTCAATGATTCTAATAAAAAAACCTGAGACCCGTCCTATAACATGAGATGGGATATTCAACTCCTTCCCATTCCAATCCTGAGACACTTCCGATAGCAGAGCTGTGATATCTCAATGTTTATACCAAACCTGAGATCCTTCCTATAACATGAGATGTGATATCCAACTCCTTCCCGTTCCAAACCTGAGACCCTTCCTTTAGCATGAGATGTGATATCCAGCTCCTTCCCATTCCAATCCTGAGACACTTCCGATAGCATGAGATGTGATATCCAGCTCCTTCCCATTCCAATCCTGAGACACTTCCGATAGCAGAGATGTGATATCTCAATGTTTATACCAAACCTGAGACCCTTCCTATAACATGAGATGTGATATCCAACTCCTTCCCATTCCAATCCTGAGACCCTTCCTATAGCATGAGATGTGATATCTCAATACTTCTAATACCAAACCTGAGATCCTTCCGATAACATGAGATGTGATATCTCAATACTTCTAATACCAAACCTGAGATCCATCCTATAACATGAGATGTGATATCCAAATCCTTCCCCTTCCAAACCTGAGACCCTCCCTTTAGCATGAGATGTGATATCCAACTCCTTCCCATTCCATTCCTGAGACCCTTCTGATAGCATAAGATATATCTCAATGCTTCTATACCAAACCTGAGATCCTTCCGATAGCATGAGATGTGATATCTCAATACTTCTAATACCAAACCTGAGATCCTTCCTATAACATGAGATGTGATATCCAAATCCTTAACTTCCAAACCTGAGACCCTTCCTTCCTTTATCCAACTCCTTCCCATTCCAATCCTGAGACTCTTCTGATAGCATAAGATTTGATATCTCAATGCTTCTATTCCAAACCTGAGATCCTTCTGATAGCATGAGATGTGATATCTCAATACTTCTACCAAACCTGAGATCCTACCTCTAACATGAAATGTGATATCCAACTCTTTCCCCTTGCAAACCTGAGAGCCTTCCTATAGCATGAGATGTGATATCCAAGTCCTTCCCATTCCAATCCTGAGACCCTTCCTATAACATGAGATGTGATATCCAACTCCTTCCCATTCCAACCTGAGACCCTTCCTATAGCATGAGATGGGATATCCAACTCCTTCCAAATCCAATCCCGATACCCTTCCGATAGCATGAGATGTGATATCCCAATGCTTCTACCAAACCTGAGACCCATACTATGGCATGAGATGTGATATCAAACTCCTTCCCATTCTAATCCTGAGACCCTTCCTATAGCTTGAGATGTGATATCCAACTCCTTCCCATTCCAATTCTGAGACCCTTCCTATACCATGAGACTTGATATCTCAATGCTTCTAATACCAAACCTGAGACCCGTCCTATAACATGAGATGTGATATCCAAATCCTTCCCCTTCCAAACCTTAGACCCTTCCTTTATCATGAGATGTGATATCCAATTCCTTCCCATTCCAATCTTGAGACCCTTCCGATATCATGAAATGTGATATCTCAATGCTTCTAATATCAAACTTGAGACCCTCCTTATAGCATGAGATGTGATATCCAAGTCCTTCCCATTCCAAACCTGAGACCCTTCCTACGGCATGAGATGTCATATTCAACTCCTTCCCATTCCAATCCTGAGACCCTTCCTATAGCATGAGATGTGATATCCAACTCCTTCCCATTCCAATCCTGAGACCCTTCCTATAGCATGAGATGTGATGTCTCAATGCTTCTAATACCAAACCTGATATCCTTCCTATAACATGAGATGTGATATCCAACTCCTTCCATTCCAATCCTGAGACCCTTCCTATAGCATGAGATGTGATATCTCAATGCTTCTACCAAACCTGAGACCCTTCCTATAGCATGAGATGTGATATCCAACTCCTTCCCATTCCAATCCTGAGACCCTTCCTATAGCCTGAGATGTGATATCTCAATGCCCCTAATACCAAACCTGAGATCCTTCCTCTAACATGAAATGTGATATCCAACTCCTTCACTTTCCAAACCTGAGAGCCTATCTATAGCATGAGATGTGATATCTAAGTCCTTCCCATTCCAATCCTTAGACCCTTCCTACAGCATGCAATATGATATCTCAATGATTCTAATAAAAAAACCTGAGACCCGTCCTATAACATGAGATGGGATATCCAACTCCTTCCCATTCCAATCCTGAGACACTTCCGATAGCAGAGATGTGATATCTCAATGTTTATACCAAACCTGAGACCCTTCCTATAACATGAGATGTGATATCCAACTCCTTCCCGTTCCAAACCTGAGACCCTTCCTTTAGCATGAGATGTGATATCCAGCTCCTTCCCATTCCAATCCTGAGACACTTCCGATAGCATGAGATGTGATATCTCAATGCTTCTAATATCAAAACTGAGACCCTCCCTATAGCATGATATGTGATATCTAAGTCCTTCCCATTCCAATCCTGAGACCCTTCCTAAAGCATGAGATGTGATATCTCAATGCTTCTACCAAACCTGAGACCCTTCCTTTAGCATGAGATGTGATATCCAAATCCTTCACATTCCAATCCTGAGACCCTTCCTATAGCATGAGATGTGATATCTCAATGCTTCTAATACCAAACCTGAGATCCTTCCTATAACATGAGATGTGATATCCAATTCCTTCCCATTCCAAACCTGAGACCCTTCCTATTGGATGAGATGTGATATCCAACTCCTTCCCATTCCAACCCTGAGACCCTTCCTATAGCATGAGATGTGATGTCTCAATGCTTCTAATACCAAACCTGAGATCCTTCCTATAACATGAGATGTGATATCCAACTCCTTCCATTCCAATCCTGAGACCCGTCCTATAGCATGAGATGTGATATCTCAATGCTTATACCAAACCTGAGACCCTTCCTATAGCATGAGATGTGATATCCAACTGCTTCCCATTCCAATCCTGAGACCCTTCCTATAGCATGAGATGTGATATCTCAATGCTTCTAATACCAAACCTGAGATCCTTCCTCTAACATGAAATGTGATATCCAACTCCTTCCCTTTCAAAACCTAAGAGCCTATCTATAGCATGAGATGTGATATCCAAGTCCTTCACATTCCAACCCTTAGACCCTTCCTACAGCATGCAATATGATATCTCAATGATTCTAATAACAAACCTGAGACCCGTCCTATAACATGAGATGGGATATCCAACTCCTTCCCATTCCAATCCTGAGACACTTCCGATAGCATGTGATATCTCAATGCTTATACCAAACCTGAGACCCTTCCTATAACATGAGATGTGATATCCAAATCCTTCCCGTTCCAAACCTGAGACCCTTCCTTTAGCATGAGATGTGATATCCAGCTCCTTCCCATTCCAATCCTGAGACACTTCCGATAGCATGAGATGTGATATCTCAATGCTTCTAATATCAAAACTGAGACCCTCCCTATAGCATGATATGTGATATCTAAGTCCTTCCCATTCCAATCCTGAGACCCTCCCTATAGCATGAGATGTGATATCCAACTCCTTCCCATTCCAATCCTGAGACCCTTCCTATAGCATGAGATATATCTCAATACTTATAATACCAAACCTGAGATCCTACCTCTAACATGAAATGTGATATCCAACTCTTTCCCCTTGCAAACCTGAGAGCCTTCCTATAGCATGAGATTTGATATCCAAGTCCTTCCCATTCCAATCCTGAGACCCTTCCTATAACATGAGATGTGATATCCAACTCCTTCCCATTCCAACCTGAGACCCTTCCTATAGCATGAGATGGGATATCCAACTCCTTCCAAATCCAATCCCGATACCCTTCCGATAGCATGAGATGTGATATCCCAATGCTTCTACCAAACCTGAGACCCATACTATGGCATGAGATGTGATATCAAACTCCTTCCCATTCTAATCCTGAGACCCTTCCTATAGCTTGAGATGTGATATCCAACTCCTTCCCATTCCAATTCTGAGACCCTTCCTATACCATGAGACTTGATATCTCAATGCTTCTAATACCAAACCTGAGACCCGTCCTATAACATGAGATGTGATATCCAAATCCTTCCCCTTCCAAACCTTAGACCCTTCCTTTATCATGAGATGTGATATCCAATTCCTTCCCATTCCAATCTTGAGACCCTTCCGATATCATGAAATGTGATATCTCAATGCTTCTAATATCAAACTTGAGACCCTCCTTATAGCATGAGATGTGAAATCCAAGTCCTTCCCATTCCAATCCTGAGACCCTTCCTATAGCATGAGATGTGATATCCAACTCCTTCCCATTCCAATCCTGAGACCCTTCCTATAGCATGAGATGTGATGTCTCAATGCTTCTAATACCAAACCTGATATCCTTCCTATAACATGAGATGTGATATCCAACTCCTTCCATTCCAATCCCGAGACCCTTCCTATAGCATGAGATGTGATATCTCAATGCTTCTACCAAACCTGGGACCCTTCCTATAGCATGAGATGTGATATCCAACTCCTTCCCATTCCAATCCTGAGACCCTTCCTATAGCCTGAGATGTGATATCTCAATGCCCCTAATACCAAACCTGAGATCCTTCCTCTAACATGAAATGTGATATCCAACTCCTTCACTTTCCAAACCTGAGAGCCTATCTATAGCATGAGATGTGATATCTAAGTCCTTCCCATTCCTACAGCATGCAATATGATATCTCAATGATTCTAATAAAAAAACCTGAGACCCGTCCTATAACATGAGATGGGATATCCAACTCCTTCCCATTCCAATCCTGAGACACTTCCGATAGCAGAGATGTGATATCTCAATGTTTATACCAAACCTGAGACCCTTCCTATAACATGAGATGTGATATCCAACTCCTTCCCGTTCCAAACCTGAGACCCTTCCTTTAGCATGAGATGTGATATCCAGCTCCTTCCCATTCCAATCCTGAGACACTTCCGATAGCATGAGATGTGATATCTCAATGCTTCTAATATCAAAACTGAGACCCTCCCTATAGCATGATATGTGATATCTAAGTCCTTCCCATTCCAATCCTGAGACCCTTCCTATAGCATGAGATGTGATATCTCAATGCATCTACCAAACCTGAGACCCTTCCTTTAGCATGAGATGTGATATCCAACTCCTTCCCATTCCAATCCTGAGACCCTTCCTATAGCATGAGATGTGATATCTCAATACTTCTAACACCAAACCTGAGATCCTTCCGATAACATGAGATGTGATATCTCAATACTTCTAATACCAAACCTGAGATCCTTCCGATAACATGAGATGTGATATCTCAATACTTCTAATACCAAACCTGAGATCCATCCTATAACATGAGATGTGATATCCAAATCCTTCCCCTTCCAAACCTGAGACCCTCCCTTTAGCATGAGATGTGATATCCAACTCCTTCCCATTCCAATCCTGAGACCCTTCTGATAGCATAAAATATATCTCAATGCTTCTATACCAAACCTGAGATCCTTCCGATAGAATGAGATGTGATATCTCAATACTTCTAATACCAAACCTGAGATCCTTCCTATAACATGAGATGTGATATCCAAATCCTTATCTTCCAAACCTGAGACCCTTCCTTTACCATGAGATGTGATATCCAACTCCTTCCCATTCCAATCCTGAGACTCTTCTGATAGCATAAGATTTGATATCTCAATGCTTCTATACCAAACCTGAGATCCTTCTGATAGCATGAGATGTGATATCTCAATACTTCTAATACCAAACCTGAGATCCTACCTCTAACATAAAATGTGATATCCAACTCTTTCCCCTTGCAAACCTGAGAGCCTTCCTATAGCATGAGATGTGATATCCAAGTCCTTCCCATTCCAATCCTGAGACCCTTCCTATAACATGAGATGTGATATCCAACTCCTTCCCATTCCAACCTGAGACCCTTCCTATAGCATGAGATGGGATATCCAACTCCTTCCAAATCCAATCCCGATACCCTTCCGATAGCATGAGATGTGATATCCCAATGCTTCTACCAAACCTGAGACCCATACTATGGCATGAGATGTGATATCAAACTCCTTCCCATTCTAATCCTGAGACCCTTCCTATAGCTTGAGATGTGGTATCCAACTCCTTCTCATTCCAATTCTGAGACCCTTCCTATAGCATGAGATGTGATATCCAACTCCTTCCCATTCCAATCCTGAGACCCTTCCTATAGCATGAGATGTGATGTCTCAATGCTTCTAATACCAAACCTGATATCCTTCCTATAACATGAGATGTGATATCCAACTCCTTCCATTCCAATCCTGAGACCCTTCCTATAGCATGAGATGTGATATCTCAATGCTTCTACCAAACCTGAGACCCTTCCTATAGCATGAGATGTGATATCCGACTCCTTCCCATTCCAATCCTGAGACCCTTCCTATAGCCTGAGATGTGATATCTCAATGCCCCTAATACCAAACCTGAGATCCTTCCTCTAACATGAAATGTGATATCCAACTCCTTCACTTTCCAAACCTGAGAGCCTATCTATAGCATGAGATGTGATATCTAAGTCCTTCCCATTCCAATCCTTAGACCCTTCCTACAGCATGCAATATGATATCTCAATGATTCTAATAAAAAAACCTGAGACCCTTCCTATAACATGAGATGGGATATCCAACTCCTTCCCATTCCAATCCTGAGACACTTCCGATAGCAGAGATGTGATATCTCAATGTTTATACCAAACCTGAGACCCTTCCTATAACATGAGATGTGATATCCAACTCCTTCCCATTCCAAACCTGAGACCCTTCCTTTAGCATGAGATGTGATATCCAGCTCCTTCCCATTCCAATCCTGAGACACTTCCGATAGCATGAGATGTGATATCTCAATGCTTCTAATATCAAAACTGAGACCCTCCCTATAGCATGATATGTGATATCTCAATACTTCTAACACCAAACCTGAGATCCTTCCGATAACATGAGATGTGATATCTCAATACTTCTAATACCAAACCTGAGATCCATCCTAGAACATGAGATGTGATATCCAAATCCTTCCCCTTCCAAACCCGAGACACTCCCTTTAGCATGAGATGTGATATCCAACTCCTTCCCATTCCAATCCTGAGACCCTACTGATAGCATAAGATATATCTCAAAGCTTCTATACCAAACCTGAGATCCTTCTGATAGCATGAGATGTGATATCTCAATACTTCTAATACCAAACCTGAGATCCTACCTCTAACATAAAATGTGATATCCAACTCTTTCCCCTTGCAAACCTGAGAGCCTTCCTATAGCATAAGATGTGATATCCAAGTCCTTCCCATTCCAATCCTGAGACCCTTCCTATAACATGAGATGTGATATCCAACTCCTTCCCATTCCAACCTGAGACCCTTCCTATAGCATGAGATGGGATATCCAACTCCTTCCAAATCCAATCCCGATACCCTTCCGATAGCATGAGATGTGATATCCCAATGCTTCTACCAAACCTGAGACCCATACTATGGCATGAGATGTGATATCAAACTCCTTCCCATTCTAATCCTGAGACCCTTCCTATAGCTTGAGATGTGATATCCAACTCCTTCCCATTCCAATTCTGAGACCCTTCCTATAGCATGAGATGTGATATCCAACTCCTTCCCATTCCAATCCTGAGACCCTTCCTATAGCATGAGATGTGATGTCTCAATGCTTCTAATACCAAACCTGATATCCTTCCTATAACATGAGATGTGATATCCAACTCCTTCCATTCCAATCCTGAGACCCTTCCTATAGCAAGAGATGTGATATCTCAATGCTTCTACCAAACCTGAGACCCTTCCTATAGCATGAGATGTGATATCCAACTCCTTCCCATTCCAATCCTGAGACCCTTCCTATAGCAAGAGATGTGATATCTCAATGCTTCTACCAAACCTGAGACCCTTCCTATAACATGAGATGTGATATCCAACTCCTTCCCATTCCAAACCTGAGACCCTTCCTTTAGCATGAGATGTGATATCCAGCTCCTTCCCATTCCAATCCTGAGACACTTCCGATAGCATGAGATGTGATATCTCAATGCTTCTAATATCAAAACTGAGACCCTCCCTATAGCATGATATGTGATATCTCAATACTTCTAACACCAAACCTGAGATCCTTCCGATAACATGAGATGTGATATCTCAATACTTCTAATACCAAACCTGAGATCCATCCTAGAACATGAGATGTGATATCCAAATCCTTCCCCTTCCAAACCCGAGACACTCCCTTTAGCATGAGATGTGATATCCAACTCCTTCCCATTCCAATCCTGAGACCCTACTGATAGCATAAGATATATCTCAAAGCTTCTATACCAAACCTGAGATCCTTCTGATAGCATGAGATGTGATATCTCAATACTTCTAATACCAAACCTGAGATCCTACCTCTAACATAAAATGTGATATCCAACTCTTTCCCCTTGCAAACCTGAGAGCCTTCCTATAGCATAAGATGTGATATCCAAGTCCTTCCCATTCCAATCCTGAGACCCTTCCTATAACATGAGATGTGATATCCAACTCCTTCCCATTCCAACCTGAGACCCTTCCTATAGCATGAGATGGGATATCCAACTCCTTCCAAATCCAATCCCGATACCCTTCCGATAGCATGAGATGTGATATCCCAATGCTTCTACCAAACCTGAGACCCATACTATGGCATGAGATGTGATATCAAACTCCTTCCCATTCTAATCCTGAGACCCTTCCTATAGCTTGAGATGTGATATCCAACTCCTTCCCATTCCAATTCTGAGACCCTTCCTATAGCATGAGATGTGATATCCAACTCCTTCCCATTCCAATCCTGAGACCCTTCCTATAGCATGAGATGTGATGTCTCAATGCTTCTAATACCAAACCTGATATCCTTCCTATAACATGAGATGTGATATCCAACTCCTTCCATTCCAATCCTGAGACCCTTCCTATAGCAAGAGATGTGATATCTCAATGCTTCTACCAAACCTGAGACCCTTCCTATAGCATGAGATGTGATATCCAACTCCTTCCCATTCCAATCCTGAGACCCTTCCTATAGACTGAGATGTGATATCTCAATGCCCCTAATACCAAACCTGAGATCCTTCCTCTAACATGAAATGTGATATCCAACTCCTTCACTTTCCAAACCTGAGAGCCTATCTATAGCATGAGATGTGATATCTAAGTCCTTCCCATTCCAATCCTTAGACCCTTCCTACAGCATGCAATATGATATCTCAATGATTCTAATAAAAAAACCTGAGACCCGTCCTATAACATGAGATGGGATATTCAACTCCTTCCCATTCCAATCCTGAGACACTTCCGATAGCAGAGCTGTGATATCTCAATGTTTATACCAAACCTGAGATCCTTCCTATAACATGAGATGTGATATCCAACTCCTTCCCGTTCCAAACCTGAGACCCTTCCTTTAGCATGAGATGTGATATCCAGCTCCTTCCCATTCCAATCCTGAGACACTTCCGATAGCATGAGATGTGATATCCAGCTCCTTCCCATTCCAATCCTGAGACACTTCCGATAGCAGAGATGTGATATCTCAATGTTTATACCAAACCTGAGACCCTTCCTATAACATGAGATGTGATATCCAACTCATTCCCATTCCAATCCTGAGACCCTTCCTATAGCATGAGATGTGATATCTCAATACTTCTAATACCAAACCTGAGATCCTTCCGATAACATGAGATGTGATATCTCAATACTTCTAATACCAAACCTGAGATCCATCCTATAACATGAGATGTGATATCCAAATCCTTCCCCTTCCAAACCTGAGACCCTCCCTTTAGCATGAGATGTGATATCCAACTCCTTCCCATTCCAATCCTGAGACCCTTCTGATAGCATAAGATATATCTCAATGCTTCTATACCAAACCTGAGATCCTTCCGATAGCATGAGATGTGATATCTCAATACTTCTAATACCAAACCTGAGATCCTTCCTATAACATGAGATGTGATATCCAAATCCTTATCTTCCAAACCTGAGACCCTTCCTTCCTTTATCCAACTCCTTCCCATTCCAATCCTGAGACTCTTCTGATAGCATAAGATTTGATATCTCAATGCTTCTATTCCAAACCTGAGATCCTTCTGATAGCATGAGATGTGATATCTCAATACTTCTACCAAACCTGAGATCCTACCTCTAACATGAAATGTGATATCCAACTCTTTCCCCTTGCAAACCTGAGAGCCTTCCTATAGCATGAGATGTGATATCCAAGTCCTTCCCATTCCAATCCTGAGACCCTTCCTATAACATGAGATGTGATATCCAACTCCTTCCCATTCCAACCTGAGACCCTTCCTATAGCATGAGATGGGATATCCAACTCCTTCCAAATCCAATCCCGATACCCTTCCGATAGCATGAGATGTGATATCCCAATGCTTCTACCAAACCTGAGACCCATACTATGGCATGAGATGTGATATCAAACTCCTTCCCATTCTAATCCTGAGACCCTTCCTATAGCTTGAGATGTGATATCCAACTCCTTCCCATTCCAATTCTGAGACCCTTCCTATACCATGAGACTTGATATCTCAATGCTTCTAATACCAAACCTGAGACCCGTCCTATAACATGAGATGTGATATCCAAATCCTTCCCCTTCCAAACCTTAGACCCTTCCTTTATCATGAGATGTGATATCCAATTCCTTCCCATTCCAATCTTGAGACCCTTCCGATATCATGAAATGTGATATCTCAATGCTTCTAATATCAAACTTGAGACCCTCCTTATAGCATGAGATGTGATATCCAAGTCCTTCCCATTCCAAACCTGAGACCCTTCCTACGGCATGAGATGTCATATTCAACTCCTTCCCATTCCAATCCTGAGACCCTTCCTATAGCATGAGATGTGATATCCAACTCCTTCCCATTCCAATCCTGAGACCCTTCCTATAGCATGAGATGTGATGTCTCAATGCTTCTAATACCAAACCTGATATCCTTCCTATAACATGAGATGTGATATCCAACTCCTTCCATTCCAATCCTGAGACCCTTCCTATAGCATGAGATGTGATATCTCAATGCTTCTACCAAACCTGAGACCCTTCCTATAGCATGAGATGTGATATCCAACTCCTTCCCATTCCAATCCTGAGACCCTTCCTATAGCCTGAGATGTGATATCTCAATGCCCCTAATACCAAACCTGAGATCCTTCCTCTAACATGAAATGTGATATCCAACTCCTTCACTTTCCAAACCTGAGAGCCTATCTATAGCATGAGATGTGATATCTAAGTCCTTCCCATTCCAATCCTTAGACCCTTCCTACAGCATGCAATATGATATCTCAATGATTCTAATAAAAAAACCTGAGACCCGTCCTATAACATGAGATGGGATATCCAACTCCTTCCCATTCCAATCCTGAGACACTTCCGATAGCAGAGATGTGATATCTCAATGTTTATACCAAACCTGAGACCCTTCCTATAACATGAGATGTGATATCCAACTCCTTCCCGTTCCAAACCTGAGACCCTTCCTTTAGCATGAGATGTGATATCCAGCTCCTTCCCATTCCAATCCTGAGACACTTCCGATAGCATGAGATGTGATATCTCAATGCTTCTAATATCAAAACTGAGACCCTCCCTATAGCATGATATGTGATATCTAAGTCCTTCCCATTCCAATCCTGAGACCCTTCCTAAAGCATGAGATGTGATATCTCAATGCTTCTACCAAACCTGAGACCCTTCCTTTAGCATGAGATGTGATATCCAAATCCTTCACATTCCAATCCTGAGACCCTTCCTATAGCATGAGATGTGATATCTCAATGCTTCTAATACCAAACCTGAGATCCTTCCTATAACATGAGATGTGATATCCAATTCCTTCCCATTCCAAACCTGAGACCCTTCCTATTGGATGAGATGTGATATCCAACTCCTTCCCATTCCAACCCTGAGACCCTTCCTATAGCATGAGATGTGATGTCTCAATGCTTCTAATACCAAACCTGAGATCCTTCCTATAACATGAGATGTGATATCCAACTCCTTCCATTCCAATCCTGAGACCCGTCCTATAGCATGAGATGTGATATCTCAATGCTTATACCAAACCTGAGACCCTTCCTATAGCATGAGATGTGATATCCAACTGCTTCCCATTCCAATCCTGAGACCCTTCCTATAGCATGAGATGTGATATCTCAATGCTTCTAATACCAAACCTGAGATCCTTCCTCTAACATGAAATGTGATATCCAACTCCTTCCCTTTCAAAACCTAAGAGCCTATCTATAGCATGAGATGTGATATCCAAGTCCTTCACATTCCAACCCTTAGACCCTTCCTACAGCATGCAATATGATATCTCAATGATTCTAATAACAAACCTGAGACCCGTCCTATAACATGAGATGGGATATCCAACTCCTTCCCATTCCAATCCTGAGACACTTCCGATAGCATGTGATATCTCAATGCTTATACCAAACCTGAGACCCTTCCTATAACATGAGATGTGATATCCAAATCCTTCCCGTTCCAAACCTGAGACCCTTCCTTTAGCATGAGATGTGATATCCAGCTCCTTCCCATTCCAATCCTGAGACACTTCCGATAGCATGAGATGTGATATCTCAATGCTTCTAATATCAAAACTGAGACCCTCCCTATAGCATGATATGTGATATCTAAGTCCTTCCCATTCCAATCCTGAGACCCTCCCTATAGCATGAGATGTGATATCCAACTCCTTCCCATTCCAATCCTGAGACCCTTCCTATAGCATGAGATATATCTCAATACTTATAATACCAAACCTGAGATCCTACCTCTAACATGAAATGTGATATCCAACTCTTTCCCCTTGCAAACCTGAGAGCCTTCCTATAGCATGAGATTTGATATCCAAGTCCTTCCCATTCCAATCCTGAGACCCTTCCTATAACATGAGATGTGATATCCAACTCCTTCCCATTCCAACCTGAGACCCTTCCTATAGCATGAGATGGGATATCCAACTCCTTCCAAATCCAATCCCGATACCCTTCCGATAGCATGAGATGTGATATCCCAATGCTTCTACCAAACCTGAGACCCATACTATGGCATGAGATGTGATATCAAACTCCTTCCCATTCTAATCCTGAGACCCTTCCTATAGCTTGAGATGTGATATCCAACTCCTTCCCATTCCAATTCTGAGACCCTTCCTATACCATGAGACTTGATATCTCAATGCTTCTAATACCAAACCTGAGACCCGTCCTATAACATGAGATGTGATATCCAAATCCTTCCCCTTCCAAACCTTAGACCCTTCCTTTATCATGAGATGTGATATCCAATTCCTTCCCATTCCAATCTTGAGACCCTTCCGATATCATGAAATGTGATATCTCAATGCTTCTAATATCAAACTTGAGACCCTCCTTATAGCATGAGATGTGAAATCCAAGTCCTTCCCATTCCAAACCTGAGACCCTTCCTACGGCATGAGATGTCATATTCAACTCCTTCCCATTCCAATCCTGAGACCCTTCCTATAGCATGAGATGTGATATCCAACTCCTTCCCATTCCAATCCTGAGACCCTTCCTATAGCATGAGATGTGATGTCTCAATGCTTCTAATACCAAACCTGATATCCTTCCTATAACATGAGATGTGATATCCAACTCCTTCCATTCCAATCCCGAGACCCTTCCTATAGCATGAGATGTGATATCTCAATGCTTCTACCAAACCTGAGACCCTTCCTATAGCATGAGATGTGATATCCAACTCCTTCCCATTCCAATCCTGAGACCCTTCCTATAGCCTGAGATGTGATATCTCAATGCCCCTAATACCAAACCTGAGATCCTTCCTCTAACATGAAATGTGATATCCAACTCCTTCACTTTCCAAACCTGAGAGCCTATCTATAGCATGAGATGTGATATCTAAGTCCTTCCCATTCCTACAGCATGCAATATGATATCTCAATGATTCTAATAAAAAAACCTGAGACCCGTCCTATAACATGAGATGGGATATCCAACTCCTTCCCATTCCAATCCTGAGACACTTCCGATAGCAGAGATGTGATATCTCAATGTTTATACCAAACCTGAGACCCTTCCTATAACATGAGATGTGATATCCAACTCCTTCCCGTTCCAAACCTGAGACCCTTCCTTTAGCATGAGATGTGATATCCAGCTCCTTCCCATTCCAATCCTGAGACACTTCCGATAGCATGAGATGTGATATCTCAATGCTTCTAATATCAAAACTGAGACCCTCCCTATAGCATATGTGATATCTAAGTCCTTCCCATTCCAATCCTGAGACCCTTCCTATAGCATGAGATGTGATATCTCAATGCTTCTACCAAACCTGAGACCCTTCCTTTAGCATGAGATGTGATATCCAACTCCTTCCCATTCCAATCCTGAGACCCTTCCTATAGCATGAGATGTGATATCTCAATACTTCTAACACCAAACCTGAGATCCTTCCGATAACATGAGATGTGATATCTCAATACTTCTAATACCAAACCTGAGATCCTTCCGATAACATGAGATGTGATATCTCAATACTTCTAATACCAAACCTGAGATCCATCCTATAACATGAGATGTGATATCCAAATCCTTCCCCTTCCAAACCTGAGACCCTCCCTTTAGCATGAGATGTGATATCCAACTCCTTCCCATTCCAATCCTGAGACCCTTCTGATAGCATAAAATATATCTCAATGCTTCTATACCAAACCTGAGATCCTTCCGATAGAATGAGATGTGATATCTCAATACTTCTAATACCAAACCTGAGATCCTTCCTATAACATGAGATGTGATATCCAAATCCTTATCTTCCAAACCTGAGACCCTTCCTTTACCATGAGATGTGATATCCAACTCCTTCCCATTCCAATCCTGAGACCCTTCTGATAGCATAAGATTTGATATCTCAATGCTTCTATACCAAACCTGAGATCCTTCTGATAGCATGAGATGTGATATCTCAATACTTCTAATACCAAACCTGAGATCCTACCTCTAACATAAAATGTGATATCCAACTCTTTCCCCTTGCAAACCTGAGAGCCTTCCTATAGCATGAGATGTGATATCCAAGTCCTTCCCATTCCAATCCTGAGACCCTTCCTATAACATGAGATGTGATATCCAACTCCTTCCCATTCCAACCTGAGACCCTTCCTATAGCATGAGATGGGATATCCAACTCCTTCCAAATCCAATCCCGATACCCTTCCGATAGCATGAGATGTGATATCCCAATGCTTCTACCAAACCTGAGACCCATACTATGGCATGAGATGTGATATCAAACTCCTTCCCATTCTAATCCTGAGACCCTTCCTATAGCTTGAGATGTGGTATCCAACTCCTTCTCATTCCAATTCTGAGACCCTTCCTATAGCATGAGATGTGATATCCAACTCCTTCCCATTCCAATCCTGAGACCCTTCCTATAGCATGAGATGTGATGTCTCAATGCTTCTAATACCAAACCTGATATCCTTCCTATAACATGAGATGTGATATCCAACTCCTTCCATTCCAATCCTGAGACCCTTCCTATAGCATGAGATGTGATATCTCAATGCTTCTACCAAACCTGAGACCCTTCCTATAGCATGAGATGTGATATCCGACTCCTTCCCATTCCAATCCTGAGACCCTTCCTATAGCCTGAGATGTGATATCTCAATGCCCCTAATACCAAACCTGAGATCCTTCCTCTAACATGAAATGTGATATCCAACTCCTTCACTTTCCAAACCTGAGAGCCTATCTATAGCATGAGATGTGATATCTAAGTCCTTCCCATTCCAATCCTTAGACCCTTCCTACAGCATGCAATATGATATCTCAATGATTCTAATAAAAAAACCTGAGACCCTTCCTATAACATGAGATGGGATATCCAACTCCTTCCCATTCCAATCCTGAGACACTTCCGATAGCAGAGATGTGATATCTCAATGTTTATACCAAACCTGAGACCCTTCCTATAACATGAGATGTGATATCCAACTCCTTCCCATTCCAAACCTGAGACCCTTCCTTTAGCATGAGATGTGATATCCAGCTCCTTCCCATTCCAATCCTGAGACACTTCCGATAGCATGAGATGTGATATCTCAATGCTTCTAATATCAAAACTGAGACCCTCCCTATAGCATGATATGTGATATCTCAATACTTCTAACACCAAACCTGAGATCCTTCCGATAACATGAGATGTGATATCTCAATACTTCTAATACCAAACCTGAGATCCATCCTAGAACATGAGATGTGATATCCAAATCCTTCCCCTTCCAAACCCGAGACACTCCCTTTAGCATGAGATGTGATATCCAACTCCTTCCCATTCCAATCCTGAGACCCTACTGATAGCATAAGATATATCTCAAAGCTTCTATACCAAACCTGAGATCCTTCTGATAGCATGAGATGTGATATCTCAATACTTCTAATACCAAACCTGAGATCCTACCTCTAACATAAAATGTGATATCCAACTCTTTCCCCTTGCAAACCTGAGAGCCTTCCTATAGCATAAGATGTGATATCCAAGTCCTTCCCATTCCAATCCTGAGACCCTTCCTATAACATGAGATGTGATATCCAACTCCTTCCCATTCCAACCTGAGACCCTTCCTATAGCATGAGATGGGATATCCAACTCCTTCCAAATCCAATCCCGATACCCTTCCGATAGCATGAGATGTGATATCCCAATGCTTCTACCAAACCTGAGACCCATACTATGGCATGAGATGTGATATCAAACTCCTTCCCATTCTAATCCTGAGACCCTTCCTATAGCTTGAGATGTGATATCCAACTCCTTCCCATTCCAATTCTGAGACCCTTCCTATAGCATGAGATGTGATATCCAACTCCTTCCCATTCCAATCCTGAGACCCTTCCTATAGCATGAGATGTGATGTCTCAATGCTTCTAATACCAAACCTGATATCCTTCCTATAACATGAGATGTGATATCCAACTCCTTCCATTCCAATCCTGAGACCCTTCCTATAGCAAGAGATGTGATATCTCAATGCTTCTACCAAACCTGAGACCCTTCCTATAACATGAGATGTGATATCCAACTCCTTCCCATTCCAAACCTGAGACCCTTCCTTTAGCATGAGATGTGATATCCAGCTCCTTCCCATTCCAATCCTGAGACACTTCCGATAGCATGAGATGTGATATCTCAATGCTTCTAATATCAAAACTGAGACCCTCCCTATAGCATGATATGTGATATCTCAATACTTCTAACACCAAACCTGAGATCCTTCCGATAACATGAGATGTGATATCTCAATACTTCTAATACCAAACCTGAGATCCATCCTAGAACATGAGATGTGATATCCAAATCCTTCCCCTTCCAAACCCGAGACACTCCCTTTAGCATGAGATGTGATATCCAACTCCTTCCCATTCCAATCCTGAGACCCTACTGATAGCATAAGATATATCTCAAAGCTTCTATACCAAACCTGAGATCCTTCTGATAGCATGAGATGTGATATCTCAATACTTCTAATACCAAACCTGAGATCCTACCTCTAACATAAAATGTGATATCCAACTCTTTCCCCTTGCAAACCTGAGAGCCTTCCTATAGCATAAGATGTGATATCCAAGTCCTTCCCATTCCAATCCTGAGACCCTTCCTATAACATGAGATGTGATATCCAACTCCTTCCCATTCCAACCTGAGACCCTTCCTATAGCATGAGATGGGATATCCAACTCCTTCCAAATCCAATCCCGATACCCTTCCGATAGCATGAGATGTGATATCCCAATGCTTCTACCAAACCTGAGACCCATACTATGGCATGAGATGTGATATCAAACTCCTTCCCATTCTAATCCTGAGACCCTTCCTATAGCTTGAGATGTGATATCCAACTCCTTCCCATTCCAATTCTGAGACCCTTCCTATAGCATGAGATGTGATATCCAACTCCTTCCCATTCCAATCCTGAGACCCTTCCTATAGCATGAGATGTGATGTCTCAATGCTTCTAATACCAAACCTGATATCCTTCCTATAACATGAGATGTGATATCCAACTCCTTCCATTCCAATCCTGAGACCCTTCCTATAGCAAGAGATGTGATATCTCAATGCTTCTACCAAACCTGAGACCCTTCCTATAGCATGAGATGTGATATCCAACTCCTTCCCATTCCAATCCTGAGACCCTTCCTATAGACTGAGATGTGATATCTCAATGCCCCTAATACCAAACCTGAGATCCTTCCTCTAACATGAAATGTGATATCCAACTCCTTCACTTTCCAAACCTGAGAGCCTATCTATAGCATGAGATGTGATATCTAAGTCCTTCCCATTCCAATCCTTAGACCCTTCCTACAGCATGCAATATGATATCTCAATGATTCTAATAAAAAAACCTGAGACCCGTCCTATAACATGAGATGGGATATTCAACTCCTTCCCATTCCAATCCTGAGACACTTCCGATAGCAGAGCTGTGATATCTCAATGTTTATACCAAACCTGAGATCCTTCCTATAACATGAGATGTGATATCCAACTCCTTCCCGTTCCAAACCTGAGACCCTTCCTTTAGCATGAGATGTGATATCCAGCTCCTTCCCATTCCAATCCTGAGACACTTCCGATAGCATGAGATGTGATATCCAGCTCCTTCCCATTCCAATCCTGAGACACTTCCGATAGCAGAGATGTGATATCTCAATGTTTATACCAAACCTGAGACCCTTCCTATAACATGAGATGTGATATCCAACTCATTCCCATTCCAATCCTGAGACCCTTCCTATAGCATGAGATGTGATATCTCAATACTTCTAATACCAAACCTGAGATCCTTCCGATAACATGAGATGTGATATCTCAATACTTCTAATACCAAACCTGAGATCCATCCTATAACATGAGATGTGATATCCAAATCCTTCCCCTTCCAAACCTGAGACCCTCCCTTTAGCATGAGATGTGATATCCAACTCCTTCCCATTCCAATCCTGAGACCCTTCTGATAGCATAAGATATATCTCAATGCTTCTATACCAAACCTGAGATCCTTCCGATAGCATGAGATGTGATATCTCAATACTTCTAATACCAAACCTGAGATCCTTCCTATAACATGAGATGTGATATCCAAATCCTTATCTTCCAAACCTGAGACCCTTCCTTCCTTTATCCAACTCCTTCCCATTCCAATCCTGAGACTCTTCTGATAGCATAAGATTTGATATCTCAATGCTTCTATTCCAAACCTGAGATCCTTCTGATAGCATGAGATGTGATATCTCAATACTTCTACCAAACCTGAGATCCTACCTCTAACATGAAATGTGATATCCAACTCTTTCCCCTTGCAAACCTGAGAGCCTTCCTATAGCATGAGATGTGATATCCAAGTCCTTCCCATTCCAATCCTGAGACCCTTCCTATAACATGAGATGTGATATCCAACTCCTTCCCATTCCAACCTGAGACCCTTCCTATAGCATGAGATGGGATATCCAACTCCTTCCAAATCCAATCCCGATACCCTTCCGATAGCATGAGATGTGATATCCCAATGCTTCTACCAAACCTGAGACCCATACTATGGCATGAGATGTGATATCAAACTCCTTCCCATTCTAATCCTGAGACCCTTCCTATAGCTTGAGATGTGATATCCAACTCCTTCCCATTCCAATTCTGAGACCCTTCCTATACCATGAGACTTGATATCTCAATGCTTCTAATACCAAACCTGAGACCCGTCCTATAACATGAGATGTGATATCCAAATCCTTCCCCTTCCAAACCTTAGACCCTTCCTTTATCATGAGATGTGATATCCAATTCCTTCCCATTCCAATCTTGAGACCCTTCCGATATCATGAAATGTGATATCTCAATGCTTCTAATATCAAACTTGAGACCCTCCTTATAGCATGAGATGTGATATCCAAGTCCTTCCCATTCCAAACCTGAGACCCTTCCTACGGCATGAGATGTCATATTCAACTCCTTCCCATTCCAATCCTGAGACCCTTCCTATAGCATGAGATGTGATATCCAACTCCTTCCCATTCCAATCCTGAGACCCTTCCTATAGCATGAGATGTGATGTCTCAATGCTTCTAATACCAAACCTGATATCCTTCCTATAACATGAGATGTGATATCCAACTCCTTCCATTCCAATCCTGAGACCCTTCCTATAGCATGAGATGTGATATCTCAATGCTTCTACCAAACCTGAGACCCTTCCTATAGCATGAGATGTGATATCCAACTCCTTCCCATTCCAATCCTGAGACCCTTCCTATAGCCTGAGATGTGATATCTCAATGCCCCTAATACCAAACCTGAGATCCTTCCACTAACATGAAATGTGATATCCAACTCCTTCACTTTCCAAACCTGAGAGCCTATCTATAGCATGAGATGTGATATCTAAGTCCTTCCCATTCCAATCCTTAGACCCTTCCTACAGCATGCAATATGATATCTCAATGATTCTAATAAAAAAACCTGAGACCCGTCCTATAACATGAGATGGGATATCCAACTCCTTCCCATTCCAATCCTGAGACACTTCCGATAGCAGAGATGTGATATCTCAATGTTTATACCAAACCTGAGACCCTTCCTATAACATGAGATGTGATATCCAACTCCTTCCCGTTCCAAACCTGAGACCCTTCCTTTAGCATGAGATGTGATATCCAGCTCCTTCCCATTCCAATCCTGAGACACTTCCGATAGCATGAGATGTGATATCTCAATGCTTCTAATATCAAAACTGAGACCCTCCCTATAGCATGATATGTGATATCTAAGTCCTTCCCATTCCAATCCTGAGACCCTTCCTAAAGCATGAGATGTGATATCTCAATGCTTCTACCAAACCTGAGACCCTTCCTTTAGCATGAGATGTGATATCCAAATCCTTCACATTCCAATCCTGAGACCCTTCCTATAGCATGAGATGTGATATCTCAATGCTTCTAATACCAAACCTGAGATCCTTCCTATAACATGAGATGTGATATCCAATTCCTTCCCATTCCAAACCTGAGACCCTTCCTATTGGATGAGATGTGATATCCAACTCCTTCCCATTCCAACCCTGAGACCCTTCCTATAGCATGAGATGTGATGTCTCAATGCTTCTAATACCAAACCTGAGATCCTTCCTATAACATGAGATGTGATATCCAACTCCTTCCATTCCAATCCTGAGACCCGTCCTATAGCATGAGATGTGATATCTCAATGCTTATACCAAACCTGAGACCCTTCCTATAGCATGAGATGTGATATCCAACTGCTTCCCATTCCAATCCTGAGACCCTTCCTATAGCATGAGATGTGATATCTCAATGCTTCTAATACCAAACCTGAGATCCTTCCTCTAACATGAAATGTGATATCCAACTCCTTCCCTTTCAAAACCTAAGAGCCTATCTATAGCATGAGATGTGATATCCAAGTCCTTCACATTCCAACCCTTAGACCCTTCCTACAGCATGCAATATGATATCTCAATGATTCTAATAACAAACCTGAGACCCGTCCTATAACATGAGATGGGATATCCAACTCCTTCCCATTCCAATCCTGAGACACTTCCGATAGCATGTGATATCTCAATGCTTATACCAAACCTGAGACCCTTCCTATAACATGAGATGTGATATCCAAATCCTTCCCGTTCCAAACCTGAGACCCTTCCTTTAGCATGAGATGTGATATCCAGCTCCTTCCCATTCCAATCCTGAGACACTTCCGATAGCATGAGATGTGATATCTCAATGCTTCTAATATCAAAACTGAGACCCTCCCTATAGCATGATATGTGATATCTAAGTCCTTCCCATTCCAATCCTGAGACCCTCCCTATAGCATGAGATGTGATATCCAACTCCTTCCCATTCCAATCCTGAGACCCTTCCTATAGCATGAGATATATCTCAATACTTATAATACCAAACCTGAGATCCTACCTCTAACATGAAATGTGATATCCAACTCTTTCCCCTTGCAAACCTGAGAGCCTTCCTATAGCATGAGATTTGATATCCAAGTCCTTCCCATTCCAATCCTGAGACCCTTCCTATAACATGAGATGTGATATCCAACTCCTTCCCATTCCAACCTGAGACCCTTCCTATAGCATGAGATGGGATATCCAACTCCTTCCAAATCCAATCCCGATACCCTTCCGATAGCATGAGATGTGATATCCCAATGCTTCTACCAAACCTGAGACCCATACTATGGCATGAGATGTGATATCAAACTCCTTCCCATTCTAATCCTGAGACCCTTCCTATAGCTTGAGATGTGATATCCAACTCCTTCCCATTCCAATTCTGAGACCCTTCCTATACCATGAGACTTGATATCTCAATGCTTCTAATACCAAACCTGAGACCCGTCCTATAACATGAGATGTGATATCCAAATCCTTCCCCTTCCAAACCTTAGACCCTTCCTTTATCATGAGATGTGATATCCAATTCCTTCCCATTCCAATCTTGAGACCCTTCCGATATCATGAAATGTGATATCTCAATGCTTCTAATATCAAACTTGAGACCCTCCTTATAGCATGAGATGTGAAATCCAAGTCCTTCCCATTCCAAACCTGAGACCCTTCCTACGGCATGAGATGTCATATTCAACTCCTTCCCATTCCAATCCTGAGACCCTTCCTATAGCATGAGATGTGATATCCAACTCCTTCCCATTCCAATCCTGAGACCCTTCCTATAGCATGAGATGTGATGTCTCAATGCTTCTAATACCAAACCTGATATCCTTCCTATAACATGAGATGTGATATCCAACTCCTTCCATTCCAATCCCGAGACCCTTCCTATAGCATGAGATGTGATATCTCAATGCTTCTACCAAACCTGAGACCCTTCCTATAGCATGAGATGTGATATCCAACTCCTTCCCATTCCAATCCTGAGACCCTTCCTATAGCCTGAGATGTGATATCTCAATGCCCCTAATACCAAACCTGAGATCCTTCCTCTAACATGAAATGTGATATCCAACTCCTTCACTTTCCAAACCTGAGAGCCTATCTATAGCATGAGATGTGATATCTAAGTCCTTCCCATTCCTACAGCATGCAATATGATATCTCAATGATTCTAATAAAAAAACCTGAGACCCGTCCTATAACATGAGATGGGATATCCAACTCCTTCCCATTCCAATCCTGAGACACTTCCGATAGCAGAGATGTGATATCTCAATGTTTATACCAAACCTGAGACCCTTCCTATAACATGAGATGTGATATCCAACTCCTTCCCGTTCCAAACCTGAGACCCTTCCTTTAGCATGAGATGTGATATCCAGCTCCTTCCCATTCCAATCCTGAGACACTTCCGATAGCATGAGATGTGATATCTCAATGCTTCTAATATCAAAACTGAGACCCTCCCTATAGCATATGTGATATCTAAGTCCTTCCCATTCCAATCCTGAGACCCTTCCTATAGCATGAGATGTGATATCTCAATGCTTCTACCAAACCTGAGACCCTTCCTTTAGCATGAGATGTGATATCCAACTCCTTCCCATTCCAATCCTGAGACCCTTCCTATAGCATGAGATGTGATATCTCAATACTTCTAACACCAAACCTGAGATCCTTCCGATAACATGAGATGTGATATCTCAATACTTCTAATACCAAACCTGAGATCCTTCCGATAACATGAGATGTGATATCTCAATACTTCTAATACCAAACCTGAGATCCATCCTATAACATGAGATGTGATATCCAAATCCTTCCCCTTCCAAACCTGAGACCCTCCCTTTAGCATGAGATGTGATATCCAACTCCTTCCCATTCCAATCCTGAGACCCTTCTGATAGCATAAAATATATCTCAATGCTTCTATACCAAACCTGAGATCCTTCCGATAGAATGAGATGTGATATCTCAATACTTCTAATACCAAACCTGAGATCCTTCCTATAACATGAGATGTGATATCCAAATCCTTATCTTCCAAACCTGAGACCCTTCCTTTACCATGAGATGTGATATCCAACTCCTTCCCATTCCAATCCTGAGACCCTTCTGATAGCATAAGATTTGATATCTCAATGCTTCTATACCAAACCTGAGATCCTTCTGATAGCATGAGATGTGATATCTCAATACTTCTAATACCAAACCTGAGATCCTACCTCTAACATAAAATGTGATATCCAACTCTTTCCCCTTGCAAACCTGAGAGCCTTCCTATAGCATGAGATGTTATATCCAAGTCCTTCCCATTCCAATCCTGAGACCCTTCCTATAACATGAGATGTGATATCCAACTCCTTCCCATTCCAACCTGAGACCCTTCCTATAGCATGAGATGGGATATCCAAATCCTTCCAAATCCAATCCCGATACCCTTCCGATAGCATGAGATGTGATATCCCAATGCTTCTACCAAACCTGAGACCCATACTATGGCATGAGATGTGATATCAAACTCCTTCCCATTCTAATCCTGAGACCCTTCCTATAGCTTGAGATGTGATATCCAACTCCTTCTCATTCCAATTCTGAGACCCTTCCTATAGCATGAGATGTGATATCCAACTCCTTCCCATTCCAATCCTGAGACCCTTCCTATAGCATGAGATGTGATGTCTCAATGCTTCTAATACCAAACCTGATATCCTTCCTATAACATGAGATGTGATATCCAACTCCTTCCATTCCAATCCTGAGACCCTTCCTATAGCATGAGATCTGATATCTCAATGCTTCTACCAAACCTGAGACCCTTCCTATAGCATGAGATGTGATATCCAACTCCTTCCCATTCCAATCCTGAGACCCTTCCTATAGCCTGAGATGTGATATCTCAATGCCCCTAATACCAAACCTGAGATCCTTCCTCTAACATGAAATGTGATATCGAACTCCTTCACTTTCCAAACCTGAGAGCCTATCTATAGCATGAGATGTGATATCTAAGTCCTTCCCATTCCAATCCTTAGACCCTTCCTACAGCATGCAATATGATATCTCAATGATTCTAATAAAAAAACCTGAGACCCTTCCTATAACATGAGATGGGATATCCAACTCCTTCCCATTCCAATCCTGAGACACTTCCGATAGCAGAGATGTGATATCTCAATGTTTATACCAAACCTGAGACCCTTCCTATAACATGAGATGTGATATCCAACTCCTTCCCATTCCAAACCTGAGACCCTTCCTTTAGCATGAGATGTGATATCCAGCTCCTTCCCATTCCAATCCTGAGACACTTCCGATAGCATGAGATGTGATATCTCAATGCTTCTAATATCAAAACTGAGACCCTCCCTATAGCATGATATGTGATATCTCAATACTTCTAACACCAAACCTGAGATCCTTCCGATAACATGAGATGTGATATCTCAATACTTCTAATACCAAACCTGAGATCCATCCTAGAACATGAGATGTGATATCCAAATCCTTCCCCTTCCAAACCCGAGACACTTCCTTTAGCATAAGATGTGATATCCAACTCCTTCCCATTCCAATCCTGAGACCCTACTGATAGCATAAGATATATCTCAAAGCTTCTATACCAAACCTGAGATCCTTCTGATAGCATGAGATGTGATATCTCAATACTTCTAATACCAAACCTGAGATCCTACCTCTAACATAAAATGTGATATCCAACTCTTTCCCCTTGCAAACCTGAGAGCCTTCCTATAGCATAAGATGTGATATCCAAGTCCTTCCCATTCCAATCCTGAGACCCTTCCTATAACATGAGAGTGATATCCAACTCCTTCCCATTCCAACCTGAGACCCTTCCTATAGCATGAGATGGGATATCCAACTCCTTCCAAATCCAATCCCGATACCCTTCCGATAGCATGAGATGTGATATCCCAATGCTTCTACCAAACCTGAGACCCATACTATGGCATGAGATGTGATATCAAACTCCTTCCCATTCTAATCCTGAGACCCTTCCTATAGCTTGAGATGTGATATCCAACTCCTTCCCATTCCAATTCTGAGACCCTTCCTATAGCATGAGATGTGATATCCAACTCCTTCCCATTCCAATCCTGAGACCCTTCCTATAGCTTGAGATGTGATGTCTCAATGCTTCTAATACCAAACCTGATATCCTTCCTATATCATGAGATGTGATATCCAACTCCTTCCATTCCAATCCTGAGACCCTTCCTATAGCATGAGATGTGATATCTCAATGCTTCTACCAAACCTGAGACCCTTCCTATAGCATGAGATGTGATATCCAACTCCTTCCCATTCCAATCCTGAGACCCTTCCTATAGACTGAGATGTGATATCTCAATGCCCCTAATACCAAACCTGAGATCCTTCCTCTAACATGAAATGTGATATCCAACTCCTTCACTTTCCAAACCTGAGAGCCTATCTATAGCATGAGATGTGATATCTAAGTCCTTCCCATTCCAATCCTTAGACCCTTCCTACAGCATGCAATATGATATCTCAATGATTCTAATAAAAAAACCTGAGACCCGTCCTATAACATGAGATGGGATATTCAACTCCTTCCCATTCCAATCCTGAGACACTTCCGATAGCAGAGCTGTGATATCTCAATGTTTATACCAAACCTGAGATCCTTCCTATAACATGAGATGTGATATCCAACTCCTTCCCGTTCCAAACCTGAGACCCTTCCTTTAGCATGAGATGTGATATCCAGCTCCTTCCCATTCCAATCCTGAAACACTTCCGATAGCATGAGATGTGATATCCAGCTCCTTCCCATTCCAATCCTGAGACACTTCCGATAGCAGAGATGTGATATCTCAATGTTTATACCAAACCTGAGACCCTTCCTATAACATGAGATGTGATATCCAACTCCTTCCCATTCCAATCCTGAGACCCTTCCTATAGCATGAGATGTGATATCTCAATACTTCTAATACCAAACCTGAGATCCTTCCGATAACATGAGATGTGATATCTCAATACTTCTAATACCAAACCTGAGATCCATCCTATAACATGAGATGTGATATCCAAATCCTTCCCCTTCCAAACCTGAGACCCTCCCTTTAGCATGAGATGTGATATCCAACTCCTTCCCATTCCAATCCTGAGACCCTTCTGATAGCATAAGATATATCTCAATGCTTCTATACCAAACCTGAGATCCTTCCGATAGCATGAGATGTGATATCTCAATACTTCTAATACCAAACCTGAGATCCTTCCTATAACATGAGATGTGATATCCAAATCCTTATCTTCCAAACCTGAGACCCTTCCTTCCTTTATCCAACTCCTTCCCATTCCAATCCTGAGACTCTTCTGATAGCATAAGATTTGATATCTCAATGCTTCTATTCCAAACCTGAGATCCTTCTGATAGCATGAGATGTGATATCTCAATACTTCTACCAAACCTGAGATCCTACCTCTAACATGAAATGTGATATCCAACTCTTTCCCCTTGCAAACCTGAGAGCCTTCCTATAGCATGAGATGTGATATCCAAGTCCTTCCCATTCCAATCCTGAGACCCTTCCTATAACATGAGATGTGATATCCAACTCCTTCCCATTCCAACCTGAGACCCTTCCTATAGCATGAGATGGGATATCCAACTCCTTCCAAATCCAATCCCGATACCCTTCCGATAGCATGAGATGTGATATCCCAATGCTTCTACCAAACCTGAGACCCATACTATGGCATGAGATGTGATATCAAACTCCTTCCCATTCTAATCCTGAGACCCTTCCTATAGCTTGAGATGTGATATCCAACTCCTTCCCATTCCAATTCTGAGACCCTTCCTATACCATGAGACTTGATATCTCAATGCTTCTAATACCAAACCTGAGACCCGTCCTATAACATGAGATGTGATATCCAAATCCTTCCCCTTCCAAACCTTAGACCCTTCCTTTATCATGAGATGTGATATCCAATTCCTTCCCATTCCAATCTTGAGACCCTTCCGATATCATGAAATGTGATATCTCAATGCTTCTAATATCAAACTTGATACCCTCCTTATAGCATGAGATGTGATATCCAAGTCCTTCCCATTCCAAACCTGAGACCCTTCCTACGGCATGAGATGTCATATTCAACTCCTTCCCATTCCAATCCTGAGACCCTTCCTATAGCATGAGATGTGATATCCAACTCCTTCCCATTCCAATCCTGAGACCCTTCCTATAGCATGAGATGTGATGTCTCAATGCTTCTAATACCAAACCTGATATCCTTCCTATAACATGAGATGTGATATCCAACTCCTTCCATTCCAATCCTGAGACCCTTCCTATAGCATGAGATGTGATATCTCAATGCTTCTACCAAACCTGAGACCCTTCCTATAGCATGAGATGTGATATCCAACTCCTTCCCATTCAAATCCTGAGACCCTTCCTATAGCCTGAGATGTGATATCTCAATGCCCCTAATACCAAACCTGAGATCCTTCCTCTAACATGAAATGTGATATCCAACTCCTTCACTTTCCAAACCTGAGAGCCTATCTATAGCATGAGATGTGATATCTAAGTCCTTCCCATTCCAATCCTTAGACCCTTCCTACAGCATGCAATATATCTCAATGATTCTAATAAAAAAACCTGAGACCCTTCCTATAACATGAGATGGGATATCCAACTCCTTCCCATTCCAATCCTGAGACACTTCCGATAGCAGAGATGTGATATCTCAATGTTTATACCAAACCTGAGACCCTTCCTATAACATGAGATGTGATATCCAACTCCTTCCCATTCCAAACCTGAGACCCTTCCTTTAGCATGAGATGTGATATCCAGCTCCTTCCCATTCCAATCCTGAGACACTTCCGATAGCATGAGATGTGATATCTCAATGCTTCTAATATCAAAACTGAGACCCTCCCTATAGCATATGTGATATCTCAATACTTCTAACACCAAACCTGAGATCCTTCCGATAACATGAGATGTGATATCTCAATACTTCTAATACCAAACCTGAGATCCATCCTAGAACATGAGATGTGATATCCAAATCCTTCCCCTTCCAAACCCGAGACCCTCCCTTTAGCATGAGATGTGATATCCAACTCCTTCCCATTCCAATCCTGAGACCCTACTGATAGCATAAGATATATCTCAATGCTTCTATACCAAACCTGAGATCCTTCCGATAGCATGATATGTGATATCTCAATACTTCTAATACCAAACCTGAGATCCTTCCTATAACATGAGATGTGATATCCAACTCCTTCCCATTCCAATCCTGAGACTCTTCTGATAGCATAAGATTTGATATCTCAATGCTTCTATACCAAACCTGAGATCCTTCTGATAGCATGAGATGTGATATCTCAATACTTCTAATACCAAACCTGAGATCCTACCTCTAACATGAAATGTGATATCCAACTCTTTCCCCTTGCAAACCTGAGAGCCTTCCTATAGCATGAGATGTGATATCCAAGTCCTTCCCATTCCAATCCTGAGACCCTTCCTATAACATGAGATGTGATATCCAACTCCTTCCCATTCCAACCTGAGACCCTTCATATAGCATGAGATGGGATATCCAACTCCTTCCAAAACCAATCCCGATACCCTTCCGATAGCATGAGATGTGATATCCCAATGCTTCTACCAAACCTGAGACCCATACTATGGCATGAGATGTGATATCAAACAGTTCCCATTCTAATCCTGAGACCCTTCCTATAGCTTGAGATGTGATATCCAACTCCTTCCCATTCCAATTCTGAGACCCGTCCTATACCATGAGACTTGATATCTCAATGCTTCTAATACCAAACCTGAGACCCGTCCTATAACATGAGATGTGATATCCAAATCCTTCCCCTTCCAAACCTTAGACCCTTCCTTTATCATGAGATGTGATATCCAATTCCTTCCCATTCCAATCTTGAGACCCTTCCGATATCATGAGATGTGATATCTCAATGCTTCTAATATCAAAACTGAGACCCTCCCTATAGCATATGTGATATCTAAGTCCTTCCCATTCCAATCCTGAGACCCTTCCTATAGCATGAGATGTGATATCTCAATGCTTCTACCAAACCTGAGACCCTTCCTTTAGCATGAGATGTGATATCCAACTCCTTCCCATTCCAATCCTGAGACCCTTCCTATAGCATGAGATGTGATATCTCAATACTTCTAACACCAAACCTGAGATCCTTCCGATAACATGAGATGTGATATCTCAATACTTCTAATACCAAACCTGAGATCCTTCCGATAACATGAGATGTGATATCTCAATACTTCTAATACCAAACCTGAGATCCATCCTATAACATGAGATGTGATATCCAAATCCTTCCCCTTCCAAACCTGAGACCCTCCCTTTAGCATGAGATGTGATATCCAACTCCTTCCCATTCCAATCCTGAGACCCTTCTGATAGCATAAAATATATCTCAATGCTTCTATACCAAACCTGAGATCCTTCCGATAGAATGAGATGTGATATCTCAATACTTCTAATACCAAACCTGAGATCCTTCCTATAACATGAGATGTGATATCCAAATCCTTATCTTCCAAACCTGAGACCCTTCCTTTACCATGAGATGTGATATCCAACTCCTTCCCATTCCAATCCTGAGACTCTTCTGATAGCATAAGATTTGATATCTCAATGCTTCTATACCAAACCTGAGATCCTTCTGATAGCATGAGATGTGATATCTCAATACTTCTAATACCAAACCTGAGATCCTACCTCTAACATAAAATGTGATATCCAACTCTTTCCCCTTGCAAACCTGAGAGCCTTCCTATAGCATGAGATGTTATATCCAAGTCCTTCCCATTCCAATCCTGAGACCCTTCCTATAACATGAGATGTGATATCCAACTCCTTCCCATTCCAACCTGAGACCCTTCCTATAGCATGAGATGGGATATCCAAATCCTTCCAAATCCAATCCCGATACCCTTCCGATAGCATGAGATGTGATATCCCAATGCTTCTACCAAACCTGAGACCCATACTATGGCATGAGATGTGATATCAAACTCCTTCCCATTCTAATCCTGAGACCCTTCCTATAGCTTGAGATGTGATATCCAACTCCTTCTCATTCCAATTCTGAGACCCGTCCTATAGCATGAGATGTGATATCCAACTCCTTCCCATTCCAATCCTGAGACCCTTCCTATAGCATGAGATGTGATGTCTCAATGCTTCTAATACCAAACCTGATATCCTTCCTATAACATGAGATGTGATATCCAACTCCTTCCATTCCAATCCTGAGACCCTTCCTATAGCATGAGATCTGATATCTCAATGCTTCTACCAAACCTGAGACCCTTCCTATAGCATGAGATGTGATATCCAACTCCTTCCCATTCCAATCCTGAGACCCTTCCTATAGCCTGAGATGTGATATCTCAATGCCCCTAATACCAAACCTGAGATCCTTCCTCTAACATGAAATGTGATATCGAACTCCTTCACTTTCCAAACCTGAGAGCCTATCTATAGCATGAGATGTGATATCTAAGTCCTTCCCATTCCAATCCTTAGACCCTTCCTACAGCATGCAATATGATATCTCAATGATTCTAATAAAAAAACCTGAGACCCTTCCTATAACATGAGATGGGATATCCAACTCCTTCCCATTCCAATCCTGAGACACTTCCGATAGCAGAGATGTGATATCTCAATGTTTATACCAAACCTGAGACCCTTCCTATAACATGAGATGTGATATCCAACTCCTTCCCATTCCAAACCTGAGACCCTTCCTTTAGCATGAGATGTGATATCCAGCTCCTTCCCATTCCAATCCTGAGACACTTCCGATAGCATGAGATGTGATATCTCAATGCTTCTAATATCAAAACTGAGACCCTCCCTATAGCATGATATGTGATATCTCAATACTTCTAACACCAAACCTGAGATCCTTCCGATAACATGAGATGTGATATCTCAATACTTCTAATACCAAACCTGAGATCCATCCTAGAACATGAGATGTGATATCCAAATCCTTCCCCTTCCAAACCCGAGACACTTCCTTTAGCATAAGATGTGATATCCAACTCCTTCCCATTCCAATCCTGAGACCCTACTGATAGCATAAGATATATCTCAAAGCTTCTATACCAAACCTGAGATCCTTCTGATAGCATGAGATGTGATATCTCAATACTTCTAATACCAAACCTGAGATCCTACCTCTAACATAAAATGTGATATCCAACTCTTTCCCCTTGCAAACCTGAGAGCCTTCCTATAGCATAAGATGTGATATCCAAGTCCTTCCCATTCCAATCCTGAGACCCTTCCTATAACATGAGATGTGATATCCAACTCCTTCCCATTCCAACCTGAGACCCTTCCTATAGCATGAGATGGGATATCCAACTCCTTCCAAATCCAATCCCGATACCCTTCCGATAGCATGAGATGTGATATCCCAATGCTTCTACCAAACCTGAGACCCATACTATGGCATGAGATGTGATATCAAACTCCTTCCCATTCTAATCCTGAGACCCTTCCTATAGCTTGAGATGTGATATCCAACTCCTTCCCATTCCAATTCTGAGACCCTTCCTATAGCATGAGATGTGATATCCAACTCCTTCCCATTCCAATCCTGAGACCCTTCCTATAGCTTGAGATGTGATGTCTCAATGCTTCTAATACCAAACCTGATATCCTTCCTATATCATGAGATGTGATATCCAACTCCTTCCATTCCAATCCTGAGACCCTTCCTATAGCATGAGATGTGATATCTCAATGCTTCTACCAAACCTGAGACCCTTCCTATAGCATGAGATGTGATATCCAACTCCTTCCCATTCCAATCCTGAGACCCTTCCTATAGACTGAGATGTGATATCTCAATGCCCCTAATACCAAACCTGAGATCCTTCCTCTAACATGAAATGTGATATCCAACTCCTTCACTTTCCAAACCTGAGAGCCTATCTATAGCATGAGATGTGATATCTAAGTCCTTCCCATTCCAATCCTTAGACCCTTCCTACAGCATGCAATATGATATCTCAATGATTCTAATAAAAAAACCTGAGACCCGTCCTATAACATGAGATGGGATATTCAACTCCTTCCCATTCCTATCCTGAGACACTTCCGATAGCAGAGCTGTGATATCTCAATGTTTATACCAAACCTGAGATCCTTCCTATAACATGAGATGTGATATCCAACTCCTTCCCGTTCCAAACCTGAGACCCTTCCTTTAGCATGAGATGTGATATCCAGCTCCTTCCCATTCCAATCCTGAAACACTTCCGATAGCATGAGATGTGATATCCAGCTCCTTCCCATTCCAATCCTGAGACACTTCCGATAGCAGAGATGTGATATCTCAATGTTTATACCAAACCTGAGACCCTTCCTATAACATGAGATGTGATATCCAACTCCTTCCCATTCCAATCCTGAGACCCTTCCTATAGCATGAGATGTGATATCTCAATACTTCTAATACCAAACCTGAGATCCTTCCGATAACATGAGATGTGATATCTCAATACTTCTAATACCAAACCTGAGATCCATCCTATAACATGAGATGTGATATCCAAATCCTTCCCCTTCCAAACCTGAGACCCTCCCTTTAGCATGAGATGTGATATCCAACTCCTTCCCATTCCAATCCTGAGACCCTTCTGATAGCATAAGATATATCTCAATGCTTCTATACCAAACCTGAGATCCTTCCGATAGCATGAGATGTGATATCTCAATACTTCTAATACCAAACCTGAGATCCTTCCTATAACATGAGATGTGATATCCAAATCCTTATCTTCCTATTACGGGTCTCAGGTTTGGTATTAGAAGCATTGAGATATCAAGTCTAATAGTATAGGAAGGGTCTCAGAATTGGAATGGGAAGGAGTTGGATATCACATCTCAAGCTATAGGAAGGGTCTCAGGATTGGAATGGGAAGGACTTGGATATCACATCTCATGCTATAGGAAGGCTCTCAGGTTTGGAAGGGGAAAGAGTTGGATATCACATTTCATGTTAGAGGTAGGAACTCAGGTTTGGTATTAGAGGCATTGAGATATCACATCTCATGCTATCAGAAGTGTCTCAGGAATGGAATGGGAAGGAGTTGGATATCACATCTCATGCTAAAGGGAGGGTCTCAGGTTTGGAAGGGGAAGGATTTGGATATCACATCTCATGTTATAGGAAGGATCTCAGGTTTGGTATTAGAAGCATTGAGATATCACATCTCATGCTATCAGAAGGGTCTCAGGATTGGAATAGGAAGGAGTTGGATATCACATCTCATGCTAAAGGGAGGGCCTCAGGTTTGGAAGGGGAAGGATTTGGATATCACATCTCATGTTATCGGAAGGATCTCACGTTTGGTATTGAAGTATTGAGATATATCTCATGCTATAGGAAGGGTCTCAGGATTGGATTGGGAAGGAGTTGGATATCCCTTCTCATGCTATAGGAAGGGTCTCAGGATTTGAATGGCAAGGAGTTGGATATCACATCTCATGCCATAGGAAGGGTCTCAGGTTTGGTATAAGCATTGAGATATCACATCTCTGCTATCGGAAGGGTCTCAGGATTGGATTGGGAAGGAGTTGGATATTACTTTCTTGCTATAGGAAGGGTCTCATGTTTGGAATGGGAAGGAGTTGGATATCACATATGCTATAGTTAGTGTCTCAGGTTTGGAACGGGAAGGAGTTGGATATCACATCTCATGTTATAGGAAGGGTCTCAGGTTTGGTGTAAGCATTGAGATATCACATCTCTGCTATAGGAAGTGTCTCAGGTTGGAATGGGAAGGAGTTGGATATCACATCTCATGTTATAGGAAGGGTCTCAGGATTGGAATGGGAAGGATTTGGATATCACATCTCTTGCTATAGGAAGGGTCTCAGGATTGGAATGGGTAGGAGTTGGATATTACTTTCTTGCTATAGGAAGGGTCTCATGTTTGGAATGGGAAGGAGTTGGATATCACATGTGCTATAGTTAGTGTCTCAGGTTTGGAACGGGAAGGAGTTGGATATCACATCTCATGTTATAGGAAGGGTCTCAGGTTTGGTGTAAGCATTGAGATATCACATCTCTGCTATCGGAAGCGGCTCAGGATTGGAATGGGAAGGAGTTGGATATCCCATCTCATGTTATAGGAAGAGTCTCTGGTTTGGTATTAGAATCAATTGAGATATCACATCTCATGCCATAGGAAGGGTCTCAGGTTTGGTATAAGCATTGAGATATCACATCTCTGCTATCGGAAGGGTCTCAGGATTGGATTGGGAAGGAGTTGGATATTACTTTCTTGCTATAGGAAGGGTCTCATGTTTGGAATGGGAAGGAGTTGGATATCACATATGCTATAGTTAGTGTCTCAGGTTTGGAACGGGAAGGAGTTGGATATCACATCTCATGTTATAGGAAGGGTCTCAGGTTTGGTGTAAGCATTGAGATATCACATCTCTGCTATAGGAAGTGTCTCAGGTTGGAATGGGAAGGAGTTGGATATCACATCTCATGTTATAGGAAGGGTCTCAGGATTGGAATGGGAAGGATTTGGATATCACATCTCTTGCTATAGGAAGGGTCTCAGGATTGGAATGGGTAGGAGTTGGATATTACTTTCTTGCTATAGGAAGGGTCTCATGTTTGGAATGGGAAGGAGTTGGATATCACATATGCTATAGTTAGTGTCTCAGGTTTGGAACGGGAAGGAGTTGGATATCACATCTCATGTTATAGGAAGGGTCTCAGGTTTGGTGTAAGCATTGAGATATCACATCTCTGCTATCGGAAGCGGCTCAGGATTGGAATGGGAAGGAGTTGGATATCCCATCTCATGTTATAGGAAGAGTCTCTGGTTTGGTATTAGAATCAATTGAGATATCACATTGCATGCTGTAGGAAGGGTCTAAGGATTGGAATGGGATGGACTTGGATATCACATCTCATGTTATAGGTAGGCTCTCAGGTTTGGTATAAGCATTGAGATATCACATCTCATGCTATAGGAAGGGTCTCAGGTTTGGAAGGGGAAAGAGTTGGATATCACATCTCAAGCTATAGGAAGGGTCTCAGGTTTGGTATTAGAGGCATTGAGATATCACATCTCATGCTATCAGAAGGGTCTCAGGAATGGAATGGGAAGGAGTTGGATATCACATCTCATGCTAAAGGGAGGGTCTCAGGTTTGGAAGGGGAAGGATTTGGATATCACATCTCATGTTATAGGAAGGATCTCAGGTTTGGTATTAGAAGCATTGAGATATCACATCTCATGCTATAGGAAGGGTCTCAGGTTTGGTATAAGCATTGAGATATCACATCTCTGCTATCGGAAGCGGCTCAGGATTGGAATGGGAAGGAGTTGGATATCCCATCTCATGTTATAGGAAGAGTCTCTGGTTTGGTATTAGAATCATTGAGATATCACATCGCATGCTGTAGGAAGGGTCTAGGGATTGGAATGGGATGGACTTGGATATCACATCTCATGTTATAGGTAGGCTCTCAGGTTTGGTATAAGCATTGAGATATCACATCTCATGCTATAGGAAGGGTCTCAGGATTGGATTGGGAAGGAATTGGATATCACATCTCATGCTATAGGAAGGGTCTCAGATTTGGTATAAGCATTGAGATAATCACATCTCATGCTAAAGGAAGGGTCTCAGGATTGGAATGGGAAGGAGTTGTATATGACATCTCAGGCCATAGGAAGGTTCTCAGGTTTGGTATGAGCATTGAGATATCACATCTCTGCTATCGGAAAGGTCAAAGGATTGGAATGGGAAGGAGTTGGATATCCCATCTCACGCTATAGGAAGGGTCTCAGGATTGGAATGGGAAGGACTTGGATGTCACATCTCATGCTATAGGGAGGGTCTCAAGTTTGATATTAGAAGCATTGAGATAACAAATCTCATGATATCGGAAGGGTCTCAGGATTGGAATGGGAAGGAGTTGGATATCACATCTCATGATAAAGGAAGGGTCTAAGGTTTGGAAGGGGAAGGATTTGGATATCACATCTCATGTTATAGGACGGGTCTCAGGTTTGGTATTAGAAGCATTGAGATACCAAGTCTCATGGTATAAGAAGGGTCTCAGAATTGGAATGGGAAGGAGTTGGATATCACACCTCAAGCTATAGGAAGGGTCTCAGGATTGGAATGGGAAGGAGTTTGATATCACATCTCATGCCATAGTATGGGTCTCAGGTTTGGTAGAAGCATTGGGATATCACATCTCATGCTATCGGAAGGGTATCAGTATTGGATTTGGAAGAAGTTGGATATCCCATCTCATGCTATAGGAAGGGTCTCAGGTTGGAATGGGAAGGAGTTGGATATCACATTTCATGTTATAGGAAGGGTCTCAGGATTGGAATGGGAAGGACTTGGATATCATATCTCATGCTATAGGACGGGTCTCAGGTTTGTTATTAGAATCATTGAGATATCATATTGCATGCTGTAGGAAGGGTCTAAGGATTGGAATGGAAAGGACCTGGATATCACATCTCATGCTATAGAACGGCTCTCAGGTTTGGAAAGGGAAGGAGTTGGATATCACATCTCATGTTATAGGATGAATCTCAGGTTTGGTATTAGAAGTATTGAGATATCACATTGTTAGGAAAGATTTCGTTATTGTAGGGAACTTTCCTTCCATGTGGCAACCCCTAAACTTTTTGCTATTGTTTTCAACCTGTTTTCTTGACTTTGCCAGAGAAGTGCAGCCTTCTGCTGTACTCCTCTGGGCTTTCGCTCCTTTCTTACGGGGAAACTGACATGCCCTTAAGACAGTCAGTACCGGGGAACGCTGTTTCCCGTAGTTTCTTTTATCGTGTCGCCATTTTAGTGCAACACGACACAAGAGGGCACTGTAAGCTAAGTTACAGCTCTCTTGGGTCTCTAGCCTTCTACAGACCCTAGACACTCTTATAGGATGGTTTTTGGATCGGTGCAAGTCATTCAGGGACTGGGCTGGTGGCAGCGATCATTTGGTTTATTTTGAGCTCCTTTTGCCGTTCTGAGCACGTTTTTGCCGCGAACACAAAAGGGTGGCCCGGCTACACAAAATGGCCGGACCACGAGGCTCCTTTGTCTAGTCCACTGTCCGTCTTGCTCCCTTTACCTTCCCCCGGGTCAGGCGACCCGGGGCCTTCCTTATTTGGGCATGTAGTTTCCCGCGAAACACGGTTGCGTTCGCGGGCTTCTACATGTCGTTTGAGTGCCCCCAGGATGTGGGATGGGCTGTCTGGTCCCAATACACATCCTGGGTGCCAGAGAGTCTAGGGTGGTGTGAATGCCTGGGACCACTGTGGTCCGTGATTGGTCCACGTATGGTATGGGTGTTGATGAGCGGATCTCCCATTGGCTCCCCTCCGTTTTGGCGCGAAGGGAACCGTGGATAAGAGGGAGCTGGAAACACCACTACCATGTCGATCTCCTGAGTTCTTACGAACCCAGGGATACAGGAGCCAAGTATCCTGCGAACACGAGGCTGGACCGAGGAATCACTGGTGACCCCCTGAAGAACTTCTGCTCCTCATTGCTGTCGTCCGGTGAAGCCCTTTCCACCTAAGATCGAACAAGAAGGCCTGTACTGGCGCTTCGACCTATTGGAATAGCAGGACCAGCTATTCCCGGCACCTTCATCAACTCCTGCTGTAAGCCTTCGGAAGTGTCTCTGGGCCATCCAGTTGACTGACCAGCTTACTAAGGAGGCCTGCTCTGTAATCGCCGACAGGTTGGGTGGTATTCTGAGTCCGGGGCACGCTCACACGCTTCGTTTGCTTAGCAGTCCTAAGCTAGAGGTGAGCGGTGCTCGCTTGGCTTGAATACACCCGGCCGTTCCGTTGCCCTGCTGTGGCGACAAAACTGTGCTTGTTTCTTCGATCGGGACGTCTTTTTACTCTGCACGACGACGAGACGTTCCCTGCTCTTCAGAACCTGCCAGAAGCTGCATCTATCGAGGAGGAGCTCGGGCCTGCTTGCTTCGGGGACCGGTGAGTAGATTAGCTAGGATCTGGTCGCCCTCCTGCAGTGCCTCTTGCTTTTCCCCGCTGTGAATACAGCACCCCTTGTCCGTACTCGCGCCCTGCTTCTGCCTCACAGTGGAGGCTGCGCTAGAGTCGCGGACCGTGTTCTCCTTCATTAGAGCTCCCTACAGAGCTGTTCAACGTCCTCCGAAGAGCTTCACCTTCTGCCCATTGGCACCGGCGTGTGCAGGTACTTTTGAGCGCTAGGCTCCACTCTTCGTAGGGATTGGACTACCATCTAGTTAGGGGCCTCAGAAGGCGGACATATCACACGCATTGGTTCGCACTGCCTGTTTTCCTTCCCCTGCAGGTGGATAACATATTTCGTGCTGCTAATGCTGTGAAACTGTGTATTCTGTATATATATTGGGTGGATAGTGTATGTGTTGGTTTAATATCGTTGTATATTGCTGCTTTTACTGTAGTTATTAGTTTCAAGGCCTTATAATAAATGTGTATCTATTTTTGATATAAACAACTGTTTGGAGTAGTTTGTAAGCGCTCTTGCTTTGTGTGCTCATTGCGGGCTTTCAGTCACCCTCACCCCTCTTGAGACCTAGTCTTGACCGCCGCGATCGCTACCTTGATTGGTCTGGCTTGTCCAGAGGTTACCCTGTTCCAAGTAATTAGGTTGGCCTTCTGAACCTCTGCGCCACCAGGACAGAGTTCAGAAATCCGTCTTAACAAATTGGTGTACAGCGGTGGGATACGACTGAAGGTATCCAGTGTTGCGCACGAGCTAAGGCGTTTTCAGGTTATTCCAACCAGGACACGCAGTAAAGTATTGAATATAACGTTAAAAAGGCCATAGTCCTATCAACAGTATGGAAACGAATACTTTATTAACCTTAAATGCTTCGAAATCTGAAACATTGAAGAAGATGTGTGCGGAGAGAGGGGTTTCCTCTCAAGGCACTAAATTGGAAATGATCCAGAGAATCGTGGCGTGGCAAGAAGCGCAGCTTGACGCTATAACTTCCGAGGACAGTGCAGAAGGTGGTGGGGCTGCTCTCACTGGCAGAACCGACGGTTCTGCCGCTGCACTGATCCATCACGACCACGAGGACAGGGAGGATGTAATGTCTAACGTTTCCTCTGCCAGTGTTGATGGGGAGGCTATGCTTGAATTCAAGAAGCAAGAGCTGCGGTTTAGGCAGCAGGAGCTTGAATTCAGCATAGCCAAACTGAAAATCGACCAGGCAGAAAAACAAAAAGACAGGGATCACCAGTTGGAACTGGCCAAGCTTCAGTTCGCAAATGGGTCCAAGGGTCCTGGACATGGTTCTGGGGCTTCCTCTCATCCACGGTTTCCAAAAGATCTGCTCAGTGTGTATGAGGAACGAAATGACATTATGGACTGGTTAAATGCGTTTGAGTATGCATGCGAGGTTCAAGAGGTTGATAATGCGGATAAGATTGCATGGTTACTCAGCAGACTGCCCCATTCTGGTTGCAGTGCCATTATGGAAATGTCGAAGGCTGAGCGCGCTGATTTTGCAATGTTGAAGCAGACTCTCATTTTAAAGTTTGGGAAGACTCCGACCCAATATTTGAAAAGGTTTAGAGAGTATAAGAAAAAGGAAGGTGGTACTTGGGTGTCGTATGTAGCTGAGTCCCTGAAAAACTTGACTGGCTGGGTTGAAGGTTATAAGGTTTCTACCTTCGAAGGCATGATCAATCTGGTCATGCTGGAACACATTTTTGCTTCTTCTTCCCCGGAGCTTAAGCAGCATTTGGCCGATTCGAAGGAGATAGATCCTAAGAAGCTGGCCATTGCAGCAGACTTATGGGTGTCACATCGAGTGTCCCATAAGGACAAAACTCATCCTGGTAAGCAGGAGGAAGGGAAAAAGTCCAAAGATGTGGAGGGTGGGGAATCTGCTAAATCTTCTTCCCATAAGGGCCACGAAAAGAAAAATAAGGGTAAGCCATCCGAGAACTCACAGGGTAGCGGAGGTTCGCCTCCGAAACAGAACTCTGGTTATAATAAGCCTCCCTACGTAAACAGACCCAATGGGGCTTGTTTTTCTTGTGGAGCAACTGACCATGTGAAGGGGGATCCCCGTTGTAAGGTTAGACCTTTGGGGGTCCACTCCGCTAATCTGGCCTTCTCCTCCTACGAGGAAGAAGAGATTACAGGAGCATCCTTCTCCTCAGACTCATTTCCCAGCGGAATAGAGGCTGAGGTAGTTTTAGTGTCCCTGGGTTCCTGGGAGCCTAAAGTCGCAGAGGCGTATGCTAGGATTCCGGATAATACCAAGCACTACTTTAAAGACAGTGTGCTGATCAATGGAGTGGATACTCCAGCTCTTAGGGATAGTGGGTGCAGTCGAACTGTAGTGGATTCTACCTTGGTAGACTCAGAGAAAGTTGCCAGAGCTACTCTGATGCCCACTAAGTTGGCTGACGGCCCCCTCCGTATGTTTCCCGTGATCCCTGTTAATCTAACTTTAAATGGTACAGCAGTTAGGATTCCAGTGAGCATTCAGAGAAACGTCCCGGGAAAGGTCTTGTTGGGCAATGATCTCAGAGCTCTAGGGCTCGTAGGAGACACTGCCGAAAGACCCTACACACGGTCTCAAGCACGGGCAGCATTGGCCAAGTCCAATACGCCGCCCCAGCCGAAGGGGAAACCCAAGGCGAAAGGAGTCAACAAGTCCCGACGGGGGAAAGAGAATATTCCCCCGAGCTCGCCTACCACTGCGGTGGAGGGAGTTGGTCAATCGCCCGAGCCTGACGAGGAGGTGGCGATGCCTGAAGTGTTCGACCCCAACGACCATCCTGAACTAAAAGACTTGTTAGTTGAAGGAGGTCCTGATAGGGACGACTTCAGTAAGGGCCAACGTGAGTGCCCATCTCTGGAAGGCCTAAGGAGACAGGCCTGCTCCCAGCTTGAGGGTGAACCTCCTGGGTTGCAAAGGATTTACCAGGAAGGTGGACTCCTGTATAGTGAGCCCACAGAGTCTACAGAAGGAGACCATAGGAGGTTGGTGGTTTCCCTTGCTGTTAGGCCCTTCCTCCTGCAGTTGGCGCATGTCGTTCACCTTGCTGGTCACCTTGGTATGAGGAGGACCAAGCAAAGGTTATCCATGCACTTCTACCGGCCCAAGATGGGGGAGCAAGTAGAAAGTCACTGCAGGAGTTGTGCCACCTGCCAGTTGGCTGGTAAGGTTGGCACGACAATCCAAGCTCCGTTGGTACCGCTCCCAGTTGTGGGGGTACCATTTGAAAGGGTAGGGATCGACATCGTTGGTCCCCTTGACCCGCAAACATCCTCAGGCAATAGGTTTATCCTGGTGCTGGTCGACCATGCAACCAGGTATCCTGAGGCCGTCCCATTTACAACTGTAACTGCCAAGCCAGTTGCAGAAGCTTTACTCGGCATGTTTACTAGGGTTGGCTTCCCTAAAGAAGTTGTGTCGGATCATGGCAGCAACTTTATGTCGAAGTATAGGCAGGATATGTGGAAAGAATGTGGGGTCACCTACAGATTCTCTTCTGCATACCGCCCCCAGACCGATGGTCTGGGGGGGCGTCTTAAAAGGACGTTAAAAAGCATGATTGGGGCTCTGGAGGAGCCTCAGAGAAGAAAATGGGATCTTCTTGTTTCATGCTTACTGTTTGCCTACAGAGAGGTACCACAGGAGGGTGTTGGCTTCAGCCCCTTCGAACTTCTGTTCGGTCATCCCGTACGGGGACCCTTAGCCATTGTCAAGGAGGGATGGGAGATGCCCACTCCCCCTGTTACTACCAATGTAGTTGATTATGTGCTAGGGCTCAGAAAACGGATGGTACTTCTGATGGGCTTGGCTAGTGATAAATTGAAGGCAGGGCAAGCGCTGGTGAAACATTGGTACGACCAGAAAGCTTCCCTCATCAACTTGACACTTGGTCAGCAAGTCCTGATCATGAATCTCATAAGGCCTCGAGCTTTAAAGAACAAATGGTCAGGCCCTTACCCAGTGGGTGAGGTTAACTATTCAGTGGACCTTGGAAGGCCTGGACCGGCTCCCAAAGTGTTTCACATGAATAGGCTGAAGGCTTTCGGCCCAAGCGTCGAAATCGCAGCACTGCTACTGGCTTCAGATGTTGAGGAAGAGGAGTCTGAACCTCTCCCCGACCTGTTCCCAAGCAGTCCTTCAGTTAGCTCTTTTGAGGGTGTCCGAGTGGCCCCTCACCAAAATGGACAAGGCTCTGTGGTTTACCTTGACCATGAAGTAGATGGAGGGAGGAGACAGCCTCTACACAGTCAGGTACACGCAGTACAAGACTGGCCTACCCCCACTACACAAACCCAAGTGAGAGCCTTCTTAGGACTCACGGGTTATTACCGCAATTTTATGGCAGACTATGGCACCATAGCTGCTCCTCTGACTGCCCTCACAACTCCGAAGAAACCCAAGAAGGTAACTTGGACTGACGAGTGTGAGAAGGCCTTCAATGGCTTGAAAGACTCCTTGTGCCAGGCCCCTGTGCTCAGGGCCCCTGATTATCAAAGACCTTTTATCGTGCAGACGGATGCCTCTGACACTGGGATAGGAGCTGTACTATCACAAGTAGATGAGAAGGGTAAGGAACACCCTATCGGTTTTATTAGTCGCCAGCTTAAGGACAGAGAGCTCAGATGGTCCACGGTAGAGAAAGAATGTTTCTCTGTTGTGTGGGCCCTAAGGAAGCTGCGGCCCTACCTCTATGGGACCCACTTCACTGTGCAGACTGACCATAAGCCGTTAAAGTGGCTAATGAACATGAAGGGGGAGAATCCAAAGTTGCTTAGGTGGTCCATAAGTCTACAAGGCTTCGACTTCACTATTGAGCATAGGCCAGGTGTCCAACATAGCAATGCTGATGGGTTGTCCAGAATGTTTTACCGACCTGAACAAGAGACTCATCCAGGGGTGGATTAGTTCCCCCTGTCCATAGTCTGGGAGGGGCGAGTGTTAGGAAAGATTTCGTTATTGTAGGGAACTTTCCTTCCATGTGGCAACCCCTAAACTTTTTGCTATTGTTTTCAACCTGTTTTCTTGACTTTGCCAGAGAAGTGCAGCCTTCTGCTGTACTCCTCTGGGCTTTCGCTCCTTTCTTACGGGGAAACTGACATGCCCTTAAGACAGTCAGTACCGGGGAACGCTGTTTCCCGTAGTTTCTTTTATCGTGTCGCCATTTTAGTGCAACACGACACAAGAGGGCACTGTAAGCTAAGTTACAGCTCTCTTGGGTCTCTAGCCTTCTACAGACCCTAGACACTCTTATAGGATGGTTTTTGGATCGGTGCAAGTCATTCAGGGACTGGGCTGGTGGCAGCGATCATTTGGTTTATTTTGAGCTCCTTTTGCCGTTCTGAGCACGTTTTTGCCGCGAACACAAAAGGGTGGCCCGGCTACACAAAATGGCCGGACCACGAGGCTCCTTTGTCTAGTCCACTGTCCGTCTTGCTCCCTTTACCTTCCCCCGGGTCAGGCGACCCGGGGCCTTCCTTATTTGGGCATGTAGTTTCCCGCGAAACACGGTTGCGTTCGCGGGCTTCTACATGTCGTTTGAGTGCCCCCAGGATGTGGGATGGGCTGTCTGGTCCCAATACACATCCTGGGTGCCAGAGAGTCTAGGGTGGTGTGAATGCCTGGGACCACTGTGGTCCGTGATTGGTCCACGTATGGTATGGGTGTTGATGAGCGGATCTCCCATTGGCTCCCCTCCGTTTTGGCGCGAAGGGAACCGTGGATAAGAGGGAGCTGGAAACACCACTACCATGTCGATCTCCTGAGTTCTTACGAACCCAGGGATACAGGAGCCAAGTATCCTGCGAACACGAGGCTGGACCGAGGAATCACTGGTGACCCCCTGAAGAACTTCTGCTCCTCATTGCTGTCGTCCGGTGAAGCCCTTTCCACCTAAGATCGAACAAGAAGGCCTGTACTGGCGCTTCGACCTATTGGAATAGCAGGACCAGCTATTCCCGGCACCTTCATCAACTCCTGCTGTAAGCCTTCGGAAGTGTCTCTGGGCCATCCAGTTGACTGACCAGCTTACTAAGGAGGCCTGCTCTGTAATCGCCGACAGGTTGGGTGGTATTCTGAGTCCGGGGCACGCTCACACGCTTCGTTTGCTTAGCAGTCCTAAGCTAGAGGTGAGCGGTGCTCGCTTGGCTTGAATACACCCGGCCGTTCCGTTGCCCTGCTGTGGCGACAAAACTGTGCTTGTTTCTTCGATCGGGACGTCTTTTTACTCTGCACGACGACGAGACGTTCCCTGCTCTTCAGAACCTGCCAGAAGCTGCATCTATCGAGGAGGAGCTCGGGCCTGCTTGCTTCGGGGACCGGTGAGTAGATTAGCTAGGATCTGGTCGCCCTCCTGCAGTGCCTCTTGCTTTTCCCCGCTGTGAATACAGCACCCCTTGTCCGTACTCGCGCCCTGCTTCTGCCTCACAGTGGAGGCTGCGCTAGAGTCGCGGACCGTGTTCTCCTTCATTAGAGCTCCCTACAGAGCTGTTCAACGTCCTCCGAAGAGCTTCACCTTCTGCCCATTGGCACCGGCGTGTGCAGGTACTTTTGAGCGCTAGGCTCCACTCTTCGTAGGGATTGGACTACCATCTAGTTAGGGGCCTCAGAAGGCGGACATATCACACGCATTGGTTCGCACTGCCTGTTTTCCTTCCCCTGCAGGTGGATAACATATTTCGTGCTGCTAATGCTGTGAAACTGTGTATTCTGTATATATATTGGGTGGATAGTGTATGTGTTGGTTTAATATCGTTGTATATTGCTGCTTTTACTGTAGTTATTAGTTTCAAGGCCTTATAATAAATGTGTATCTATTTTTGATATAAACAACTGTTTGGAGTAGTTTGTAAGCGCTCTTGCTTTGTGTGCTCATTGCGGGCTTTCAGTCACCCTCACCCCTCTTGAGACCTAGTCTTGACCGCCGCGATCGCTACCTTGATTGGTCTGGCTTGTCCAGAGGTTACCCTGTTCCAAGTAATTAGGTTGGCCTTCTGAACCTCTGCGCCACCAGGACAGAGTTCAGAAATCCGTCTTAACACACATCTCATGTTATCGGAAGGATCTCAGGTTTGGTATTAGAAGTATTGAGATATCACATCTCATGCTATAGGAAGGGTCTCAGGATTGGAATGGGAAGGACTTAGATATCACATATCATGCTATAGGGAGGGTCTCAGTTTTGATATTAGAAGCATTGAGATATCACATCTCATGCTATCGGAATTGTCTCAGGATTGGAATGGGAAGGAGCTGGATATCACATCTCATGCTAAAGGAAGGGTCTCAGGTTTGGAACGGGAAGGAGTTGGATATCACATCTCATGTTATAGGAAGGATCTCAGGTTTGGTATAAGCATTGAGATATCAGATCTCTGCTATCGGAAGGGTCTCAGGATTGGAATGGGAAGGAGTTGGATATTCCCATCTCATGTTATAGGAAGGGTCTCAGGTTTGGTATTAGAAGCATTGAGATATCACATCTCATGCTATAGGAAGGGTCTCAGGATTGGAATGTGAAGGACTTGGATATCACATCTCATGCTATAGGGAGGGTCTCAAGTTTGATATTAGAAGCTTTGAGATATCACATCTCATGATATCGGAAGGGTCTCAGGATTGGAATGGGAAGGAGTTGGATATCACATCTCATGATAAAGGAAGGGTCTAAGGTTTGGAAGGGGAAGGATTTGGATATCACATCTCATGTTATATTACGGGTCTCAGGTTTGGTATTAGAAGCATTGAGATATCAAGTCTAATAGTATAGGAAGGGTCTCAGAATTGGAATGGGAAGGAGTTGGATATCACATCTCAAGCTATAGGAAGGGTCTCAGGATTGGAATGGGAAGGACTTGGATATCACATCTCATGCTATAGGAAGGCTCTCAGGTTTGGAAGGGGAAAGAGTTGGATATCACATTTCATGTTAGAGGTAGGAACTCAGGTTTGGTATTAGAGGCATTGAGATATCACATCTCATGCTATCAGAAGTGTCTCAGGAATGGAATGGGAAGGAGTTGGATATCACATCTCATGCTAAAGGGAGGGTCTCAGGTTTGGAAGGGGAAGGATTTGGATATCACATCTCATGTTATAGGAAGGATCTCAGGTTTGGTATTAGAAGCATTGAGATATCACATCTCATGCTATCAGAAGGGTCTCAGGATTGGAATAGGAAGGAGTTGGATATCACATCTCATGCTAAAGGGAGGGCCTCAGGTTTGGAAGGGGAAGGATTTGGATATCACATCTCATGTTATCGGAAGGATCTCACGTTTGGTATTGAAGTATTGAGATATATCTCATGCTATAGGAAGGGTCTCAGGATTGGATTGGGAAGGAGTTGGATATCCCTTCTCATGCTATAGGAAGGGTCTCAGGATTTGAATGGCAAGGAGTTGGATATCACATCTCATGCCATAGGAAGGGTCTCAGGTTTGGTATAAGCATTGAGATATCACATCTCTGCTATCGGAAGGGTCTCAGGATTGGATTGGGAAGGAGTTGAATATCCCTTCTCATGCTATAGGAAGTGTCTCAGGTTGGAATGGGAAGGAGTTGGATATCACATCTCATGTTATAGGAAGGGTCTCAGGATTGGAATGGGAAGGATTTGGATATCACATCTCTTGCTATAGGAAGGGTCTCAGGATTTGAATGGCAAGGAGTTGGATATCACATCTCATGCCATAGGAAGGGTCTCAGGTTTGGTATAAGCATTGAGATATCACATCTCTGCTATCGGAAGGGTCTCAGGATTGGATTGGGAAGGAGTTGAATATCCCTTCTCATGCTATAGGAAGTGTCTCAGGTTGGAATGGGAAGGAGTTGGATATCACATCTCATGTTATAGGAAGGGTCTCAGGATTGGAATGGGAAGGATTTGGATATCACATCTCTTGCTATAGGAAGGGTCTCATGTTTGGAATGGGAAGGAGTTGGATATCACATATGCTATAGTTAGTGTCTCAGGTTTGGAACGGGAAGGAGTTGGATATCACATCTCATGTTATAGGAAGGGTCTCAGGTTTGGTGTAAGCATTGAGATATCACATCTCTGCTATCGGAAGCGGCTCAGGATTGGAATGGGAAGGAGTTGGATATCCCATCTCATGTTATAGGAAGAGTCTCTGGTTTGGTATTAGAATCAATTGAGATATCACATTGCATGCTGTAGGAAGGGTCTAAGGATTGGAATGGGATGGACTTGGATATCACATCTCATGTTATAGGTAGGCTCTCAGGTTTGGTATAAGCATTGAGATATCACATCTCATGCTATAGGAAGGGTCTCAGGTTTGGAAGGGGAAAGAGTTGGATATCACATCTCAAGCTATAGGAAGGGTCTCAGGTTTGGTATTAGAGGCATTGAGATATCACATCTCATGCTATCAGAAGGGTCTCAGGAATGGAATGGGAAGGAGTTGGATATCACATCTCATGCTAAAGGGAGGGTCTCAGGTTTGGAAGGGGAAGGATTTGGATATCACATCTCATGTTATAGGAAGGATCTCAGGTTTGGTATTAGAAGCATTGAGATATCACATCTCATGCTATAGGAAGGGTCTCAGGATTGGAATGGGACGCAGTTGGATATCACATCTCATGCTATAGGAAGGGTCTCAGGTTTGGTATAAGCATTGAGATATCACATCTCTGCTATCGGAAGCGGCTCAGGATTGGAATGGGAAGGAGTTGGATATCCCATCTCATGTTATAGGAAGAGTCTCTGGTTTGGTATTAGAATCATTGAGATATCACATCGCATACTGTAGGAAGGGTCTAGGGATTGGAATGGGATGGACTTGGATATCACATCTCATGTTATAGGTAGGCTCTCAGGTTTGGTATAAGCATTGAGATATCACATCTCATGCTATAGGAAGGGTCTCAGGATTGGATTGGGAAGGAATTGGATATCACATCTCATGCTATAGGAAGTGTCTCAGATTTGGTATAAGCATTGACATAATCACATCTCATGCTAAAGGAAGGGTCTCAGGATTGGAATGGGAAGGAGTTGTATATGACATCTTAGGCCATAGGAAGGTTCTCAGGTTTGGTATGAGCATTGAGATATCACATCTCTGCTATCGGAAAGGTCAAAGGATTGGAATGGGAAGGAGTTGGATATCCCATCTCATGTTATAGGAAGGGTCTCAGGTTTGGTATTAGAAGCATAGAGATATCACATCTCATGCTATAGGAAGGGTCTCAGGATTGGAATGGGAAGGACTTGGATGTCACATCTCATGCTATAGGGAGGGTCTCAAGTTTGATATTAGAAGCATTGAGATAACAAATCTCATGATATCGGAAGGGTCTCAGGATTGGAATGGGAAGGAGTTGGATATCACATCTCATGATAAAGGAAGGGTCTAAGGTTTGGAAGGGGAAGGATTTGGATATCACATCTCATGTTATAGGACGGGTCTCAGGTTTGGTATTAGAAGCATTGAGATATCAAGTCTCATGGTATAAGAAGGGTCTCAGAATTGGAATGGGAAGGAGTTGGATATCACACCTCAAGCTATAGGAAGGGTCTCAGGATTGGAATGGGAAGGAGTTTGATATCACATCTCATGCCATAGTATGGGTCTCAGGTTTGGTAGAAGCATTGGGATATCACATCTCATGCTATCGGAAGGGTATCAGTATTGGATTTGGAAGAAGTTGGATATCCCATCTCATGCTATAGGAAGGGTCTCAGGTTGGAATGGGAAGGAGTTGGATATCACATTTCATGTTATAGGAAGGGTCTCAGGATTGGAATGGGAAGGACTTGGATATCATATCTCATGCTATATGACGGGTCTCAGGTTTGTTATTAGAATCATTGAGATATCATATTGCATGCTGTATGAAGGGTCTAAGGATTGGAATGGGAAGGACCTGGATATCACATCTCATGCTATAGAACGGCTCTCAGGTTTGGAAAGGGAAGGAGTTGGATATCACATCTCATGTTATAGGATGGATCTCAGGTTTGGTATTAGAAGTATTGAGATATCACATCTCATGTTATCGGAAGGATCTCAGGTTTGGTATTAGAAGTATTGAGATATCACATCTCATGCTATAGGAAGGGTCTCAGGATTGGAATGGGAAGGAGTTGGATATCACATCTCATGCTAAAGGAAGGGTCTCAGGTTTGGTAGAAGCATTGAGATATCACATCTCATGCTATAGGAAGGGTCTCAGGATTGGAATGGGAAGGACTTAGATATCACATATCATGCTATAGGGAGGGTCTCAGTTTTGATATTAGAAGCATTGAGATATCACATCTCATGCTATCGGAATTGTCTCAGGATTGGAATGGGAAGGAGCTGGATATCACATCTCATGTTATAGGAAGGATCTCAGGTTTGGTATAAGCATTGAGATATCAGATCTCTGCTATCGGAAGGGTCTCAGGATTGGAATGGGAAGGAGTTGGATATTCCCATCTCATGTTATAGGAAGGGTCTCAGGTTTGGTATTAGAAGCATTGAGATATCACATCTCATGCTATAGAAAGGGTCTCAGGATTGGAATGGGAAGGACTTGGATATCACATCTCATGCTATAGGGAGGGTCTCAAGTTTGATATTAGAAGCTTTGAGATATCACATCTCATGATATCGGAAGGGTCTCAGGATTGGAATGGGAAGGAGTTGGATATCACATCTCATGATAAAGGAAGGGTCTAAGGTTTGGAAGGGGAAGGATTTGGATATCACATCTCATGTTATATTACGGGTCTCAGGTTTGGTATTAGAAGCATTGAGATATCAAGTCTCATAGTATAGGAAGGGTCTCAGAATTGGAATGGGAAGGAGTTGGATATCACATCTCAAGCTATAGGAAGGGTCTCAGGATTGGAATGGGAAGGACTTGGATATCACATCTCATGCTATAGGAAGGCTCTCAGGTTTGGAAGGGGAAAGAGTTGGATATCACATTTCATGTTAGAGGTAGGATCTCAGGTTTGGTATTAGAGGCATTGAGATATCACATCTCATGCTATCAGAAGTGTCTCAGGAATGGAATGGGAAGGAGTTGGATATCACATTTCATGCTAAAGGGAGGGTCTCAGGTTTGGAATGGGAAGGAGTTGGATATCACATCTCATGTTATAGGAAGGGTCTCAGGATTGGAATGGGAAGGATTTGGATATCACATCTCTTGCTATAGGAAGGTTCTCAGGATTGGAATGGGTAGGAGCTGGATATTACTTTCTTGCTATAGGAAGGGTCTCATGTTTGGAATGGGAAGGAGTTGGATATCACATATGCTATAGTTAGTGTCTCAGGTTTGGAACGGGAAGGAGTTGGATATCACATCTCATGTTATAGGAAGGGTCTCAGGTTTGGTGTAAGCATTGAGATATCACATCTCTGCTATCGGATGCGGCTCAGGATTGGAATGGGAAGGAGTTGGATATCCCATCTCATGTTATAGGAAGAGTCTCTGGTTTGGTATTAGAATCAATTGAGATATCACATTGCATGCTGTAGGAAGGGTCTAAGGATTGGAATGGGATGGACTTGGATATCACATCTCATGTTATAGGTAGGCTCTCAGGTTTGGTATAAGCATTGAGATATCACATCTCATGCTATAGGAAGGGTCTCAGGTTTGGAAGGGGAAAGAGTTGGATATCACATCTCAAGCTATAGGAAGGGTCTCAGGTTTGGTATTAGAGGCATTGAGATATCACATCTCATGCTATCAGAAGGGTCTCAGGAATGGAATGGGAAGGAGTTGGATATCACATCTCATGCTAAAGGGAGGGTCTCAGGTTTGGAAGGGGAAGGATTTGGATATCACATCTCATGTTATAGGAAGGATCTCAGGTTTGGTATTAGAAGCATTGAGATATCACATCTCATGCTATAGGAAGGGTCTCAGGATTGGAATGGGACGCAGTTGGATATCACATCTCATGCTATAGGAAGGGTCTCAGGTTTGGTATAAGCATTGAGATATCACATCTCTGCTATCGGAAGCGGCTCAGGATTGGAATGGGAAGGAGTTGGATATCCCATCTCATGTTATAGGAAGAGTCTCTGGTTTGGTATTAAAATCATTGAGATATCACATCGCATGCTGTAGGAAGGGTCTAGGGATTGGAATGGGATGGACTTGGATATCACATCTCATGTTATAGGTAGGCTCTCAGGTTTGGTATAAGCATTGAGATATCACATCTCATGCTATAGGAAGGGTCTCAGGATTGGATTGGGAAGGAATTGGATATCACATCTCATGCTATAGGAAGGGTCTCAGATTTGGTATAAGCATTGAGATAATCACATCTCATGCTAAAGGAAGGGTCTCAGGATTGGAATGGGAAGGAGTTGTATATGACATCTCAGGCCATAGGAAGGTTCTCAGGTTTGGTATGAGCATTGAGATATCACATCTCTGCTATCGGAAAGGTCAAAGGATTGGAATGGGAAGGAGTTGGATATCCCATCTCATGTTATAGGAAGGGTCTCAGGTTTGGTATTAGAAGCATAGAGATATCACATCTCATGCTATAGGAAGGGTCTCAGGATTGGAATGGGAAGGACTTGGATGTCACATCTCATGCTATAGGGAGGGTCTCAAGTTTGATATTAGAAGCATTGAGATAACAAATCTCATGATATCGGAAGGGTCTCAGGATTGGAATGGGAAGGAGTTGGATATCACATCTCATGATAAAGGAAGGGTCTAAGGTTTGGAAGGGGAAGGATTTGGATATCACATCTCATGTTATGGGACGGGTCTCAGGTTTGGTATTAGAAGCATTGAGATATCAAGTCTCATGGTATAAGAAGGGTCTCAGAATTGGAATGGGAAGGAGTTGGATATCACACCTCAAGCTATAGGAAGGGTCTCAGGATTGGAATGGGAAGGAGTTTGATATCACATCTCATGCCATAGTATGGGTCTCAGGTTTGGTAGAAGCATTGGGATATCACATCTCATGCTATCGGAAGGGTATCAGTATTGGATTTGGAAGAAGTTGGATATCCCATCTCATGCTATAGGAAGGGTCTCAGGTTGGAATGGGAAGGAGTTGGATATCACATTTCATGTTATAGGAAGGGTCTCAGGATTGGAATGGGAAGGACTTGGATATCATATCTCATGCTATAGGACGGGTCTCAGGTTTGTTATTAGAATCATTGAGATATCATATTGCATGCTGTAGGAAGGGTCTAAGGATTGGAATGGGAAGGACCTGGATATCACATCTCATGCTATAGAACGGCTCTCAGGTTTGGAAAGGGAAGGAGTTGGATATCACATCTCATGTTATAGGATGGATCTCAGGTTTGGTATTAGAAGTATTGAGATATCACATCTCATGTTATCGGAAGGATCTCAGGTTTGGTATTAGAAGTATTGAGATATCACATCTCATGCTATAGGAAGGGTCTCAGGATTGGAATGGGAAGGAGTTGGATATCACATCTCATGCTAAAGGAAGGGTCTCAGGTTTGGTAGAAGCATTGAGATATCACATCTCATGCTATAGGAAGGGTCTCAGGATTGGAATGGGAAGGACTTAGATATCACATATCATGCTATAGGGAGGGTCTCAGTTTTGATATTAGAAGCATTGAGATATCACATCTCATGCTATCGGAATTGTCTCAGGATTGGAATGGGAAGGAGCTGGATATCACATCTCATGCTAAAGGAAGGGTCTCAGGTTTGGAACGGGAAGAAGTTGGATATCACATCTCATGTTATAGGAAGGGTCTCAGGTTTGGTATAAACATTGAGATATCACATCTCTGCTATCGGAAGTGTCTCAGGATTGGAATGGGAAGGAGTTGGATATCCCATCTCACGTTATAGGACGGGTCTCAGGTTTGTTATTAGAATCATTGAGATATCATATTGCATGCTGTAGGAAGGGTCTAAGGGTTGGAATGTGAAGGACTTGGATATCACATCTCATGCTATAGATAGGCTCTTAGGTTTGGAAAGGGAAGGAGTTGGATATCACATTTCATGTTAGAGGAAGGATCTCAGGTTTGGTATTAGAAGCATTGAGATATCACATCTCATGCTATAGGAAGAGTCTCAGGATTGGAATGGGAAGGAGTTGGATATCATATCTCATACTATAGGAAGGGTCTCAGGTTTGGTATAAGCATTGAGATATCACATCTCATGCTATAGGACGGGTCTCAGGATTGGAATGGAAGGAGTTGGATATCACATCTCATGTTATAGGAAGGATCTCAGGTTTGGTATTAGAAGCATTGAGACATCACATCTCATGCTATAGGAAGGGTCTCAGGGCTGGAATGGGAAGGAGTTGGATATCACATCTCATCCAATAGGAAGGGTCTCAGGTTTGGAATGGGAAGGAATTGGATATCACATCTCATGTTATAAGAAGGATCTCAGGTTTGGTATTAGAAGCATTGAGATATAAAATCTCATGCTATAGGAAGGGTCTCAGGATTGGAATGTGAAGGATTTGGATATCACATCTCATGCTAAAGGAAGGGTCTCAGGTTTGGTAGAAGCATTGAGATATCACGTCTCTGCTATCGGAAGGGTCTCAGGATTGGATTGGGAAGGAGTTGGATATCCCTTTTCATGCTATAGGAAGGGTCTCAGGATTTGAATGGCAAGGAGTTGGATATCACATCTCATGCCATAGGAAGGGTCTCAGGTTTGGTATAAGCATTGAGATATCACATCTCTGCTATCGGAAGGGTCTCAGGATTGGATTGGGAAGGAGTTGGATATCCCTTCTCATGCTATAGGAAGTGTCTCAGGTTGGAATGGGAAGGAGTTGGATATCACATCTCATGTTATAGAAAGGGTCTCAGGATTGGAATGGGAAGGAATTGGATATCACATCTCATGCTATAGGAAGGGTCTCAGATTTGGTATAAGCATTGAGATATCACATCTCATGCTAAAGGAAGGGTCTCAGGATTGGAATGGGAAGGAGTTGTATATGACATCTCAGGCCATAGGAAGGTTCTCAGGTTTGGTATAAGCATTGAGATATCACATCTCTGCTATCGGAAAGGTCTCAGGATTGGAATGGGAAGGAGTTGGATATCCCATCTCATGTTATAGGAAGGGTCTCAGGTTTGGTATTAGAAGCATAGAGATATCACATCTCATGCTATAGGAAGGGTCTCAGGATTGGAATGGGAAGGACTTGGATGTCACATCTCATGCTATAGGGAGGGTCTCAAGTTTGATATTAGAAGCATTGAGATAACAAATCTCATGATATCGGAAGGGTCTCAGGATTGGAATGGGAAGGAGTTGGATATCACATCTCATGATAAAGGAAGGGTCTAAGGTTTGGAAGGGGAAGGATTTGGATATCACATCTCATGTTATAGGACGGGTCTCAGGTTTGGTATTAGAAGCATTGAGATATCAAGTCTAATGGTATAAGAAGGGTCTCAGAATTGGAATGGGAAGGAGTTGGATATCACACCTCAAGCTATAGGAAGGGTCTCAGGATTGGAATGGGAAGGAGTTTGATATCACATCTCATGCCATAGTATGGGTCTCAGGTTTGGTAGAAGCATTGGGATATCACATCTCATGCTATCGGAAGGGTATCAGTATTGGATTTGGAAGAAGTTGGATATCCCATCTCATGCTATAGGAAGGGTCTCAGGTTGGAATGGGAAGGAGTTGGATATCACATTTCATGTTATAGGAAGGGTCTCAGGATTGGAATGGGAAGGACTTGGATATCATATCTCATGCTATAGGACGGGTCTCAGGTTTGTTATTAGAATCATTGAGATATCATATTGCATGCTGTAGGAAGGGTCTAAGGATTGGAATGGGAAGGACCTGGATATCACATCTCATGCTATAGATAGGCTCTTAGGTTTGGAAAGGGAAGGAGTTGGATATCACATTTCATGTTAGAGGAAGGATCTCAGGTTTGGTATTAGAAGCATTGAGATATCACATCTCATGCTATAGGAAGGGTCTCAGGATTGGAATGGGAAGTAGTTGGATATCACATCTCATGCTATAGGAAGGGTCTCAGGTTTGGTATAAGCATTGAGATATCACATCTCATGCTATAGGACCGGTCTCAGGATTGGAATGGAAGGAGTTGGATATCACATCTCATGTTATAGGAAGGATCTCAGGTTTGGTATTAGAAGCATTGAGACATCACATCTCATGCTATAGGAAGGGTCTCAGGGTTGGAATGGGAAGGAGTTGGATATCACAACTCATCCAATAGGAAGGGTCTCAGGTTTGGAATGGGAAGGAATTGGATATCACATCTCATGTTATAGGAAGGATCTCAGGTTTGGTATTAGAAGCATTGAGATATCACATCTCATGCTATAGGAAGGGTCTCAGGATTGGAATGTGAAGGATTTGGATATCACATCTCATGCTAAAGGAAGGGTCTCAGGTTTGGTAGAAGCATTGAGATATCACGTCTCTGCTATCGGAAGGGTCTCAGGATTGGATTGGGAAGGAGTTGGATATCCCTTCTCATGCTATAGGAAGGGTCTCAGGATTTGAATGGCAAGGAGTTGGATATCACATCTCTTGTTATAGGAAGGATCTCAGGTTTGGTATAAGCATTGAGATATCACATCTCTGCTATCGGAAGGGTCTCAGGATTGGAATGGGAAGGAGTTGGATATTCCCATCTCATGTTATAGGAAGGGTCTCAGGTTTGGTATTAGAAGCATTGAGATATCACATCTCATGCTATAGGAAGGGTCTCAGGATTGGAATGGGAAGGACTTGGATATCACATCTCATGCTATAGGGAGGGTCTCAAGTTTGATATTAGAAGCTTTGAGATATCACATCTCATGATATCGGAAGGGTCTCAGGATTAGAATGGGAAGGAGTTGGATATCACATCTCATGATAAAGGAAGGGTCTAAGGTTTGGAAGGGGAAGGATTTGGATATCACATCTCATGTTATATTACGGGTCTCACGTTTGGTATTAGAAGCATTGAGATATCAAGTCTCAGAGTATAGGAAGGGTCTCAGAATTGGCATGGGAAGGAGTTGGATATCACATCTCAAGCTATAGGAAGTGTCTCAGGATTGGAATGGGAAGGACTTGGATATCACATCTCATGCTATAGGAAGGCTCTCAGGTTTGGAAGGGGAAAGAGTTGGATATCACATTTCATGTTAGAGGTAGGATCTCAGGTTTGGTATTAGAGGCATTGAGATATCACATCTCATGCTATCAGAAGGGTCTCAGGAATGGAATGGGAAGGAGTTGGATATCACATCTCATGCTAAAGGGAGGGTCTCAGGTTTGGAAGGGGAAGGATTTGGATATCACATCTCATGTTATCGGAAGGATCTCACGTTTGGTATTAGAAGTATTGAGATATCAAGTCTCATAGTATAGGAAGGGTCTCAGAATTGGAATGGGAAGGAGTTGGATATCACATCTCAAGCTATAGGAAGGGTCTCAGGATTGGAATGGGAAGGACTTGGATATCACATCTCATGCTATAGAAAGGCTCTCAGGTTTGGAAGGGGAAAGAGTTGGATATCACATTTCATGTTAGAGGTAGGATCTCAGGTTTGGTATTAGAGGCATTGAGATATCACATCTCATGCTATCAGAAGGGTCTCAGGATTGGAATGGGAAGGAGTTGGATATCACATCTCATGCTATAGGGAGGGTCTCAGGATTGGAATGGGAAGGACTTAGATATCACATATCATGCTATAGGGAGGGTCTCAGTTTTGATATTAGAAGCATTGAGATATCACATCTCATGCTATCGGAAGTGTCTCAGGATTGGAATGGGAAGGAGCTGGATATCACATCTCATGCTAAAGGAAGGGTCTCAGGTTTGGAACGGGAAGGATTTGGATATCACATCTCATGTTATAGGAAGGGTCTCAGGTTTGGTATAAGCATTGAGATATCACATCTCTGCTATCGGAAGTGTCTCAGGATTGGAATGGGAAGGAGCTGGATATCACATCTCATGCTAAAGGAAGGGTCTCAGGTTTGGAACGGGAAGGAGTTGGATATCACATCTCATGTTATAGGAAGGGTCTCAGGTTTGGTATAAACATTGAGATATCACATCTCTGCTATCGGAAGTGTCTCAGGATTGGAATGGGAAGGAGTTGGATATCACATCTCATGCTAAAGGAAGGGTCTCAGGTTTGGAACGGGAAGGAGTTGGATATCACATCTCATGTTATAGGAAGGGTCTCAGGTTTGGTATAAACATTCAGATATCACATCTCTGCTATCGGAAGTGTCTCAGGATTGGAATGGGAAGGAGTTGGATATCCCATCTCATGTTATAGGACGGGTCTCAGGTTTGTTATTAGAATCATTGAGATATCATATTGCATGCTGTAGGAAGGGTCTAAGGGTTGGAATGTGAAGGACTTGGATATCACATCTCATGCTATAGATAGGCTCTTAGGTTTGGAAAGGGAAGGAGTTGGATATCACATTTCATGTTAGAGGAAGGATCTCAGGTTTGATATTAGAAGCATTGAGATATCACATCTCATGCTATCGGAATTGTCTCAGGATTGGAATGGGAAGGAGCTGGATATCACATCTCATGCTAAAGGAAGGGTCTCAGGATTGGAATGGGAAGGAGTTGGATATCACATCTCATGTTATAGGAAGGATCTCAGGTTTGGTATTAGAAGCATTGAGACATCACATCTCATGCTATAGGAAGGGTCTCAGGATTGGAATGGAAGGAGTTGGATATCACATCTCATGTTATAGGAAGGATCTCAGGTTTGGTATTAGAAGCATTGAGACATCACATCTCATGCTATAGGAAGGGTCTCAGGATTGGAATGGGAAGGAGTTGGATATCACATCTCATACTATAGGAAGGGTCTCAGGTTTGGTATAAGCATTGAGATATCACATCTCATGCTATAGGACGGGTCTCAGGATTGGAATGGAAGGAGTTGGATATCACATCTCATGTTATAGGAAGGATCTCAGGTTTGGTATTAGAAGCATTGAGACATCACATCTCATGCTATAGAAAGGGTCTCAGGGTTGGAATGGGAAGGAGTTGGATATCACATCTCATCCAATAGGAAGGGTCTCAGGTTTGGAATGGGAAGGAATTGGATATCACATCTCATGTTATAGGAAGGATCTCAGGTTTGGTATTAGAAGCATTGAGATATCACATCTCATGCTATAGGAAGGGTCTCAGGATTGGAATGTGAAGGACTTGGATATCACATCTCATGCTATAGGGAGGGTCTCAAGTTTGATATTAGAAGCTTTGAGATATCACATCTCATGATATCGGAAGGGTCTCAGGATTGGAATGGGAAGGAGTTGGATATCACATCTCATGATAAAGGAAGGGTCTAAGGTTTGGAAGGGGAAGGATTTGGATATCACATCTCATGTTATATTACGGGTCTCAGGTTTGGTATTAGAAGCATTGAGATATCAAGTCTAATAGTATAGGAAGGGTCTCAGAATTGGAATGGGAAGGAGTTGGATATCACATCTCAAGCTATAGGAAGGGTCTCAGGATTGGAATGGGAAGGACTTGGATATCACATCTCATGCTATAGGAAGGCTCTCAGGTTTGGAAGGGGAAAGAGTTGGATATCACATTTCATGTTAGAGGTAGGAACTCAGGTTTGGTATTAGAGGCATTGAGATATCACATCTCATGCTATCAGAAGTGTCTCAGGAATGGAATGGGAAGGAGTTGGATATCACATCTCATGCTAAAGGGAGGGTCTCAGGTTTGGAAGGGGAAGGATTTGGATATCACATCTCATGTTATAGGAAGGATCTCAGGTTTGGTATTAGAAGCATTGAGATATCACATCTCATGCTATCAGAAGGGTCTCAGGATTGGAATAGGAAGGAGTTGGATATCACATCTCATGCTAAAGGGAGGGCCTCAGGTTTGGAAGGGGAAGGATTTGGATATCACATCTCATGTTATCGGAAGGATCTCACGTTTGGTATTGAAGTATTGAGATATATCTCATGCTATAGGAAGGGTCTCAGGATTGGATTGGGAAGGAGTTGGATATCCCTTCTCATGCTATAGGAAGGGTCTCAGGATTTGAATGGCAAGGAGTTGGATATCACATCTCATGCCATAGGAAGGGTCTCAGGTTTGGTATAAGCATTGAGATATCACATCTCTGCTATCGGAAGGGTCTCAGGATTGGATTGGGAAGGAGTTGGATATCCCTTCTCATGCTATAGGAAGTGTCTCAGGTTGGAATGGGAAGGAGTTGGATATCACATCTCATGTTATAGGAAGGGTCTCAGGATTGGAATGGGAAGGATTTGGATATCACATCTCTTGCTATAGGAAGGGTCTCAGGATTGGAATGGGTAGGAGTTGGATATTACTTTCTTGCTATAGGAAGGGTCTCATGTTTGGAATGGGAAGGAGTTGGATATCACATATGCTATAGTTAGTGTCTCAGGTTTGGAACGGGAAGGAGTTGGATATCACATCTCATGTTATAGGAAGGGTCTCAGGTTTGGTGTAAGCATTGAGATATCACATCTCTGCTATCGGAAGCGGCTCAGGATTGGAATGGGAAGGAGTTGGATATCCCATCTCATGTTATAGGAAGAGTCTCTGGTTTGGTATTAGAATCAATTGAGATATCACATTGCATGCTGTAGGAAGGGTCTAAGGATTGGAATGGGATGGACTTGGATATCACATCTCATGTTATAGGTAGGCTCTCAGGTTTGGTATAAGCATTGAGATATCACATCTCATGCTATAGGAAGGGTCTCAGGTTTGGAAGGGGAAAGAGTTGGATATCACATCTCAAGCTATAGGAAGGGTCTCAGGTTTGGTATTAGAGGCATTGAGATATCACATCTCATGCTATCAGAAGGGTCTCAGGAATGGAATGGGAAGGAGTTGGATATCACATCTCATGCTAAAGGGAGGGTCTCAGGTTTGGAAGGGGAAGGATTTGGATATCACATCTCATGTTATAGGAAGGATCTCAGGTTTGGTATTAGAAGCATTGAGATATCACATCTCATGCTATAGGAAGGGTCTCAGGATTGGAATGGGACGCAGTTGGATATCACATCTCATGCTATAGGAAGGGTCTCAGGTTTGGTATAAGCATTGAGATATCACATCTCTGCTATCGGAAGCGGCTCAGGATTGGAATGGGAAGGAGTTGGATATCCCATCTCATGTTATAGGAAGAGTCTCTGGTTTGGTATTAGAATCATTGAGATATCACATCGCATACTGTAGGAAGGGTCTAGGGATTGGAATGGGATGGACTTGGATATCACATCTCATGTTATAGGTAGGCTCTCAGGTTTGGTATAAGCATTGAGATATCACATCTCATGCTATAGGAAGGGTCTCAGGATTGGATTGGGAAGGAATTGGATATCACATCTCATGCTATAGGAAGTGTCTCAGATTTGGTATAAGCATTGACATAATCACATCTCATGCTAAAGGAAGGGTCTCAGGATTGGAATGGGAATATATGACATCTTAGGCCATAGGAAGGTTCTCAGGTTTGGTATGAGCATTGAGATATCACATCTCTGCTATCGGAAAGGTCAAAGGATTGGAATGGGAAGGAGTTGGATATCCCATCTCATGTTATAGGAAGGGTCTCAGGTTTGGTATTAGAAGCATAGAGATATCACATCTCATGCTATAGGAAGGGTCTCAGGATTGGAATGGGAAGGACTTGGATGTCACATCTCATGCTATAGGGAGGGTCTCAAGTTTGATATTAGAAGCATTGAGATAACAAATCTCATGATATCGGAAGGGTCTCAGGATTGGAATGGGAAGGAGTTGGATATCACATCTCATGATAAAGGAAGGGTCTAAGGTTTGGAAGGGGAAGGATTTGGATATCACATCTCATGTTATAGGACGGGTCTCAGGTTTGGTATTAGAAGCATTGAGATATCAAGTCTCATGGTATAAGAAGGGTCTCAGAATTGGAATGGGAAGGAGTTGGATATCACACCTCAAGCTATAGGAAGGGTCTCAGGATTGGAATGGGAAGGAGTTTGATATCACATCTCATGCCATAGTATGGGTCTCAGGTTTGGTAGAAGCATTGGGATATCACATCTCATGCTATCGGAAGGGTATCAGTATTGGATTTGGAAGAAGTTGGATATCCCATCTCATGCTATAGGAAGGGTCTCAGGTTGGAATGGGAAGGAGTTGGATATCACATTTCATGTTATAGGAAGGGTCTCAGGATTGGAATGGGAAGGACTTGGATATCATATCTCATGCTATAGGACGGGTCTCAGGTTTGTTATTAGAATCATTGAGATATCATATTGCATGCTGTAGGAAGGGTCTAAGGATTGGAATGGGAAGGACCTGGATATCACATCTCATGCTATAGAACGGCTCTCAGGTTTGGAAAGGGAAGGAGTTGGATATCACATCTCATGTTATAGGATGGATCTCAGGTTTGGTATTAGAAGTATTGAGATATCACATCTCATGTTATCGGAAGGATCTCAGGTTTGGTATTAGAAGTATTGAGATATCACATCTCATGCTATAGGAAGGGTCTCAGGATTGGAATGGGAAGGAGTTGGATATCACATCTCATGCTAAAGGAAGGGTCTCAGGTTTGGTAGAAGCATTGAGATATCACATCTCATGCTATAGGAAGGGTCTCAGGATTGGAATGGGAAGGACTTAGATATCACATATCATGCTATAGGGAGGGTCTCAGTTTTGATATTAGAAGCATTGAGATATCACATCTCATGCTATCGGAATTGTCTCAGGATTGGAATGGGAAGGAGCTGGATATCACATCTCATGCTAAAGGAAGGGTCTCAGGTTTGGAACGGGAAGAAGTTGGATATCACATCTCATGTTATAGGAAGGGTCTCAGGTTTGGTATAAACATTGAGATATCACATCTCTGCTATCGGAAGTGTCTCAGGATTGGAATGGGAAGGAGTTGGATATCCCATCTCACGTTATAGGACGGGTCTCAGGTTTGTTATTAGAATCATTGAGATATCATATTGCATGCTGTAGGAAGGGTCTAAGGGTTGGAATGTGAAGGACTTGGATATCACATCTCATGCTATAGATAGGCTCTTAGGTTTGGAAAGGGAAGGAGTTGGATATCACATTTCATGTTAGAGGAAGGATCTCAGGTTTGGTATTAGAAGCATTGAGATATCACATCTCATGCTATAGGAAGAGTCTCAGGATTGGAATGGGAAGGAGTTGGATATCATATCTCATACTATAGGAAGGGTCTCAGGTTTGGTATAAGCATTGAGATATCACATCTCATGCTATAGGACGGGTCTCAGGATTGGAATGGAAGGAGTTGGATATCACATCTCATGTTATAGGAAGGATCTCAGGTTTGGTATTAGAAGCATTGAGACATCACATCTCATGCTATAGGAAGGGTCTCAGGGCTGGAATGGGAAGGAGTTGGATATCACATCTCATCCAATAGGAAGGGTCTCAGGTTTGGAATGGGAAGGAATTGGATATCACATCTCATGTTATAAGAAGGATCTCAGGTTTGGTATTAGAAGCATTGAGATATCAAATCTCATGCTATAGGAAGGGTCTCAGGATTGGAATGTGAAGGATTTGGATATCACATCTCATGCTAAAGGAAGGGTCTCAGGTTTGGTAGAAGCATTGAGATATCACGTCTCTGCTATCGGAAGGGTCTCAGGATTGGATTGGGAAGGAGTTGGATATCCCTTTTCATGCTATAGGAAGGGTCTCAGGATTTGAATGGCAAGGAGTTGGATATCACATCTCATGCCATAGGAAGGGTCTCAGGTTTGGTATAAGCATTGAGATATCACATCTCTGCTATCGGAAGGGTCTCAGGATTGGATTGGGAAGGAGTTGGATATCCCTTCTCATGCTATAGGAAGTGTCTCAGGTTGGAATGGGAAGGAGTTGGATATCACATCTCATGTTATAGAAAGGGTCTCAGGATTGGAATGGGAAGGAATTGGATATCACATCTCATGCTATAGGAAGGGTCTCAGATTTGGTATAAGCATTGAGATATCACATCTCATGCTAAAGGAAGGGTCTCAGGATTGGAATGGGAAGGAGTTGTATATGACATCTCAGGCCATAGGAAGGTTCTCAGGTTTGGTATAAGCATTGAGATATCACATCTCTGCTATCGGAAAGGTCTCAGGATTGGAATGGGAAGGAGTTGGATATCCCATCTCATGTTATAGGAAGGGTCTCAGGTTTGGTATTAGAAGCATAGAGATATCACATCTCATGCTATAGGAAGGGTCTCAGGATTGGAATGGGAAGGACTTGGATGTCACATCTCATGCTATAGGGAGGGTCTCAAGTTTGATATTAGAAGCATTGAGATAACAAATCTCATGATATCGGAAGGGTCTCAGGATTGGAATGGGAAGGAGTTGGATATCACATCTCATGATAAAGGAAGGGTCTAAGGTTTGGAAGGGGAAGGATTTGGATATCACATCTCATGTTATAGGACGGGTCTCAGGTTTGGTATTAGAAGCATTGAGATATCAAGTCTCATGGTATAAGAAGGGTCTCAGAATTGGAATGGGAAGGAGTTGGATATCACACCTCAAGCTATAGGAAGGGTCTCAGGATTGGAATGGGAAGGAGTTTGATATCACATCTCATGCCATAGTATGGGTCTCAGGTTTGGTAGAAGCATTGGGATATCACATCTCATGCTATCGGAAGGGTATCAGTATTGGATTTGGAAGAAGTTGGATATCCCATCTCATGCTATAGGAAGGGTCTCAGGTAGGAATGGGAAGGAGTTGGATATCACATTTCATGTTATAGGAAGGGTCTCAGGTTTGTTATTAGAATCATTGAGATATCATATTGCATGCTGTAGGAAGGGTCTAAGGATTGGAATGGGAAGGACCTGGATATCACATCTCATGCTATAGATAGGCTCTTAGGTTTGGAAAGGGAAGGAGTTGGATATCACATTTCATGTTAGAGGAAGGATCTCAGGTTTGGTATTAGAAGCATTGAGATATCACATCTCATGCTATAGGAAGGGTCTCAGGATTGGAATGGGAAGTAGTTGGATATCACATCTCATGCTATAGGAAGGGTCTCAGGTTTGGTATAAGCATTGAGATATCACATCTCATGCTATAGGACCGGTCTCAGGATTGGAATGGAAGGAGTTGGATATCACATCTCATGTTATAGGAAGGATCTCAGGTTTGGTATTAGAAGCATTGAGACATCACATCTCATGCTATAGGAAGGGTCTCAGGGTTGGAATGGGAAGGAGTTGGATATCACAACTCATCCAATAGGAAGGGTCTCAGGTTTGGAATGGGAAGGAATTGGATATCACATCTCATGTTATAGGAAGGATCTCAGGTTTGGTATTAGAAGCATTGAGATATCACATCTCATGCTATAGGAAGGGTCTCAGGATTGGAATGTGAAGGATTTGGATATCACATCTCATGCTAAAGGAAGGGTCTCAGGTTTGGTAGAAGCATTGAGATATCACGTCTCTGCTATCGGAAGGGTCTCAGGATTGGATTGGGAAGGAGTTGGATATCCCTTCTCATGCTATAGGAAGGGTCTCAGGATTTGAATGGCAAGGAGTTGGATATCACATCTCTTGTTATAGGAAGGATCTCAGGTTTGGTATAAGCATTGAGATATCACATCTCTGCTATCGGAAGGGTCTCAGGATTGGAATGGGAAGGAGTTGGATATTCCCATCTCATGTTATAGGAAGGGTCTCAGGTTTGGTATTAGAAGCATTGAGATATCACATCTCATGCTATAGGAAGGGTCTCAGGATTGGAATGGGAAGGACTTGGATATCACATCTCATGCTATAGGGAGGGTCTCAAGTTTGATATTAGAAGCTTTGAGATATCACATCTCATGATATCGGAAGGGTCTCAGGATTAGAATGGGAAGGAGTTGGATATCACATCTCATGATAAAGGAAGGGTCTAAGGTTTGGAAGGGGAAGGATTTGGATATCACATCTCATGTTATATTACGGGTCTCACGTTTGGTATTAGAAGCATTGAGATATCAAGTCTCAGAGTATAGGAAGGGTCTCAGAATTGGCATGGGAAGGAGTTGGATATCACATCTCAAGCTATAGGAAGTGTCTCAGGATTGGAATGGGAAGGACTTGGATATCACATCTCATGCTATAGGAAGGCTCTCAGGTTTGGAAGGGGAAAGAGTTGGATATCACATTTCATGTTAGAGGTAGGATCTCAGGTTTGGTATTAGAGGCATTGAGATATCACATCTCATGCTATCAGAAGGGTCTCAGGAATGGAATGGGAAGGAGTTGGATATCACATCTCATGCTAAAGGGAGGGTCTCAGGTTTGGAAGGGGAAGGATTTGGATATCACATCTCATGTTATCGGAAGGATCTCACGTTTGGTATTAGAAGTATTGAGATATCAAGTCTCATAGTATAGGAAGGGTCTCAGAATTGGAATGGGAAGGAGTTGGATATCACATCTCAAGCTATAGGAAGGGTCTCAGGATTGGAATGGGAAGGACTTGGATATCACATCTCATGCTATAGAAAGGCTCTCAGGTTTGGAAGGGGAAAGAGTTGGATATCACATTTCATGTTAGAGGTAGGATCTCAGGTTTGGTATTAGAGGCATTGAGATATCACATCTCATGCTATCAGAAGGGTCTCAGGATTGGAATGGGAAGGAGTTGGATATCACATCTCATGCTATAGGGAGGGTCTCAGGATTGGAATGGGAAGGACTTAGATATCACATATCATGCTATAGGGAGGGTCTCAGTTTTGATATTAGAAGCATTGAGATATCACATCTCATGCTATCGGAAGTGTCTCAGGATTGGAATGGGAAGGAGCTGGATATCACATCTCATGCTAAAGGAAGGGTCTCAGGTTTGGAACGGGAAGGATTTGGATATCACATCTCATGTTATAGGAAGGGTCTCAGGTTTGGTATAAGCATTGAGATATCACATCTCTGCTATCGGAAGTGTCTCAGGATTGGAATGGGAAGGAGCTGGATATCACATCTCATGCTAAAGGAAGGGTCTCAGGTTTGGAACGGGAAGGAGTTGGATATCACATCTCATGTTATAGGAAGGGTCTCAGGTTTGGTATAAACATTGAGATATCACATCTCTGCTATCGGAAGTGTCTCAGGATTGGAATGGGAAGGAGTTGGATATCACATCTCATGCTAAAGGAAGGGTCTCAGGTTTGGAACGGGAAGGAGTTGGATATCACATCTCATGTTATAGGAAGGGTCTCAGGTTTGGTATAAACATTCAGATATCACATCTCTGCTATCGGAAGTGTCTCAGGATTGGAATGGGAAGGAGTTGGATATCCCATCTCATGTTATAGGACGGGTCTCAGGTTTGTTATTAGAATCATTGAGATATCATATTGCATGCTGTAGGAAGGGTCTAAGGGTTGGAATGTGAAGGACTTGGATATCACATCTCATGCTATAGATAGGCTCTTAGGTTTGGAAAGGGAAGGAGTTGGATATCACATTTCATGTTAGAGGAAGGATCTCAGGTTTGATATTAGAAGCATTGAGATATCACATCTCATGCTATCGGAATTGTCTCAGGATTGGAATGGGAAGGAGCTGGATATCACATCTCATGCTAAAGGAAGGGTCTCAGGTTTGGAACGGGAAGGAGTTGGATATCACATCTCATGTTATAAGAAGGGTCTCAGGTTTGGTATAAACATTGAGATATCACATCTCTGCTATCGGAAGTGTCTCAGGATTGGAATGGGAAGGAGTTGGATATCCCATCTCATGTTATAGGACGGGTCTCAGGTTTGTTATTAGAATCATTGAGATATCATATTGCATGCTGTAGGAAGGGTCTAAGGGTTGGAATGTGAAGGACTTGGATATCACATCTCATGCTATAGATAGGCTCTTAGGTTTGGAAAGGGAAGGAGTTGGATATCACATTTCATGTTAGAGGAAGGATCTCAGGTTTGGTATTAGAAGCATTGAGATATCACATCGCATGCTGTAGGAAGGTTCTCAGGTTTGGTATTCGAAGCATTGAGACATCACATCTCATGCTATAGGAAGGGTCTCAGGATTGGAATGGGAAGGAGTTGGATATCACATCTCATGTTATAGGAAGGATCTCAGGTTTGGTATTAGAAGCATTGAGACATCACATCTCATGCTATAGGAAGGGTCTCAGGATTGGAATGGAAGGAGTTGGATATCACATCTCATGTTATAGGAAGGATCTCAGGTTTGGTATTAGAAGCATTGAGACATCACATCTCATGCTATAGGAAGGGTCTCAGGATTGGAATGGGAAGGAGTTGGATATCACATCTCATACTATAGGAAGGGTCTCAGGTTTGGTATAAGCATTGAGATATCACATCTCATGCTATAGGACGGGTCTCAGGATTGGAATGGAAGGAGTTGGATATCACATCTCATGTTATAGGAAGGATCTCAGGTTTGGTATTAGAAGCATTGAGACATCACATCTCATGCTATAGAAAGGGTCTCAGGGTTGGAATGGGAAGGAGTTGGATATCACATCTCATCCAATAGGAAGGGTCTCAGGTTTGGAATGGGAAGGAATTGGATATCACATCTCATGTTATAGGAAGGATCTCAGGTTTGGTATTAGAAGCATTGAGATATCACATCTCATGCTATAGGAAGGGTCTCAGGATTGGAATGTGAAGGACTTGGATATCACATCTCATGCTATAGGGAGGGTCTCAAGTTTGATATTAGAAGCTTTGAGATATCACATCTCATGATAACGGAAGGGTCTCAGGATTGGAATGGGAAGGAGTTGGATATCACATCTCATGATAAAGGAAGGGTCTAAGGTTTGGAAGGGGAAGGATTTGGATATCACATCTCATGTTATATTACGGGTCTCAGGTTTGGTATTAGAAGCATTGAGATATCAAGTCTAATAGTATAGGAAGGGTCTCAGAATTGGAATGGGAAGGAGTTGGATATCACATCTCAAGCTATAGGAAGGGTCTCAGGATTGGAATGGGAAGGACTTGGATATCACATCTCATGCTATAGGAAGGCTCTCAGGTTTGGAAGGGGAAAGAGTTGGATATCACATTTCATGTTAGAGGTAGGAACTCAGGTTTGGTATTAGAGGCATTGAGATATCACATCTCATGCTATCAGAAGTGTCTCAGGAATGGAATGGGAAGGAGTTGGATATCACATCTCATGCTAAAGGGAGGGTCTCAGGTTTGGAAGGGGAAGGATTTGGATATCACATCTCATGTTATAGGAAGGATCTCAGGTTTGGTATTAGAAGCATTGAGATATCACATCTCATGCTATCAGAAGGGTCTCAGGATTGGAATAGGAAGGAGTTGGATATCACATCTCATGCTAAAGGGAGGGCCTCAGGTTTGGAAGGGGAAGGATTTGGATATCACATCTCATGTTATCGGAAGGATCTCACGTTTGGTATTGAAGTATTGAGATATATCTCATGCTATAGGAAGGGTCTCAGGATTGGATTGGGAAGGAGTTGGATATCCCTTCTCATGCTATAGGAAGGGTCTCAGGATTTGAATGGCAAGGAGTTGGATATCACATCTCATGCCATAGGAAGGGTCTCAGGTTTGGTATAAGCATTGAGATATCACATCTCTGCTATCGGAAGGGTCTCAGGATTGGATTGGGAAGGAGTTGGATATCCCTTCTCATGCTATAGGAAGTGTCTCAGGTTGGAATGGGAAGGAGTTGGATATCACATCTCATGTTATAGGAAGGGTCTCAGGATTGGAATGGGAAGGATTTGGATATCACATCTCTTGCTATAGGAAGGGTCTCAGGATTGGAATGGGTAGGAGTTGGATATTACTTTCTTGCTATAGGAAGGGTCTCATGTTTGGAATGGGAAGGAGTTGGATATCACATATGCTATAGTTAGTGTCTCAGGTTTGGAACGGGAAGGAGTTGGATATCACATCTCATGTTATAGGAAGGGTCTCAGGTTTGGTGTAAGCATTGAGATATCACATCTCTGCTATCGGAAGCGGCTCAGGATTGGAATGGGAAGGAGTTGGATATCCCATCTCATGTTATAGGAAGAGTCTCTGGTTTGGTATTAGAATCAATTGAGATATCACATTGCATGCTGTAGGAAGGGTCTAAGGATTGGAATGGGATGGACTTGGATATCACATCTCATGTTATAGGTAGGCTCTCAGGTTTGGTATAAGCATTGAGATATCACATCTCATGCTATAGGAAGGGTCTCAGGTTTGGAAGGGGAAAGAGTTGGATATCACATCTCAAGCTATAGGAAGGGTCTCAGGTTTGGTATTAGAGGCATTGAGATATCACATCTCATGCTATCAGAAGGGTCTCAGGAATGGAATGGGAAGGAGTTGGATATCACATCTCATGCTAAAGGGAGGGTCTCAGGTTTGGAAGGGGAAGGATTTGGATATCACATCTCATGTTATAGGAAGGATCTCAGGTTTGGTATTAGAAGCATTGAGATATCACATCTCATGCTATAGGAAGGGTCTCAGGATTGGAATGGGACGCAGTTGGATATCACATCTCATGCTATAGGAAGGGTCTCAGGTTTGGTATAAGCATTGAGATATCACATCTCTGCTATCGGAAGCGGCTCAGGATTGGAATGGGAAGGAGTTGGATATCCCATCTCATGTTATAGGAAGAGTCTCAGGTTTGGTATTAGAATCATTGAGATATCACATCGCATACTGTAGGAAGGGTCTAGGGATTGGAATGGGATGGACTTGGATATCACATCTCATGTTATAGGTAGGCTCTCAGGTTTGGTATAAGCATTGAGATATCACATCTCATGCTATAGGAAGGGTCTCAGGATTGGATTGGGAAGGAATTGGATATCACATCTCATGCTATAGGAAGTGTCTCAGATTTGGTATAAGCATTGACATAATCACATCTCATGCTAAAGGAAGGGTCTCAGGATTGGAATGGGAAGGAGTTGTATATGACATCTTAGGCCATAGGAAGGTTCTCAGGTTTGGTATGAGCATTGAGATATCACATCTCTGCTATCGGAAAGGTCAAAGGATTGGAATGGGAAGGAGTTGGATATCCCATCTCATGTTATAGGAAGGGTCTCAGGTTTGGTATTAGAAGCATAGAGATATCACATCTCATGCTATAGGAAGGGTCTCAGGATTGGAATGGGAAGGACTTGGATGTCACATCTCATGCTATAGGGAGGGTCTCAAGTTTGATATTAGAAGCATTGAGATAACAAATCTCATGATATCGGAAGGGTCTCAGGATTGGAATGGGAAGGAGTTGGATATCACATCTCATGATAAAGGAAGGGTCTAAGGTTTGGAAGGGGAAGGATTTGGATATCACATCTCATGTTATAGGACGGGTCTCAGGTTTGGTATTAGAAGCATTGAGATATCAAGTCTCATGGTATAAGAAGGGTCTCAGAATTGGAATGGGAAGGAGTTGGATATCACACCTCAAGCTATAGGAAGGGTCTCAGGATTGGAATGGGAAGGAGTTTGATATCACATCTCATGCCATAGTATGGGTCTCAGGTTTGGTAGAAGCATTGGGATATCACATCTCATGCTATCGGAAGGGTATCAGTATTGGATTTGGAAGAAGTTGGATATCCCATCTCATGCTATAGGAAGGGTCTCAGGTTGGAATGGGAAGGAGTTGGATATCACATTTCATGTTATAGGAAGGGTCTCAGGATTGGAATGGGAAGGACTTGGATATCATATCTCATGCTATATGACGGGTCTCAGGTTTGTTATTAGAATCATTGAGATATCATATTGCATGCTGTAGGAAGGGTCTAAGGATTGGAATGGGAAGGACCTGGATATCACATCTCATGCTATAGAACGGCTCTCAGGTTTGGAAAGGGAAGGAGTTGGATATCACATCTCATGTTATAGGATGGATCTCAGGTTTGGTATTAGAAGTATTGAGATATCACATCTCATGTTATCGGAAGGATCTCAGGTTTGGTATTAGAAGTATTGAGATATCACATCTCATGCTATAGGAAGGGTCTCAGGATTGGAATGGGAAGGAGTTGGATATCACATCTCATGCTAAAGGAAGGGTCTCAGGTTTGGTAGAAGCATTGAGATATCACATCTCATGCTATAGGAAGGGTCTCAGGATTGGAATGGGAAGGACTTAGATATCACATATCATGCTATAGGGAGGGTCTCAGTTTTGATATTAGAAGCATTGAGATATCACATCTCATGCTATCGGAATTGTCTCAGGATTGGAATGGGAAGGAGCTGGATATCACATCTCATGCTAAAGGAAGGGTCTCAGGTTTGGAACGGGAAGGAGTTGGATATCACATCTCATGTTATAGGAAGGATCTCAGGTTTGGTATAAGCATTGAGATATCAGATCTCTGCTATCGGAAGGGTCTCAGGATTGGAATGGGAAGGAGTTGGATATTCCCATCTCATGTTATAGGAAGGGTCTCAGGTTTGGTATTAGAAGCATTGAGATATCACATCTCATGCTATAGAAAGGGTCTCAGGATTGGAATGGGAAGGACTTGGATATCACATCTCATGCTATAGGGAGGGTCTCAAGTTTGATATTAGAAGCTTTGAGATATCACATCTCATGATATTGGAAGGGTCTCAGGATTGGAATGGGAAGGAGTTGGATATCACATCTCATGATAAAGGAAGGGTCTAAGGTTTGGAAGGGGAAGGATTTGGATATCACATCTCATGTTATATTACGGGTCTCAGGTTTGGTATTAGAAGCATTGAGATATCAAGTCTCATAGTATAGGAAGGGTCTCAGAATTGGAATGGGAAGGAGTTGGATATCACATCTCAAGCTATAGGAAGGGTCTCAGGATTGGAATGGGAAGGACTTGGATATCACATCTCATGCTATAGGAAGGCTCTCAGGTTTGGAAGGGGAAAGAGTTGGATATCACATTTCATGTTAGAGGTAGGATCTCAGGTTTGGTATTAGAGGCATTGAGATATCACATCTCATGCTATCAGAAGTGTCTCAGGAATGGAATGGGAAGGAGTTGGATATCACATCTCATGCTAAAGGGAGGGTCTCAGGTTTGGAAGGGGAAGGATTTGGATATCACATCTCATGTTATAGGAAGGATCTCAGGTTTGGTATTAGAAGCATTGAGATATCACATCTCATGCTATCAGAAGGGTCTCAGGATTGGAATAGGAAGGAGTTGGATATCACATCTCATGCTAAAGGGAGGGCCTCAGGTTTGGAAGGGGAAGGATTTGGATATCACATCTCATGTTATCGGAAGGATCTCACATTTGGTATTGAAGTATTGAGATATATCTCATGCTATAGGAAGGGTCTCAGGATTGGATTGGGAAGGAGTTGGATATCCCTTCTCATGCTATAGGAAGGGTCTCAGGATTTGAATGGCAAGGAGTTGGATATCACATCTCATGCCATAGGAAGGGTCTCAGGTTTGGTATAAGCATTGAGATATCACATCTCTGCTATCGGAAGGGTCTCAGGATTGGATTGGGAAGGAGTTGGATATCCCTTCTCATGCTATAGGAAGTGTCTCAGGTTGGAATGGGAAGGAGTTGGATATCACATCTCATGTTATAGGAAGGGTCTCAGGATTGGAATGGGAAGGATTTGGATATCACATCTCTTGCTATAGGAAGGTTCTCAGGATTGGAATGGGTAGGAGTTGGATATTACTTTCTTGCTATAGGAAGGGTCTCATGTTTGGAATGGGAAGGAGTTGGATATCACATATGCTATAGTTAGTGTCTCAGGTTTGGAACGGGAAGGAGTTGGATATCACATCTCATGTTATAGGAAGGGTCTCAGGTTTGGTGTAAGCATTGAGATATCACATCTCTGCTATCGGATGCGGCTCAGGATTGGAATGGGAAGGAGTTGGATATCCCATCTCATGTTATAGGAAGAGTCTCTGGTTTGGTATTAGAATCAATTGAGATATCACATTGCATGCTGTAGGAAGGGTCTAAGGATTGGAATGGGATGGACTTGGATATCACATCTCATGTTATAGGTAGGCTCTCAGGTTTGGTATAAGCATTGAGATATCACATCTCATGCTATAGGAAGGGTCTCAGGTTTGGAAGGGGAAAGAGTTGGATATCACATCTCAAGCTATAGGAAGGGTCTCAGGTTTGGTATTAGAGGCATTGAGATATCACATCTCATGCTATCAGAAGGGTCTCAGGAATGGAATGGGAAGGAGTTGGATATCACATCTCATGCTAAAGGGAGGGTCTCAGGTTTGGAAGGGGAAGGATTTGGATATCACATCTCATGTTATAGGAAGGATCTCAGGTTTGGTATTAGAAGCATTGAGATATCACATCTCATGCTATAGGAAGGGTCTCAGGATTGGAATGGGACGCAGTTGGATATCACATCTCATGCTATAGGAAGGGTCTCAGGTTTGGTATAAGCATTGAGATATCACATCTCTGCTATCGGAAGCGGCTCAGGATTGGAATGGGAAGGAGTTGGATATCCCATCTCATGTTATAGGAAGAGTCTCTGGTTTGGTATTAGAATCATTGAGATATCACATCGCATGCTGTAGGAAGGGTCTAGGGATTGGAATGGGATGGACTTGGATATCACATCTCATGTTATAGGTAGGCTCTCAGGTTTGGTATAAGCATTGAGATATCACATCTCATGCTATAGGAAGGGTCTCAGGATTGGATTGGGAAGGAATTGGATATCACATCTCATGCTATAGGAAGGGTCTCAGATTTGGTATAAGCATTGAGATAATCACATCTCATGCTAAAGGAAGGGTCTCAGGATTGGAATGGGAAGGAGTTGTATATGACATCTCAGGCCATAGGAAGGTTCTCAGGTTTGGTATGAGCATTGAGATATCACATCTCTGCTATCGGAAAGGTCAAAGGATTGGAATGGGAAGGAGTTGGATATCCCATCTCATGTTATAGGAAGGGTCTCAGGTTTGGTATTAGAAGCATAGAGATATCACATCTCATGCTATAGGAAGGGTCTCAGGATTGGAATGGGAAGGACTTGGATGTCACATCTCATGCTATAGGGAGGGTCTCAAGTTTGATATTAGAAGCATTGAGATAACAAATCTCATGATATCGGAAGGGTCTCAGGATTGGAATGGGAAGGAGTTGGATATCACATCTCATGATAAAGGAAGGGTCTAAGGTTTGGAAGGTAAAGGATTTGGATATCACATCTCATGTTATGGGACGGGTCTCAGGTTTGGTATTAGAAGCATTGAGATATCAAGTCTCATGGTATAAGAAGGGTCTCAGAATTGGAATGGGAAGGAGTTGGATATCACACCTCAAGCTATAGGAAGGGTCTCAGGATTGGAATGGGAAGGAGTTTGATATCACATCTCATGCCATAGTATGGGTCTCAGGTTTGGTAGAAGCATTGGGATATCACATCTCATGCTATCGGAAGGGTATCAGTATTGGATTTGGAAGAAGTTGGATATCCCATCTCATGCTATAGGAAGGGTCTCAGGTTGGAATGGGAAGGAGTTGGATATCACATTTCATGTTATAGGAAGGGTCTCAGGATTGGAATGGGAAGGACTTGGATATCATATCTCATGCTATAGGACGGGTCTCAGGTTTGTTATTAGAATCATTGAGATATCATATTGCATGCTGTAGGAAGGGTCTAAGGATTGGAATGGGAAGGACCTGGATATCACATCTCATGCTATAGAACGGCTCTCAGGTTTGGAAAGGGAAGGAGTTGGATATCACATCTCATGTTATAGGATGGATCTCAGGTTTGGTATTAGAAGTATTGAGATATCACATCTCATGTTATCGGAAGGATCTCAGGTTTGGTATTAGAAGTATTGAGATATCACATCTCATGCTATAGGAAGGGTCTCAGGATTGGAATGGGAAGGAGTTGGATATCACATCTCATGCTAAAGGAAGGGTCTCAGGTTTGGTAGAAGCATTGAGATATCACATCTCATGCTATAGGAAGGGTCTCAGGATTGGAATGGGAAGGACTTAGATATCACATATCATGCTATAGGGAGGGTCTCAGTTTTGATATTAGAAGCATTGAGATATCACATCTCATGCTATCGGAATTGTCTCAGGATTGGAATGGGAAGGAGCTGGATATCACATCTCATGCTAAAGGAAGGGTCTCAGGTTTGGAACGGGAAGAAGTTGGATATCACATCTCATGTTATAGGAAGGGTCTCAGGTTTGGTATAAACATTGAGATATCACATCTCTGCTATCGGAAGTGTCTCAGGATTGGAATGGGAAGGAGTTGGATATCCCATCTCACGTTATAGGACGGGTCTCAGGTTTGTTATTAGAATCATTGAGATATCATATTGCATGCTGTAGGAAGGGTCTAAGGGTTGGAATGTGAAGGACTTGGATATCACATCTCATGCTATAGATAGGCTCTTAGGTTTGGAAAGGGAAGGAGTTGGATATCACATTTCATGTTAGAGGAAGGATCTCAGGTTTGGTATTAGAAGCATTGAGATATCACATCTCATGCTATAGGAAGAGTCTCAGGATTGGAATGGGAAGGAGTTGGATATCATATCTCATACTATAGGAAGGGTCTCAGGTTTGGTATAAGCATTGAGATATCACATCTCATGCTATAGGACGGGTCTCAGGATTGGAATGGAAGGAGTTGGATATCACATCTCATGTTATAGGAAGGATCTCAGGTTTGGTATTAGAAGCATTGAGACATCACATCTCATGCTATAGGAAGGGTCTCAGGGTTGGAATGGGAAGGAGTTGGATATCACATCTCATCCAATAGGAAGGGTCTCAGGTTTGGAATGGGAAGGAATTGGATATCACATCTCATGTTATAAGAAGGATCTCAGGTTTGGTATTAGAAGCATTGAGATATCAAATCTCATGCTATAGGAAGGGTCTCAGGATTGGAATGTGAAGGATTTGGATATCACATCTCATGCTAAAGGAAGGGTCTCAGGTTTGGTAGAAGCATTGAGATATCACGTCTCTGCTATCGGAAGGGTCTCAGGATTGGATTGGGAAGGAGTTGGATATCCCTTTTCATGCTATAGGAAGGGTCTCAGGATTTGAATGGCAAGGAGTTGGATATCACATCTCATGCCATAGGAAGGGTCTCAGGTTTGGTATAAGCATTGAGATATCACATCTCTGCTATCGGAAGGGTCTCAGGATTAGATTGGGAAGGAGTTGGATATCCCTTCTCATGCTATAGGAAGTGTCTCAGGTTGGAATGGGAAGGAGTTGGATATCACATCTCATGTTATAGAAAGGGTCTCAGGATTGGAATGGGAAGGAATTGGATATCACATCTCATGCTATAGGAAGGGTCTCAGATTTGGTATAAGCATTGAGATATCACATCTCATGCTAAAGGAAGGGTCTCAGGATTGGAATGGGAAGGAGTTGTATATGACATCTCAGGCCATAGGAAGGTTCTCAGGTTTGGTATAAGCATTGAGATATCACATCTCTGCTATCGGAAAGGTCTCAGGATTGGAATGGGAAGGAGTTGGATATCCCATCTCATGTTTGTTAAGACGGATTTCTGAACTCTGTCCTGGTGGCGCAGAAGTTCAGAAGGCCAACCTAATTACTTGGAACAGGGTAACCTCTGGACAAGCCAGACCAATCAAGGTAGCGATCGCGGCGGTCAAGACTAGGTCTCAAGAGGGGTGAGGGTGACTGAAAGCCCGCAGTGAGCACACAAAGCAAGAGCGCTTACAAACTACTCCAAACAGTTGTTTATATCAAAAATAGATACACATTTATTATAAGGCCTTGAAACTAATAACCACAGTAAAAGCAGCAATATACAACGATATTAAACCAACACATACACTATCCACCCAATATATATACAGAATACACAGTTTCACAGCATTAGCAGCACGAAATATGTTATCCACCTGCAGGGAAAGAAAAACAGGCAGTGCGAACCAATGCGTGTGATATGTCCGCCTTCTGAGGCCCCTAACTAGATGGTAGTCCAATCCCTACGAAGAGTGGAGCCTAGCGCTCAAAAGTACCTGCACACGCCGGTGCCAATGGGCAGAAGGTGAAGCTCTTCGGAGGACGTTGGACAGCTCTGTAGGGTGCCCTAATGAAGGAGAACACGGTCCGCGACTCTAGCGCAGCCTACACTGTGAGGCAGAAGTAGGGCGCGAGTACGGACAAGGGGAGCTGTATTTACAGCGGGGAAAAGCAAGGGGCACTGCAGGAGGGCGACCAGATCCTAGCTAATCTACTCACCGGTCCCCGAAGCAAGCAGGCCCGAGCTTCTCCTCGATAGATGCAGCTTCTGGCAGGTTCTGAAGAGCAGGGAACGTCTCGTCGTCGTGCAGAGTAAAAAGACGTCCCGATCGAAGAATCCTGCACAATTTTGTCGCCACGGCAGGGCAACGGAACGGCCGGGTGTATTCAAGCCAAACGAGCACCGTTCACCTCTAGCTTAGGGTTGCTAAGCAAACGAAGCGTGTGAGCGTGCCCCGGACTCAGAATACCACCCAACCTGTCGGCGATTACAGAGCAGGACTCCTTAGTAAGCTGGTCAGTCAACTGGATGGCCCAGAGACACTTCCGATGGCTTACGGCAGGAGTTGATGAAGGTGCCGGGAATAGCTGGTCCTGCTATTCCAATAGGTCGAAGCGCCAGTACAGGCCTTCTTGTTCGATCTTAGGTGGAAAGGGCTTCACCGGACGACAGCAATGAGGAGCAGAAGTTCTTCAGGGGGTCACCAGCGATTCCTCGGTCCAGCCTCGTGTTCGCAGGATACTTGGCTCCTGTATCCCTGGGTTCGTAAGAACTCAGGAGATCGACATGGCAGTGGTGTTTCCAGCTCCCTCTTATCCACGGTTCCCTTCGCGCCTAAAACGGAGGGGAGCCAATGGGAGATCCGCTCATCAACACACATACCATACGTGGACCAATCACGGACCACAGTGGTCCCAGGCATTCACACCACCCTAGACTCTCTGGCACCCAGGATGTGTATTGGGACCAGACAGCCCAGCCCACATCCTGGGGGCACTCAAACGACATGTAGAAGCCCGCGAAAGCAACCGTGTTTCGCGGGAAACTACATGCCCAAATAAGGAAGGCCCCGGGTCGCCTGACCCGGGGGAAGGTAAAGGGAGCAAGACGGACAGTGGACGAGACAAAGGAGCCTCGTGGTCCGGCCATTTTGGGTAGCCGGGCCACCCTTTTGTGTTCGCGGCAAAAAGGTGCTCAGAACGGCAAAAGGAGCTCAAAATAAACCAAATGATCGCTGCCACCAGCCCAGTCCCTGAATGACTTGCACCGATCCAAAAACCATCCTACAAGAGTGTCTAGGGTCTGTAGACGGCTAGAGACCCAAGAGAGCTGTAACTTAGCTTACAGTGCCCTCTTGTGTCGTGTTGCACTAAAATGGCGACACGATAAAAGAAACTACGGGAAACAGCGTTCCCCGGTACTGACTGTCTTAAGGGCATGTCAGTTTCCCCGTAAGAAAGGAGCGAAAGCCCAGAGGAGTACGGCAGACGGCTGCACTTCTCTGGCAAAGTCAAGAAAACAGGTTGAAAACAATAGCAAAAAGTTTAGGGGTTGCCACATGGAAGGAAAGTTCCCTACAATAACGAAATCTTTCCTAACACTCGCCCCTCCCAGACTATGGACAGGGGGAACTAATCCACCCCTGGATGAGTCTCTTGTTCAGGTCGGTAAAACATTCTGGACAACCCATCAGCATTGCTATGTTGGACACCTGGCCTATGCTCAATAGTGAAGTCGAAGCCTTGTAGACTTATGGACCACCTAAGCAACTTTGGATTCTCCCCCTTCATGTTCATTAGCCACTTTAACGGCTTATGGTCAGTCTGCACAGTGAAGTGGGTCCCATAGAGGTAGGGCCGCAGCTTCCTTAGGGCCCACACAACAGAGAAACATTCTTTCTCTACCGTGGACCATCTGAGCTCTCTGTCCTTAAGCTGGCGACTAATAAAACCGATAGGGTGTTCCTTACCCTTCTCATCTACTTGTGATAGTACAGCTCCTATCCCAGTGTCAGAGGCATCCGTCTGCACGATAAAAGGTCTTTGATAATCAGGGGCCCTGAGCACAGGGGCCTGGCACAAGGAGTCTTTCAAGCCATTGAAGGCCTTCTCACACTCGTCAGTCCAAGTTACCTTCTTGGGTTTCTTCGGAGTTGTGAGGGCAGTCAGAGGAGCAGCTATGGTGCCATAGTCTGCCACAAAATTGCGGTAATAACCCGTGAGTCCTAAGAAGGCTCTCACTTGGGTTTGCGTAGTGGGGGTAGGCCAGTCTTGTACTGCTTGTACTTTACTGGGGAGAGGCTGTATCCTTCCTCCACCTACTTCATGCCCAAGGTAAACCACTGAGCCTTGTCCAATCTGGCATTTACTCGCCTTGATGGTCAAGTGGGCTTTCTGAAGAGCCTGGAGCACAATCCCGAGGTGTTTCACATGGTCTTCCCAGGTGGCACTGAAAACTGCGATATCGTCCAGATATGCAAGACAGAATTCGTCCAACCCATTCAACACATGATTCACAAGCCTCTGGAAAGTGGCAGGTGCATTCTTCAATCCGAACGGCATTACCCGGAATTGGTAAAGCCCGTCGGGAGTTGAAAATGCTGTCTTCTCCTTGGCATGTTCTGCTAAAGCTATTTGCCAATAGCCCGCAGTCAGGTCAAACGTGCTGAGGTACTTGGAGGCACCCAAGGTATCCACCAGCTCGTCAGTTCGAGGCAAGGGGTGAGCGTCTGTCTTGGTGACAGCATTCAGAGCCCTGTAATCCACGCAGAACCTCAATTCAGAGGTGCCTGCCTTTGGAACCAATACCACAGGACTGGACCAAGGACTACTAGAGGGTTCAATCACCCCAAGGTCTAACATCTTGTTGACCTCGGTCTTAATATAAGACCGTACTTTATCCGACATCCTGTATCCCCTACTTTTGGTAGGTACACTGTCTCCTGTGTCAATGTTATGTTTGCACCAAGGTGTCAAACCAGGCGACTGTGAAAACAGGGGGGAAAACTGCCTAAGCAAACTTTTCACCTCAGCCTGCTGATCAGAAGTCAGGTGAGGGGCCACTCGGACACCCTCAACGGAGCTATCTGAAGGACCGCTTTGGAACAGGTCGGGAAGAGGTTCTGACTCCTCTTCCTCAACGTCTGACGCCAGTAGCAGTGCTGCGATTTCGACTCTTGGGACGAAAGCCTTCAGCCTATTTACGTGGAACACTTTTGGAGCCTGTCCAGGCCTTCCAAGGTCCACTAAATAGTTCACCTCACCCAGGGGCTCCACCACTGTGTAAGGGCCTGACCATTTGTCCTGTAAAGCGCGAGGCCTTATAGGGTTCATGATCAGGACTTGCTGACCAGGGGTAAAGTGAATTAAGGAAGCTTTCTGGTCGTACCAATGTTTCACCAGCGCTTGTCCTGCCTTCAACTTTTCACTAGCCAAGCCCATCAGGAGTACCATCCATTTTCTGAGCCCTAGCACATAGTCAACTACATTGGTAGTAACAGGGGGAGTGGGCATCTCCCATCCCTCTTTGACGATGGCTAAGGGTCCCCGTACGGGATGACCGAACAGAAGTTCGAAGGGGCTGAAGCCAACACCCTCCTGGGGTACCTCTCTGTAGGCAAACAGCAAGCATGGTAAAAGAAGATCCCATTTTCTTCTCTGGGGCTCCTCCAGAGCCCCAATCATGCTCTTTAACGTTCTGTTGAAACGTTCCACCAGACCATTGGTCTGGGGGTGATATGCAGAAGAGAACTTGTAGGTGACCCCACATTCTTTCCACATAGCCTGCATATACTTCGACATAAAGTTGCTGCCACGATCTGACACAACTTCTTTAGGGAAGCCAACCCTAGTAAATATGCCGAGTAAAGCTTTTGCAACTGACTTGGCAGTTACAGTCTTTAATGGGATGGCCTCAGGATACCTGGTTGCATGGTCGACCAGCACCAGGATAAACCTATTGCCTGAGGATGTTTGCGGGTCAAGGGGACCAACGATGTCGATCCCTACCCTTTCAAATGGTACCCCCACAACTGGGAGCGGTACCAACGGAGCTTGGATTGTCGCGCCAACCTTACCAGACAACTGGCAGGAGGCACAACTCCTGCAGTGACTTTCTACTTGCACCCCCATCTTGGGCCAGTAGAAGTGCATAGATAACCTTTGCTTGGTCCTCTTCATTCCAAGGTGACCAGCAAGGGGAACTTCATGCGCCAACTGCAGGAGGAAGGGTCTAACAGAAAGGGGAACCACCAACCTCCTATGGTCTCCTTCTGTAGACTCTGTGGGCTCACTGTACAGGAGTCCACCTTCCCAATAAATCCTATGCTTCCCAGGAGGTTCACCCTCAAGCTGGGAGCAGGCCTGTCTCCTTAGGCCTTCCAGAGATGGGCACTCACGTTGGCCCTTACTGAAGTCGTCCCTATCAGGACCTCCTTCAACTAACAAGTCTTTTAGTTCAGGATGGTCGTTGGGGTCGAACACTTCAGGCATCGCCACCTCCTCGTCAGGCTCGGGCGATTGACCAACTCCCTCCACCGCAGTGGTAGGCGAGCTCGGGGGAATATTCTCTTTCCCCGGTCGGGACTTGTTGACTCCTTTCGCCTTGGGTTTCCCCTTCGGCTGGGGCGGCGTATTGGACTTGGCCAATGCTGCCCGTGCTTGAGACCGTGTGTAGGGTCTTTCGGCAGTGTCTCCTACGAGCCCTAGAGCTCTGAGATCATTGCCCAACAAGACCTTTCCCGGGACGTTTCTCTGAATGCTCACTGGAATCCTAACTGCTGTACCATTTAAAGTTAGATTAACAGGGATCACGGGAAACATACGGAGGGGGCCGTCAGCCAACTTAGTGGGCATCAGAGGAGCTCTGGCAACTTCCTCTGAGTCTACCAAGGTAGAATCCACTACAGTTCGACTGCACCCACTATCCCTAAGAGCTGGAGTATCCACTCCATTGATCAGCACACTGTCTTTAAAGTAGTGCTTGGTATTATCCGGAATCCTAGCATACGCCTCTGCGACTTTAGGCTCCCAGGAACCCAGGGACACTAAAACTACCTCAGCCTCTATTCCGCTGGGAAATGAGTCTGAGGAGAAGGATGCTCCTGTAATCTCTTCTTCCTCGTAGGAGGAGAAGGCCAGATTAGCGGAGTGGACCCCCAAAGGTCTAACCTTACAACGGGGATCCCCCTTCACATGGTCAGTTGCTCCACAAGAAAAACAAGCCCCAGTGGGTCTGTTTACGTAGGGAGGCTTATTATAACCAGAGTTCTGTTTCGGAGGCGAACCTCCACTACCCTGTGAGTTCTCGTATGGCTTACCCTTATTTTTCTTTTTGTGGCCCTTATGGGAAGAAGATTTAGCAGATTCCCCACCCTCCATATCTTTGGACTTTTTCCCTTCCTCCTGCTTACCAGGATGAGTTTTGTCCTTATGGGACACTCGATGTGACACCCATAAGTCTGCTGCAATGGCCAGCTTCTTAGGATCTATCTCCTTCGAATCGGCCAAATGCTGCTTAAGCTCCGGGGAAGAAGAAGCAAAAATGTGTTCCAGCATGACCAGATTGATCATGCCTTCGAAGGTAGAAACCTTATAACCTTCAACCCAGCCAGTTAAGTTTTTCAGGGACTCAGCTACATACGACACCCAAGTACCACCTTCCTTTTTCTTATACTCTCTAAACCTTTTCAAGTATTGGGTCGGAGTCTTCCCAAACTTTAAAATGAGAGTCTGCTTCAACATTGCAAAATCAGCGCGCTCAGCCTTCGACATTTCCATAATGGCACTGCAACCAGAATGGGGCAGTCTGCTGAGTAACCATGCAATCTTATCCGCATTATCAACCTCTTGAACCTCGCATGCATACTCAAACGCATTTAACCAGTCCATAATGTCATTTCGTTCCTCATACACACTGAGCAGATCTTTTGGAAACCGTGGATGAGAGGAAGCCCCAGAACCATGTCCAGGACCCTTGGACCCATTTGCGAACTGAAGCTTGGCCAGTTCCAACTGGTGATCCCTGTCTTTTTGTTTTTCTGCCTGGTCGATTTTCAGTTTGGCTATGCTGAATTCAAGCTCCTGCTGCCTAAACCGCAGCTCTTGCTTCTTGAATTCAAGCATAGCCTCCCCATCGACACTGGCAGAGGAAACGTTAGACATTACATCCTCCCTGTCCTCGTGGTCGTGATGGATCAGTGCAGCGGCAGAACCGTCGGTTCTGCCAGTGAGAGCAGCCCCACCACCTTCTGCACTGTCCTCAGAAGTTATAGCGTCAAGCTGCGCTTCTTGCCACGCCACGATTCTCTGGATCATTTCCAATTTAGTGCCTTGAGAGGAAACCCCTCTCTCCGCACACATCTTCTTCAATGTTTCAGATTTCGAAGCATTTAAGGTTAATAAAGTATTCGTTTCCATACTGTTGGTAGGACTATGGCCTTTTTAACGTTATATTCAATACTTTACTGCGTGTCCTGGTTGGAATAACCTGAAAACGCCTTAGCTCGTGCGCAACACTGGATACCTTCAGTCGTATCCCACCGCTGTACACCAATTTGTTAAGACGGATTTCTGAACTCTGTCCTGGTGGCGCAGAAGTTCAGAAGGCCAACCTAATTACTTGGAACAGGGTAACCTCTGGACAAGCCAGACCAATCAAGGTAGCGATCGCGGCGGTCAAGACTAGGTCTCAAGAGGGGTGAGGGTGACTGAAAGCCCGCAGTGAGCACACAAAGCAAGAGCGCTTACAAACTACTCCAAACAGTTGTTTATATCAAAAATAGATACACATTTATTATAAGGCCTTGAAACTAATAACCACAGTAAAAGCAGCAATATACAACGATATTAAACCAACACATACACTATCCACCCAATATATATACAGAATACACAGTTTCACAGCATTAGCAGCACGAAATATGTTATCCACCTGCAGGGAAAGAAAAACAGGCAGTGCGAACCAATGCGTGTGATATGTCCGCCTTCTGAGGCCCCTAACTAGATGGTAGTCCAATCCCTACGAAGAGTGGAGCCTAGCGCTCAAAAGTACCTGCACACGCCGGTGCCAATGGGCAGAAGGTGAAGCTCTTCGGAGGACGTTGGACAGCTCTGTAGGGTGCCCTAATGAAGGAGAACACGGTCCGCGACTCTAGCGCAGCCTACACTGTGAGGCAGAAGTAGGGCGCGAGTACGGACAAGGGGAGCTGTATTTACAGCGGGGAAAAGCAAGGGGCACTGCAGGAGGGCGACCAGATCCTAGCTAATCTACTCACCGGTCCCCGAAGCAAGCAGGCCCGAGCTTCTCCTCGATAGATGCAGCTTCTGGCAGGTTCTGAAGAGCAGGGAACGTCTCGTCGTCGTGCAGAGTAAAAAGACGTCCCGATCGAAGAATCCTGCACAATTTTGTCGCCACGGCAGGGCAACGGAACGGCCGGGTGTATTCAAGCCAAACGAGCACCGTTCACCTCTAGCTTAGGGTTGCTAAGCAAACGAAGCGTGTGAGCGTGCCCCGGACTCAGAATACCACCCAACCTGTCGGCGATTACAGAGCAGGACTCCTTAGTAAGCTGGTCAGTCAACTGGATGGCCCAGAGACACTTCCGAAGGCTTACGGCAGGAGTTGATGAAGGTGCCGGGAATAGCTGGTCCTGCTATTCCAATAGGTCGAAGCGCCAGTACAGGCCTTCTTGTTCGATCTTAGGTGGAAAGGGCTTCACCGGACGACAGCAATGAGGAGCAGAAGTTCTTCAGGGGGTCACCAGCGATTCCTCGGTCCAGCCTCGTGTTCGCAGGATACTTGGCTCCTGTATCCCTGGGTTCGTAAGAACTCAGGAGATCGACATGGCAGTGGTGTTTCCAGCTCCCTCTTATCCACGGTTCCCTTCGCGCCTAAAACGGAGGGGAGCCAATGGGAGATCCGCTCATCAACACACATACCATACGTGGACCAATCACGGACCACAGTGGTCCCAGGCATTCACACCACCCTAGACTCTCTGGCACCCAGGATGTGTATTGGGACCAGACAGCCCAGCCCACATCCTGGGGGCACTCAAACGACATGTAGAAGCCCGCAAAAGCAACCGTGTTTCGCGGGAAACTACATGCCCAAATAAGGAAGGCCCCGGGTCGCCTGACCCGGGGGAAGGTAAAGGGAGCAAGACGGACAGTGGACGAGACAAAGGAGCCTCGTGGTCCGGCCATTTTGGGTAGCCGGGCCACCCTTTTGTGTTCGCGGCAAAAAGGTGCTCAGAACGGCAAAAGGAGCTCAAAATAAACCAAATGATCGCTGCCACCAGCCCAGTCCCTGAATGACTTGCACCGATCCAAAAACCATCCTACAAGAGTGTCTAGGGTCTGTAGACGGCTAGAGACCCAAGAGAGCTGTAACTTAGCTTACAGTGCCCTCTTGTGTCGTGTTGCACTAAAATGGCGACACGATAAAAGAAACTACGGGAAACAGCGTTCCCCGGTACTGACTGTCTTAAGGGCATGTCAGTTTCCCCGTAAGAAAGGAGCGAAAGCCCAGAGGAGTACGGCAGACGGCTGCACTTCTCTGGCAAAGTCAAGAAAACAGGTTGAAAACAATAGCAAAAAGTTTAGGGGTTGCCACATGGAAGGAAAGTTCCCTACAATAACGAAATCTTTCCTAACAATGTTATAGGAAGGGTCTCAGGTTTGGTATTAGAAGCATAGAGATATCACATCTCATGCTATAGGAAGGGTCTCAGGATTGGAATGGGAAGGACTTGGATGTCACATCTCATGCTATAGGGAGGGTCTCAAGTTTGATATTAGAAGCATTGAGATAACAAATCTCATGATATCGGAAGGGTCTCAGGATTGGAATGGGAAGGAGTTGGATATCACATCTCATGATAAAGGAAGGGTCTAAGGTTTGGAAGGGGAAGGATTTGGATATCACATCTCATGTTATAGGACGGGTCTCAGGTTTGGTATTAGAAGCATTGAGATATCAAGTCTCATGGTATAAGAAGGGTCTCAGAATTGGAATGGGAAGGAGTTGGATATCACACCTCAAGCTATAGGAAGGGTCTCAGGATTGGAATGGGAAGGAGTTTGATATCACATCTCATGCCATAGTATGGGTCTCAGGTTTGGTAGAAGCATTGGGATATCACATCTCATGCTATCGGAAGGGTATCAGTATTGGATTTGGAAGAAGTTGGATATCCCATCTCATGCTATAGGAAGGGTCTCAGGTTGGAATGGGAAGGAGTTGGATATCACATTTCATGTTATAGGAAGGGTCTCAGGATTGGAATGGGAAGGACTTGGATATCATATCTCATGCTATAGGACGGGTCTCAGGTTTGTTATTAGAATCATTGAGATATCATATTGCATGCTGTAGGAAGGGTCTAAGGATTGGAATGGGAAGGACCTGGATATCACATCTCATGCTATAGATAGGCTCTTAGGTTTGGAAAGGGAAGGAGTTGGATATCACATTTCATGTTAGAGGAAGGATCTCAGGTTTGGTATTAGAAGCATTGAGATATCACATCTCATGCTATAGGAAGGGTCTCAGGATTGGAATGGGAAGTAGTTGGATATCACATCTCATGCTATAGGAAGGGTCTCAGGTTTGGTATAAGCATTGAGATATCACATCTCATGCTATAGGACCGGTCTCAGGATTGGAATGGAAGGAGTTGGATATCACATCTCATGTTATAGGAAGGATCTCAGGTTTGGTATTAGAAGCATTGAGACATCACATCTCATGCTATAGGAAGGGTCTCAGGGTTGGAATGGGAAGGAGTTGGATATCACAACTCATCCAATAGGAAGGGTCTCAGGTTTGGAATGGGAAGGAATTGGATATCACATCTCATGTTATAGGAAGGATCTCAGGTTTGGTATTAGAAGCATTGAGATATCACATCTCATGCTATAGGAAGGGTCTCAGGATTGGAATGTGAAGGATTTGGATATCACATCTCATGCTAAAGGAAGGGTCTCAGGTTTGGTAGAAGCATTGAGATATCACGTCTCTGCTATCGGAAGGGTCTCAGGATTGGATTGGGAAGGAGTTGGATATCCCTTCTCATGCTATAGGAAGGGTCTCAGGATTTGAATGGCAAGGAGTTGGATATCACATCTCTTGTTATAGGAAGGATCTCAGGTTTGGTATAAGCATTGAGATATCACATCTCTGCTATCGGAAGGGTCTCAGGATTGGAATGGGAAGGAGTTGGATATTCCCATCTCATGTTATAGGAAGGGTCTCAGGTTTGGTATTAGAAGCATTGAGATATCACATCTCATGCTATAGGAAGGGTCTCAGGATTGGAATGGGAAGGACTTGGATATCACATCTCATGCTATAGGGAGGGTCTCAAGTTTGATATTAGAAGCTTTGAGATATCACATCTCATGATATCGGAAGGGTCTCAGGATTAGAATGGGAAGGAGTTGGATATCACATCTCATGATAAAGGAAGGGTCTAAGGTTTGGAAGGGGAAGGATTTGGATATCACATCTCATGTTATATTACGGGTCTCACGTTTGGTATTAGAAGCATTGAGATATCAAGTCTCAGAGTATAGGAAGGGTCTCAGAATTGGCATGGGAAGGAGTTGGATATCACATCTCAAGCTATAGGACGTGTCTCAGGATTGGAATGGGAAGGACTTGGATATCACATCTCATGCTATAGGAAGGCTCTCAGGTTTGGAAGGGGAAAGAGTTGGATATCACATTTCATGTTAGAGGTAGGATCTCAGGTTTGGTATTAGAGGCATTGAGATATCACATCTCATGCTATCAGAAGGGTCTCAGGAATGGAATGGGAAGGAGTTGGATATCACATCTCATGCTAAAGGGAGGGTCTCAGGTTTGGAAGGGGAAGGATTTGGATATCACATCTCATGTTATCGGAAGGATCTCACGTTTGGTATTAGAAGTATTGAGATATCAAGTCTCATAGTATAGGAAGGGTCTCAGAATTGGAATGGGAAGGAGTTGGATATCACATCTCAAGCTATAGGAAGGGTCTCAGGATTGGAATGGGAAGGACTTGGATATCACATCTCATGCTATAGAAAGGCTCTCAGGTTTGGAAGGGGAAAGAGTTGGATATCACATTTCATGTTAGAGGTAGGATCTCAGGTTTGGTATTAGAGGCATTGAGATATCACATCTCATGCTATCAGAAGGGTCTCAGGATTGGAATGGGAAGGAGTTGGATATCACATCTCATGCTATAGGGAGGGTCTCAGGATTGGAATGGGAAGGACTTAGATATCACATATCATGCTATAGGGAGGGTCTCAGTTTTGATATTAGAAGCATTGAGATATCACATCTCATGCTATCGGAAGTGTCTCAGGATTGGAATGGGAAGGAGCTGGATATCACATCTCATGCTAAAGGAAGGGTCTCAGGTTTGGAACGGGAAGGATTTGGATATCACATCTCATGTTATAGGAAGGGTCTCAGGTTTGGTATAAGCATTGAGATATCACATCTCTGCTATCGGAAGTGTCTCAGGATTGGAATGGGAAGGAGCTGGATATCACATCTCATGCTAAAGGAAGGGTCTCAGGTTTGGAACGGGAAGGAGTTGGATATCACATCTCATGTTATAGGAAGGGTCTCAGGTTTGGTATAAACATTGAGATATCACATCTCTGCTATCGGAAGTGTCTCAGGATTGGAGTGGGAAGGAGTTGGATATCACATCTCATGCTAAAGGAAGGGTCTCAGGTTTGGAACGGGAAGGAGTTGGATATCACATCTCATGTTATAGGAAGGGTCTCAGGTTTGGTATAAACATTCAGATATCACATCTCTGCTATCGGAAGTGTCTCAGGATTGGAATGGGAAGGAGTTGGATATCCCATCTCATGTTATAGGACGGGTCTCAGGTTTGTTATTAGAAACATTGAGATATCATATTGCATGCTGTAGGAAGGGTCTAAGGGTTGGAATGTGAAGGACTTGGATATCACATCTCATGCTATAGATAGGCTCTTAGGTTTGGAAAGGGAAGGAGTTGGATATCACATTTCATGTTAGAGGAAGGATCTCAGGTTTGATATTAGAAGCATTGAGATATCACATCTCATGCTATTGGAATTGTCTCAGGATTGGAATGGGAAGGAGCTGGATATCACATCTCATGCTAAAGGAAGGGTCTCAGGTTTGGAACGGGAAGGAGTTGGATATCACATCTCATGTTATAGGAAGGGTCTCAGGTTTGGTATAAACATTGAGATATCACATCTCTGCTATCGGAAGTGTCTCAGGATTGGAATGGGAAGGAGTTGGATATCCCATCTCATGTTATAGGACGGGTCTCAGGTTTGTTATTAGAATCATTGAGATATCATATTGCATGCTGTAGGAAGGGTCTAAGGGTTGGAATGTGAAGGACTTGGATATCACATCTCATGCTATAGATAGGCTCTTAGGTTTGGAAAGGGAAGGAGTTGGATATCACATTTCATGTTAGAGGAAGGATCTCAGGTTTGGTATTAGAAGCATTGAGATATCACATCGCATGCTGTAGGAAGGTTCTCAGGTTTGGTATTCGAAGCATTGAGACATCACATCTCATGCTATAGGAAGGGTCTCAGGATTGGAATGGGAAGGAGTTGGATATCACATCTCATGTTATAGGAAGGATCTCAGGTTTGGTATTAGAAGCATTGAGACATCACATCTCATGCTATAGGAAGGGTCTCAGGATTGGAATGGAAGGAGTTGGATATCACATCTCATGTTATAGGAAGGATCTCAGGTTTGGTATTAGAAGCATTGAGACATCACATCTCATGCTATAGGAAGGGTCTCAGGATTGGAATGGGAAGGAGTTGGATATCACATCTCATACTATAGGAAGGGTCTCAGGTTTGGTATAAGCATTGAGATATCACATCTCATGCTATAGGACGGGTCTCAGGATTGGAATGGAAGGAGTTGGATATCACATCTCATGTTATAGGAAGGATCTCAGGTTTGGTATTAGAAGCATTGAGACTGAGACCCTTCCTAAAGCTTGAGATGTGATATCAAACTCCTTCCCAATCCAATCCTGAGACTCTTCCTATAGCTTGAGATGTGATATCCAACTCCTTCCCATTCCAATTCTGAGACCCTTCCTATACCATGAGACTTGATATCTCAATGCTTCTAATACCAAACCTGAGACCCGTCCTATAACATGAGATGTGATATCCAAATCTTTCCCCTTCCAAACCTTAGACCCTTCCTTTATCATGAGATGTGATATCCAACTCCTTCCCATTCCAATCCTGAGACCCTTCCGATATCATGAGATTTGTTATCTCAATGCTTCTAATATCAAAATTGAGACCCTCCCTATAGCATGAGATGGGATATCCAACTCCTTCCCATTCCAATCCTGAGACCCTTCCGATAGCAGAGATGTGATATCTCAATGCTTATACCAAATATGAGACCCTTCCTATAGCATGAGATGTGATATCCAACTCCTTCCCATTCCAATCCTGAGACCCTTCCTATAGCATGAGATGTGATGTCTCAATGCTTCTAATACCAAACCTGAGATCCTTCCTATAACATGAGATGTGATTTCCAACTCCTTCCCATTCCAATCCTGAGACCCTTCCTATAGCATGAGATGTGCTATCTCAATGCTTATACCAAACCTGAGACCCTTCCTAAAGCTTGAGATGTGATATCCAACTCCTTCCCATTCCAATCCTGAGACCCTTCCTATAGCATGAGATGTGATATCTCAAGGCCTCTAATACCAAACCTGAGATCCTTCCTCTAACATGAAATGTGATATCCAACTCCTTCCCCTTCCAAACCTGAGAGCCTTCCTATAGCATGAGATATGATATCCAACTCCTTCCAAATCCAATACTGAGACCAGTCCTATAACATGAGATTGGATATCCAACTCCTTCCCCTTCCAAACCTGAGACCCTTCCTATAGCATGAAATGTGATATCCAACTCCTTCCCCTTCCAATCCTGAGACCCTTCCTATAACATGAAATGTGATATCCAACTCCTTCCCATTCCAACCTGAGACCCTTCCTATAGCATGAGATGGGATATCCAACTCCTTCCAAATCCAATACTGATACCCTTCCAATAGCATGAGATGTGATATCCCAATGCTTCTACCAAACCTGAGACCCATACTATGGCATGAGATGTGATATCAAACTCCTTCCCATTCCAATCCTGAGACTCTTCCTATAGCTTGAGATGTGATATCCAACTCCTTCACATTCCAATTCTGAGACCCTTCCTATGCCATGAGACTTGATATCTCAATGCTTCTAATACCAAACCTGAGACCCGTCCTATAACATGAGATGTGATATCCAAATCTTTCCCCTTCCAAACCTTAGACCCTTCCTTTATCATGAGATGTGATATCCAACTCCTTCCCATTCCAATCCTGAGACCCTTCCGATATCATGAGATTTGTTATCTCAATGCTTCTAATATCAAACTTGAGACCCTCCCTATAGCATGAGATGTGACATCCAAGTCCTCCCCATTCCAATCCTGAGACCCTTCCTATAGCATGAGATGTGATATCTCAATGCTTCTAATACCAAACCTGAGACCCTTCCTTTAACATGAGATGGGATATCCAACTCCTTCCCATTCCAATCCTGAGACCCTTCCGATAGCAGAGATGTGATATCTCAATGCTTATACCAATCCTGAGACCCTTCCTATGGCGTGAGATGTCATATACAACTCCTTCCCAATCCAATCCTGAGACCCTTCCTATAGCATGAGATGTGATATCTCAATGCTTATACCAAATCTGAGACACTTCCTATAGCATGAGATGTGATATCCAACTCCTTCCCATTCCAATCCTGAGACCCTTCCTATAGCATGAGATGTGATGTCTCAATGCTTCGAATACCAAACCTGAGATCCTTCCTATAACATGAGATGTCATATCCAACTCCTTCCCATTCCAATCCTGAGACCCTTCCTATAGCATGAGATGTGATGTCTCAATGCTTCTAATACCAAACCTGAGAACCTTCCTACAGCATGCAATGTGATATCTCAATGCTTCTAATACCAAACCTGAGACCAGTCCTATAACATGAGATTGGATATCCAACTCCTTCCCCTTCCAAACCTGAGACCCTTCCTATAGCATGAGATGGGATATCCAACTCCTTCCAAATCCAATACTGATACACTTCCAATAGCATGAATTGTGATATCCCAATGCTTCTACCAAACCTGAGACCCATACTATGGCATGAGATGGGATATCAAACTCATTCCCATTCCAATCCTGAGACTCTTCCTATAGCTTGAGATGTGATATCCAACTCCTTCCCATTCCAATTCTGAGACCCTTCCTATGCCATGAGACTTGATATCTCAATGCTTCTAATACCAAACCTGAGACCCGTCCTATAACATGAGATGTGATATCCAAATCTTTCCCCTTCCAAACCTTAGACCCTTCCTTTATCATGAGATGTGATATCCAACTCCTTCCCATTCCAATCCTGAGACACTTCCGATATCATGAGATTTGTTATCTCAAAGCTTCTAATATCAAACTTGAGACCCTCCCTATAGCATGAGATGTGACATCCAAGTCCTCCCCATTCCAATCCTGAGACCCTTCCTATAGCATGAGATGTGATATCTCAATGCTTCTAATACCAAACCTGAGACCCTTCCTATAACATGAGATGTCATATACAACTCCTTCCCAATCCAATCCTGAGACCCTTCCTATAGCATGAGATGTGATATCTCAATGCTTATACTAAATCTGAGACCCTTCCTATAGCATGAGATGTGATATCCAACTCCTTCCCATTCCAATCCTGAGACCTTTCCTATAGCATGAGATGTGATGTCTCAATCCTTCTAATACCAAACCTGAGATCCTTCCAATAACATGAGATGTGATATCCAACTCCTTCCCATTCCAATCCTGAGACCCTTATGATAGCAAGAGATGTGATATCTCAATGCCTCTAATACCAAACCTGAGATACTTCCGATAGCATGAGATGTGATATCTCACTGCTTCTAATACTAAACCTGAGATCCTTCCTATAACATGAGATGTGATTTCCAAATCCTTCCCCTTCCAAACCTGAGACCCTCCATTTAGCATGAGATGTGATATACAACTCCTTCCCATTCCAATCCTGAGACCCTTCTGATAGCATGAGATGTGATATCTCAATGCCTCTAATACCAAACCTGAGATCCTATCTCTAACATGAAATGTGATATCCATCTCCTTCCCTTTCCAAACCTGAGGCCCTGCCTATAGCATGAGATGTGATATCCAAGTCCTTCCCATTCCAATCCTGAGACCCTTCCTATAGCATGTGATGTGATACCTCAATGCTTATACCAAACCTGAGACCCTTCCTATGGCATGAGATGTCATATACAACTCCTTCCCATTCCAATCCTGAGACCCTTCCTATAGCATGAGATGTGATATCTCAATGCTTATACCAAACCTGAGACCCTTCCTATAGCTTGAGATGTGATATCCAACTCCTTCCCATTCCAATCCTGAGACCCTTCCTATAGCATGAGATGTGATATCTCAAGGCCTCTAATACCAAACCTGAGATCCTTCCTCTAACATGAAATGTGATATCCAACTCCTTCCCCTTCCAAACCTGAGAGCCTTCCTATAGCATGAGATATGATATCCAAGTCCTTCCCATTCCAATCCTGAGACCCTTCCTATAACATGAAATGTGATATCCAACTCCTTCCCATTCCAACCTGAGACCCTTCCTATAGCATGAGATGGGATATCCAACTTCTTCCAAATCCAATACTGATACCCTTCCGATAGCATGAGATGTGATATCCCAATGCTTCTACCAAACCTGAGACCCATACTATGGCATGAGATGTGATATCAAACTCCTTCCCATTCCAATCCAGAGACCCTTCCTATAGCTTGAGGTGTGATATCCAACTCCTTCCCATTCCAATTCTGAGACCCTTCTTATACCATGAGACTTGATATCTCAATGCTTCTAATACCAAACCTGAGACCCGTCCTATAACATGAGATGTGATATCCAAATCCTCCCCCTTCCAAACCTTAGACCCTTCCTTTATCATGAGATGTGATATCCAACTCCTTCCCATTCCAATCCTGAGACCCTTCCGATGTCATGAGATTTGTTATCTCAATGCTTCTAATATCAAACTTGAGACCCTCCCTATAGCATGAGATGTGACATCCAAGTCCTTCCCATTCCAATCCTGAGACCCTTCCTATAGCATGAGATGTGATATCTCTATGCTTCTAATACCAAACCTGAGACCATTCCTATAACATGAGATGGGATATCCAACTACTTCCCATTCCAATCCTGAGACCCTTCCGATAGCAGAGATGTGATATCTCAATGCTTATACCAAACCTGAGACCCTTCCTATGGCCTGAGATGTCATATACAACTCCTTCCCATTCCAATCCTGAGACCCTTCCTTTAGCATGAGATGTGATATCTCAATGCTTATACCAAATCTAAGACCCTTCCTATAGCATGAGATGTGATATCCAATTCCTTCCCATTCCAATCCTGAGACCCTTCCTATAGCATGAGATGTGATATCTCAATGCTTATACCAAACCTGAGAGCCTACCTATAGCATGAGATGTGATATCCAAGTCCATCCCATTCCAATCCTTAGACCCTTCCTACAGCATGCGATGTGATATCTCAATGATTCTAATACCAAACCAGAGACTCTTCCTATAACATGAGATGGGATATCCAACTCCTTCCCATTCCAATCCTGAGCCGCTTCCGATAGCAGAGATGTGATATCTCAATGCTTATACCAAACCTGAGACCCTTCCTATAACATGAGATGTGATATCCAACTCCTTCCCGTTCCAAACCTGAGACACTAACTATAGCATATGTGATATCCAACTGCTTCCCATTCCAAACATGAGACCCTTCCTATAGCAAGAATGTAATATCCAACTCCTACCCATTCCAATCCTGAGACCCTTCCTATAGCAAGAGATGTGATATCCAAATCCTTCCCATTCCAATCCTGAGACCCTTCCTATAACATGAGATGTGATATCCAACTCCTTCCCATTCAAATCCTGAGACCCTTCCTATAGCATGAGAAGGGATATCCAACTCCTTCCCAATCCAATCCTGAGACCCTTCCGATAGCAGAGATCTGATATCTCAATGCTTCTACCAAACCTGAGACCCTTCCTTTAGCATGAGATGTGATATCCAAATCCTTCACATTCCAATCCTGAGACCCTTCCTATAGCATGAGATGTGATATCTCAATGCTTCTAATACCAAACCTGAGATCCTTCCTATAACATGAGATGTGATATCCAATTCCTTCCCATTCCAAACCTGAGACCCTTCCTATTGGATGAGATGCGATATCCAACTCCTTCCCATTCCAACCCTGAGACCCTTCCTATAGCATGAGATGTGATGTCTCAATGCTTCTAATACCAAACCTGAGATCCTTCCTATAACATGAGATGTGATATCCAACTCCTTCCATTCAAATCCTGAGACCCGTCCTATAGCATGGGATGTGATATCTCAATGCTTATACCAAACCTGAGACCCTTCCTATAGCATGAGATGTGATATCCAACTACTTCCCATTCCAATCCTGAGACCCTTCCTATAGCATGAGATGTGATATCTCAATGCTTCTAATACCAAACCTGAGATCCTTCCTCTAACATGAAATGTGATATCCAACTCCTTCCCTTTCCAAACCTAAGAGCCTATCTATAGCATGAGATGTGATATCCAAGTCCTTCCAATTCCAATCCTTAGACCCTTCCTACAGCATGCAATATGATATCTCAATGATTCTAATAACAAACCTGAGACCCGTCCTATAGCATGAGATATGATATCCAAGTCCTTCCCATTCCAATCCTGAGACCCTTCCTATAACATGAAATGTGATATCCAACTCCTTCCCATTCCAACCTGAGACCCTTCCTATAGCATGAGATGGGATATCCAACTTCTTCCAAATCCAATACTGATACCCTTCCGATAGCATGAGATGTGATGTTCCAATGCTTCTACCAAACCTGAGACCCATACTATGGCATGAGATGTGATATCAAACTCCTTCCCATTCCAATCCTGAGACCCTTCCTATAGCTTGAGGTGTGATATCCAACTCCTTCCCATTCCAATTCTGAGACCCTTCTTATACCATGAGACTTGATATCTCAATGCTTCTAATACCAAACCTGAGACCCGTCCTATAACATGAGATGTGATATCCAAATCCTTCCCCTTCCAAACCTTAGACCCTTCCTTTATCATGAGATGTGGTATCCAACTCCTTCCCATTCCAATCCTGAGACCCTTCCGATATCATGAGATTTGTTATCTCAATGCTTCTAATATCAAACTTGAGACCCTCCCTATAGCATGAGATGTGACATCCAAGTCCTTCCCATTCCAATCCTGAGACCATTCCTATAGCATGAGATGTGATATCTCTATGCTTCTAATACCAAACCTGAGACCCTTCCTATAACATGAGATGGGATATCCAACTCCTTCCCATTCCAATCCTGAGACCCTTCCGATAGCAGAGATGTGATATCTCAATGCTTATACCAAACCTGAGACCCTTCCTATGGCCTGAGATGTCATATACAACTCCTTCCCATTCCAATCCTGAGACCCTTCCTTTAGCATGAGATGTGATATCTCAATGCTTATACCAAATCTGAGACCCTTCCTATAGCATGAGATGTGATATCCAAATCCTTCCCATTCCAATCCTGAGACCCTTCCTATAGCATGAGATGTGATATCTCAATGCTTATACCAAACCCGAGAGCCTACCTATAGCATGAGATGTGATATCCAAGTCCATCCCATTCCAATCCTTAGACCCTTCCTACAGCATGCCATGTGATATCTCAATGATTCTAATACCAAACCAGAGACTCTTACTATAACATGAGATGGGATATCCAACTCCTTCCCATTCCAATCCTGAGCCGCTTCCGATAGCAGAGATGTGATATCTCAATGCTTATACCAAACCTGAGACCCTTCCTATAACATGAGATGTGATATCCAACTCCTTCCCGTTCCAAACCTGAGACCCTTCCTATAGCAATAGATGTGATATCCAAATCCTTCCCATTCCAATCCTGAGACCCTTCCTATAACATGAGATGTGATATCCAACTCCTTCCCATTCCAACCTGAGACACTTCCTATAGCATGAGAAGGGATATCCAACTCCTTCCCAATCCAATCCTGAGACCCTTCCGATAGCAGAGATGTGATATCTCAATGCTTATACCAAACCTGAGACCCTTCCTATGGCATGAGATGTGATATCCAACTCCTTGCCATTCAAATCCTGAGACCCTTCCTATAGCATGAGAAGGGATATCCAACTCCTTCCCAATCCAATCCTGAGACCCTTCCGATAGCAGAGACGTGATATCTCAATGCTTCTACCAAACCTGAGACCCTTCCTTTAGCATGAGATGTGATATCCAAATCCTTCACATTCCAATCCTGAGACCCTTCCTATAGCATGAGATGTGATATCTCAATGCTTCTAATACCAAACCTGAGATCCCTCCTATGAGATGTGATATCCAATTCCTTCCCATTCCAAACCTGAGACCCTTCCTATTGGATGAGATGTGATATCCAACTCCTTCCCATTCCAACCCTGAGACCCTTACTATAGCATGAGATGTGATGTCTCAATGCTTCTAATACCAAACCTGAGATCCTTCCTATAAAATGAGATGTGATATCCAACTCCTTCCATTCCAATCCTGAGACCCGTCCTATAGCATGAGATGTGATATCTCAATGCTTATACCAAACCTGAGACCCTTCCTACAGCATGAGATGTGATATCCAACTACTTCCCATTCCAATCCTGAGACCCTTCCTATAGCATGAGATGTGATATCTCAATGCTTCTAATACCAAACCTGAGATCCTTCCTCTAACATGAAATGTGATATCCAACTCCTTCCCTTTCCAAACCTAAGAGCCTATCTATAGCATGAGATGTGATATCCAAGTCCTTCCCATTCCAACCCTTAGACCCTTCCTACAGCATGCAATATGATATCTCAATGATTCTAATAACAAACCTGAGACCCGTCCTATAACATGAGATGGGATATCCAACTCCTTCCCATTCCAATCCTGAGACACTTCCGATAGCAGAGATGTGATATCTCAATGCTTATACCAAACCTGAGACCCTTCCTATAACATGAGATGTGATATCCAAATCCTTCCCGTTCCAAACCTGAGACCCTTCCTTTAGCATGAGATGTGATATCCAGCTCCTTCCCATTCCAATCCTGAGACACTTCCGATAGCATGAGATGTGATATCTCAATGCTTCTAATATCAAAACTGAGACCCTCCCTATAGCATGATATGTGATATCTAAGTCCTTCCCATTCCAATCCTGAGACCCTCCCTATAGCATGATATGTGATATCTAAGTCCTTCCCATTCCAATCCTGAGACCCTTCCTATAGCATGAGGTATGATATCTCAATACTTCTAATACCAAACGTGAGATCCTTCCGATAACATGAGATGTGATATCCAAATCCTTCCCCTTCCAAACCTGCGACCCTCCCTTTAGCATGAGATGTGATATCCAACTCCTTCCCATTCCAATCCTGAGACCCTTCTGATAGCATGAGATGTGATATCTCAATGCTTCTAATACCAAACCTGAGATCCTTCCGATAGCATGAGATGTGATATCTCAATGCTTCTAATACCAAACCTGAGATCCTTCCTATAACATGAGATGTGATATCCAAATCCTTCCCCTTCCAAACCTGAGACCCTCCCTTTAGCATGAGATGTGATATCCAACTCCTTCCCATTCCATTCCTGAGACCCTTCTGATAGCATGAGATGTGATATCTCAATGCCTCTAATACCAAACCTGAGATCCTACCTCTAACATGAAATGTGATATCCAACTCTTTCCCCTTCCAAACCTGAGAGCCTTCCTATAGCATGAGATGTGATATCCAAGTCCTTCCCATTCCAATCCTGAGACCCTTCCTATAGCTTGAGATGTGATATCCAACTCCTTCCCATTCCAATTCTGAGACCCTTCCTATACTCTGAGACTTGATATCTCAATGCTTCTAATACCAAACCTGAGACCCGTAATATAACATGAGATGTGATATCCAAATCCTCCCCCTTCCAAACCTTAGACCCTTCCTTTATCATGAGATGTGATATCCAACTCCTTCCCATTCCAATCCTGAGACCCTTCCGATATCATGAGATGTGATATCTCAAAGCTTCTAATATCAAACTTGAGACCCTCCCTATAGCATGAGATGTGATATCCAAGTCCTTCCCATTCCAATCCTGAGACCCTTCCTATAGCATGAGATGTGATATCTCAATGCTTCTAATACCAAACCTGAGACCCTTCCTATAACATGAGATGGGAATATCCAACTCCTTCCCATTCCAATCCTGAGACCCTTCCGATAGCAGAGATGTGATATCTCAATGCTTATACCAAACCTGAGACCCTTCCTATGGCATGAGATGTGATATCCAACTCCTTGCCATTCAAATCCTGAGACGCTTCCTATAGCATGAGAAGGGATATCCAACTCCTTCCCAATCCAATCCTGAGACCCTTCCGATAGCAGAGACGTGATATCTCAATGCTTCTACCAAACCTGAGACCCTTCCTTTAGCATGAGATGTGATATCCAAATCCTTCACATTCCAATCCTGAGACCCTTCCTATAGCATGAGATGTGATATCTCAATGCTTCTAATACCAAACCTGAGATCCTTCCTATAACATGAGATGTGATATCCAATTCCTTCCCATTCCAAACCTGAGACCCTTCCTATTGGATGAGATGTGATATCCAACTCCTTCCCATTCCAACCCTGAGACCCCTCCTATAGCATGAGATGTGATGTCTCAATGCTTCTGATACCAAACCTGAGATCCTTCCTATAACATGAGATGTGATATCCAACTCCTTCCATTCCAATCCTGAGACCTGTCCTATAGCATGAGATGTGATATCTCAATGCTTATACCAAACCTGAGACCCTTCCTATAGCATGAGATGTGATATCCAACTACTTCCCATTCCAATCCTGAGACCCTTCCTATAGCAAGAGATGTGATATCTCAATGCTTCTAATACCAAACCTGAGATCCTTCCTCTAACATGAAATGTGATATCCAACTACTTCCCATTCCAATCCTGAGACCCTTCCTATAGCATAAGATGTGATATCTCAATGCTTCTAATACCAAACCTAAGATCCTTCCTCTAACATGAAATGTGATATCCAACTCCTTCCCTTTCCAAACCTAAGCGCCTATCTATAGCATGAGATGTGATATCCAAGTCCTTCCCGTTCCAATCCTTAGACCCTTCCTACAGCATGCAATATGATATCTCAATGATTCTAATAACAAACCTGAGACCTGTCCTATAGCATGAGATATGATATCCAAGTCCTTCCCATTCCAATCCTGAGACCCTTCCTATAACATGAAATGTGATATCCAACTCCTTCCCATTCCAACCTGAGACCCTTCCTATAGCATGAGATGGGATATCCAACTTCTTCCAAATCCAATACTGATACCCTTCCGATAGCATGAGATGTGATATCCCAATGCTTCTACCAAACCTGAGACCCATACTATGGCATGAGATGTGATATCAAACTCCTTCCCATTCCAATCCTGAGACCCTTCCTATAGCTTGAGGTGTGATATCCAACTCCTTCCCATTCCAATTCTGAGACCCTTCTTATACCATGAGACTTGATATGTCAATGCTTCTAATACCAAACCTGAGACCCGTCCTATAACATGAGATGTGATATCCAAATCCTTCCCCTTCCAAACCTTAGACCCTTCCTTTATCATGAGATGTGGTATCCAACAACTTCCCATTCCAATCCTGAGACCCCTCCGATATCATGAGATTTGTTATCTCAATGCTTCTAATATCAAACTTGAGACCCTCCCTATAGCATGAGATGTGACATCCAAGTCCTTCCCATTCCAATCCTGAGACCCTTCCTATAGCATGAGATGTGATATCTCTATGCTTCTAATACCAAACCTGAGACCCTTCCTATAACATGAGATGGGATATCCAACTCCTTCCCATTCCAATCCTGAGACCCTTCCGATAGCAGAGATGTGATATCTCAATGCTTATACCAAACCTGAGACCCTTCCTATGGCCTGAGATGTCATATACAACTCCTTCCGATTCCAATCCTGAGACCCTTCCTTTAGCATGAGATGTGATATCTCTATGCTTATACCAAATCTGAGACCCTTCCTATAGCATGAGATGTGATATCTAAATCCTTCCAATTCCAATCCTGAGACCCTTCCTATAGCATGAGATGTGATATCTCAATGCTTATACCAAACCTGAGAGCCTACCTATAGCATGAGATGTGATATCCATGTCCATCCCATTCCAATCCTTAGACCCTTCCTACAGCATGCAATGTGATATCTCAATGATTCTAATACCAAACCAGAGACTCTTACTATAACATGAGATGGGATATCCAACTCCTTCCCATTCCAATCCTGAGCCGCTTCCGATAGCAGAGATGTGATATCTCAATGCTTATACCAAACATGAGACCCTTCCTATAACATGAGATGTGATATCCAACTCCTTCCCGTTCCAAACCTGAGACACTAACTATAGCATATGTGATATCCAACTCCTTCCCATTCCAAACATGAGACCCTTCCTATAGCAAGAAAGTAATATCCAAATCCTTCCCATTCCAATCCTGAGACCCTTCCTATAACATGAGATGTGATATCCAACTCCTTCCCATTCAAATCCTGAGACCCTTCCTATAGCATGAGAAGGGATATCCAACTCCTTCCCAATCCAATCCTGAGACCCTTCCGATAGCAGAGATCGGATATCTCAATGCTTCTACCAAACCTGAGACCCTTCCTTTAGCATGAGATGTGATATCCAAATCCTTCACATTCCAATCCTGAGACCCTTCCTATAGCATGAGATGTGATATCTCAATGCTTCTAATACCAAACCTGAGATTCTTCCTATAACATGAGATGTGATATCCAATTCCTTCCCATTCCAAACCTGAGACCCTTCCTATTGGATGAGATGCGATATCCAACTCCTTCCCATTCCAACCCTGAGACCCTTCCTATAGCAGGAGATGTGATGTCTCAATGCTTCTAATACCAAACCTGAGATCCTTCCTATAACATGAGATGTGATATCCAACTCCTTCCATTCCAATCCTGAGACCCGTCCTATAGCATGAGATGTGATATCTCAATGCTTATACCAAACCTGAGACCCTTCCTATAGCATGAGATGTGATATCCAACTACGACCCATTCCAATCCTGAGACCCTTCCTATAGCATGAGATGTGATATCTCAATGCTTCTAATACCAAACCTGAGATCCTTCCTCTAACATGAAATGTGATATCCAACTCCTTCCCTTTCCAAACCTAAGAGCCTATCTATAGCATGAGATGTGATATCCAAGTCCTTCCCATTCCAATCCTTAGACCCTTCCCAACAGCATGCAATATGATATCTCAATGATTCTAATAACAAACCTGAGACCCGTCCTATAGCATGAGATATGATATCCAAGTCCTTCCCATTCCAATCCTGAGACCCTTCCTATAACATGAAATGTGATATCCAACTCCTTCCCATTCCAACCTGAGACCCTTCCTATAGCATGAGATGGGATATCCAACTTCTTCCAAATCCAATACTGATACCCTTCCGATAGCATGAGATGTGATGTCCCAATGCTTCTACCAAACCTGAGACCCATACTATGGCATGAGATGTGATATCAAACTCCTTCCCATTCCAATCCTGAGACCCTTCCTATAGCTTGAGGTGTGATATCCAACTCCTTCCCATTCCAATTCTGAGACCCTCTTATACCATGAGACTTGATATCTCAATGCTTCTAATACCAAACCTGAGACCCGTCCTATAACATGAGATGTGATATCCAAATCCTTCCCCTTCCAAACCTTAGACCCTTCCTTTATCATGAGATGTGGTATCCAACTCCTTTCCATTACAATCCTGAGACCCTTCCGATATCATGAGATTTGTTATCTCAATGCTTCTAATATCAAACTTGAGACCCTCCCTATAGCATGAGATGTGACATCCAAGTCCTTCCCATTCCAATCCTGAGACCCTTCCTATAGCATGAGATGTGATATCTCTATGCTTCTAATACCAAACCTGAGACCCTTCCTATAACATGAGACGGGATATCCAACTCCTTCCCATTCCAATCCTGAGACCCTTCCGATAGCAGAGATGTGATATCTCAATGCTTATACCAAACCTGAGACCCTTCCTATGGCCTGAGATATCATATACAACTCCTTCCCATTCCAATCCTGAGACCCTTCCTTTAGCATGAGATGTGATATCTCAATGCTTATACCAAATCTGAGACCCTTCCTATAGCATTAGATGTGATATCCAAATCCTTCCCATTCCAATCCTGAGACCCTTCCTATAGCATGAGATGTGATATCTCAATGCTTATACCAAACCTGAGAGCCTACCTATAGCATGAGATGTGATATCCAAGTCCATCCCATTCCAATCCTTAGACCCTTCCTACAGCATGCGATGTGATATCTCAATGCTTCTAATACCAAACCTGAGATCCTTCCTCTAACATGAAATGTGATATCCAACTCCTTCCCTTTCCAAACCCAAGAGCCTATCTATAGCATGATATGTGATATCCAAGTCCTTCCCATTCCAACCCTTAGACCCTTCCTACAGCATGCAATATGATATCTCAATGATTCTAATAACAAACCTGAGACCCGTCCTATAACATGAGATGGGATATCCAACTCCTTCCCATTCCAATCCTGAGACACTTCCGATAGCAGAGATGTGATATCTCAATGCTTATACCAAACCTGAGACCCTTCCTATAACATGAGATGTGATATCCAAATCCTTCCCGTTCCAAACCTGAGACCCTTCCTTTAGCATGAGATGTGATATCCAGCTCCTTCCCATTCCAATCCTGAGACACTTCCGATAGCATGAGATGTGATATCTCAATGCTTCTAATATCAAAACTGAGACCCTCCCTATAGCATGATATGTGATATCTAAGTCCTTCCCATTCCAATCCTGAGACCCTCCCTATAGCATGATATGTGATATCTAAGTCCTTCCCATTCCAATCCTGAGACCCTTCCTATAGCATGAGATATGATATCTCAATACTTCTAATACCAAACGTGAGATCCTTCCGATAACATGAGATGTGATATCCAAATCCTTCCCCTTCCAAACCTGAGACCCTCCCTATAACATGAAATGTGATATCCAACTCCTTCCCATTCCAACCTGAGACCCTTCCTATAGCATGAGATGGGATATCCAACTTCTTCCAAATCCAATACTGATACCCTTCCGATAGCATGAGATGTGATGTCCCAATGCTTCTACCAAACCTGAGACCCATACTATGGCATGAGATGTGATATCAAACTCCTTCCCTTTCCAATCCTGAGACCCTTCCTATAGCTTGAGGTGTGATATCCAACTCCTTCCCATTCCAATTCTGAGACCCTTCTGATAGCATGAGATGTGATATCTCAATGCTTCTAATACCAAACCTGAGATCCTTCCGATAGCATGAGATGTGATATCTCAATGCTTCTAATACCAAACCTGAGATCCTTCCGATAGCATGAGATGTGATATCTCAATGCTTCTAATACCAAACCTGAGATCCTTCCTATAACATGAGATGTGATATCCAAATCCTTCCCCTTCCAAACCTGAGACCCTCCCTTTAGCATGAGATGTGATATCCAACTCCTTCCCATTCCATTCCTGAGACCCTTCTGATAGCATGAGATGTGATATCTCAATGCCTCTAATACCAAACCTGAGATCCTACCTCTAACATGAAATGTGATATCCAACTCTTTCCCCTTCCAAACCTGAGAGCCTTCCTATAGCATGAGATGTGATATCCAAGTCCTTCCCATTCCAATCCTGAGACCCTTCCTATAGCTTGAGATGTGATATCCAACTCCTTCCCATTCCAATTCTGAGACCCTTCCTATACTCTGAGACTTGATATCTCAATGCTTCTAATACCAAACCTGAGACCCGTAATATAACATGAGATGTGATATCCAAATCCTTCCCCTTCCAAACCTTAGACCCTTCCTTTATCATGAGATGTGATATCCAACTCCTTCCCATTCCAATCCTGAGACCCTTCCGATATCATGAGATGTGATATCTCAAAGCTTCTAATATCAAACTTGAGACCCTCCCTATAGCATGAGATGTGATATCCAAGTCCTTCCCATTCCAATCCTGAGACCCTTCCTATAGCATGAGATGTGATATCTCAATGCTTCTAATACCAAACCTGAGACCCTTCCTATAACATGAGATGGGAATATCCAACTCCTTCCCATTCCAATCCTGAGACCCTTCCGATAGCAGAGATGTGATATCTCAATGCTTATACCAAACCTGAGACCCTTCCTATGGCATGAGATGTGATATCCAACTCCTTGCCATTCAAATCCTGAGACCCTTCCTATAGCATGAGAAGGGATATCCAACTCCTTCCCAATCCAATCCTGAGACCCTTCCGATAGCAGAGACGTGATATCTCAATGCTTCTACCAAACCTGAGACCCTTCCTTTAGCATGAGATGTGATATCCAAATCCTTCACATTCCAATCCTGAGACCCTTCCTATAGCATGAGATGTGATATCTCAATGCTTCTAATACCAAACCTGAGATCCTTCCTATAACATGAGATGTGATATCCAATTCCTTCCCATTCCAAACCTGAGACCCTTCCTATTGGATGAGATGTGATATCCAACTCCTTCCCATTCCAACCCTGAGACCCCTCCTATAGCATGAGATGTGATGTCTCAATGCTTCTGATACCAAACCTGAGATCCTTCCTATAACATGAGATGTGATATCCAACTCCTTCCATTCCAATCCTGAGACCTGTCCTATAGCATGAGATGTGATATCTCAATGCTTATACCAAACCTGAGACCCTTCCTATAGCATGAGATGTGATATCCAACTACTTCCCATTCCAATCCTGAGACCCTTCCTATAGCAAGAGATGTGATATCTCAATGCTTCTAATACCAAACCTGAGATCCTTCCTCTAACATGAAATGTGATATCCAACTACTTCCCATTCCAATCCTGAGACCCTTCCTATAGCATAAGATGTGATATCTCAATGCTTCTAATACCAAACCTAAGATCCTTCCTCTAACATGAAATGTGATATCCAACTCCTTCCCTTTCCAAACCTAAGAGCCTATCTATAGCATGAGATGTGATATCCAAGTCCTTCCCGTTCCAATCCTTAGACCCTTCCTACAGCATGCAATATGATATCTCAATGATTCTAATAACAAACCTGAGACCTGTCCTATAGCATGAGATATGATATCCAAGTCCTTCCCATTCCAATCCTGAGACCCTTCCTATAACATGAAATGTGATATCCAACTCCTTCCCATTCCAACCTGAGACCCTTCCTATAGCATGAGATGGGATATCCAACTTCTTCCAAATCCAATACTGATACCCTTCCGATAGCATGAGATGTGATATCCCAATGCTTCTACCAAACCTGAGACCCATACTATGGCATGAGATGTGATATCAAACTCCTTCCCATTCCAATCCTGAGACCCTTCCTATAGCTTGAGGTGTGATATCCAACTCCTTCCCATTCCAATTCTGAGACCCTTCTTATACCATGAGACTTGATATGTCAATGCTTCTAATACCAAACCTGAGACCCGTCCTATAACATGAGATGTGATATCCAAATCCTTCCCCTTCCAAACCTTAGACCCTTCCTTTATCATGAGATGTGGTATCCAACAACTTCCCATTCCAATCCTGAGACCCCTCCGATATCATGAGATTTGTTATCTCAATGCTTCTAATATCAAACTTGAGACCCTCCCTATAGCATGAGATGTGACATCCAAGTCCTTCCCATTCCAATCCTGAGACCCTTCCTATAGCATGAGATGTGATATCTCTATGCTTCTAATACCAAACCTGAGACCCTTCCTATAACATGAGATGGGATATCCAACTCCTTCCCATTCCAATCCTGAGACCCTTCCGATAGCAGAGATGTGATATCTCAATGCTTATACCAAACCTGAGACCCTTCCTATGGCCTGAGATGTCATATACAACTCCTTCCGATTCCAATCCTGAGACCCTTCCTTTAGCATGAGATGTGATATCTCTATGCTTATACCAAATCTGAGACCCTTCCTATAGCATGAGATGTGATATCTAAATCCTTCCAATTCCAATCCTGAGACCCTTCCTATAGCATGAGATGTGATATCTCAATGCTTATACCAAACCTGAGAGCCTACCTATAGCATGAGATGTGATATCCATGTCCATCCCATTCCAATCCTTAGACCCTTCCTACAGCATGCAATGTGATATCTCAATGATTCTAATACCAAACCAGAGACTCTTACTATAACATGAGATGGGATATCCAACTCCTTCCCATTCCAATCCTGAGCCGCTTCCGATAGCAGAGATGTGATATCTCAATGCTTATACCAAACATGAGACCCTTCCTATAACATGAGATGTGATATCCAACTCCTTCCCGTTCCAAACCTGAGACACTAACTATAGCATATGTGATATCCAACTCCTTCCCATTCCAAACATGAGACCCTTCCTATAGCAAAAAAGTAATATCCAAATCCTTCCCATTCCAATCCTGAGACCCTTCCTATAACATGAGATGTGATATCCAACTCCTTCCCATTCAAATCCTGAGACCCTTCCTATAGCATGAGAAGGGATATCCAACTCCTTCCCAATCCAATCCTGAGACCCTTCCGATAGCAGAGATCGGATATCTCAATGCTTCTACCAAACCTGAGACCCTTCCTTTAGCATGAGATGTGATATCCAAATCCTTCACATTCCAATCCTGAGACCCTTCCTATAGCATGAGATGTGATATCTCAATGCTTCTAATACCAAACCTGAGATCCTTCCTATAACATGAGATGTGATATCCAATTCCTTCCCATTCCAAACCTGAGACCCTTCCTATTGGATGAGATGCGATATCCAACTCCTTCCCATTCCAACCCTGAGACCCTTCCTATAGCAGGAGATGTGATGTCTCAATGCTTCTAATACCAAACCTGAGATCCTTCCTATAACATGAGATGTGATATCCAACTCCTTCCATTCCAATCCTGAGACCCGTCCTATAGCATGAGATGTGATATCTCAATGCTTATACCAAACCTGAGACCCTTCCTATAGCATGAGATGTGATATCCAACTACGACCCATTCCAATCCTGAGACCCTTCCTATAGCATGAGATGTGATATCTCAATGCTTCTAATACCAAACCTGAGATCCTTCCTCTAACATGAAATGTGATATCCAACTCCTTCCCTTTCCAAACCTAAGAGCCTATCTATAGCATGAGATGTGATATCCAAGTCCTTCCCATTCCAATCCTTAGACCCTTCCCAACAGCATGCAATATGATATCTCAATGATTCTAATAACAAACCTGAGACCCGTCCTATAGCATGAGATATGATATCCAAGTCCTTCCCATTCCAATCCTGAGACCCTTCCTATAACATGAAATGTGATATCCAACTCCTTCCCATTCCAACCTGAGACCCTTCCTATAGCATGAGATGGGATATCCAACTTCTTCCAAATCCAATACTGATACCCTTCCGATAGCATGAGATGTGATGTCCCAATGCTTCTACCAAACCTGAGACCCATACTATGGCATGAGATGTGATATCAAACTCCTTCCCATTCCAATCCTGAGACCCTTCCTATAGCTTGAGGTGTGATATCCAACTCCTTCCCATTCCAATTCTGAGACCCTCTTATACCATGAGACTTGATATCTCAATGCTTCTAATACCAAACCTGAGACCCGTCCTATAACATGAGATGTGATATCCAAATCCTTCCCCTTCCAAACCTTAGACCCTTCCTTTATCATGAGATGTGGTATCCAACTCCTTCCCATTACAATCCTGAGACCCTTCCGATATCATGAGATTTGTTATCTCAATGCTTCTAATATCAAACTTGAGACCCTCCCTATAGCATGAGATGTGACATCCAAGTCCTTCCCATTCCAATCCTGAGACCCTTCCTATAGCATGAGATGTGATATCTCTATGCTTCTAATACCAAACCTGAGACCCTTCCTATAACATGAGACGGGATATCCAACTCCTTCCCATTCCAATCCTGAGACCCTTCCGATAGCAGAGATGTGATATCTCAATGCTTATACCAAACCTGAGACCCTTCCTATGGCCTGAGATATCATATACAACTCCTTCCCATTCCAATCCTGAGACCCTTCCTTTAGCATGAGATGTGATATCTCAATGCTTATACCAAATCTGAGACCCTTCCTATAGCATTAGATGTGATATCCAAATCCTTCCCATTCCAATCCTGAGACCCTTCCTATAGCATGAGATGTGATATCTCAATGCTTATACCAAACCTGAGAGCCTACCTATAGCATGAGATGTGATATCCAAGTCCATCCCATTCCAATCCTTAGACCCTTCCTACAGCATGCGATGTGATATCTCAATGCTTCTAATACCAAACCTGAGATCCTTCCTCTAACATGAAATGTGATATCCAACTCCTTCCCTTTCCAAACCCAAGAGCCTATCTATAGCATGATATGTGATATCCAAGTCCTTCCCATTCCAACCCTTAGACCCTTCCTACAGCATGCAATATGATATCTCAATGATTCTAATAACAAACCTGAGACCCGTCCTATAACATGAGATGGGATATCCAACTCCTTCCCATTCCAATCCTGAGACACTTCCGATAGCAGAGATGTGATATCTCAATGCTTATACCAAACCTGAGACCCTTCCTATAACATGAGATGTGATATCCAAATCCTTCCCGTTCCAAACCTGAGACCCTTCCTTTAGCATGAGATGTGATATCCAGCTCCTTCCCATTCCAATCCTGAGACACTTCCGATAGCATGAGATGTGATATCTCAATGCTTCTAATATCAAAACTGAGACCCTCCCTATAGCATGATATGTGATATCTAAGTCCTTCCCATTCCAATCCTGAGACCCTCCCTATAGCATGATATGTGATATCTAAGTCCTTCCCATTCCAATCCTGAGACCCTTCCTATAGCATGAGATATGATATCTCAATACTTCTAATACCAAACGTGAGATCCTTCCGATAACATGAGATGTGATATCCAAATCCTTCCCCTTCCAAACCTGAGACCCTCCCTATAACATGAAATGTGATATCCAACTCCTTCCCATTCCAACCTGAGACCCTTCCTATAGCATGAGATGGGATATCCAACTTCTTCCAAATCCAATACTGATACCCTTCCGATAGCATGAGATGTGATGTCCCAATGCTTCTACCAAACCTGAGACCCATACTATGGCATGAGATGTGATATCAAACTCCTTCCCGTTCCAATCCTGAGACCCTTCCTATAGCTTGAGGTGTGATATCCAACTCCTTCCCATTCCAATTCTGAGACCCTCTTATACCATGAGACTTGATATCTCAATGCTTCTAATACCAAACCTGAGACCCGCCCTATAACATGAGATGTGATATCCAAATCCTTCCCCTTCCAAACCTTAGACCCTTCCTTTATCATGAGATGTGGTATCCAACTCCTTCCCATTCCAATCCTGAGACCCTTCCGATATCATGAGATTTGTTATCTCAATGCTTCTAATATCAAACTTGAGACCCTCCCTATAGCATGAGATGTGACATCCAAGTCCTTCCCATTCCAATCCTGAGACCCTTCCTATAGCATGAGATGTGATATCTCTATGCTTCTAATACCAAACCTGAGACCCTTCCTATAACATGAGATGGGATATCCAACTCCTTCCCATTCCAATCCTGAGACCCTTCTGATAGCAGAGATGTGATATCTCAATGCTTATACCAAACCTGAGACCCTTCCTATGGCCTGAGATGTCATATACAACTCCTTCCCATTCCAATCCTGAGACCCTTCCTTTAGCATGAGATGTGATATCTCAATGCTTATACCAAATCTGAGACCCTTCCTATAGCATGAGATGTGATATCCAAATCCTTCCCATTCCAATCCTGAGACCCTTCCTATAGCATGAGATGTGATATCTCAATGCTTATACCAAACCTGAGAGCCTACCTATAGCATGAGATGTGATATCCAAGTCCATCCCATTCCAATCCTTAGACCCTTCCTACAGCATGCGATGTGATATCTCAATGCTTCTAATACCAAACCTGAGATCCTTCCTCTAACATGAAATGTGATATCCAACTCCTTCCCTTTCCAAACCTAAGAGCCTATCTATAGCATGATATGTGATATCCAAGTCCTTCCCATTCCAACCCTTAGACCCTTCCTACAGCATGCAATATGATATCTCAATGATTCTAATAACAAACCTGAGACCCGTCCTATAACATGAGATGGGATATCCAACTCCTTCCCATTCCAATCCTGAGACACTTCCGATAGCAGAGATGTGATATCTCAATGCTTATACCAAACCTGAGACCCTTCCTATAACATGAGATGTGATATCCAAATCCTTCCCGTTCCAAACCTGAGACCCTTCCTCTAGCATGAGATGTGATATCCAGCTCCTTCCCATTCCAATCCTGAGACACTTCCGATAGCATGAGATGTGATATCTCAATGCTTCTAATATCAAAACTGAGACCCTCCCTATAGCATGATATGTGATATCTAAGTCCTTCCCATTCCAATCCTGAGACCCTCCCTATAGCATGATATGTGATATCTAAGTCCTTCCCATTCCAATCCTGAGACCCTTCCTATAGCATGAGATATGATATCTCAATACTTCTAATACCAAACGTGAGATCCTTCCGATAACATGAGATGTGATATCCAAATCCTTCCCCTTCCAAACCTGAGACCCTCCCTTTAGCATGAGATGTGATATCCAACTCCTTCCCATTCCAATCCTGAGACCCTTCTGATAGCATGAGATGTGATATCTCAATGCTTCTAATACCAAACCTGAGATCCTTCCGATAGCATGAGATGTGATATCTCAATGCTTCTAATACCAAACCTGAGATCCTTCCTATAACATGAGATGTGATATCCAAATCCTTCCCCTTCCAAACCTGAGACCCTCCCTTTAGCATGAGATGTGATATCCAACTCCTTCCCATTCCATTCCTGAGACCCTTCTGATAGCATGAGATGTGATATCTCAATGCCTCTAATACCAAACCTGAGATCCTACCTCTAACATGAAATGTGATATCCAACTCTTTCCCCTTCCAAACCTGAGAGCCTTCCTATAGCATGAGATGTGATATCCAAGTCCTTCCCATTCCAATCCTGAGACCCTTCCTATAGCTTGAGATGTGATATCCAACTCCTTCCCATTCTAATTCTGAGACCCTTCCTATACTCTGAGACTTGATATCTCAATGCTTCTAATACCAAACCTGAGACCCGTAATATAACATGAGATGTGATATCCAAATCCTTCCCCTTCCAAACCTTAGACCCTTCCTTTATCATGAGATGTGATATCCAACTCCTTCCCATTCCAATCCTGAGACCCTTCTGATATCATGAGATGTGATATCTCAAAGCTTCTAATATCAAACTTGAGACCCTCCCTATAGCATGAGATGTGATATCCAAGTCCTTCCCATTCCAATCCTGAGACCCTTCCTATAGCATGAGATGTGATATCTCAATGCTTCTAATACCAAACCTGAGACCCTTCCTATAACATGAGATGGGAATATCCAACTCCTTCCCATTCCAATCCTGAGACCCTTCCGATAGCAGAGATGTGATATCTCAATGCTTATACCAAACCTGAGACCGTTCCTATGGCATGAGATGTGATATCCAACTCCTTGCCATTCAAATCCTGAGACCCTTCCTATAGCATGAGAAGGGATATCCAACTCCTTCCCAATCCAATCCTGAGACCCTTCCGATAGCAGAGACGTGATATCTCAATGCTTCTACCAAACCTGAGACCCTTCCTTTAGCATGAGATGTGATATCCAAATCCTTCACATTCCAATCCTGAGACCCTTCCTATAGCATGAGATGTGATATCTCAATGCTTCTAATACCAAACCTGAGATCCTTCCTATAACATGAGATGTGATATCCAATTCCTTCCCATTCCAAACCTGAGACCCTTCCTATTGGATGAGATGTGATATCCAACTCCTTCCCATTCCAACCCTGAGACCCTTCCTATAGCATGAGATGTGATGTCTCAATGCTTCTAATACCAAACCTGAGATCCTTCCTCTAACATGAAATGTGATATCCAACTCCTTCCCTTTCCAAACCTAAGAGCCTATCTATAGCATGAGATGTGATATCCAAGTCCTTCCCGTTCCAATCCTTAGACCCTTCCTACAGCATGCAATATGATATCTCAATGATTCTAATAACAAACCTGAGACCTGTCCTATAGCATGAGATATGATATCCAAGTCCTTCCCATGCCAATCCTGAGACCCTTCCTATAACATGAAATGTGATATCCAACTCCTTCCCATTCCAACCTGAGACCCTTCCTATAGCATGAGATGGGATATCCAACTTCTTCCAAATCCAATACTGATACCCTTCCGATAGCATGAGATGTGATATCCCAATGCTTCTACCAAACCTGAGACCCATACTATGGCATGAGATGTGATATCAAACTCCTTCCCATTCCAATCCTGAGACCCTTCCTATAGCTTGAGGTGTGATATCCAACTCCTTCCCATTCCAATTCTGAGACCTTTCTTATACCATGAGACTTGATATCTCAATGCTTCTAATACCAAACCTGAGACCCGTCCTATAACATGAGATGTGATATCCAAATCCTTCCCCTTCCAAACCTTAGACCCTTCCTTTATCATGAGATGTGGTATCCAACTCCTTCCCATTCCAATCCTGAGACCCTTCCGATATCATGAGATTTGTTATCTCAATGCTTCTAATATCAAACTTGAGACCCTCCCTATAGTATGAGATGTGACATCCAAGTCCTTCCCATTCCAATCCTGAGACCCTTCCTATAGCATGAGATGTGATATCTCGATGCTTCTAATACCAAACCTGAGACCCTTCCTATAACATGAGATGGGATATCCAACTCCTTCCCATTCCAATCCTGAGACCCTTCCGATAGCAGAGATGTGATATCTCAATGCTTATACCAAACCTGAGACCCTTCCTGTGGCCTGAGATGTCATATACAACTCCTTCCCATTCCAATCCTGAGACCCTTCCTTTAGCATGAGATGTGATATCTCAATGCTTATACCAAATCTGAGACCCTTCCTATAGCATGAGATGTGATATCCAAATCCTTCCCATTCCAATCCTGAGACCCTTCCTATAGCATGAGATGTGATATCTCAATGCTTATACCAAACCTGAGAGCCTACCTTTAGCATGAGATGTGATATCCAAGTCCATCCCATTCCAATCCTTAGACCCTTCCTACAGCATGCGATGTGATATCTCAATGATTCTAATACCAAACCAGAGACTCTTACTATAACATGAGATGGGATATCCAACTCCTTCCCATTCCAATCCTGAGCCGCTTCCGATAGCAGAGATGTGATATCTCAATGCTTATACCAAACCTGAGACCCTTCCTATAACATGAGATGTGATATCCAACTCGTTCCCGTTCCAAACCTGAGACACTAACTATAGCATATGTGATATCCAACTCCTTCCCATTCCAAACATGAGACCCTTCCTATAGCAAGAAAGTAATATCCAACTCCTACCCATTCCAATCCTGAGACCCTTCCTATAGCAAGAGATGTGATATCCAAATCCTTCCCATTCCAATCCTGAGACCCTTCCTATAACATGAGATGTGATATCCAACTCCTTCCCATTCCAACCTGAGACACTTCCCATAGCATGAGAAGGGATATCCAACTCCTTCCCAATCCAATCCTGAGACCCTTCCGATAGCAGAGATGTGATATCTCAATGCTTATACCAAACCTGAGACCTTTCCTATGGCATGAGATGTGATATCCAACTCCTTGCCATTCAAATCCTGAGACCCTTCCTATAGCATGAGAAGGGATATCCAACTCCTTCCCAATCCAATCCTGAGACCCTTCCGATAGCAGAGACGTGATATCTCAATGCTTCTACCAAACTTGAGACCCTTCCTTTAGCATGAGATGTGATATCCAAATCCTTCACATTCCAATCCTGAGACCCTTCCTATAGCATGAGATGTGATATCTCAATGCTTCTAATACCAAACCTGAGATCCTTCCTATAACATGAGATGTGATATCCAATTCCTTCCCATTCCAAACCTGAGACCCTTCCTATTGGATGAGATGTGATATCCAACTCCTTCCCATTCCAACCCTGAGACCCTTCCTATAGCATGAGATGTGATGTCTCAATGCTTCTAATACCAAACCTGAGATCCTTCCTATAACATGAGATGTGATATCCAACTCCTTCCATTCCAATCCTGAGACCCGTCCTATAGCATGAGATGTGATATCTCAATGCTTATACCAAACCTGAGACCCTTCCTATAGCATGAGATGTGATATCCAACTACTTCCCATTCCAATCCTGAGACCCTTCCTATAGCATGAGATGTGATATCTCAATGCTTCTAATACCAAACCTGAGATCCTTCCTCTAACATGAAATGTGATATCCAACTCCTTCCCTTTCCAAACCTAAGAGCCTATCTATAGCATGAGATGTGATATCCAAGTCCTTCCCATTCCAACCCTTAGACCCTTCCTACAGTATGCAATATGATATCTCAATGATTCTAATAACAAACCTGAGACCCGTCCTATAGCATGAGATGGGATATCCAACTCCTTCCCATTCCAATCCTGAGACACTTCCAATAGCAGAGATGTGATATCTCAATGCTTATACCAAACCTGAGAGCCTACCTATAGCATGAGATGTGATATCCAAGTCCATCCCATTCCAATCCTTAGACCCTTCCTACAGCATGTGATGTGATATCTCAATGATTCTAATACCAAACCAGAGACTCTTACTATAACATGAGATGGGATATCCAACTCCTTCCCATTCCAATCCTGAGCCGCTTCCGATAGCAGAGATGTGATATCTCAATGCTTATACCAAACCTGAGACCCTTCCTATAACATGAGATGTGATATCCAACTGCTTCCCGTTCCAAACCTGAGACACTAACTATAGCATATGTGATAACCAACTCCTTCCCATTCCAAACATGAGACCCTTCCTATAGCAAGAAAGTAATATCCAACTCCTACCCATTCCAATCCTGAGACCCTTCCTATAGCAAGAGATGTGATATCCAAATCCTTCCCATTCCAATCCTGAGACCCTTCCTATAACATGAGATGTGATATCCAACTCCTTCCGATTCCAACCTGAGACACTTCCTATAGCATGAGAAGGGATATCCAACTCCTTCCCAATCCAATCCTGAGACCCTTCCGATAGCAGAGATGTGATATCTCAATGCTTATACCAAACCTGAGACCTTTCCTATGGCATGAGATGTGATGTCCAACTCCTTGCCATTCAAATCCTGAGACCCTTCCTATAGCATGAGAAGGGATATCCAACTCCTTCCCAATCCAATCCTGAGACCCTTCCGATAGCAGAGACGTGATATCTCAATGCTTCTACCAAACCTGAGACCCTTCCTTTAGCATGAGATGTGATATCCAAATCCTTCACATTCCAATCCTGAGACCCTTCCTATAGCATGAGATGTGATATCTCAATGCTTCTAATACCAAACCTGAGATCCTTCCTATAACTTGAGATGTGATATCCAATTCCTTCCCATTCCAAACCTGAGACCCTTCCTATTGGATGAGATGTGATATCCAACTCCTTCCCATTCCAACCCTGAGACCCTTCCTATAGCATGAGATGTGATGTCTCAATGCTTCTAATATCAAACCTGAGATCCTTCCTATAACATGAGATGTGATATCCAACTCCTTCCATTCCAATCCTGAGACCCGTCCTATAGCATGAGATGTGATATCTCAATGCTTATACCAAACCTGAGACCCTTCCTATAGCATGAGATGTGATATCCAACTACTTCCCATTCCAATCCTGAGACCCTTCCTATAGCATGAGATGTGATATCTCAATGCTTCTAATACCAAACCTGAGATCCTTCCTCTAACATGAAATGTGATATCCAACTCCTTCCCTTTCCAAACCTAAGAGCCTATCTATAGCATGAGATGTGATATCCAAGACCTTCCCATTCCAACCCTTAGACCCTTCCTACAGCATGCAATATGATACTCAATGATTCTAATAACAAACCTGAGACCCGTCCTATAACATGAGATGGGATATCCAACTCCTTCCCATTCCAATCCTGAGACACTTCCGATAGCAGAGATGTGATATCTCAATGCTTATACCAAACCTGAGACCCCTCCTATAACATGAGATGTGATATCCAAATCCTTCCCGTTCCAAACCTGAGACCCTTCCTTTAGCATGAGATGTGATATCCAGCTCCTTCCCATTCCAATCCTGAGACACTTCCGATAGCATGAGATGTGATATCTCAATGCTTCTAATATCAAAACTGAGACCCTCCCTATAGCATGATATGTGATATCTAAGTCCTTCCCATTCCAATCCTGAGACACTCCCTATAGCATGAGATGTGATATCCAACTCTTTCCCATTCCAATCCTGAGACCCTTCCTATAGCATGAGATATGATATCTCAATACTTTTAATACCAAACCTGAGATCCTTCCGATGGCATGAGATGTGATATCTCAATGCTTCTAATACCAAACCTGAGATCCTTCCTATAACATGAGATGTGATATCCAAATCCTTCCCCTTCCAAACCTGAGACCCTCCCTTTAGCATGAGATGTGATATCCAACTCCTTCCCATTCCATTCCTGAGACCCTTCTGATAGCATGAGATGTGATATCTCAATGCCTCTAATACCAAACCTGAGATCCTACCTCTAACATGAAATGTGATATCCAACTCTTTCCCCTTCCAAACCTGAGAGCCTTCCTATAGCATGAGATGTGATATCCAAGTCCTTCCCATTCCAATCCTGAGACCCTTCCTATAGCTTGAGATGTGATATCCAACTCCTTCCCATTCCAATTCTGAGACCCTTCCTATACTCTGAGACTTGATATCTCAATGCTTCTAATACCAAACCTGAGACCCGTAATATAACATGAGATGTGATATCCAAATCCTTCCCCTTCCAAACCTTAGACCCTTCCTTTATCATGAGATGTGATATCCAACTCCTTCCCATTCCAATCCTGAGAAACTTCCGATATCATGAGATGTGATATCTCAAAGCTTCTAATATGAAACTTGAGACCCTCCCTATAGCATGAGATGTGATATCCAAGTCCTTCCCATTCCAATCCTGAGACCCTTCCTATAGCATGAGATGTGATATCTCAATGCTTCTAATACCAAACCTGAGACCCTTCCTATAACATGAGATGGGAATATCCAACTCCTTCCCATTCCAATCCTGAGACCCTTCCAATAGCAGAGATGTGATATCTCAATGCTTATACCAAACCTGAGACCCTTCCTATGGCATGAGATGTGATATCCAACTCCTTGCCATTCAAATCCTGAGACCCTTCCTATAGCATGAGAAGGGATATCCAACTCCTTCCCAATCCAATCCTGAGACCCTTCCAATAGCAGAGACGTGATATCTCAATGCTTCTACCAAACCTGAGACCCTTCCTTTAGCATGAGATGTGATATCCAAATCCTTCACGTTCCAATCCTGAGACCCTTCCTATAGCATGAGATGTGATATCTCAATGCTTCTAATACCAAACCTGAGATCCTTCCTATAACATGAGATGTGATATCCAATTCCTTCCCATTCCAAACCTGAGACCCTTCCTATTGGATGAGATGTGATATCCAACTCCTTCCCATTCCAACCCTGAGACCCTTCCTATAGCATGAGATGTGATGTCTCAATGCTTCTAATACCAAACCTGAGATCCTTCCTATAACATGAGATGTGATATCCAACTCCTTCCATTCCAATCCTGAGACCCGTCCTATAGCATGAGATGTGATATCTCAATGCTTATACCAAACCTGAGACCCTTCCTATAGCATGAGATGTGATATCCAACTACTTCCCATTCCAATCCTGAGACCCTTCCTTTAGCATGAGATGTGATATCTCAATGCTTCTAATACCAAACCTGAGATCCTTCCTCTAACATGAAATGTGATATCCAAGTCCTTCCCATTCCAATCCTGAGACCCTTCCTATAACATGATATGTGATATCCAACTCCTTCCCATTCCAACCTGAGACCCTTCCTATAGCATGAGATGGGATATCCAACTTCTTCCAAATCCAATACTGATACCCTTCCGATAGCATGAGATGTGATATCCCAATGCTTCTACCAAACCTGAGACCCATACTATGGCATGAGATGTGATATCAAACTCCTTCCCATTCCAATCCTGAGACCCTTCCTATAGCTTGAGGTGTGATATCCAACTCCTTCCCAATCCAATTCTGAGACCCTTCTTATACCATGAGACTTGATATCTCAATGCTTCTAATACCAAACCTGAGACCCGTCCTATAACATGAGATGTGATATCCAAATCCTTCCCCTTCCAAACCTTAGACCCTTCCTTTATCATGAGATGTGATATCCAACTCCTTCCCATTCCAATCCTGAGACCCTTCCGATATCATGAGATTTGTTATCTCAATGCTTCTAATATCAAACTTGAGACCCTCCCTATAGCATGAGATGTGACATCCAAGTCCTTCCCATTCCAATCCTGAGACCCTTCCTATAGCATGAGATGTGATATCTCTATGCTTCTAATACCAAACCTGAGACCCTTCCTATAACATGAGATGGGATATCCAACTCCTTCCCATTACAATCCTGAGACCCTTCCGATAGCAGAGATGTGATATCTCAATGCTTATACCAAACCTGAGAACCTTCCTATGGCCTGAGATGTCATATACAACTCCTTCCCATTCCAATCCTGAGACCCTTCCTTTAGCATGAGATGTGATATCTCAATGCTTATACCAAATCTGAGACCCTTCCTATAGCATGAGATGTGATATCCAATTCCTTCCCATTCCAATCCTGAGACCCTTCCTATAGCATGAGATGTGATATCTCAATGCTTATACCAAACCTGAGAGCCTACCTATAGCATGAGATGTGATATCCAAGTCCATCCCATTCCAATCCTTAGACCCTTCCTACAGCATGCGATGTGATATCTCAATGATTCTAATACCAAACCAGAGACTCTTCCTATAACATGAGATGGGATATCCAACTCCTTCCCATTCCAATCCTGAGCCGCTTCCGATAGCAGAGATGTGATATCTCAATGCTTATACCAAACCTGAGACCCTTCCTATAACATGAGATGTGATATCCAACTCCTTCCCGTTCCAAACCTGAGACACTAACTATAGCATATGTGATATCCAACTCCTTCCCATTCCAAACATGAGACCCTTCCTATAGCAAGAAAGTAATATCCAACTCCTACCCATTCCAATCCTGAGACCCTTCCTATAGCAAGAGATGTGATATCCAAATCCTTCCCATTCCAATCCTGAGACCCTTCCTATAACATGAGATGTGATATCCAACTCCTTGCCATTCCAACCTGAGACACTTCCTATAGCATGAGAAGGGATATCCAACTCCTTCCTAATCCAATCCTGAGACCCTTCCGATAGCAGAGATGTGATATCTCAATGCTTATACCAAACCTGAGACCCTTCCTATGGCATGAGATGTGATATCCAACTCCTTGCCATTCAAATCCTGAGACTCTTCCTATAGCATGAGATGTGATATCTCTATGCTTCTAATACCAGACCTGAGACCCTTCCTATAACATGAGATGGGATATCCAACTCCTTCCCATTCCAATCCTGAGACCCTTCCGATAGCAGAGATGTGATATCTCAATGCTTATACCAAACCTGAGAACCTTCCTATGGCCTGAGATGTCATATACAACTCCTTCCCATTCCAATCCTGAGACCCTTCCTTTAGCATGAGATGTGATATCTCAATGCTTATACCAAATCTGAGACCCTTCCTATTGCATGAGATGTGATATCCAATTCCTTCCCATTCCAATCCTGAGACCCTTCCTATAGCATGAGATGTGATATCTCAATGCTTATACCAAACCTGAGAGCCTACCTATAGCATGAGATGTGATATCCAAGTCCATCCCATTCCAATCCTTAGACCCTTCCTACAGCATGCGATGTGATATCTCAATGATTCTAATACCAAACCAGAGACTCTTCCTATAACATGAGATGGGATATCCAACTCCTTCCCATTCCAATCCTGAGCCGCTTCCGATAGCAGAGATGTGATATCTCAATGCTTATACCAAACCTGAGACCCTTCCTATAACATGCGATGTGATATCCAACTCCTTCCCGTTCCAAACCTGAGACACTAACTATAGCGTATGTGATATCCAACTCCTTCCCATTCCAAACATGAGACCCTTCCTATAGCAAGAAAGTAATATCCAACTCCTACCCATTCCAATCCTGAGACCCTTCCTATAGCAAGAGATGTGATATCCAAATCCTTCCCATTCCAATCCTGAGACCCTTCCTATAACATGAGATGTGATATCCAACTCCTTCCCATTCCAACCTGAGACACTTCCGATAGCAGAGATGTGATATCTCATTGCTTATACCAAACCTGAGACCCTTCCTATGGCCTGAGATGTGATATCCAACTCCTTCCCAATCCAATCCTGAGACCCTTCCGATAGCAGAGACGTGATATCTCAATGCTTCTACCAAACCTGAGACCCTTCCTTTAGCATGAGATGTGATATCCAAATCCTTCACATTCCAATCCTGAGACCCTTCCTATAGCATGAGATGTGATATCTCAATGCTTCTAATACCAAACCTGAGATCCTTCCTATAACATGAGATGTGATATCCAATTCCTTCCCATTCCAAACCTGAGACCCTTCCTATAGCATGAGATGTGATATCTCAATGCTTATACCAAACCTGAGACCCTTCCTATAGCATGAGATCCACATGATGCCTCGCCCCCCTATTCCAATTGTTTTGGTAAACTAGGGTGCTTTTTTCTCCCCTCGCAGGATTCTCAAACTTAGGTGGCCCTGACCTATTACGCACTACTGTTTTGCTCTGCATTGTGTTAAACTAGGGTGCTTTTCTCCCCTCGCAGGATTCTCAAACTTAGGTGGCCCTGACCTATTACGCATTACTGTTTGCTCTGCATTGTGTTAAACTAGGGTGCTTTTCTCCCCTCGCAGGATTCTCATACTTAGGTGGCCCTGACCTACTACGCATTACTGTTTGATCTGCATTGTGTTAAACTAGGGTGCTTTTCTCCCCTCGCAGGATTCTCATACTTAGGTGGCCCTGACCTACTACGCATTACTGTTTGTTCTGCATTGTGTTAAACTAGGGTGCTTTTCTCCCCTCGCAGGATTCTCAAACTTAGGTGGCCCTGACCTATTACGCATTACTGTTTGCTCTGCATTGTGTTAAACTAGGGTGCTTTTCTCCCCTCGCAGGATTCTCATACTTAGGTGGCCCTGACCTACTACGCATTACTGTTTGATCTGCATTGTGTTAAACTAGGGTGCTTTTCTCCCCTCGCAGGATTCTCAAACTTAGGTGGCCCTGACCTATTACGCATTACTGTTTGCTCTGCATTGTGGTAAACTAGTGCCCTCCACTCACTTCCTGTCTGCATACTCGTGTCGTCCGCCTCCCCTCCTACTCCATGGTGCTCTCTATCTCGCCTATCTACTCTAACTGCTTCTCCATTGACTATCCTGCTCTCCTCACTAAATCCGGTAGGAAAAAGTTTAAAAAGGACATCCTGGTCTCCAACCCAGGCCTCCCTATCGCTGACACCTACACGAGCGCCTGCTCCAAGGAAACTCTCACTGACATTCTCTTCTTCGTGCCTTCACCTGACCTATGGACCCTTCACATGGTCGCTGTGCTCTCTCCTTTCTCCACCTCTCCCATTAATGGTGGCACCCGTTGGGATGTCCTCTTGGCCCCTTTCCACTCCTCTAAAGCCATCATTAATGTCTATGCTAACGGGACCGTCTTGGTCCAAGGCCCTCAGGCCAACCTTCACCTCTTTGATAGACGCTTCCCATGCCTCATCAACTTCCTCTCCGCTCCCGCTGTCCCCCCTCCTCTGTCCTCGGCTACCTTGCCTCTCCCCTCCCTCCCTGCCCCTTCTCTTGCTCCCTCTTCAACTCGTTCTCTAACACCTCTGCAGGGCGTACCTCTGATCTGTACCCCTCCCCGGAAGTTTTTCAAGGGTGGCAACCTTCTCCACATTGCCACTCTAAACTCTCGCTCTGCCATCAAGCACTCCTCTGATATCTGTCGCCTTCTTGAGGAACTGGACCTCGACGTCCTCGGTCTCACTGAGACTTGGTTCACTGCCAGCTCTGCCACCAGCTTCGACACACTCCTACCTGACGGCTACAAGATCCTCTCCGTGCCCAGGCCCAACCGTTCAGGGGGTGGTGTTGCCCTTATCTTCCCTGAGTGGATTCCTGCCACTGTCACTCCTACGCAGACCTACTCCTCTTTTGAATGTCTTGTCTGCCGACTTTCTCTCTCTCCTAGCCATTCCCTTACCGTGGCTACTATCTATCGGCCACCTGGTCAAATTTCCTCCTTCCTCTCTGAGTGGGCTGACCTCTCCTCCTCACTCCTGTCCTCAACCACCCAACTCCTCTTTCTCGGTGACTTCAACATCCACCTCGATGCCTCCTGTCCCCCCACTGGTCTCTTCCGCGAACTCTGCAACTCTCTCTCACTCTCTATTCTCCCGTCTGGTCCTACTCACTCTGCAGGGCACACTCTTGATGCTCTGATCTCTTCTGACCTTCCCCTCTCCCTCCCTCTCTCCACTCCTCTCTCCTGGAGCGATCACTTTCTCCTATCCTCCCACCTCTCCCTCCCTACCCCACAGGCAAAGCCACCCTCTTCACTGCCACCCACCTTCTCGGTCATCCGACCCATGAAGCGCGTGTCAGTTGAGGCTTTCGCTGCTACCTTCTCGCCCCCTTCTCCCCCCTCGGCTGACTCCCACCCTGACACAGCCCTCTCCATGCTCTATTCCTCTATATCTGATACTCTCGATATCCTTGCTCCCGTCATGAGAATCCGCCTGAAGCCCAAAGCCAAATGTAACTCCTGGTATGACTCGGATCTCGTCACCCTAAAACGCAAGTGCAGGGTGGCAGAGAGGAAATGGCGTGCTTCATGTACATCCTCTGACAAACTGGCCTGCCGCCTGCTCCAAAGGCAATACCGGCTCTCCGTTCTCACCAAGAAGAGAGCACTTATCCAAGCCCGCATCTCTGAGGCATCTAACAACTCGGCCGAACTCTTTAAAATCTGCAAGGAGCTGGCCAACCCTGCTGCAGTCTCTACCTCTCCTGTCCCCTCCCAGGCCCTCTGCACTGCACTGGCCTCGCACTTCATCTCAAAAACTCAGGACATCCTGTCCTCGCTCTCCTCCTCTCTCCTCCCTCCCTCTCTTCCCGGCTCTTCCTCTTGCTCTCTTGCAGCCGCCCCTCCGCCCTCCTTCTCTGCTTTTCCACCTTTTTCTGCTGATGAGGTTTCCAGACAAGTCCGATCCATGAAAGCCTCGTCTAAACAGGTTCACCCCTGTTCCTCCAAAACCATCAAGGACCACATCGACTCCCTGGCTCCTGCCCTGGCTGACTTTTGCAACCACTCATTCGCCTCTGGAGTCTTCCCATCCCCCCTCAAGCACTCCCTTGTGCACCCCCTCCTCAAGAAACCCTCTTCCGACCCCTCCTGCCCGGCCAACTATCGCCCAATCTCCATTACTCCCTTCCTGGGCAAGCTCCTGGAGAAACTGGCCATCTCCCAGCTTAACCTCCATGCTGAATATGTTGGTAATCTTCATGACCATCAATCCGGCTTCAGAGCGGCCAGAAGCACGGAAACTGCTCTCCTGAACATCCGTGAGGACCTGCTCCTGAACCTCGATTCCAACACTCCATGTGTTCTCATTCTGCTCGATCTCTCCTCTGCCTTTGACACTGTCAACCATGCCATCCTGCTCAACCGTCTCCGTGATAACCTGGGTATCACTGGTCAGGCTCTGGCATGGCTGACCTCTTTCCTTTCCGGTCGACCCTCCCAGGTCCAAATGGGCTCCTTCCTCTCTGACATCTTTTTCTCCACCTGTGGTGTCCCCCAGGGATCCAACCTCTCTCCCTGGCTTTTCAACCAGTATCTGGCACTCCTTGCCCACCGCATCGCCGCTCTCTGCCCCCACTTCCAGTGCTATGCGGACGATACCCAGCTCATTTTCAGGCTACCCTCGGCCTCCTCCTCTCCTTCCCTCATCTCCGACTGTCTGTCTGCTATCCAGGAATGGTGTGCCGCCAATGACCTCTGCCTTAACGCCAGTAAGACTGAGATTCTACTCATCGGCACACCCACTCCCTCCTTCCCTGCAGCTCTCTGGCCGGCCTCCCTTGGCCCCCTTCCTGCCCCTACCTGCAAGGCTAAAAACCTCGGGGTCATCTTCGACTCCACACTCTCCTTCTCTCCTCATATATCTGACGTCTCTAAGAAGTCACACTACCAGCTGCACCTCCTCAGAGGTATTCTTCCCTTCCTCTCCTTCCCCCAGAAGCTCACTGTCTCCCGAGCCCTGGTTCTCTCAAGGCTGGACTACTGTAACAGCCTCTATCTTAATCTGCCTGCCTCCACTCTCCGCCCTCTGCAACTTATCCAGAACAGAACTGCGAGACTTGTCCTTGGCCTCAAGCCCAGGGACCGTATCTCTCCAGGACTGAAATCTCTTCACTGGCTCCCAGTGGCTGCGAGGATTAAGTTCAAAACCCTCTGCATTGTCCACAAGGCCTTCTGGGGCTTGGGGCCTAAATACCTTCAACTCTCTCTTCCTAAATATCTTCCTTCACGAGCCCTTCGCTCATCCGTCTCCAACTCCCTCATGGTCAGCCGCTTCTCGAAGCAACGAGCTGGGGGTAGATCTCTCTCCGCAGCAGGGTCCTCCCTCTGGAACAGCCTTCCTGCCTCCCTGAAACTCGAGGAGAACCATCTCCGGTTCCGGAAGCACCTCAAAACCTTCCTCTTCGCTTCTGCCTTCTCTCTCCCTCTCCCCTGCTAAACCTGCTTAACTCCCCACTGAATTCTGCACTAAACCTGCATCTGGGCCACTCTCAGTGACCTCGGTCCAGGGCCCAGCCACTCTCCACTTGCACTGCCTCCCTGGCTCCCCCTGCACTGTGGGACTGTCACTGTATCCCTACAGCCCCCTTCCCAGCACTTGCTCTGCACTTACCTCGCACTTGCCACCAGCTGGCCCTTTTATTTATTATTTATTATTTTATTACGCTACTTACCTTGTACTGCACTTTCCCCCCCACCTCCTCCCCCTGCACTTTCTCCTTTTCCCCTTACCTCTGCACTTGCGCGATCTGAATGACACCTGGCCTAGTAGGATCGTTTGTCTGTCTTCCCCTTGTTTCCCTCCCTCCCTGCCTCGTCGCGCCTTGAAACACTTGTGTATAGGCGCGTTACAAATACCATATCATATCATATCATATCATATCCAACTGCTTCCCATTCCAATCCTGAGACCCTTCCTATAGCATGAGATGTGATATCTCAATGCTTCTAATACCAAACCTGAGATCCTTCCTCTAACATGAAATGTGATATCCAACTCCTTCCCTTTCCAAATCTAAGAGCCTTCCAACAGCATGCAATATGATATCTCAATGATTCTAATAACAAACCTGAGACCCGTCCTATAACATGAGATGGGATATCCAACTCCTTCCCATTCCAATCCTGAGACACTTCCGATAGCAGAGATGTGATATCTCAATGCTTATACCAAACCTGAGACCCTTCCTATAACATGAGATGTGATATCCAAATCCTTCCCGTTCCAAACCTGAGACCCTTCCTCTAGCATGAGATGTGATATCCAGCTCCTTCCCATTCCAATCCTGAGACACTTCCGATAGCATGAGATGTGATATCTCAATGCTTCTAATATCAAAACTGAGACCCTCCCTATAGCATGATATGTGATATCTAAGTCCTTCCCATTCCAATCCTGAGACCCTCCCTATAGCATGATATGTGATATCTAAGTCCTTCCCATTCCAATCCTGAGACCCTTCCTATAGCATGAGATATGATATCTCAATACTTCTAATACCAAACGTGAGATCCTTCCGATAACATGAGATGTGATATCCAAATCCTTCCCCTTCCAAACCTGAGACCCTCCCTTTAGCATGAGATGTGATATCCAACTCCTTCCCATTCCAATCCTGAGACCCTTCTGATAGCATGAGATGTGATATCTCAATGCTTCTAATACCAAACCTGAGATCCTTCCGATAGCATGAGATGTGATATCTCAATGCTTCTAATACCAAACCTGAGATCCTTCCTATAACATGAGATGTGATATCCAAATCCTTCCCCTTCCAAACCTGAGACCCTCCCTTTAGCATGAGATGTGATATCCAACTCCTTCCCATTCCATTCCTGAGACCCTTCTGATAGCATGAGATGTGATATCTCAATGCCTCTAATACCAAACCTGAGATCCTACCTCTAACATGAAATGTGATATCCAACTCTTTCCCCTTCCAAACCTGAGAGCCTTCCTATAGCATGAGATGTGATATCCAAGTCCTTCCCATTCCAATCCTGAGACCCTTCCTATAGCTTGAGATGTGATATCCAACTCCTTCCCATTCTAATTCTGAGACCCTTCCTATACTCTGAGACTTGATATCTCAATGCTTCTAATACCAAACCTGAGACCCGTAATATAACATGAGATGTGATATCCAAATCCTTCCCCTTCCAAACCTTAGACCCTTCCTTTATCATGAGATGTGATATCCAACTCCTTCCCATTCCAATCCTGAGACCCTTCTGATATCATGAGATGTGATATCTCAAAGCTTCTAATATCAAACTTGAGACCCTCCCTATAGCATGAGATGTGATATCCAAGTCCTTCCCATTCCAATCCTGAGACCCTTCCTATAGCATGAGATGTGATATCTCAATGCTTCTAATACCAAACCTGAGACCCTTCCTATAACATGAGATGGGAATATCCAACTCCTTCCCATTCCAATCCTGAGACCCTTCCGATAGCAGAGATGTGATATCTCAATGCTTATACCAAACCTGAGACCGTTCCTATGGCATGAGATGTGATATCCAACTCCTTGCCATTCAAATCCTGAGACCCTTCCTATAGCATGAGAAGGGATATCCAACTCCTTCCCAATCCAATCCTGAGACCCTTCCGATAGCAGAGACGTGATATCTCAATGCTTCTACCAAACCTGAGACCCTTCCTTTAGCATGAGATGTGATATCCAAATCCTTCACATTCCAATCCTGAGACCCTTCCTATAGCATGAGATGTGATATCTCAATGCTTCTAATACCAAACCTGAGATCCTTCCTATAACATGAGATGTGATATCCAATTCCTTCCCATTCCAAACCTGAGACCCTTCCTATTGGATGAGATGTGATATCCAACTCCTTCCCATTCCAACCCTGAGACCCTTCCTATAGCATGAGATGTGATGTCGCAATGCTTCTAATACCAAACCTGAGATCCTTCCTATAACATGAGATGTGATATCCAACTCCTTCCATTCCAATCCTGAGACCCGTCCTATAGCATGAGATGTGATATCTCAATGCTTATACCAAACCTGAGACCCTTCCTATAGCATGAGATGTGATATCTCAATGCTTCTAATACCAAACCTGAGATCCTTCCTCTAACATGAAATGTGATATCCAACTCCTTCCCTTTCCAAACCTAAGAGCCTATCTATAGCATGAGATGTGATATCCAAGTCCTTCCCGTTCCAATCCTTAGACCCTTCCTACAGCATGCAATATGATATCTCAATGATTCTAATAACAAACCTGAGACCTGTCCTATAGCATGAGATATGATATCCAAGTCCTTCCCATGCCAATCCTGAGACCCTTCCTATAACATGAAATGTGATATCCAACTCCTTCCCATTCCAACCTGAGACCCTTCCTATAGCATGAGATGGGATATCCAACTTCTTCCAAATCCAATACTGATACCCTTCCGATAGCATGAGATGTGATATCCCAATGCTTCTACCAAACCTGAGACCCATACTATGGCATGAGATGTGATATCAAACTCCTTCCCATTCCAATCCTGAGACCCTTCCTATAGCTTGAGGTGTGATATCCAACTCCTTCCCATTCCAATTCTGAGACCTTTCTTATACCATGAGACTTGATATCTCAATGCTTCTAATACCAAACCTGAGACCCGTCCTATAACATGAGATGTGATATCCAAATCCTTCCCCTTCCAAACCTTAGACCCTTCCTTTATCATGAGATGTGGTATCCAACTCCTTCCCATTCCAATCCTGAGACCCTTCCGATATCATGAGATTTGTTATCTCAATGCTTCTAATATCAAACTTGAGACCCTCCCTATAGTATGAGATGTGACATCCAAGTCCTTCCCATTCCAATCCTGAGACCCTTCCTATAGCATGAGATGTGATATCTCGATGCTTCTAATACCAAACCTGAGACCCTTCCTATAACATGAGATGGGATATCCAACTCCTTCCCATTCCAATCCTGAGACCCTTCCGATAGCAGAGATGTGATATCTCAATGCTTATACCAAACCTGAGACCCTTCCTGTGGCCTGAGATGTCATATACAACTCCTTCCCATTCCAATCCTGAGACCCTTCCTTTAGCATGAGATGTGATATCTCAATGCTTATACCAAATCTGAGACCCTTCCTATAGCATGAGATGTGATATCCAAATCCTTCCCATTCCAATCCTGAGACCCTTCCTATAGCATGAGATGTGATATCTCAATGCTTATACCAAACCTGAGAGCCTACCTTTAGCATGAGATGTGATATCCAAGTCCATCCCATTCCAATCCTTAGACCCTTCCTACAGCATGCGATGTGATATCTCAATGATTCTAATACCAAACCAGAGACTCTTACTATAACATGAGATGGGATATCCAACTCCTTCCCATTCCAATCCTGAGCCGCTTCCGATAGCAGAGATGTGATATCTCAATGCTTATACCAAACCTGAGACCCTTCCTATAACATGAGATGTGATATCCAACTCGTTCCCGTTCCAAACCTGAGACACTAACTATAGCATATGTGATATCCAACTCCTTCCCATTCCAAACATGAGACCCTTCCTATAGCAAGAAAGTAATATCCAACTCCTACCCATTCCAATCCTGAGACCCTTCCTATAGCAAGAGATGTGATATCCAAATCCTTCCCATTCCAATCCTGAGACCCTTCCTATAACATGAGATGTGATATCCAACTCCTTCCCATTCCAACCTGAGACACTTCCCATAGCATGAGAAGGGATATCCAACTCCTTCCCAATCCAATCCTGAGACCCTTCCGATAGCAGAGATGTGATATCTCAATGCTTATACCAAACCTGAGACCTTTCCTATGGCATGAGATGTGATATCCAACTCCTTGCCATTCAAATCCTGAGACCCTTCCTATAGCATGAGAAGGGATATCCAACTCCTTCCCAATCCAATCCTGAGACCCTTCCGATAGCAGAGACGTGATATCTCAATGCTTCTACCAAACTTGAGACCCTTCCTTTAGCATGAGATGTGATATCCAAATCCTTCACATTCCAATCCTGAGACCCTTCCTATAGCATGAGATGTGATATCTCAATGCTTCTAATACCAAACCTGAGATCCTTCCTATAACATGAGATGTGATATCCAATTCCTTCCCATTCCAAACCTGAGACCCTTCCTATTGGATGAGATGTGATATCCAACTCCTTCCCATTCCAACCCTGAGACCCTTCCTATAGCATGAGATGTGATGTCTCAATGCTTCTAATACCAAACCTGAGATCCTTCCTATAACATGAGATGTGATATCCAACTCCTTCCATTCCAATCCTGAGACCCGTCCTATAGCATGAGATGTGATATCTCAATGCTTATACCAAACCTGAGACCCTTCCTATAGCATGAGATGTGATATCCAACTACTTCCCATTCCAATCCTGAGACCCTTCCTATAGCATGAGATGTGATATCTCAATGCTTCTAATACCAAACCTGAGATCCTTCCTCTAACATGAAATGTGATATCCAACTCCTTCCCTTTCCAAACCTAAGAGCCTATCTATAGCATGAGATGTGATATCCAAGTCCTTCCCATTCCAACCCTTAGACCCTTCCTACAGTATGCAATATGATATCTCAATGATTCTAATAACAAACCTGAGACCCGTCCTATAGCATGAGATGGGATATCCAACTCCTTCCCATTCCAATCCTGAGACACTTCCAATAGCAGAGATGTGATATCTCAATGCTTATACCAAACCTGAGAGCCTACCTATAGCATGAGATGTGATATCCAAGTCCATCCCATTCCAATCCTTAGACCCTTCCTACAGCATGTGATGTGATATCTCAATGATTCTAATACCAAACCAGAGACTCTTACTATAACATGAGATGGGATATCCAACTCCTTCCCATTCCAATCCTGAGCCGCTTCCGATAGCAGAGATGTGATATCTCAATGCTTATACCAAACCTGAGACCCTTCCTATAACATGAGATGTGATATCCAACTGCTTCCCGTTCCAAACCTGAGACACTAACTATAGCATATGTGATAACCAACTCCTTCCCATTCCAAACATGAGACCCTTCCTATAGCAAGAAAGTAATATCCAACTCCTACCCATTCCAATCCTGAGACCCTTCCTATAGCAAGAGATGTGATATCCAAATCCTTCCCATTCCAATCCTGAGACCCTTCCTATAACATGAGATGTGATATCCAACTCCTTCCGATTCCAACCTGAGACACTTCCTATAGCATGAGAAGGGATATCCAACTCCTTCCCAATCCAATCCTGAGACCCTTCCGATAGCAGAGATGTGATATCTCAATGCTTATACCAAACCTGAGACCTTTCCTATGGCATGAGATGTGATGTCCAACTCCTTGCCATTCAAATCCTGAGACCCTTCCTATAGCATGAGAAGGGATATCCAACTCCTTCCCAATCCAATCCTGAGACCCTTCCGATAGCAGAGACGTGATATCTCAATGCTTCTACCAAACCTGAGACCCTTCCTTTAGCATGAGATGTGATATCCAAATCCTTCACATTCCAATCCTGAGACCCTTCCTATAGCATGAGATGTGATATCTCAATGCTTCTAATACCAAACCTGAGATCCTTCCTATAACATGAGATGTGATATCCAATTCCTTCCCATTCCAAACCTGAGACCCTTCCTATTGGATGAGATGTGATATCCAACTCCTTCCCATTCCAACCCTGAGACCCTTCCTATAGCATGAGATGTGATGTCTCAATGCTTCTAATATCAAACCTGAGATCCTTCCTATAACATGAGATGTGATATCCAACTCCTTCCATTCCAATCCTGAGACCCGTCCTATAGCATGAGATGTGATATCTCAATGCTTATACCAAACCTGAGACCCTTCCTATAGCATGAGATGTGATATCCAACTACTTCCCATTCCAATCCTGAGACCCTTCCTATAGCATGAGATGTGATATCTCAATGCTTCTAATACCAAACCTGAGATCCTTCCTCTAACATGAAATGTGATATCCAACTCCTTCCCTTTCCAAACCTAAGAGCCTATCTATAGCATGAGATGTGATATCCAAGACCTTCCCATTCCAACCCTTAGACCCTTCCTACAGCATGCAATATGATACTCAATGATTCTAATAACAAACCTGAGACCCGTCCTATAACATGAGATGGGATATCCAACTCCTTCCCATTCCAATCCTGAGACACTTCCGATAGCAGAGATGTGATATCTCAATGCTTATACCAAACCTGAGACCCCTCCTATAACATGAGATGTGATATCCAAATCCTTCCCGTTCCAAACCTGAGAACCTTCCTTTAGCATGAGATGTGATATCCAGCTCCTTCCCATTCCAATCCTGAGACACTTCCGATAGCATGAGATGTGATATCTCAATGCTTCTAATATCAAAACTGAGACCCTCCCTATAGCATGATATGTGATATCTAAGTCCTTCCCATTCCAATCCTGAGACACTCCCTATAGCATGAGATGTGATATCCAACTCTTTCCCATTCCAATCCTGAGACCCTTCCTATAGCATGAGATATGATATCTCAATACTTTTAATACCAAACCTGAGATCCTTCCGATGGCATGAGATGTGATATCTCAATGCTTCTAATACCAAACCTGAGATCCTTCCTATAACATGAGATGTGATATCCAAATCCTTCCCCTTCCAAACCTGAGACCCTCCCTTTAGCATGAGATGTGATATCCAACTCCTTCCCATTCCATTCCTGAGACCCTTCTGATAGCATGAGATGTGATATCTCAATGCCTCTAATACCAAACCTGAGATCCTACCTCTAACATGAAATGTGATATCCAACTCTTTCCCCTTCCAAACCTGAGAGCCTTCCTATAGCATGAGATGTGATATCCAAGTCCTTCCCATTCCAATCCTGAGACCCTTCCTATAGCTTGAGATGTGATATCCAACTCCTTCCCATTCCAATTCTGAGACCCTTCCTATACTCTGAGACTTGATATCTCAATGCTTCTAATACCAAACCTGAGACCCGTAATATAACATGAGATGTGATATCCAAATCCTTCCCCTTCCAAACCTTAGACCCTTCCTTTATCATGAGATGTGATATCCAACTCCTTCCCATTCCAATCCTGAGAAACTTCCGATATCATGAGATGTGATATCTCAAAGCTTCTAATATGAAACTTGAGACCCTCCCTATAGCATGAGATGTGATATCCAAGTCCTTCCCATTCCAATCCTGAGACCCTTCCTATAGCATGAGATGTGATATCTCAATGCTTCTAATACCAAACCTGAGACCCTTCCTATAACATGAGATGGGAATATCCAACTCCTTCCCATTCCAATCCTGAGACCCTTCCAATAGCAGAGATGTGATATCTCAATGCTTATACCAAACCTGAGACCCTTCCTATGGCATGAGATGTGATATCCAACTCCTTGCCATTCAAATCCTGAGACCCTTCCTATAGCATGAGAAGGGATATCCAACTCCTTCCCAATCCAATCCTGAGACCCTTCCAATAGCAGAGACGTGATATCTCAATGCTTCTACCAAACCTGAGACCCTTCCTTTAGCATGAGATGTGATATCCAAATCCTTCACATTCCAATCCTGAGACCCTTCCTATAGCATGAGATGTGATATCTCAATGCTTCTAATACCAAACCTGAGATCCTTCCTATAACATGAGATGTGATATCCAATTCCTTCCCATTCCAAACCTGAGACCCTTCCTATTGGATGAGATGTGATATCCAACTCCTTCCCATTCCAACCCTGAGACCCTTCCTATAGCATGAGATGTGATGTCTCAATGCTTCTAATACCAAACCTGAGATCCTTCCTATAACATGAGATGTGATATCCAACTCCTTCCATTCCAATCCTGAGACCCGTCCTATAGCATGAGATGTGATATCTCAATGCTTATACCAAACCTGAGACCCTTCCTATAGCATGAGATGTGATATCCAACTACTTCCCATTCCAATCCTGAGACCCTTCCTTTAGCATGAGATGTGATATCTCAATGCTTCTAATACCAAACCTGAGATCCTTCCTCTAACATGAAATGTGATATCCAAGTCCTTCCCATTCCAATCCTGAGACCCTTCCTATAACATGATATGTGATATCCAACTCCTTCCCATTCCAACCTGAGACCCTTCCTATAGCATGAGATGGGATATCCAACTTCTTCCAAATCCAATACTGATACCCTTCCGATAGCATGAGATGTGATATCCCAATGCTTCTACCAAACCTGAGACCCATACTATGGCATGAGATGTGATATCAAACTCCTTCCCATTCCAATCCTGAGACCCTTCCTATAGCTTGAGGTGTGATATCCAACTCCTTCCCATTCCAATTCTGAGACCCTTCTTATACCATGAGACTTGATATCTCAATGCTTCTAATACCAAACCTGAGACCCGTCCTATAACATGAGATGTGATATCCAAATCCTTCCCCTTCCAAACCTTAGACCCTTCCTTTATCATGAGATGTGATATCCAACTCCTTCCCATTCCAATCCTGAGACCCTTCCGATATCATGAGATTTGTTATCTCAATGCTTCTAATATCAAACTTGAGACCCTCCCTATAGCATGAGATGTGACATCCAAGTCCTTCCCATTCCAATCCTGAGACCCTTCCTATAGCATGAGATGTGATATCTCTATGCTTCTAATACCAAACCTGAGACCCTTCCTATAACATGAGATGGGATATCCAACTCCTTCCCATTACAATCCTGAGACCCTTCCGATAGCAGAGATGTGATATCTCAATGCTTATACCAAACCTGAGAACCTTCCTATGGCCTGAGATGTCATATACAACTCCTTCCCATTCCAATCCTGAGACCCTTCCTTTAGCATGAGATGTGATATCTCAATGCTTATACCAAATCTGAGACCCTTCCTATAGCATGAGATGTGATATCCAATTCCTTCCCATTCCAATCCTGAGACCCTTCCTATAGCATGAGATGTGATATCTCAATGCTTATACCAAACCTGAGAGCCTACCTATAGCATGAGATGTGATATCCAAGTCCATCCCATTCCAATCCTTAGACCCTTCCTACAGCATGCGATGTGATATCTCAATGATTCTAATACCAAACCAGAGACTCTTCCTATAACATGAGATGGGATATCCAACTCCTTCCCATTCCAATCCTGAGCCGCTTCCAATAGCAGAGATGTGATATCTCAATGCTTATACCAAACCTGAGACCCTTCCTATAACATGAGATGTGATATCCAACTCCTTCCCGTTCCAAACCTGAGACACTAACTATAGCATATGTGATATCCAACTCCTTCCCATTCCAAACATGAGACCCTTCCTATAGCAAGAAAGTAATATCCAACTCCTACCCATTCCAATCCTGAGACCCTTCCTATAGCAAGAGATGTGATATCCAAATCCTTCCCATTCCAATCCTGAGACCCTTCCTATAACATGAGATGTGATATCCAACTCCTTGCCATTCCAACCTGAGACACTTCCTATAGCATGAGAAGGGATATCCAACTCCTTCCTAATCCAATCCTGAGACCCTTCCGATAGCAGAGATGTGATATCTCAATGCTTATACCAAACCTGAGACCCTTCCTATGGCATGAGATGTGATATCCAACTCCTTGCCATTCAAATCCTGAGACTCTTCCTATAGCATGAGATGTGATATCTCTATGCTTCTAATACCAGACCTGAGACCCTTCCTATAACATGAGATGGGATATCCAACTCCTTCCCATTCCAATCCTGAGACCCTTCCGATAGCAGAGATGTGATATCTCAATGCTTATACCAAACCTGAGAACCTTCCTATGGCCTGAGATGTCATATACAACTCCTTCCCATTCCAATCCTGAGACCCTTCCTTTAGCATGAGATGTGATATCTCAATGCTTATACCAAATCTGAGACCCTTCCTATTGCATGAGATGTGATATCCAATTCCTTCCCATTCCAATCCTGAGACCCTTCCTATAGCATGAGATGTGATATCTCAATGCTTATACCAAACCTGAGAGCCTACCTATAGCATGAGATGTGATATCCAAGTCCATCCCATTCCAATCCTTAGACCCTTCCTACAGCATGCGATGTGATATCTCAATGATTCTAATACCAAACCAGAGACTCTTCCTATAACATGAGATGGGATATCCAACTCCTTCCCATTCCAATCCTGAGCCGCTTCCGATAGCAGAGATGTGATATCTCAATGCTTATACCAAACCTGAGACCCTTCCTATAACATGCGATGTGATATCCAACTCCTTCCCGTTCCAAACCTGAGACACTAACTATAGCGTATGTGATATCCAACTCCTTCCCATTCCAAACATGAGACCCTTCCTATAGCAAGAAAGTAATATCCAACTCCTACCCATTCCAATCCTGAGACCCTTCCTATAGCAAGAGATGTGATATCCAAATCCTTCCCATTCCAATCCTGAGACCCTTCCTATAACATGAGATGTGATATCCAACTCCTTCCCATTCCAACCTGAGACACTTCCTATAGCATGAGAAGGGATATCCAACTCCTTCCCAATCCAATCCTGAGACCCTTCCGATAGCAGAGATGTGATATCTCATTGCTTATACCAAACCTGAGACCCTTCCTATGGCCTGAGATGTGATATCCAACTCCTTCCCAATCCAATCCTGAGACCCTTCCGATAGCAGAGACGTGATATCTCAATGCTTCTACCAAACCTGAGACCCTTCCTTTAGCATGAGATGTGATATCCAAATCCTTCACATTCCAATCCTGAGACCCTTCCTATAGCATGAGATGTGATATCTCAATGCTTCTAATACCAAACCTGAGATCCTTCCTATAACATGAGATGTGATATCCAATTCCTTCCCATTCCAAACCTGAGACCCTTCCTATAGCATGAGATGTGATATCTCAATGCTTATACCAAACCTGAGACCCTTCCTATAGCATGAGATCCACATGATGCCTCGCCCCCCTATTCCAATTGTTTTGGTAAACTAGGGTGCTTTTTTCTCCCCTCGCAGGATTCTCAAACTTAGGTGGCCCTGACCTATTACGCACTACTGTTTTGCTCTGCATTGTGTTAAACTAGGGTGCTTTTCTCCCCTCGCAGGATTCTCAAACTTAGGTGGCCCTGACCTATTACGCATTACTGTTTGCTCTGCATTGTGTTAAACTAGGGTGCTTTTCTCCCCTCGCAGGATTCTCATACTTAGGTGGCCCTGACCTACTACGCATTACTGTTTGATCTGCATTGTGTTAAACTAGGGTGCTTTTCTCCCCTCGCAGGATTCTCATACTTAGGTGGCCCTGACCTACTACGCATTACTGTTTGTTCTGCATTGTGTTAAACTAGGGTGCTTTTCTCCCCTCGCAGGATTCTCAAACTTAGGTGGCCCTGACCTATTACGCATTACTGTTTGCTCTGCATTGTGTTAAACTAGGGTGCTTTTCTCCCCTCGCAGGATTCTCATACTTAGGTGGCCCTGACCTACTACGCATTACTGTTTGATCTGCATTGTGTTAAACTAGGGTGCTTTTCTCCCCTCGCAGGATTCTCAAACTTAGGTGGCCCTGACCTATTACGCATTACTGTTTGCTCTGCATTGTGGTAAACTAGTGCCCTCCACTCACTTCCTGTCTGCATACTCGTGTCGTCCGCCTCCCCTCCTACTCCATGGTGCTCTCTATCTCGCCTATCTACTCTAACTGCTTCTCCATTGACTATCCTGCTCTCCTCACTAAATCCGGTAGGAAAAAGTTTAAAAAGGACATCCTGGTCTCCAACCCAGGCCTCCCTATCGCTGACACCTACACGAGCGCCTGCTCCAAGGAAACTCTCACTGACATTCTCTTCTTCGTGCCTTCACCTGACCTATGGACCCTTCACATGGTCGCTGTGCTCTCTCCTTTCTCCACCTCTCCCATTAATGGTGGCACCCGTTGGGATGTCCTCTTGGCCCCTTTCCACTCCTCTAAAGCCATCATTAATGTCTATGCTAACGGGACCGTCTTGGTCCAAGGCCCTCAGGCCAACCTTCACCTCTTTGATAGACGCTTCCCATGCCTCATCAACTTCCTCTCCGCTCCCGCTGTCCCCCCTCCTCTGTCCTCGGCTACCTTGCCTCTCCCCTCCCTCCCTGCCCCTTCTCTTGCTCCCTCTTCAACTCGTTCTCTAACACCTCTGCAGGGCGTACCTCTGATCTGTACCCCTCCCCGGAAGTTTTTCAAGGGTGGCAACCTTCTCCACATTGCCACTCTAAACTCTCGCTCTGCCATCAAGCACTCCTCTGATATCTGTCGCCTTCTTGAGGAACTGGACCTCGACGTCCTCGGTCTCACTGAGACTTGGTTCACTGCCAGCTCTGCCACCAGCTTCGACACACTCCTACCTGACGGCTACAAGATCCTCTCCGTGCCCAGGCCCAACCGTTCAGGGGGTGGTGTTGCCCTTATCTTCCCTGAGTGGATTCCTGCCACTGTCACTCCTACGCAGACCTACTCCTCTTTTGAATGTCTTGTCTGCCGACTTTCTCTCTCTCCTAGCCATTCCCTTACCGTGGCTACTATCTATCGGCCACCTGGTCAAATTTCCTCCTTCCTCTCTGAGTGGGCTGACCTCTCCTCCTCACTCCTGTCCTCAACCACCCAACTCCTCTTTCTCGGTGACTTCAACATCCACCTCGATGCCTCCTGTCCCCCCACTGGTCTCTTCCGCGAACTCTGCAACTCTCTCTCACTCTCTATTCTCCCGTCTGGTCCTACTCACTCTGCAGGGCACACTCTTGATGCTCTGATCTCTTCTGACCTTCCCCTCTCCCTCCCTCTCTCCACTCCTCTCTCCTGGAGCGATCACTTTCTCCTATCCTCCCACCTCTCCCTCCCTACCCCACAGGCAAAGCCACCCTCTTCACTGCCACCCACCTTCTCGGTCATCCGACCCATGAAGCGCGTGTCAGTTGAGGCTTTCGCTGCTACCTTCTCGCCCCCTTCTCCCCCCTCGGCTGACTCCCACCCTGACACAGCCCTCTCCATGCTCTATTCCTCTATATCTGATACTCTCGATATCCTTGCTCCCGTCATGAGAATCCGCCTGAAGCCCAAAGCCAAATGTAACTCCTGGTATGACTCGGATCTCGTCACCCTAAAACGCAAGTGCAGGGTGGCAGAGAGGAAATGGCGTGCTTCATGTACATCCTCTGACAAACTGGCCTGCCGCCTGCTCCAAAGGCAATACCGGCTCTCCGTTCTCACCAAGAAGAGAGCACTTATCCAAGCCCGCATCTCTGAGGCATCTAACAACTCGGCCGAACTCTTTAAAATCTGCAAGGAGCTGGCCAACCCTGCTGCAGTCTCTACCTCTCCTGTCCCCTCCCAGGCCCTCTGCACTGCACTGGCCTCGCACTTCATCTCAAAAACTCAGGACATCCTGTCCTCGCTCTCCTCCTCTCTCCTCCCTCCCTCTCTTCCCGGCTCTTCCTCTTGCTCTCTTGCAGCCGCCCCTCCGCCCTCCTTCTCTGCTTTTCCACCTTTTTCTGCTGATGAGGTTTCCAGACAAGTCCGATCCATGAAAGCCTCGTCTAAACAGGTTCACCCCTGTTCCTCCAAAACCATCAAGGACCACATCGACTCCCTGGCTCCTGCCCTGGCTGACTTTTGCAACCACTCATTCGCCTCTGGAGTCTTCCCATCCCCCCTCAAGCACTCCCTTGTGCACCCCCTCCTCAAGAAACCCTCTTCCGACCCCTCCTGCCCGGCCAACTATCGCCCAATCTCCATTACTCCCTTCCTGGGCAAGCTCCTGGAGAAACTGGCCATCTCCCAGCTTAACCTCCATGCTGAATATGTTGGTAATCTTCATGACCATCAATCCGGCTTCAGAGCGGCCAGAAGCACGGAAACTGCTCTCCTGAACATCCGTGAGGACCTGCTCCTGAACCTCGATTCCAACACTCCATGTGTTCTCATTCTGCTCGATCTCTCCTCTGCCTTTGACACTGTCAACCATGCCATCCTGCTCAACCGTCTCCGTGATAACCTGGGTATCACTGGTCAGGCTCTGGCATGGCTGACCTCTTTCCTTTCCGGTCGACCCTCCCAGGTCCAAATGGGCTCCTTCCTCTCTGACATCTTTTTCTCCACCTGTGGTGTCCCCCAGGGATCCAACCTCTCTCCCTGGCTTTTCAACCAGTATCTGGCACTCCTTGCCCACCGCATCGCCGCTCTCTGCCCCCACTTCCAGTGCTATGCGGACGATACCCAGCTCATTTTCAGGCTACCCTCGGCCTCCTCCTCTCCTTCCCTCATCTCCGACTGTCTGTCTGCTATCCAGGAATGGTGTGCCGCCAATGACCTCTGCCTTAACGCCAGTAAGACTGAGATTCTACTCATCGGCACACCCACTCCCTCCTTCCCTGCAGCTCTCTGGCCGGCCTCCCTTGGCCCCCTTCCTGCCCCTACCTGCAAGGCTAAAAACCTCGGGGTCATCTTCGACTCCACACTCTCCTTCTCTCCTCATATATCTGACGTCTCTAAGAAGTCACACTACCAGCTGCACCTCCTCAGAGGTATTCTTCCCTTCCTCTCCTTCCCCCAGAAGCTCACTGTCTCCCGAGCCCTGGTTCTCTCAAGGCTGGACTACTGTAACAGCCTCTATCTTAATCTGCCTGCCTCCACTCTCCGCCCTCTGCAACTTATCCAGAACAGAACTGCGAGACTTGTCCTTGGCCTCAAGCCCAGGGACCGTATCTCTCCAGGACTGAAATCTCTTCACTGGCTCCCAGTGGCTGCGAGGATTAAGTTCAAAACCCTCTGCATTGTCCACAAGGCCTTCTGGGGCTTGGGGCCTAAATACCTTCAACTCTCTCTTCCTAAATATCTTCCTTCACGAGCCCTTCGCTCATCCGTCTCCAACTCCCTCATGGTCAGCCGCTTCTCGAAGCAACGAGCTGGGGGTAGATCTCTCTCCGCAGCAGGGTCCTCCCTCTGGAACAGCCTTCCTGCCTCCCTGAAACTCGAGGAGAACCATCTCCGGTTCCGGAAGCACCTCAAAACCTTCCTCTTCGCTTCTGCCTTCTCTCTCCCTCTCCCCTGCTAAACCTGCTTAACTCCCCACTGAATTCTGCACTAAACCTGCATCTGGGCCACTCTCAGTGACCTCGGTCCAGGGCCCAGCCACTCTCCACTTGCACTGCCTCCCTGGCTCCCCCTGCACTGTGGGACTGTCACTGTATCCCTACAGCCCCCTTCCCAGCACTTGCTCTGCACTTACCTCGCACTTGCCACCAGCTGGCCCTTTTATTTATTATTTATTATTTTATTACGCTACTTACCTTGTACTGCACTTTCCCCCCCACCTCCTCCCCCTGCACTTTCTCCTTTTCCCCTTACCTCTGCACTTGCGCGATCTGAATGACACCTGGCCTAGTAGGATCGTTTGTCTGTCTTCCCCTTGTTTCCCTCCCTCCCTGCCTCGTCGCGCCTTGAAACACTTGTGTATAGGCGCGTTACAAATACCATATCATATCATATCATATCATATCCAACTGCTTCCCATTCCAATCCTGAGACCCTTCCTATAGCATGAGATGTGATATCTCAATGCTTCTAATACCAAACCTGAGATCCTTCCTCTAACATGAAATGTGATATCCAACTCCTTCCCTTTCCAAATCTAAGAGCCTTCCAACAGCATGCAATATGATATCTCAATGATTCTAATAACAAACCTGAGACCCGTCCTATAACATGAGATGGGATATCCAACTCCTTCCCATTCCAATCCTGAGACACTTCCGATAGCAGAGATGTGATATCTCAATGCTTATACCAAACCTGAGACCCTTCCTATAACATGAGATGTGATATCCAAATCCTTCCCGTTCCAAACCTGAGACCCTTCCTTTAGCATGAGATGTGATATCCAGCACCTTCCCATTCCAATCCTGAGACACTTCCGATAGCATGAGATGTGATATCTCAATGCTTCTAATATCAAAACTGAGACCCTCCCTATAGCATGATATGTGATATCTAAGTCCTTCCCATTCCAATCCTGAGACCCTCCCTATAGCATGAGATGTGATATCCAACTCCTTCCCATTCCAATCCTGAGACCCTTCCTATAGCATGAGATATGATATCTCAATACTTCTAATACCAAACGTGAGACTCTTCCGATAACATGAGATGTGATATCCAAATCCTTCCCCTTCCAAACCTGAGACCCTCCCTTTAGCATGAGATGTGATATCCAACTCCTTCCTATTCCAATCCTGAAACTCTTCTGATAGCATGAGATGTGATATCTCAATGCTTCTAATACCAAACCTGAGATCCTTCCGATAGCATGAGATGTGATATCTCAATGCTTCTAATACCAAACCTGAGATCCTTCCTATAACATGAGATGTGATATCCAAATCCTTCCCCTTCCAAACCTGAGACCCTCCCTTTAGCATGAGATGTGATATCCAACTCCTTCCCATTCCATTCCTGAGACCCTTCTGATAGCATGAGATGTGATATCTCAATGCCTCTAATACCAAACCTGAGATCCTACCTCTAACATGAAATGTGATATCCAACTCTTTCCCCTTCCAAACCTGAGAGCCTTCCTATAGCATGAGATGTGATATCCAAGTCCTTCCCATTCCAATCCTGAGACCCTTCCTATAGCTTGAGATCTGATATCCAACTCCTTCCCATTCCAATTCTGAGACCCTTCCTATACTATGAGACTTGATATCTCAATACTTCTAATACCAAACGTGAGACCCGTAATATAACATGAGATGTGATATCCAAATCCTTCCCCTTCCAAACCTTAGACCCTTCCTTTATCATGAGATGTGATATCCAACTCCTTCCCATTCCAATCCTGAGACCCTTCCGATATCATGAGATGTGATAGCTCAAAGCTTCTAATATCAAACTTGAGACCCTCCCTATAGCATGAGATGTGATATCCAAGTCCTTCCCATTCCAATCCTGAGACCCTTCCTATAGCATGAGATGTGATATCTCAATGCTTCTAATACCAAACCTGAGACCCTTCCTATAACATGAGATGGGAATATCCAACTCCTTCCCATTCCAATCCTGAGACCCTTCCGATAGCAGAGATGTGATATCTCAATGCTTATACCAAACCTGAGATCCTTCCTATAACATGAGATGTGATATCCAACTCCTTCCCATTCCAATCCTGAGACACTTCCTATAGCATGGGATGTGATATCTCACTGCTTATACCAAACCTGAGACCCTTCCCATAGCATGAGATGTGATATCCAACTCCTTCCCATTCCAATCCTCAGACCCTTCCTATAGCATGAGATGTGATATCTCAATGCTTCTAATATCAAACTTGAGACCCTACCTATAGCATGAGATGTGATATCCAAGTCCTTCCCATTCCAATCCCGAGACACTTCCTATATCATGAGATGTGATACCCAACTCCTTCCCATTCCAATCCTGAGACCCTTCCTATAGCATGAGATATGATATCTCAATACTTCTAATACCAAACGTGAGATCCTTCCGATAACACGAGATGTGATATCCAAATCCTTCCCCTTCCAAACCTGAGACCCTCCCTTTAGCATGAGATGTGATATCCAACTCCTTCCCATTCCAATCCTGAGACCCTTCTGATAGCATGAGATGTGATATCTCAATGCTTCTAATACCAAACCTGAGATCCTTCCGATAGCATGAGATGTGATATCTCAATGCTTCTAATATCAAACCTGAGATCCTTCCTATAACATGAGATGTGATATCCAAATCCTTCCCCTTCCAAACCTGAGACCCTCCCTTTAGCATGAGATGTGATATCCAACTCCTTCCCATTCCATTCCTGAGACCCTTCTGATAGCATGAGATGTGATATCTCAATGCCTCTAATACCAAACCTGAGATCCTACCTCTAACATGAAATGTGATATCCAACTCTTTCCCCTTCCAAACCTGAGAGCCTTCCTATAGCATGAGATGTGATATCCAAGTCCTTCCCATTCCAATCCTGAGACCCTTCCTATAGCTTGAGATGTGATATCCAACTCCTTCCCATTCCAATTCTGAGACCCTTCCTATACTCTGAGACTTGATATCTCAATGCTTCTAATACCAAACCTGAGACCCGTAATATAACATGAGATGTGATATCCAAATCCTTCCCCTTCCAAACCTTAGACCCTTCCTTTATCATGAGATGTGATATCCAACTCCTTCCCATTCCAATCCTGAGACCCTTCCGATATCATGAGATGTGATATCTCAAAGCTTCTAATATCAAACTTGAGACCCTCCCTATAGCATGAGATGTGATATCCAAGTCCTTCCCATTCCAATCCTGAGACCCTTCCTATAGCATGAGATGTGATATCTCAATGCTTCTAATACCAAACCTGAGACCCTTCCTATAACATGAGATGGGAATATCCAACTCCTTCCCATTCCAATCCTGAGACCCTTCCGATAGCAGAGATGTGATATCTCAATGCTTATCCCAAACCTGAGACCCTTCGTATGGCATGAGATGTGATATCCAACTCCTTGCCATTCAAATCCTGAGACCCTTCCTATAGCATGAGAAGGGGTATCCAACTCCTTCCCAATCCAATCCTGAGACCCTTCCGATAGCAGAGACGTGATATCTCAATGCTTCTACCAAACCTGAGACCCTTCCTTTAGCATGAGATGTGATATCCAAATCCTTCACATTCCAATCCTGAGACCCTTCCTATAGCATGAGATGTGATATCTCAATGCTTCTAATACCAAACCTGAGATCCTTCCTATAACATGAGATGTGATATCCAATTCCTTCCCATTCCAAACCTGAGACCCTTCCTATTGGATGAGTTGTGATATCCAACTCCTTCCCATTCCAACCCTGAGACCCTTCCTATAGCATGAGATGTGATGTCTCAATGCTTCTAATACCAAACCTGAGATCCTTCCTATAACATGAGATGTGATATCCAACTCCTTCCATTCCAATCCTGAGACCCGTCCTATAGCATGAGATGTGATATCTCAATGCTTATACCAAACCTGAGACCCTTCCTATAGCATGAGATGTGATATCCAACTACTTCCCATTCCAATCCTGAGACCCTTCCTATAGCATGAGATGTGATATCTCAATGCTTCTAATACCAAACCTGAGATCCTTCCTCTAACATGAAATGTGATATCCAACTCCTTCCCTTTCCAAACCTAAGAGCCTATATATAGCATGAGATGTGATATCCAGGTCCTTCCCATTCCAATCCTTAGACCCTTCCTACAGCATGCAATATGATATCTCAATGATTCTAATAACAAACCTGAGACCCGTCCTATAGCATGAGATATGATATCCAAGTCCTTCCCATTCCAATCCTGCGACCCTTCCTATAACATGAAATGTGATATCCAACTCCTTCCCATTCCAACCTGAGACCCTTCCTATAGCATGAGATGGGATATCCAACTTCTTCCAAATCCAATACTGATACCCTTCCGATAGCATGAGATGTGATATCCCAATGCTTCTACCAAACCTGAGACCCATACTATGGCATGAGATGTGATATCAAACTCCTTCCCATTCCAATCCTGAGACCCTTCCTATAGCATGAGATGGGATATCCAACTTCTTCCAAATCCAATACTGATACCCTTCCGATAGCATGAGATGTGATATCCCAATGCTTCTACCAAACCTGAGACCCATACTATGGCATGAGATGTGATATCAAACTCCTTCCCATTCCAATCCTGAGACCCATCCTATAGCTTGAGGTGTGATATCCAACTCCTTCCCATTCCAATTCTGAGACCCTTCTTATACCATGAGACTTGATATCTCAATGCTTCTAATACCAAACCTGAGACCCGTCCTATAACATGAGATGTGATATCCAAATCCTTCCCCTTCCAAACCTTAGACCCTTCCTTTATCATGAGATGTGATATCCAACTCCTTCCCATTCCAATCCTGAGACCATTCCGATATCATGAGATTTGTTATCTCAATGCTTCTAATATCAAACTTGAGACCCTCCCTATAGCATGAGATGTGACATCCAAGTCCTTCCCATTCCAATCCTGAGACCCTTCCTATAGCATGAGATGTGATATCTCTATGCTTCTAATACCAAACCTGAGACCCTTCCTATAACATGAGATGGGATATCCAACTCCTTCCCATTCCAATCCTGAGACCTTTCCGATAGCAGAGATGTGATATCTCAATGCTTATACCAAACCTGAGAACCTTCCTATGGCCTGAGATGTCATATACAACTCCTTCCCATTCCAATCCTGAGACCCTTCCTTTAGCATGAGATGTGATATCTCAATGCTTATACCAAATCTGAGACCCTTCCTATAGCATGAGATGTGATATCCAATTCCTTCCCATTCCAATCCTGAGACCCTTCCTATAGCATGAGATGTGATATCTCAATGCTTATACCAAACCTGAGAGCCTACCTATAGCATGAGATGTGATATCCAAGTCCATCCCATTCCAATCCTTAGACCCTTCCTACAGCATGCGATGTGATATCTCAATGATTCTAATACCAAACCAGAGACTGTTCCTATAACATTAGATGGGATATCCAACTCCTTCCCATTCCAATCCTGAGCCGCTTCCGATAGCAGAGATGTGATATCTCAATGCTTATACCAAACCTGAGACCCTTCCTATAACATGAAATGTGATATCCAACTCCTTCCCGTTCCAAACCTGAGACCCTTCCTTTAGCATGAGATGTGATATCCAGCTCCTTCCCATTCCAATCCTGAGACACTTCCGATAGCATGAGATGTGATATCTCAATGCTTCTAATATCAAAACTGAGACCCTCCCTATAGCATGATATGTGATATCTAAGTCCTTCCCATTCCAATCCTGAGACACTCCCTATAGCATGAGATGTGATATCCAACTCTTTCCCATTCCAATCCTGAGACCCTTCCTATAGCATGAGATATGATATCTCAATACTTCTAATACCAAACGTGAGATCCTTCCGATAACATGAGATGTGATATCCAAATCCTTCCCCTTCCAAACCTGAGACCCTCCCTTTAGCATGAGATGTGATATCCAACTCCTTCCCCTTCCAATCCTGAGACCCTTCTGATAGCATGAGATGTGATATCTCAATGCTTCTAATACCAAACCTGAGATCCTTCCGATAGCATGAGATGTGATATCTCAATGCTTCTAATACCAAACCTGAGATCCTTCCTATAACATGAGATGTGATATCCAAATCCTTCCCCTTCCAAACCTGAGACCCTCCCTTTAGCATGAGATGTTATATCCAACTCCTTCCCATTCCATTCCTGAGACCCTTCTGATAGCATGAGATGTGATATCTCAATGCCTCTAATACCAAACCTGAGATCCTACCTCTAACATGAAATGTGATATCCAACTCTTTCCCCTTCCAAACCTGAGAGCCTTCCTATAGCATGAGATGTGATATCCAAGTCCTTCCCATTCCAATCCTGAGACCCTTCCTATAGCTTGAGATGTGATATCCAACTCCTTCCCATTCCAATTCTGAGACCCTTCCTATACTCTGAGACTTGATATCTCAATGCTTCTAATACCAAATCTGAGACACGTAATATAACATGAGATGTGATATCCAAATCCTTACCCTTCCAAACCTTAGACCCTTCCTTTATCATGAGATGTGATATCCAACTCCTTCCCATTCCAATCCTGAGACCCTTCCGATATCATGAGATGTGATATCTCAAAGCTTCTAATATGAAACTTGAGACCCTCCCTATAGCATGAGATGTGATATCCAAGTCCTTCCCATTCCAATCCTGAGACCCTTCCTATAGCATGAGATGTGATATCTCAATGCTTCTAATACCAAACCTGAGACCCTTCCTATAACATGAGATGGGAATATCCAACTCCTTCCCATTCCAATCCTGAGACCCTTCCGATAGCATGAGATGTGATATCTCAATGCTTATACCAAACCTGAGAACCTTCCTATGGCCTGAGATGTCATATACAACTCCTTCCCATTCCAATCCTGAGACCCTTCCTTTAGCATGAGATGTGATATCTCAATGCTTATACCAAATCTGAGACCCTTCCTATAGCATGAGATGTGATATCCAATTCCTTCCCATTCCAATCCTGAGACCCTTCCTATAGCATGAGATGTGATATCTCAATGCTTATACCAAACCTGAGAGCCTACCTATAGCATGAGATGTGATATCCAAGTCCATCCCATTCCAATCCTTAGACCCTTCCTACAGCATGCGATGTGATATCTCAATGATTCTAATACCAAACCTGAGACCCTTCCTATAACATGAGATGTGATATCCAACTCCTTCCCGTTCCAAACCTGAGACACTAACTATAGCATATGTGATATCCAACTCCTTCCCATTCCAAACATGAGACCCTTCCTATAGCAAGAAAGTAATATCCAACTCCTACCCATTCCAATCCTGAGACCCTTCCTATCGCAAGAGATGTGATATCCAAATCCTTCCCATTCCAATCCTGAGACCCTTCCTATAACATGAGATGTGATATCCAACTCCTTCCCATTCCAACCTGAGACACTTCCTATAGCATGAGAAGGGATATCCAACTCCTTCCCAATCCAATCCTGAGACCCTTCCGATAGCAGAGATGTGATATCTCAATGCTTATACCAAACCTGAGACCCTTCCTATGGCATGAGATGTGATATCCAACTCCTTCCCAATCCAATCCTGAGACCCTTCCGATAGTAGAGACGTGATATCTCAATGCTTCTACCAAACCTGAGACCCTTCCTTTAGCATGAGATGTGATATCCAAATCCTTCACATTCCAATCCTGAGACCCTTCCTATAGCATGAGATGTGATATCTCAATGCTTCTAATACCAAACCTGAGATCCTTCCTATAACATGAGATGTGATATCCAATTCCTTCCCATTCCAAACCTGAGACCCTTCCTATTGGATGAGATGTGATATCCAACTCCTTCCCATTCCAACCCTGAGACCCTTCCTATAGCATGAGATGTGATGTCTCAATGCTTCTAATACCAAACCTGAGATCCTTCCTATAACATGAGATGTGATATCCAACTCCTTCCATTCCAATCCTGAGACCCGTCCTATAGCATGAGATGTGATATCTCAATGCTTATACCAAACCTGAGACCCTTCCTATAGCATGAGATGTGATATCCAACTGCTTCCCATTCCAATCCTGAGACCCTTCCTATAGCATGAGATGTGATATCTCAATGCTTCTAATACCAAACCTGAGATCCTTCCTCTAACATGAAATGTGATATCCAACTCCTTCCCTTTCCAAACCTAAGAGCCTATCTATAGCATGAGATGTGATATCCAAGTCCTTCCCATTCCAACCCTTAGACCCTTCCAACAGCATGCAATATGATATCTCAATGATTCTAATAACAAACCTGAGACCCGTCCTATAACATGAGATGGGATATCCAACTCCTTCCCATTCCAATCCTGAGACACTTCCGATAGCAGAGATGTGATATCTCAATGCTTATACCAAACCTGAGACCCTTCCTATAACATGAGATGTGATATCCAAATCCTTCCCGTTCCAAACCTGAGACCCTTCCTTTAGCATGAGATGTGATATCCAGCACCTTCCCATTCCAATCCTGAGACACTTCCGATAGCATGAGATGTGATATCTCAATGCTTCTAATATCAAAACTGAGACCCTCCCTATAGCATGATATGTGATATCTAAGTCCTTCCCATTCCAATCCTGAGACCCTCCCTATAGCATGAGATGTGATATCCAACTCCTTCCCACTCCAATCCTGAGACTCTTCCTATAGCATGAGATATGATATCTCAATACTTCTAATACCAAACGTGAGATCCTTCCGATAACATGAGATGTGATATCCAAATCCTTCCCCTTCCAAACCTGAGACCCTCCCTTTAGCATGAGATGTGATATCCAACTCCTTCCTATTCCAATCCTGAAACTCTTCTGATAGCATGAGATGTGATATCTCAATGCTTCTAATACCAAACCTGAGATCCTTCCGATAGCATGAGATGTGATATCTCAATGCTTCTAATACCAAACCTGAGATCCTTCCTATACCATGAGATGTGATATCCAAATCCTTCCCTTTCCAAACCTGAGACCCTCCCTTTAGCATGAGATGTGATATACAACTCCTTCCCATTCCATTCCTGAGACCCTTCTGATAGCATGAGATGTGATATCTCAATGCCTCTAATACCAAACCTGAGATCCTACCTCTAACATGAAATGTGATATCCAACTCTTTCCCCTTCCAAACCTGAGAGCCTTCCTATAGCATGAGATGTGATATCCAAGTCCTTCCCATTCCAATCCTGAGACCCTTCCTATAGCTTGAGATGTGATATCCAACTCCTTCCCATTCCAATTCTGAGGCCCTTCCTATACTATGAGACTTGATATCTCAATGCTTCTAATACCAAACGTGAGACCCGTAATATAACATGAGATGTGATATCCAAATCCTTCCCCTTCCAAACCTTAGACCCTTCCTTTATCATGAGATGTGATATCCAACTCCTTCCCATTCCAATCCTGAGACCCTTCCGATATCATGAGATGTGATTTCTCAAAGCTTCTAATATCAAACTTGAGACCCTCCCTATAGCATGAGATGTGATATCCAAGTCCTTCCCATTCCAATCCTGAGACCCTTCCTATAGCATGAGATGCTATATCTCAATGCTTCTAATACCAAACCTGAGACCCTTCCTATAACATGAGATGGGAATATCCAACTCCTTCCCATTCCAATCCTGAGACCCTTCCGATAGCAGAGATGTGATATCTCAATGCTTATACCAAACCTGAGATCCTTCCTATAACATGAGATGTGATATCCAACTCCTTCCCATTCCAATCCTGAGACACTTCCTATAGCATGAGATGTGATATCTCACTGCTTATACCAAACCTGAGACCCTTCCCATAGCATGAGATGTGATATCCAACTCCTTCCCATTCCAATCCTCAGACCCTTCCTATAGCATGAGATGTGATATCTCAATGCTTCTAATATCAAACTTGAGACCCTACCTATAGCATGAGATGTGATATCCAAGTCCTTCCCATTCCAATCCTGAGACACTTCCTATAGCATGAGATGTGATATCCAACTCCTTCCCATTCCAATTCTGAGACCCTTCCTATACTCTGAGACTTGATATCTCAATACTTCTAATACCAAACCTGAGACCCGTAATATAACATGAGATGTGATATCCAAATCCTTCCCCTTCCAAACCTTAGACCCTTCCTTTATCATGAGATGTGATATCCAACTCCTTCCCATTCCAATCCTGAGACCCTTCCTATAGCATGAGATGTGATATCTCAATGCTTCTAATACCAAACCTGAGACCCTTCCTATAGCATGAGATGTGATATCCAAGTCCTTCCCATTCCAATCCTGAGACCCTTCCTATAGCATGAGATGTGATATCTCAATGCTTCTAATACCAAACCTGAGACCCTTCCTATAACATGAGATGGGAATATCCAACTCCTTCCCATTCCAATCCTGAGACCCTTCCGATAGCAGAGATGTGATATCTCAATGCTTATACCAAACCTGAGACCCTTCCTATGGCATGAGATGTGATATCCAATTCCTTCCCATTCCAAACCTGAGACCCTTCCTATTGGATGAGTTGTGATATCCAACTCCTTCCCATTCCAACCCTGAGACCCTTCCTATAGCATGAGTTGTGATGTCTCAATGCTTCTAATACCAAACCTGAGATCCTTCCTATAGCATGAGATGTGATATCTCAATGCTTATACCAAACCTGAGACCCTTCCTATAGCATGAGATGTGATATCCAACTACTTCCCATTCCAATCCTGAGACCCTTCCTATAGCATGAGATGTGATATCTCAATGCTTCTAATACCAAACCTGAGATCCTTCCTCTAACATGAAATGTGATATCCAACTCCTTCCCTTTCCAAACCTAAGAGCCTATCTATAGCATGAGATGTGATATCCAAGTCCTTCCCATTCCAATCCTTAGACCCTTCCTACAGCATGCAATATGATATCTCAATGATTCTAATAACAAACCTGAGACCCGTCCTATAGCATGGGATATGATATCCAAGTCCTTCCCATTCCAATCCTGAGACCCTTCCTATAACATGAGATGTGATATCCAACTCCTTCCCGTTCCAAACCTGAGACCCTTCCTTTAGCATGAGATGTGATATCCAGCTCCTTCCCATTCCAATCCTGAGACACTTCCGATAGCATGAGATGTGATATCTCAATGCTTCTAATATCAAAACTGAGACCCTCCCTATAGCATGATATGTGATATCTAAGTCCTTCCCATTCCAATCCTGAGACACTCCCTATAACATGAGATGTGATATCCAACTCTTTCCCATTCCAATCCTGAGACCCTTCCTATAGCATGAGATATGATAACTCAATACTTCTAATACCAAACGTGAGATCCTTCCGATAACATGAGATGTGATATCCAAATCCTTCCCCTTCCAAACCTGAGACCCTCCCTTTAGCATGAGATGTGATATCCAACTCCTTCCCATTCCAATCCTGAGACCCTTCTGATAGCATGAGATGTGATATCTCAATGCTTCTAATACCAAACCTGAGATCCTTCCGATAGCATGAGATGTGATATCTCAATGCTTCTAATACCAAACCTGAGATCCTTCCTATAACATGAGATGTGATATCCAAATCCTTCCCCTTCCAAACCTGAGACCCTCCCTTTAGCATGAGATGTGATATCCAAGTCCTTCCCATTCCAATCCTGAGACCCTTCCTATAGCTTGAGATGTGATATCCAACTCCTTCCCATTCCAATTCTGAGACCCTTCCTATACTCTGAGACTTGATATCTCAATGCTTCTAATACCAAACCTGAGACCCGTAATATAACATGAGATGTGATTTCCAAATCCTTCCCATTCCAATCCTGAGACCCTTCCGATATCACGAGATGTGATATCTCAAAGCTTCTAATATGAAACTTGAGACCCTCCCTATAGCATGAGATGTGATATCCAAGTCCTTCCCATTCCAATCCTGAGACCCTTCCTATAGCATGAGATGTGATATCTCAATGCTTCTAATACCAAACCTGAGACCCTTCCTATAACATGAGATGGGAATATCCAACTCCTTCCCAATCCAATCCTGAGACCCTTCCGATAGCAGAGACGTGATATCTCAATGCTTCTACCAAACCTGAGACCCTTTCTTTAGCATGAGATGTGATATCCAAATCCTTCACATTCCAATCCTGAGACCCTTCCTATAGCATGAGATGTGATATCTCAATGCTTCTAATACCAAACCTGAGATCCTTCCTATAACATGAGATGTGATATCCAATTCCTTCCCATTCCAAACCTGAGACCCTTCCTACTGGATGAGATGTGATATCCAACTCCTTCCCATTCCAACCCTGAGACCCTTCCTATAGCATGAGATGTGATGTCTCAATGCTTCTAATACCAAACCTGAGATCCTTCCTATAACATGAGATGTGATATCCAACTCCTTCCATTCCAATCCTGAGACCCGTCCTATAGCATGAGATGTGATATCTCAATGCTTATACCAAACCTGAGACCCTTCCTATAGCATGAGATGTGATATCCAACTACTCCCCATTCCAATCCTGAGACCCTTCCTATAGCATGAGATGTGATATCTCAATGCTTCTAATACCAAACCTGAGATCCTTCCTCTAACATGAGATGTGATATCCAGGTCCTTCCCATTCCAATCCTTAGACCCTTCCTACAGCATGCAATATGATATCTCAATGATTCTAATAACAAACCTGAGACCCGTCCTATAGCATGAGATATGATATCCAAGTCCTTCCCATTCCAATCCTGCGACCCTTCCTATAACATGAAATGTGATATCCAACTCCTTCCCATTCCAACCTGAGACCCTTCCTATAGCATGAGATGGGATATCCAACTTCTTCCAAATCCAATACTGATACCCTTCCGATAGCATGAGACGTGATATCCCAATGCTTCTACCAAACCTGAGACCCATACTATGGCATGAGATGTGATATCAAACTCCTTCCCATTCCAATCCTGAGACCCTTCCTATAGCTTGAGGTGTGATATCCAACTCCTTCCCATTCCAATTCTGAGACCCTTCTTATACCATGAGACTTGATATCTCAATGCTTCTAATACCAAACCTGAGACCCGTCCTATAACATGAGATGTGATATCCAAATCCTTCCCCTTCCAAACCTTAGACCCTTCCTTTATCATGAGATGTGATATCCAACTCCTTCCCATTCCAATCCTGAGACCCTTCCGATATCATGAGATTTGTTATCTCAATGCTTCTAATATCAAACTTGAGACCCTCCCTATAGCATGAGATGTGACATCCAAGTCCTTCCCATTCCAATCCTGAGACCCTTCCTATAGCATGAGATGTGATATCTCTATGCTTCTAATACCAAACCTGAGACCCTTCCTATAACATGAGATGGGATATCCAACTCCTTCCCATTCCAATCCTGAGACCTTTCCGATAGCAGAGATGTGATATCTCAATGCTTATACCAAACCTGAGAACCTTCCTATGGCCTGAGATGTCATATACAACTCCTTCCCATTCCAATCCTGAGACACTTCCTTTAGCATGAGATGTGATATCTCAATGCTTATACCAAATCTGAGACCCTTCCTATAGCATGAGATGTGATATCCAATTCCTTCCCATTCCAATCCTGAGACCCTTCCTATAGCATGAGATGTGATATCTCAATGCTTATACCAAACCTGAGAGCCTACCTATAGCATGAGATGTGATATCCAAGTCCATCCCATTCCAATCCTTAGACCCTTCCTACAGCATGCGAAGTGATATCTCAATGATTCTAATACCAAACCAGAGACTCTTCCTATAACATTAGATGGGATATCCAACTCCTTCCCATTCCAATCCTGAGCCGCTTCCGATAGCAGAGATGTGATATCTCAATGCTTATACCAAACCTGAGACCCTTCCTATAACATGAGATGTGATATCCAACTCCTTCCCGTTCCAAACCTGAGACACTAACTATAGCATATGTGATATCCAACTCCTTCCCATTCCAAACATGAGACCCTTCCTATAGCAAGAAAGTAATATCCAACTCCTACCCATTCCAATCCTGAGACCCTTCCTATAGCAAGAGATGTGATATCCAAATCCTTCCCATTCCAATCCTGAGACCCTTCCTATAACATGAGATGTGATATCCAACTCCTTCCTATTCCAACCTGAGACACTTCCTATAGCATGAGAAGGGATATCCAACTCCTTCCCAATCCAATCCTGAGACCCTTCCGATAGCAGAGATGTGATATCTCAATGCTTATACCAAACCTGAGACCCTTCCTATGGCATGAGATGTGATATCCAACTCCTTGCCATTCAAATCCTGAGACCCTTCCTATAGCATGAGATGTGATATCTCTATTCTTCTAATACCAAACCTGAGACCCTTCCTATAACATGAGATGGGATATCCAACTCCTTCCCATTCCAATCCTGAGACCCTTCCGATAGCAGAGATGTGATATCTCAATGCTTATACCAAACCTGAGAACCTTCCTATGGCCTGAGATGTCATATACAACTCCTTCCCATTCCAATCCTGAGACCCTTCCTTTAGCATGAGATGTGATATCTCAATGCTTATACCAAATCTGAGACCCTTCCTATAGCATGAGATGTGATATCCAATTCCTTCCCATTCCAATCCTGAGACCCTTCCTATAGCATGAGATGTGATATCTCAATGCTTATACCAAACCACCTGAGAGCCTACCTATAGCATGAGATGTGATATCCAAGTCCATCCCATTCCAATCCTTAGACCCTTCCTACAGCATGCGATGTGATATCTCAATGATTCTAATACCAAACCAGAGACTCTTCCTATAACATGAGATGGGATATCCAACTCCTTCCCATTCCAATCCTGAGCCGCTTCCGATAGCAGAGATGTGATATCTCAATGCTTATACCAAACCTGAGACCCTTCCTATAACATGAGATATGATATCCAACTCCTTCCCGTTCCAAACCTGAGACACTAACTATAGCATATGTGATATCCAACTCCTTCCCATTCCAATCCTGAGACCCTTCCTATAGCAAGAGATGTGATATCCAAATCCTTCCCATTCCAATCCTGAGACCCTTCCTATAACATGAATGAGATGTGATATCCAACTCCTTCCCATTCCAACCTGAGACACTTCCTATAGCATGAGAAGGGATATCCAACTCCTTCCCAATCCAATCCTGAGACCCTTCCGATAGCAGAGATGTGATATCTCAATGCTTATACCAAACCTGAGACCCTTCCTATGGCATGAGATGTGATATCCAACTCCTTCCCAATCCAATCCTGAGACCCTTCCGATAGCAGAGACGTGATATCTCAATGCTTCTACCAAACCTGAGACCCTTCCTTTAGCATGAGATGTGATATCCAAATCCTTCACATTCCAATCCTGAGACCCTTCCTATAGCATGAGATATGATATCTCAATACTTCTAATACCAAACGTGAGATCCTTCCGATAACATGAGATGTGATATCCAAATCCTTCCCCTTCCAAACCTGAGACCCTCCCTTTAGCATGAGATGTGATATCCAACTCCTTCCTATTCCAATCCTGAAACTCTTCTGATAGCATGAGATGTGATATCTCAATGCTTCTAATACCAAACCTGAGATCCTTCCGATAGCATGAGATGTGATATCTCAATGCTTCTAATACCAAACCTGAGATCCTTCCTATAACATGAGATGTGATATCCAAATCCTTCCCCTTCCAAACCTGAGACCCTCCCTTTAGCATGAGATGTGATATCCAACTCCTTCCCATTCCATTCCTGAGACCCTTCTGATAGCATGAGATGTGATATCTCAATGCCTCTAATACCAAACCTGAGATCCTACCTCTAACATGAAATGTGATATCCAACTCTTTCCCCTTCCAAACCTGAGAGCCTTCCTATAGCATGAGATGTGATATCCAAGTCCTTCCCATTCCAATCCTGAGACCCTTCCTATAGCTTGAGATGTGATATCCAACTCCTTCCCATTCCAATTCTGAGACCCTTCCTATACTATGAGACTTGATATCTCAATGCTTCTAATACCAAACGTGAGACCCGTAATATAACATGAGATGTGATATCGAAATCCTTCCCCTTCCAAACCTTAGACCCTTCCTTTATCATGAGATGTGATATCCAACTCCTTCCCATTCCAATCCTGAGACCCTTCCGATATCATGAGATGTGATATCTCAAAGCTTCTAATATCAAACTTGAGACCCTCCCTATAGCATGAGATGTGATATCCAAGTCCTTCCCATTCCAATCCTGATACCCTTCCTATAGCATGAGATGTGATATCTCAATGCTTCTAATACCAAACCTGAGACCCTTCCTATAACATGAGATGGGAATATCCAACTCCTTCCCAATCCAATCCTGAGACCCTTCCGATAGCAGAGACGTGATATCTCAATGCTTCTACCAAACCTGAGACCCTTTCTTTAGCATGAGATGTGATATCCAAATCCTTCACATTCCAATCCTGAGACCCTTCCTATAGCATGAGATGTGATATCTCAATGCTTCTAATACCAAACCTGAGATCCTTCCTATAACATGAGATGTGATATCCAATTCCTTCCCATTCCAAACCTGAGACCCTTCCTACTGGATGAGATGTGATATCCAACTCCTTCCCATTCCAACCCTGAGACCCTTCCTATAGCATGAGATGTGATGTCTCAATGCTTCTAATACCAAACCTGAGATCCTTCCTATTACATGAGATGTGATATCCAACTCCTTCCATTCCAATCCTGAGACCCGTCCTATAGCATGAGATGTGATATCTCAATGCTTATACCAAACCTGAGACCCTTCCTATAGCATGAGATGTGATATCCAACTACTTCCCATTCCAATCCTGAGACCCTTCCTATAGCATGAGATGTGATATCTCAATGCTTCTAATACCAAACCTGAGATCCTTCCTCTAACATGAAATGTGATATCCAACTCCTTCCCTTTCCAAACCTAAGAGCCTTTCTATAGCATGAGATGTGATATCCAGGTCCTTCCCATTCCAATCCTTAGACCCTTCCTACAGCATGCAATATGATATCTCAATGATTCTAATAACAAACGTGAGACCCGTCCTATAGCATGAGATATGATATCCAAGTCCTTCCCATTCCAATCCTGCGACCCTTCCTATAACATGAAATGTGATATCCAACTCCTTCCCATTCCAACCTGAGACCCTTCCTATAGCATGAGATGGGATATCCAACTTCTTCCAAATCCAATACTGATACCCTTCCGATAGCATGAGACGTGATATCCCAATGCTTCTACCAAACCTGAGACCCATACTATGGCATGAGATGTGATATCAAACTCCTTCCCATTCC